>NW_020664435.1:31846689-31900285 GCF_002925995.2 Terrapene triunguis
CCCCCCAAGTCTTTACGTACTACCAAGGCACAGGGCAGGAGATCTCACCTCTCTGGGATCTTGGGTTTCTCTGGCCCCTCCTTCCAGCTTTCCCCCTCCCTACTGTCCCTTCCTGCCCCTGCCACCCTTTTAGTGTTTTTTAGTTGATGAGCTGAATCACCCAGCTAATTAGTAATCACTATTACCTCATGAATTTATTTTGTGTAGGAATGCTTCCAAAATGCCCAGAGTGGTGAGTCAGCCTTAGGCTACTCACACACTATCATATCCATATGATCTCTCTCTCCATCCCCTTTCTCAGGGCCGGTGCTACCATTTAGGCCAACTAGGCGGTTGCTTGGGCGCCAAGATTTGGGGGCGCCAAAAAGCGGCACCCCCAAATTTTTTTTTTAAAGCGTTCCAGCGGCCGCTGCGCTGGGAGGGAGAGGGAGTCTGAGCCACCGGCAGGCAGCCCAGGGGTTCCCCTGGGTCAGCGCGCCACCGGCAGCCCAGGGGTTCCCCTGCCGGCGGCGCGCTGACTCAGGGGAACCCCTGGGCTGCCGGCGACGCGCGGACACAGGGGAACCCTGGGCTGCCTGCCGGCGGCTCAGACTCCCTCTCCCTCCCAGCGCAGTGGCCACTCTATCCCATGCGATTCCTGTCATTGCCAGCGGGGGCGCCGGTGGCTGGGCAGAGCTCCGCAGCTCTGCTTACGGCATGTGGTAGGAGCCCAGCGACGGCGACAGGTGCGACTCAGCAGGGCTTCTGGAGGAAAGGGGCCGCTGCCTCCTGGCTCAGCCTACACGGTCAGCCCCAGTGGGGGGGCATGGAGAAGAAAAGAGCCTCAGGCGGCGGTCTGGTGGAGCGGAGGAAGAAAGAGGACCCCGACGCCCCTGCATTGGGCAAGGTAAACGCTTCCCCACACAGCTCGGCCTCAGGCGCCTGTGCTCCTGCCCCCTTGGTCCTTGGCTGGTCCCTGCTCCTGCTCCCCTTGTGAGTGGGCGGCTGGAGAGGATGGCAGCCTGCAGAGCTGAGCTGCCCCAGTGCCCCCCTCTCCCTGCTCCAGCCTCTGTCATGCCCAGTATCTGAGTTCAGGGCCGCCCAGAAGGGGGGGGCAAGTGGGGCAATTTGCCCCAGGCCCTGGGCCCCGCAGGGGCCCCCACGAGTATATCGGAGGCTCCTGGGAGAGGGGGTAAACGTCTGGGCACCCCTCCACCCCATCCCCCACACAGCCCTGACCCCCAGCTCCGAGCCCAGCCCCTCTGAGCCGGGCACCCCTGAACCCAGAGCCCAGCTCCCCACCCAGCCCTGGACAACAGCAGCACCACCCCCAGGCAGCGACAGCCCATTGGTACCAACCATCACCATCACCCAGCAACAGCCCATTATGTAATTGCAAATGTATACATACCATTACAGCTTCTAATGTTTTTAAATAATATATTTAGTGTATTTTCAAATTATTACAAATTAATTTTTGAATGTATTTCACTAGTTATTTTTTACATTTCCAAATACATGTTACTATAGTATTGCAACTTTTTTTTATGGAAGGGGCCCCCGAAATTGCTTTGCCCCAGGCCCCCTGAATCCTCTGGGCGGCCCTGTCTGAGTTTTAAGCCCTGCTGCTGTGTTATGCCTGCATAAATTATAACATGTTACTCTGTGACCATGTATTGTGTATAATGTATGTGATTTATTTTGGGGGTGGGGCGTGAGGTGGAAGTTTCGCCTAGGGTACAAAATATCCTTGCCCCGGCTCTGAAACTAGTCACATTGAAATAAGGTGCTATTGGGCTGTTAGGAATACAATCCTGTCCTGATATTCCTATCACCTCCAGAGAAAAGGAAGAGCCTAGAAGATGTAAAAGAAAACTTAGTTTAATAGCATCCTGTCTGGCAAGAACTCACTTAATAGCTGGAATGTGAAATCCTCATTTCTGTATTGTTCTATCACTGTAGTCTCCACTTCCCTATTGTTTGTCTGTATAATCTCTATCTGGTTCTGTGATTGTTTCTGTCTGCTGTATAATTAATTTTGTTGGGTGTAAACCAATTAAGGTGGTGGGATATAATTGGTTAAATAACCATGTTACAGTATGTTAGGATTGGTTAGTCAAATTTCAGTAAAATGATTGGTTAAGGTATAGCTAAGCAGAGCTCAAGTTTTACTGTATAGTATGCAGTCAATCAGGAAGTAAGGGGGAAATGGGGGTGGGGGAATTGAAATCATGTTTCGCTAAGGGGGGGACTGGGAACAGGGAATGGGAACAGGAACAGGGAGACAGGCAAGGCTCTGTGGTGTCAGAGCTGGGAAGGGGGACAGCAGGGCCGGCTCCAGGCACCAGCCCACCAAGCTTGTGCTTGGGGCGGCACCTGGAGGGGGGCGGCGCGGCGCTCCGGCCGCCGGGGAGAGCGGGGCCACGGCTGGGCTCGCCGCCCTCCCCCCTGCGCTCTGGCCGCCCTCCCCCCCGCGCCCTCCACCCGGCCGCCGCCCTGCCCCCTGCGCTCTGGCCGCCTCCTCCCAGGGCTCCGGTCGCCCTCCCCCCGGCCGCCGGGGGGAGAGCGGAGCCCCCGCCGGGGCTCGCCGCCCTCCTCCCAGGGCTCCGGCCGTCCTCCCCCACGGCGCCCTCCCCCCGGGGCTCCGGCCGCCCTCCCCCCCTCCCTGGGGCGGCAAAAAAGCCAGAGCCGGCCCTGGGGGACAGTGAGGAAGGAAACTGGAATTATGCTTGCTGAAAGTTCACCCCAATAAACATCGAATTGTTTGCGCCTTTGGACTTCGGGTATTGTTGCTCTCTGTTCATGCGAGAAGGACCAGGGAAGTGAGAGGGTGAAGGAATAAGCCCCCTAACACAGGCTCCTGGTTCTGAGCATCTGGTGCAAGGGGGAGACTGCCACCCATGAGCGGGGTGGCAGGCGGGACACAGGCCCACCCACTCTACTGCGTCCCAGCCCGGGGCCCTAGCAGCGGCAGAAGACTCGCTGCTGTGTCAGTGGGGATCCTGACCGCAACACACTGACATTGGTTCTGGCAGTGCTGCGGCCAGACCAGGGCCGGCTGCCCCCGGGTTACTTCCAGACTCCCCCTCATAAGGTGCCTGGGTTAGGGCGGTGTCTTCAGAGGTTTCCAGCACCATCGGTTCCTCCGGGTAACTGGCGAGGGGTAGGCTCAGCTGCTCCTCGGGATAGCTGGCCTGGGGTAGGCTCGGCTGCTCCTCGGGGTAGCTGGCCAGGGGTAGGCTTGGCTGGCCCGGCCAGTCCTCGGGTTGGCCGCAGCCTGCCGGCGTCTCCCAACCCGGAGCTAGGCCACAGGCATCTGGCCTCTCCGGCGGCTGTCTTTCAAGTGAGCTCTACAGTTGGACTTTTATACTTCCTGTCCTGCGCCATGACCTCTGGGAGGCGGGCGCAGGATACACTGGCTCCTCCCATGTTGGTGCTAGGGGAGGCTCATCCCTCCGCGGGGCTGTGGGGTATCCCATGGCCTCGCTACAGGAAGAATCAAGAGACTTGATTCAGCCTGGGTTATGTCTCCTTATCCTTTTGCTCCTCCTCCTATGGGTACGTTTCCAGATTCCAGCTACTGGAGGCACTGGCAGCCCTGGTCTTCATGGCCTTATTAGATTTCTCCACAACAACCTTTGGATCATTATCCTTATAGATGGAGAGGTGAAGTTTCATCTGATGAGGATCTGGTGGTTTAACAGTCTACAGATCCAGTTCTTCCAGATCTGTCCATAGCTCAGATGGCAGTAACTGATACTGTTTCTGAAGAAGAGGATGAGATAGCTCCTCTTTTTGAGCAGGAACAAATGGATACTGACTTTGATCCAGATTTGTCACCTGATGAGCACATGCGTGAGGCTTCTGCATCCTCCCCTTCTGAGGATGCTTTGCAATTTCATGACCTTGTTGGTAGCCACATTAAACTTATCTTTGGTGGTTGTGGAGGAAACCTCCCATCCAGTATTACACATTCTTGGGGCTACCTCCACGAATAGGAGTTCTCTCCCTGTTTTGGATGGTCTCTTCAAGCCTGCTAAGGGTATGTCTACACTACGAGAGTAGTTCGATTTTACTTAAATCGAATATGTGGAATTGATATTGCAAAGTCGAACGTGTGTGTCCACACTAAGGACAGTAATTCGACTTTGTGAGTCCACACTAACGGGGCAAGCGTTGACATTGGAAGCGGTGCACTGTGGGCAGCTATCCCACAGTTCCCACAGTCCCCGCTGCCCATTGGAATTATGGGTCGAGCCGCCAATGCCTTCTGGGTAAAAAAATGTGTCGAGGGTGCTTTTGGGTCACTGTCGTCATCCGTCCGTCACTACCGCCGTCCCTCCCTCCCTGAAAGCGCCGGCGGGAAATCAGTTCACGCACTTTTCTGGTCAGTGACAGCGCGGACGCCACAGCACTGCGATCATGGATCACGCTGCGACCATGGCTGCAGTTGTGGCCGTTCTCAACACCTCGCAGCTTATCATACACCTTTCCCTGAGGCAGATGCAAAGAAATCGGGCGAGGAGGCTACGGCACCGCCGTGAGGGCCTGAAGTCGGAGAGTAGCACAGAGCTGTCAGAAACCACGAGACCCAGCGCCCAGGACATCACGGTGGCAATGGGGCATGTGGATATTGTGGAACGGCGATTCTGGGCCCGGGAAACAAGCACGGACTGGTGGGACCGCATAGTGCTGCAGGTCTGGGACGAATCCCAGTGGCTGCGAAACTTTCGCATGCGGAAGGGGACTTTCCTCGAACTTTGTGAGTTGCTGTCCCCTGCCCTGAAGCGCAATGACACCCGGATGCGAGCAGCCCTGACTGTCCAGAAGCGAGTGGCCATAGCTCTCTGGAAGCTTGCAACGCCAGACAGCTACAGGTCAGTCGCGAACCACTTTGGTGTGGGCAAATCTACCGTGGGGGTTGTTGTGATGCAAGTAGCCAACACAATCGTTAAGGTACTGCTCTCAAAGGTAGTGACCCTGGGAAACGTGGAGGTCATCATAGATGGCTTTGCCGCGATGGGATTCCCAAACTGCGGTGGGGCTATAGATGGGACTCACATCCCTATCCTGGGACCGGACCACCAGGCCAGCCAGTACATTAACAGAAAGGGCTACTTTTCAATGGTGCTGCAAGCACTGGTGGACCATAGGGGACGTTTTACCAACATCAATGTTGGATGGCCGGGCAAGGTTCATGACGCTCGCATGTTCAGGAACTCTGGTCTGTTTAGACGGCTGCAGGAAGGTATTTACTTCCCGGACCACAAAATAACTCTTGGGGATGTGGAGATGCCTACAGTCATCCTCGGGGACCCAGCCTACCCGCTAATGCCCTGGCTCATGAAGCCCTATACTGGCGCCCTGGACACAGAAAAAGAACTGTTCAACTACCGTCTGAGCAAGTGCAGAATGGTGGTGGAGTGTGCTTTTGGCCGTCTCAAAGGGAGATTACGCCCAGCCAGACAGCCGGGCGATTACAAGATCCCAGCGGGACGCGCTGTGCATCCGGGAGGCTTTGAAAGCAAGGTTCCAGACTGAGCAGGGTAACCAGTGACTGTTAAGTTTGTGGACACAGAAGCTGAACCTCCAGTTACATACCCCCTACACCCCCTTCCCAAAAAATAAAATCAGTTCTATTTTGTCAATGAACACCGTTGTCTTTATTACTGTTTTCGCGGGAATGTTTTAAACCGGGGACGCAGACTGTGGCGGGGGGCGGGTTTAGTGTTCTGATGCAAATGATGCTTCTAAACTCCAGGAATGACAGGCTCCGCAGTGGTGGACTGGTTGTTTCAACGGAGCCTGCCAGCTCTCCTGGGCGGAACTGCGTGTATGTGTCAGCTATGTGAGTTTCTGCCTCGGGGAGGAGGGTTACAGATCCCCTGCTGCGTGGCTCTGTGATCCAGGATAAGGACCGCAGCATAAGCTCTGTAACTGCCCTCCCCCGCCACAAAGTCACAGAGAAACCCCCCTCTCCCCCCCAGGACATGAAAACCACCTCCCAGACTGACCAGGGTCACTAGTGACTGCACTGTGTATGTGTCCTGATGCTGGATCTGACCCCGCCTCTGTACCCTGCTAAAGGTGACTGTCCTGTCCAATTACCAAGCCCCTTCCCCCCCTTCAGACAGACTCTCCTCCGAAAGAAAGTCATGGAAACAGTAATTAACAGAAACGAATATTTTATTATGAACCACACATGAAACGTGGGGGGTGAAACTTGCACGGGGGCTTCTGTGAGGTGGGTAGGAAAGGACTTTTCAAATTTTGGGGAATGAGAGCCTTCTAGTGCTAGAGCAGTCTGCAGGGGTTGACTGAAAGTTTTAACGGCCCTTGCCGCCCCTCCTTCTTTGTACTTTGGGTGAGGGGGGTGTGGGATTTGGTGGCGGGGGAGGGCGGTTAGAGATAGACTGTAGCGGGGCTCTGTCCTCCTGCCTCCGGTTTTGCAGAACATCCACAAGGCGCCGGAGCGTGTCCGTTTGCTCCCTCATTAGTCCAAGCAGCTTTTCAGTAGCCTGCTGGTCCTCCTGACGCCACCTCTCCTCCCGTTCCATGACTGCTCGGTGCATTTGTGACAAGTTCTCCCTCCACTGTGTCTGCTGGGCTGCCTGGGCTCGGGAGCAGTCCATTAGTTCTGAGAACATGTCTTCACGCGTCTTCTTCTTCCTCCGCCTAATCTGCGCTAGCCTCTGGGAGTGTGCTGACAGGCTGGGTTGGGAGACAGTCGCAGATGTGTCTGTGGGAATGGGAAAAAGGGAGTGAATTCCTGAGACAGATAAATGAAGTTGTGTACAAAGAACCTATTCTTTCTCTGTGAACAAGACCATGCACTCCACCTCTCACATGCGCACTCAGGACAAGGTCGAATTTTCGGCCCTCGCCTTCAGTGCCTGGGGTCTTGCAGTGGTCTTTGCAGTGGTCTTGCAGTGATCTGAGAAGCGTGGCAGGACACCTGAACTTCTGTAGCAGGCAATCATGGTAAGCCCTAGACTTGTGGCTGCTTAAAACTTTAATAGGAGCACTGGCCTCCTGTCACATTGAAAGCAATGCCAGTCTCAATGCCAGCAATCAGGCAAGCATGAACTCTGCCTCTGTCCCATCCCCTCGCGGCTGTCCCAGGGAAAGATCCCTGTATGCTGCCCCTCTCCCTCCACTGCGTGGCTGTAAAGCAGTCCCAATACTAACATTCCCCTCCCTAATTCAAAGCAGGGCATCATGAGCGACATCACCCTCATGAGGATCTCGGACAGCGAGAAGGAACGCATGCTGAGGGAAAGCATGCAAAAACCAGGGCCGTATGCCGCTATGCTCTGCCATGCGATGATCCCTGAATACTTGATTGTGTCGTGGCGGGGCAACGTGTGCTACCACGGAGGGCCCAACAAGATCGCCCTACCCAGGAACCTGATGAACAGGCTGGAACTGTACCTCCATGAGACCTACGAGGAGTTCTCCTATGAGGATTTCGCGTCTATCCCCGGCCATATTGACCGGATTTTCGCGTAGGTGCACTGGGACTAAAGAGTGGAGCGTCTTGGGCTGCATAATCATGAATAACCGGACATTGTAAAAATTTTTTTAAATAGTTGGGACTAAATAGTGAAGAGCCCAAGGCAGAGAAATCATGACAAACCCTTTGTTGATATTGTAAATATTCCAGTTTTGTTGCAGATAAATGTTTACATGTTTAAAGCACTTTAGGAAATAAGCCATTGTTAATATTGTAAATAATTCAGTTCTGTTAAAAATAAATATTTAGATGTTTAAAGCACTTACTGCTTGATCCTTCCCCTGATTCTGTGTCCGGGGTAAGGGATGGGGACGGTTGGTAGGGGATCTCGGTAAGGGTGATGAAGAGCTCCTGGCTGTCGGGGAAATCAGCGGTGCCAGCGCTGTCGACTGCATCGTCCTCCTCATCTCCTTCTTCATCTTCCCCGTCCGCTAACATGTCCGACGAGGAACCGGCCGCGGACAATATCCCATCCTCAGAGTCCACGGTCACTGGTGGGGTAGTGGTGGCGGCCGCACCTAGGATGGAATGCAGTGCCTCGTAGAAACGGGATGTGTGAGGCTGGGATCCGGAGCGTCCGTTTGCCTCTTTGGTTTTTTGGTAGCCTTGTCTCAGCTCCTCGATTTTCACGCGGCACTGCGTTGCATCCCGGCTGTATCCTCTCTCTGCCATGGCTTTAGAGATCTTCTTGTAGATCTTTGCATTCCTTCTTTTGGAGCGCAGCTCTGAAAGCACGGACTCATCGCCCCACACAGCGATGAGATCCAAGACTTCCCTATCAGTCCATGCTGGGGCCCTCTTTCTATTAGATTGCACGGCCATCTCTGCTGGAGAGCTCTGCATCGTTGCCACTGCTGCTGAGCTCGCCACGATGTCCAAACAGGAACTGAGATTCAAACTGCCCAGACAGGAAAAGGAATTCAAATTTTCCCGGGGCTTTTCCTGTGTGGCTGGTCAGAGCATCCGAGCTCGGACTGCTGTCCAGAGCGTCAACAGAGTGGTGCACTGTGGGATAGCTCCCGGAGCTATTAGCGTCGATTTCCATCCACACTTAGCCTAATTCGATATGGCCATTTCGAATTTAGCGCTACTCCTCTCGTTGGGGAGGAGTACAGAAGTCGAATTTAAGAGAGCTCTATGTCGAACTAAATAGCTTCGTGGTGTGGACGGGTGCAGGGTTAATTCGATGTAACGGCGCTAAATTCGACATAAAAGCCTAGTGTAGACCAGGCCTAAGACTGTTAGGCTGCCAGGAAGCAGGAGTTGACCAATTTCCAAGAAAGGAGACAAACTGTACCAGATACTACATGTAGGTAATCTTACTTTCATAAACATCCTGCACCAAATTGTCTGGTGGTGGCTGCTAGCAGTAACAGGTTTAGGTTTGGCCAAGTTCACTCTACTCCTACTGATAGAGAGGGGAGGAAAATTGATGCACTTGGGAGAAAAGTTTTCTTGCCCTCTTCTCTGGGAATTAAAGTGGCTGATTACCAGGTAGTGATGGCTTATTACCAATTCCACCTGTGGGAAAGGATGTTGTTTTTTGTTCAAGATATGCCAGATGATAAAAGAAGACTGGCTAATGTTCTGACAGAAGGGCAGAACATGGCAAAACATGCCCTCAGAGAATTGTTTGATGCTTGACTTTTCCACCACATTGGCATCCACAGTTTCCGTGAGGTGGCATGCTTGGCTCCATTCATCTTTGGTTGCGGATGCAATAGAATGCTAAACTGTATTATACTGTTCAGCCACTAGGTGGCACTGTGTATAAAATACCTTATTTAAACAAACCTCAGCCATACCTGGCAGAGCATTAAAGGATCTTATGATAAAACACATCTGGTGTGTATAGGCAAGCTCTGTAACCAGTCCATATCTGGTACAGAAGAACATAACATGGTGTAAGGAGGAAACTAAGAACAGAAACTGCAAAACAGCAACAAAGCTTGCAGGATCTCATCAATATGCCACTCTTCAATTCCTGAGAAAACTTCAGCTTTGACAAACCTTCCCAGTGGAGAGACTGGAAGCAAGATTTTGCATTGCTGCGAAGCTGCACCAAGAAACTGTAGATATACAGGTATCATCTAGAATTTATGCTATGGGGAAGCAAGCAGAGCATATTTTAAAATCCTTTGACTTTACTGCAGTCATAACCATGACTATGAAAGGGTTCTGGTTATGTCTGCATGGGTAGGGTTTCCCATGTCCTGACAGACCAAGGGACAAATTTCACTCTTTTTCTATCACTGAGTACATTTTCTCACAGGGAAGGAGTTTCTGGCAGATATATATTATCGGGTGGTGTTCTCCATTTACTTTTCAAGAAAGGACTGCCGCTAGTCCTACCTCCAATGTGTCCATTTGTAATACAAGTTAATTTTCAAAGTTCGGGCTATACAGTTGGGTATCTGCAGAGTATGGTCTTGAGTTTTGAAAGGGACTTTCGCAGGTGGCTGTCCACAGCATCCATCTTGGGGCAGCATCCTTTATCAGGCCAGTTAGCCGGCCTGCTATGGTCATGAAATGAGTTATGAATCAGCAGTAATAGTCAGCTAAGTCTAGGAAGGCATGTACTTGCCTTTTGGTCATGACCCTTGGTTGTCGTCCATATAGCAATTCGAAGGGTGAAAACACTGTTGAGGCTTGGTGCACCTCTCTGATGGCAAAGAGTAAGTCTTAGAGTAGCTGGTCCAGGTGTGGTGGATCTTGGGCAATGACGTTCTTGAGCATCCTCATGAGTGTCTGACTGAACCTTTCTACTAGGTCATCCATCTGCAGGTGGTACACTGTCGGTAGACAGGATACTGGGCTAGATGGACCTTTGGTCTGACCTGGTACGGCCATTCTTATGTTCTTATGTTATGTTTGTTTTTTAATAAGTCTGATGTAATTTGAAAACTGTTGTGACCGACTTTACACCTGTATTCACCCCTTGAACCTTATTATAATAATATTTGTACAAAGTATGCCCTGTGAGGTATCATTTGAAAACTCATAATTTGCTGATCATTATTGGCCTGGTAAAATATGTATGGCAACATTGTATATAAAGTATTAAGGGATTCCACTGTATGGTGTTACTGAAACATGTTCCAAACCAGTTCCTCAGAGACAAAGAGGAAGCTGATGTCTCAGCCAGGTATAAACAAGGTCAAATGGGCCATCACCTACTAAGTAACTATTAATTGGCAGGAAAAGGGACATAGGCAAAAAATCCAGATCTTAGCAAAGAAGCAGCACGGAGTTCCCATCCACACAGTCTGCCTGTTGCCCTGATCCCAGCTGCAGATGTTTCTCAAAGGAGGGGGAGGACTGACTATAAAAAGGAGGGAAAGACCCCCAAAAGGATTCCTCCCTTTCTCTCTGACCATGGCATTCATGACACCTGAAGAACAAAAGAAGCAGCGTTGGACTGGACAGGTGGGATCTGAAAGAAGTTCAACCAGCAGAACTGATAAAATACGTGGTGAGAGAGACCTTGCTTTGAATTTACCCTAGTTTAAGTTAGGCATAAGTTGCGTTTTACTTTTATTTTTCTTGTAACCAATTCTGATTTTTATGCCTCATTACTTGTGTTCACTTAAAATCCCTCTCTTTGTAGTTAATAATAAACCTATTTTATTGTTTTCATAGAATCATAGAATCATAGAATATCAGGGTTGGAAGGGACCTCAAGAGGTCATCTAGTCCAACCCCCTGCTCAAAGCAGGACCAATTCCCAACTAAATCATCCCAGCCAGGGCTTTGTCAAGCCGGGCCTTAAAAACCTCCAAGGAAGGAGACTCCACCACCTCCCTAGGTAACGCATTCCAGTGCTTCACCACCCTCCTAGTGAAATAGTGTTTCCTAATATCCAACCTGGACCTCCCCCACTGCAACTTGAGACCATTGCTCCTTGTTCTGTCATCTGCCACCACTGAGAACAGCCGAGCTCCATCCTCTTTGGAACCCCCCTTCAGGTAGTTGAAGGCTGCTATCAAATCCCCCCTCATTCTTCTCTTCTTCAGACTAAACAATCCCAGTTCCCTCAGCCTCTCCTCATAAGTCATGTGCTCCAGACCCCTAATCATTTTTGTTGCCCTCCGCTGGACTCTTTCCAATTTTTCCACATCCTTCTTGTAGTGTGGGGACCAAAACTGGACACAGTATTCCAGATGAGGCCACACCAATGTCGAATAAAGGGGAACGATCACGTCCCTCGATCTGCTGGCAATGCCCCTACTTATACAGCCCAAAATGCAGTTAGCCTTCTTGGCAACAAGAGCACACTGTTGACTCATATCCAGCTTCTCGTCCACTGTGACCCCTAGGTCCTTTTCTGCAGAACTGCTACCTAGCCATTCGGTCCCTAGTCTGTAGCAGTGCATGGGATTCTTCCGTCCTAAGTGCAGGACTCTGCACTTGTCCTTGTTGAACCTCATCAGGTTTTTTTTGGCCCAATCCTCTAATTTGTCTAGGTCCCTCTGTATCCGATCCCTACCCTCTAGTGTATCTACCACGCCTCCTAGTTTAGTGTCATCTGCAAACTTGCTGAGAGTGCAGTCCACACCATCCTCCAGATCATTAATAAAGATATTAAACAAAACCGGCCCCAGGACCGACCCTTGGAGCACTCCGCTTGAAACCGGCTGCCAACTAGACATGGAGCCATTGATCACTACCCTTTGAGCCTGACGATCTAGCCAGCTTTCTATCCACCTTACAGTCCATTCATCCAGCCCATACTTCTTTAACTTGGCGGCAAGAATACTGTGGGAGACCGTATCAAAAGCTTTGCTAAAGTCAAGGAATAACACATCCACTGCTTTCCCCTCATCCACAGAGCCAGTTATCTCATCATAGAAGGCAATTAGGTTAGTCAGGCACGACTTCCCCTTGGTGAATCCATGCTGACTGTTCCTGATCACTTTCCTCTCCTCTAAGTGTTTCATAATTGATTCCTTGAGGACCTGTTCCATGATTTTTCCAGGGACTGAGGTGAGGCTGACTGGCCTGTAGTTCCCCGGATCCTCCTTCTTCCCTTTTTTAAAGATGGGCACTACATTAGCCTTTTTCCAGTCATCCGGGACCTCCCCCGATCGCCATGAGTTTTCAAAAATAATGGCTAATGGCTCTGCAATCTCATCCGCCAACTCCTTTAGCACCCTCGGATGCAGCGCATCCGGCCCCATGGACTTGTGCACGTCCAGTTTTTCTAAATAGTCCTGAACCACTTCTTTCTCCACATAGGGCTGGTCACCTTCTCCCCATATTGTGCTGCCCAGTGCAGCAGTCTGGGAGCTGACCTTGTTCGTGAAGACAGAGGCAAAAAAAGCATTGAGTACATTAGCTTTTTCCACGTCCTCGATTAGTTTTAGCTAATCCAATGTGTTTAAATTGAAGTGTGATGGAGGAAATGACAGTGGGGTTGGCCCCCACTCTCACCTATCCCGTCAACCTGCCAAGACTGGACGGGCTTTAGTGACTTGCTACAGGAGGCCAGCCTCGGAGTACCTCCTACCCAGGAGGCCCTAGAGGGAGACCCCATTGGAGATGGGGATACCGAGACTGAAGAAAGGAGATCCCTTGGAAATGAGGAGAGGAGTCCAGAAGGAAAAGACCCCGACCAGTCCGGGATCCCGGCTCTGCCTCCAGATCCCCCAGGGGAAGGCCCCTCAACAACCCCCATATCCTATTTCCCTCAAGACCAATGGGATGACCCTACAGTCGGTCATGCCTATGACCAGGTGGCCCGCATTAACGGGGCTGTGATGGACACCCAAAGAGCAGCGCAATGGCCCTGATTCAAACTTGTAGCAGATCACCTCTACTGGGTGGAACAAGACCCACAAACCCAGGAGGTTTGGACCCAGCTGGTCGTTCCCCAGTGTCATCGGAAAGGCATTTTGAAGCTCGCTCACAACATCCCTGCAGCTGGCCATTTGGGGCAAGAAAAGACCCTGGCCCGAGTCCTATCCCACTTCTACTGGCCAGGAGTCCACTGGGAGGTAAGAGACTATTGCCGCTCATGCCCCAAATGCCAGTTGGCTGCTGGCCCAGAGATGCAAAAAGCACCCTGGATCCCTTTGCCTGTGGTAGGTGTTCCCTTTGAGTGAGTCACCATGGACCTGGGTGGGACCCCTCCCAAAGAGCAAGGCTGGGTTCCATCATATCCTTGTCCTAATGGACTATGCAACCCACTTCCCCGAAGCTATTCCACTGCGAAACACCAATGCCCACACCATCGCAGCAGAAATGCTGAAGGTCTTTGCCCGCGTGGGGCTTCCCCGGGAACTCCTCACTGATCAAGGGACTAATTTCACTTCTTCTTCGAGTGATTGCTCAGGTGTATTCCACTATAGGTGTGCGTGCTCACCACGTGCACCGGTGCCGGAAGTTTTTCCCTTAGCAGCATCCGTAGTGGGGGAGCACCGCTGCAACCCCTGGAGTGGCGCCGGTATATCGCGTCATAAAGGGGACTGCGTGCTCCCCCCACCCTCAGTTCTTTCTTGCTGCCAGTGAAGGTAGTCGGAACTTTGTGCTCCAGCCTTGGCTGCAGCATTATAGCTTAGTAGTATCCAGTTTCACTGACTTTTCTTGCTGAACTTTCTTTCGTGAGTGCCTGGCTCGGGGAATGCCCTGTGGCCCAGGCTTCAAGTTGTGCGACTCCTGTCGCAACTCCATGCCCAGAAGCAATCCACACACTGAGTGTCTTTGCTGTCTGGGCGAGGCTCACATTAGTGAGAAGTGTAAAATTTGCTGCTCCTTCAAGCTGTGAACAAAGAAGGAGCGTGAGATCCAACTCCGGGCTCTCCTAATGGAGTCGGCATTGGCCCAGGCACTGGCGCGTTGAGCCGACCCCGCGCCGGGCACCTCGTCTTCGGCGCGTAGCAAAGCGCCTCCGGTGCGCCGTCCTGATTCCGCGCCCGATACCGCGTCCTTGGTGCGCAGCGAGAGCCGTCGACGAGCCGGCACCGCTCCCCTGCTAAGAAGCAAGGGAAGACTCAGCAGTGCTGAGAGAAGGAGAGGGGTGAGGCCAGACCCGAGTTGGGCAGCCCACGATCCCCATCGGGACATAGACCTCCGACTCGCGCTGAGCGGAGTAGTCCGGTCCCGTCCGCGCGAGCCTCACCTGAGGTACGCATGCCTTCAACGCCAGAGGCAGCTCAAGCTGCGCGTGATATCCTAGCGCTTCCAGTGCCGGGAGCGCCACCTCAGTCGGGCCCCCGGTCCCGTGGGAAGTCGCCCTTGGGTGCCCATCAGCCCTCCCCGGAGGTGTTGGAGGTCGAGGTACCTTCCCGGGTCGAGGTGCCGAGCAGGGCCCCGCGACGCACGTCGACTCTGCGTCCCGGCTCTTCGGTGAGCGGATCCCACTCCTCCGGTCTCGGACGCCCTCGAGGAGGTGACAAGAGGCGGCGCCATTCCTCCTCCAGCCAGTCCGAGAGGAACAGGTCGCGACGCCGTTGGCACCGACACTCGTACTCAAGCACCAGCCGTCACAGAGGCCATGCACAGGGTGTGTCCAGAGAGTCCCTGGCACCGAGGCGCCGTGGCCACAGGCACCGCAGGGAGTCCAGAGACAGCTCCTCGGACATCTATCTCTCGACTTCCTCCAGGTCGAAGTCTCGGGGTAGGAGCCGTCATGATAGAGACTGCTCCAGTCGCTCTTATGGCACCGTGCGCTCCTCCCGGACTTCGGCATCGGTGCACAGCCGTCTCTCCCCGGGCTGCACCGCACTGCAGGAGCAACCAGCCCTACCGGCGCCCGATGAGTCTCATTTCCAGGCTGTTCCCTGGCTAAGACAATGGTGCCAGTGGGCACTGTGGCCTCAGGCACCTGCGCAGCTGGAACCTCGCTCCGTGGCGGGAACTTCTCAGGGCCGCCCTGTGTCGCCTCCCCGGCACCGGGATCAGACCGTGGGCACCGAACCCCCGGCACTGGCTCCGGACCCGGACGTCGAGCCCACAATGCCATCGGTGGCTGAAGGCACCGCACCATCTACCTCTTCGGCGCAGGGTGATTCAGTTGCGGTGCTGCCTCCCTCTTCCCAAGAGGACTTCAAAGCACACCAGGAGCTGCTTAGGAGGGTGGCAGCAAACCTCGAGCTCCAGGCCAAGGAGATGGAGGAGCCCTCCGATACCCTGTTCAATGTCCTCGCCTCCTTGGAACCGGGGCGTGTGGCCCTCCCATTCCACCAGGGAGTAGCCAACATTACCACTGGCCTCTGGCAGACCCCGGCCTCTCTTGGGCCTATTTCCAAAAAGGCCGAGAGGAAGTACTTTGTCCCCACAAGGGGTCACAAGTACCTATACACCCACCCAGCTCTGAACTCCTTGGTGGTAGAGTCGGTCCACCACCGTGAGCGGAATGGCTAGCCTGCGCCCACACCAAAAGACAAGGACGCGCGTAGACTGGATACCTTTGGAAAAAAGGTTTATTCGTCTGCGAGTTTCCAGCTCAGGGTGGCCAACCACCAAAGACCGGGAGCTGGACTTTAGGGGTAGGGGTGTGTGTGTGTGTAGTGAGGCGGATTGGCTGCCCACAGACCCAGAGGGGGAGGGGCCCCTCACTGAACCCTGGTGGGCGGAGCTACGCCATGCTCAACCCTCCTGCCGGACATTGTGGGTGGGACAGGAAGTACAAAAGGCATACTGGAGAACTCAGTTGGGGCCCAGCTGCCGGAGGAGCCAGACGTCTCCTGCGAGCTCCTGAGCCTGGAGGCTGCCGCAGACCCCGAGGAAGCTGAGGACTGGCCAGGACCACGAGGGGCATTTACAGACCGGAACACGGAGGAGCTGCCAGCCCTGGCAGAGGCCCTCTTCCCGGACGACCCTCTACAGAGCCAGGTATGCCCTGAAGGGGGTCTGAAGTGGCCCAGGGGTAGCAGACCTCTGTCTGGCTGCAACGCTGCCAGCGAGTGAGTCAGCGTGTTGCGGTCAGGATCCCTGCTGACCCAGTGGCAGACCTCTCTGCCACTGCTAGGGCCCTGGGCCAGGACACAGTGCAGTGGGTGGGCCTGTGTCCCCCCCCCCGCCACCCCAACCCGTGGGTGGCAGTCTCCCCCTCTCTTAGGCAAGAAGCTGCGCTTGTCGGCTCTCCGCCAGAGCTAGAAGGCCCAACTGTTTTGTGGCTTAGCCTGAGTGCAGGCCTGAGCCCTCAGACTCTCTACTGCCCCGCCCTGTCCCAGGGGCTGGGCTCTGTAACTGTGTTTGTCGTTCAGCCCTGATCACAGACCCACGCTCACATCTCCCATCATCCCGCTGATTCCCCACGCCAGGAAACCTCCCAGAGATGTAGTGAGGCGGATTGGCTGCCCACAGACATGGAGGGGGAGGGGCCATTCTCCCCAAGAGACTACAGGCGGGAAGCAGAGACTGCCTCTGAGATGACTGGCTCAAACCAGTTGGAATTGGAACTTTCACGCCACAGAGGCTATAAAAGGACTGTGCACCCTGTCCGTTGGGCTGTCCATCAGAGAGGCAGCCAGTAACTGTCACTTTGCGTGAGTGTCACAGGATTCCTTCACCGACCACCTGATCCATATCATCCATCGAGACATCTAACATCTGAGTCTACTTACCGGTTCCTGGTTCCAGTGACTTGCCTATATCATCAGTTCCTGGTTCCAGCTGTAAAGGTCCTGTTTTCCTTCTGTCCACAGCAGCTGCTGGAAGGCAGTTGCAGGTCCAGGCTCCAATGCACCCTAGCAGCAAAAGGACAGACAGTTAGTTACCATCAGCAGCTGTGTTCATATCCAGTTAATCTGTTCATCTCACAAAGGTCCAGAGGAGACCTACGAGTACAGTTTTAGAGTTTTAGGGTTTTACTTTGTATTTGCCAAGGATCGTTTCGGGACCGGGCTTCAGGCCCATTCTGGGGCAACCACAAAGTTGTTTTACTGTTTATCTGCTTTTCCACCCCCTCCCTTATATTGTTAATATTCCCTCAATAAACCCAAGTTTTGTTTTTGAAGTACATCATTCTGTCTAGTCTTCTGTTACTTATCTGGTGGGCTGTGGAAGGATTATTGGTTACTTACTCCCCAGGTGATAGAGAGACTGGTTTGCCAGTCCAAGAACCTGGCCCTGTTACTGCAGAACACATAACATTTCTATTAATAAAATGATAGACTTTATATGAGCTTATATTGCCCAGGAGAAGGCCGGGCAGTATAAGACACATTTCTGGGGAAAAATCTGGGACTGGGAGTGTGCTGGTGTCACCCTGCAACATATATTTCAGGCTCGTAAAAGCCTGGGTGTGACTGGCTTGTTGCAAGTGCAAACTGACATAGCTGGGAGTGACTTGCATGTTTGAGGCTGTTTGTGAGCAGTCCGTGCATGGAAGCAACAACAGCAATGCAGTGTAAAGGGCATCCCTGGTTAGAGGAAGGGGTGACAGAGGTGGCAAAATTTGCAGATGATATAAAATTACTAAGGATAGTTAAGACCCAGGCAGACTGCGAAGTGCTACAAAAGGATCTCTCAAAACTGGGTGACCGGGCAACAAAATGGCAGATGAAATTTAATGTTGATAAATGCAAAGTAATGCACATTGGAAAGCATAATCCCAACTATACATATAAAATGATGGGGTCTAAATTAGCTGTTACCACTCAAGAAAAAGATCTTGGAGTCATTGTGGATAGTTCTCTGAAAACATCCACTCAATGTGCAGCGGCAGTCAAAAAAGCAAACAGAATGCTGGGAATAATTAAGAAAGGGATAGATAATAGGACAGAAAATATCATTTTGCCTCTATATAAATCCATGGTATGCCCACATCTTGAATACTGTGTGCAGATGTGGTTGCCCCATCTCAGAAAATATGTATTGGAATTGGAAGGTTCAGAAAAGGGCAACAAAAATGATTAGGGGTATGGAATGGCTTCTGTATGAGGAGAGATTAATAAGACTGGGACTTTTCAGCTTGGAAAAGGGACGGCTAAGGGGAGATATGATTAATCAGGACTATAAAATCATGACTGGTGTAGAGACAGTAGATAAGGAAGTGTTGTTTACTACTTCTCATAACACAAGAACTAGGGGTCACCAAATGAACTTAATAGGCAGCAGTTTTAAAACAAATAAAAGGAAATATTTCTTCACACAATGCAGTCAACCTGTGGAACTCTTTGCCAGAGGATGTTGTGAAGGCCAAGACAATAACAGGGTTCAAAAAAGAACTAGATAAATTCATGGAGGATAGGTCCATCAATGGCTATTAGCCAGGATGGGCAGGAAAGGTGTCCCTAGCCTCTGTTTGCCAGAAGCTGGGAATGAGTGATAGGGGATGGATCACTTGATGATTACCTGTTCTGTTCATTCCCTCTAGGGCACCTGGCACTGGCCACTGTCGGAAGACAGGATATTGGGCTAGATGGACCTCTGGTCTGACCCAGTAGGGCCATTCTTATGTTCTTATCCACTTTCTCCCTAATATTCTGCGCCCAACATGGCTACATCAACTGCAAACATACCCTAATCTCTTGCATTCCTACAGTCTGTGGAGAGCATGGTTCTTTGTCCTGTGACCCTCCCCAATGTCCTCTTCCAGAAAATTAATCTGCAGTCCAGCAAGCTGCCTATGGGGCATAAAGGTGTCCCTGACTCCAGTAAATCCTCCTCCATGGAGCATAACAGGAGACACTGTCAGAGACAGGGCCGGATTAACTCTCCTGTGGGCCTGGGGCTATTAGATTTTGTGGGGCCCCTGTAAACAAGTCTTTTTCCTAATTTAAAACAAAATGATCACTATTATGGAATTGAGGCTATTAACACTATACTAAACTTGCCTTTTAATTAACAAAAAGCCATTCTGTGGTTAGATTTTAGTCATAAAACATGTAGAATATAGTTGTTAATTCAAAATAGCCTACTTCTTACCTTAGAACAGCTGTTATATTCGTTTCTTTCTGGGAGGAAGTTTGGTGCAGGAGGGGATTCTGACTTGGGGCAGGTGGTTGGGGTGCAGCAGGTGGTGTGAGGTGCAGGCTTTGGCTGGGAGGCGCTTACCACAGGCGGCTCCCAGCCAGTGGTGCAGCAGGGCTCAGGCAGGCTGCCTGCCTGCATGTCATGGCCCCACGCCGCTCCCGGAAGTGGCTGGCTGCTGTCACATCTCTGCGCGCCCCTGGGCATAAGCACTCGACGTCCCCGCAGCCCCTGGCCCCGCCCCCACCCCACCCCTTCCATGAGGCCCCACCCCTGCCCTGCCTCTTTCCACCCCTTCCCCACCCCCATTCCAACCCCTTTCCCAAAGTCCCCGCCCCTACTCGGCCCCCTGTCTGCCAATATTCCAACTCCTTCCCCAAATCCCCACCCCAGCCCCACCTCCTCCCCTGAGTGTGCCACGTTCCCGCTCCTCCCCACCACCCTGGAGCGTGCTAACACTGCCAAACAAGTGTTTGGTGCTGGCTGGGTGGGAAATGCTGGGAGGTAGGTGGAGGAGCGGGGACGTGGCGCAGTCAGGAGAGGAGGAGGAGGTGGGGTAGGGGGTGATGGGAGGTTGGCTGCCGGTGGGTGCAGAGCACCCACTGATTTTTCCCTGTGGGTGCTCCAGCCCTGGAGCACTGATGGAGTCGACTCCTATACCCCTGGGGGGAGGGGGACAGCGTGTCTCTGTGCGCTGCTTGAGCCTGCAAGAGCTGCCCCCGCAGCCGCATTGGTTCCCGGCCCATGAGAGCTGCGGGGACAGTGCTGGGGACAGGGAGCTGCCTCCCGCCACCCCCAGGGGCCGCAGAGACGTGCCAGCGGCCAGCCTCTTCTGGGAGTGGCGTGAGGCCATGGAATGCGGGCAGCCAGCCTGAGCACTGCTGCGCCGCTGGACTTTTAGTGTCCCGGAGATCACAATAGTCTGGCAGAGGCTCCAGGATCAACCAGTTGAGTGCGATTGACGGGTTGGTGACCACTGAATTGTATATAATTATGGATTTATTTTTGCAGGTGTTCTAAGGTAAGAAGTAGGCCTTAGCCCGAGGCCCTGGCTACAGCCCCTAAAGCCCCTGCATTAATCTGGCCCTGGTCAGAGAGCAACAGCACTGTGACACTCATCCCAGACACTGTGACACTCATCTGACCAGGATGCAACGCTCGCTAGTGACAGCTGTCCCTGCAGGTGGGGCTGTCTCTCCCTCTGAAGGGGCTGAGTGCAGGAGGAGACGCCTCGTCTCAGAGACCAGCAGGAGGACAACATGCCACAGGCGGCTGCCAATGCCCAGAAGAGACACTTTAGTCAGGAAATGGAGATTATGGGTCAGCTGGTGTAATCTGGTATAACTCCATTGCTATGGTTTACACCAAACCCGGAGCTGGCCCGGAGCGTTCAGAGGGACGCTGGGGATTCCACAGACCACACTACCTGGCGAAGCAGCCGGCGGCTGCCGATTGGCGGCTGCTGCTCCCTGTCGAACCCACCACCCGCCCCACATGCTAAGCACCGCCCCCGCCCGCTGTCACGAGCACTTCCCCGCCCCGCCCGCGCGGTCGCCCTGTGGCGCTCGGACGCCGATTGGTTCGGAACACGATGGGCAGAGATCAGCCCAGCGCGTGGAGGCGGGACTAGCTGTCCCCTCCGGGCTGGGAGGCGAGGCAGGGCGAGGCGCCGGGGCAGCTCTTGTAGGCGCAGTAGAGCGGTTGGTGCTCCTGTTACGTGTAATTGCTCACCCTGCAACTGAGGCGAGATGCTGCGCCTGCTGGATGTCGGCGGGTTCGTGTTGGAGCGGGTGGCCACGGGCAGCCCCCTCTCCATGGTGCTGGTTGCCTCCGCCTTCGTGCTGAGCCTGGGCTACCTGCTGCAGCTGGGTTTCCGGCGCCAGCCCCGGCCCGGCGAGGGGGTAGGTCCCGGGGCGGAGGAGAGGGGCCGGTAGGGTGGGGGCTGAGATGGCGGGGCCGGGAGGAGGTGTGGTGTGGTGTGCAGAGGCATTATGTGGTCGTGGGGACCCCTCGGCTGTGGGAGGGGCCGCTGCCCCAGAGCCGGCGTGGCGAGGGGAGGGGGGCACCCAGCAGCAGGCTGAGCACTGGGGGGCAGAGGAAGAGGACGCCCGTTACCTTGCTCGGAGGGGAATGCTCAGCGAAACCCGCAGCGTTAAGGGGGTATCTGAGAAGAGCCTGTTGTCCTCAGCGTCCTCTGCCCCACCTAACCCTGGGGTGCCTGGGTCCACCTTGGAGCCCAAAGCCTCGTGTGGCAAGGATGCACTTAACTCCTTCTGGCTGGAGAAACCTATGTGTGCCCCTTCTGGGCAGAGAGCTGCCCCCAGGGAAGAGCTGACAGAGTCTGACTGTATGGGCAGGGCCGGCGCTTCCATTTAGGTGACCTAGGCGGTTGCCTAGGACACCAGGATTTGGGGGGGGCGGCATTTTGCTGCCCTCAGCGGCAATTCTGCAGCGGGGGGTCCTTCCGCGCTCCAGGTCTTCGGTGGCAGTTCTGTGGTGGGTCCTTCTCTCGCTCTGGGACCCGCCGCCAAAGTGCCCCGAAGACCGGGAGCGCGGAAGGACCCCCACCTAGGGCGCCAAAAACCCTGGCGCCGCTCCGGTGTATGGGTGAGGATTTGTGAAGGAATATTGTATTGGGCTTTGTTTCCAGAGAGTGACAAGCTGCACACCCTCTGGAACAGTTCCATTGGATGGGGGCACTGCCCTACCTATTGCGCAGAAGAAAGGTTTCTTTGCCTCCAAGTAGGACTGACTTTTTGGAACAAGCTTTTTAAAATGCACTTACGTGCATGGCCGTCCTTAGGATTTATGGGGCCCTACGCAGTATTATTAAACTAGCGCCCCTATGCTTGACTTTCTCTTAGCAACACAAACATAAGCT
The DNA here is from genome assembly GCF_002925995.2 of Terrapene triunguis. Lineage (NCBI taxonomy): Eukaryota > Metazoa > Chordata > Testudines > Emydidae > Terrapene > Terrapene triunguis. The sequence continues at coordinate 31,868,979 of NW_020664435.1, forward strand.
TACAGTATTGGAAAACTTGCCACGTGCACTTTATTAAGAACATCTTAATTTTGCCACCTTCACCGCCAACCTCTGCACAGTGCTGCCTTCACTCTAGGTCCTGCATTTCTCGCCTACCTGTGCCCCCAACCCCAGCCCTGCCAGTGTGACCTGCCACACCAACCCCCTGCCCAGTACCCCCATATGTCCAGCAACTCCCATGCCCAGTGGCCCCTCACCCAGAGATCTCCACCATAGATCCCTATGCCCAGCAATCTCCCACCCACAGACCCCTGCCCAGTGCCCCTCTCACAGCCCCCCCCCACTGCCCAGCACCCCATATTCCTTAGGGATTTCAGCACCAAAAAATTAAATTCTGTGCACAATATTTTAAAATTCTGCAAATGTTGTCAATAAGTAAATGTGGAGGCTCCAGCATGGCAGTAGCAAGCATAGGCCACTGGCTGTGCGTAGGTGGGAGATCATGCTGCAGCCTTCCCTTCCCTCCTAGGATAGGGACTTGGCAGTGAGGTACCTCTGTGTGCATGTCAAAAAGCCACAGGGAAGCATTTTACATGATGGCTGGGATGTCAGCCATGACCCCAAATCCTTTTGAATGATAAAAAAGAAATAGCTGATACCAATGGCTGAGTCCAGCCCTCATCCAGGCCCTTGCCTGTCACCGCTCTGGGCCATCAACTCCCAAATGGCCTTTCATTCTCCCTAAAATAGAGCCTCATTGCAGCCTTATCTATTATCCAGCACGCTTCATATCTTTCCATTTACCGTATCTTTCTATTCTAGTCTCACTAACCAGTCTCCAGAAGTATTTATTTGAATCTTTCCTATCTTTGGTTAATAACAATCTCTTATCCAAAGCTGTAGGTGCCATAAAATGAGTAATGTTATGATTATTTATCCATATACGTTCTCGGTCAGTGTGAGTTGTTTAATCCAATTAGTCACATAATGAATCATGAAATAAGTCAGCAGTCCTAATGCAGTATTTAATTCTTTTTTGAAGCAATCTAAATGTTAAATGAATATTCTCTTGCAGAAATACCCACCTTATATTTCGTCTAATATCCCTTTTCTTGGACATGCAGTAGCATTTGGAAAAAGTCCTATTGACTTTTTAGAAAATGCCTATGAAAAGGTGAGTCTTGCCTAATGAGTGGTTGAGTGTACCTAGGATATTCTTATTTGTTCTGCTACCTTCTGTGTTCCCAGAACCTATTTAGAATTTGGATAATTTTGAATCTCCTTGGAATGAAATGTTTACACGTTGTCTGCTAGAGTTCAATATACCATACAACCTTGATAGTGTGGGCACATACTGTAGTAATACCTCATTCTGTGGGCAAGTTAATAATAGAAAGGTAAGGGAGATGTCATTTGATTAATAAAAATCTACAGAATCATAATTTCAATGTGTCATCTTTTGTGGCGTGGCAGGTTGGACTTGGTGCCCCCTGTCCCCGTGGCTCCCAGCTTCAAGTCCTCTGGTTGGTGGAAAGTTTGTTAATGCGGTGTCTTTGGAATTGGGTCAAGCTGGATATCATTCGAAAGCCTTTTCTTCCAAAAACACAATGATACCAAACATAATAAACCTAGAACAATTATATAGATATGTAGTTGAGAAAAAATATTTAAAAATTAACATTTTGAATTATACTTTGACATAGGGATGCATTGCTTACATGAGAAAGACATTGATCTTTGGTAATTCTAGGTAAGTTGGCCTTGATATGTAGAACTGAAAACATTTATTCATCAAAGTCATCATCAGTGTTGTCACCAGGTAGGGCATCATTGCTAGACATGTTGTCACATTAATCCTCATCCACACCGCACTCGCACATCTATGTACAAGACAGGCTACTGGTCAAACATTTGCAAAGTGGTAGGCATCTGGTCTTTTCACACGAACATTTGATTAGCTGAATGATGGATTCAGGAGTGCATGGTATATTGCACAAAACTGGTGTGATCAGTTCATCCACCAAGACCATACATGCCCGATAGGGAAGTGTAGTTTTGGATTAGCTCAATCATCCCATCCCAGTACTTTATAATTTTGCCTTCTTAATAACAGGTTGTGACAAACCAGAGTACAGTCCAGACTAATGGGTAGTTGCATCACCCCTTCCCTCTAGTTGGGGTGATCTTTACAATGTTCTGCTGCTGTAGCTTCCCTGCCTGGGTTGCTCAGAAACAGTACTTCTGGGGGAATTCTGCATCACTGTGCAATGCAGAATTTGCGGAGAATTAATGTTCTGTGCAGAATTTCATTTTTTCCTGCGGAATTGGCGCTGCAGAGCTGCTGGCTGCCACTAGGGGACCTCTGAAACCCCGAGAGCCTCACTCCCCAGCTTGCAAATAGAGGACACTGCCAGGGGGAGGTGGAGGTGAAGGGTACAGCTGCAGTTTTCAGCATGCCCTGGAGGCGTGTGGGAAACTCTGTACAAGCCTGGAAGCCAGCATCATGTTGTTTCTCCCTCTGTATTCCTGGGCTCTGGGGACGGAGGGGGTGTAGGTGTCTGAGCTTGGGGGCACCCTGCAACTGGGTTCTGGGAAGAGAGGAGTGGGGTGTCTGGCCCCACGGCTGGACTCTGGGCGGGAGGGGATGTGGGTGTCTGGCCCTGCAGCTGGGCTGTTAAGAGGAGCCAGAAATCCACTCCTCCAGCACCCCCCAGCTGTATGCCCCCCTCCAGCTCCCACTTCCCCTGGCAGTGTCCTCTATTTGTTAGCCTTAGGGGAGCAGGGCAAAAAAACGAGTTCCCCTCAAGATGTGCTCAGCTGGCATGCATGATGCACCCAGACTGAGGCGCTCAATAAAAGCATAACAGAGAAACAGGAACTGGGTTGTCATAGGTGTTTCTTTAACTCTCTACTCCTGGCGGAATATTTTTTGTTGTCTGTATTGTTACAGACATACTTGCTGATAGGCATTTTGAAATAAATTACCAAAATAATTGAAACTGGCATGACTATATTTTTATTTTGACAAATATGCAGAAGTTTATTAACTACAAAGAGATTTTAAGTGAGTACAAGTAATGAGACATAAGTCAGCAATGATTACAAGAAAAATAAAGATAAAATGTTTACTAATACTTAACTTAACAAGCTACATTAGATTCAAAGCAAGTTTTCTCACTACATTCTTCAGCAAATTACTGACCAAACACCTATGCTGCTTCCTTTGTCCTTCAGATGCCGTGACTATGATGGGCAGAGAGAGAGAGAAGGTGTCTTGGGGTGTCTCCCCTTCCTTTTTATAGTCCTCTCCCTGCTTTAAGAAGCATTTTCAGCTAGGAGCATGGTGACAGGCAGTTTGTGTGGGTGGGAACTCTGTTTCTTTGCTAAGATGTAGATTTTTCACCCAAGCCCTCTTTCCTGCCAAAGAATAGCCACTTAACAGGTAATGGCTCATTGGCCTTGTTTACACCGGGCCAAGGCATCAGCTTGCTGTTTGTCTGCGAGGAACTTTTTGGCCACTCCCTAGACTTGGATCATGTATTAATAACACCATAGAATGGAATCTTATAACTTTACATACAATGTTGCCATACATATTTTACCAGGATAATAATGACCAGCAAATTATGTGTTTTCAAATGACACCTCACAAGACCTACTTTGTGCAAAGATAATTACAATAGCAGACACAGAAGTACGTTCTGTTACACAGGTATAAATGCACCCGTTATCAGTGGCAATTTTTATCTGTCTGTTTTTTGGAAAACATCCACCAGTGTAGGTCTGCCATGTGTCGTAATGTTGATTTTTAAACATTTTGTCGAATATGTATCTACATAATTGTTCTAGGTTTGTCATGTTTGGTACCATTGTGTTCATGGGTTGAGCTGGGTATCATTTCTCCCTTTTCCAATGACACTGTATTATCAACTTTTCCACCAACCGGAGGACTGGGAGCTGCAGAGGCAAGGGGCAGTGAGTCCCCACCTCCCAAGTCGTAGAGGATGACACCATTGAAATTGTGATACTGTAGATTTTTACAAATCAAATGACATGTCCCTTGCCTTTCTGTCATTAGTTTGCCAATGGAATTCCACATGCTCCCAGGCTATGACTGAAACAGAGTCACATCCCTGGATTTCACTTGTGGATGTGACCCGATTTCAAAGAAGTGTACATATAGTTGAGGGAAGCCTACCAGTGGATTCACTCGTTATCCAATGAGCTATTTGAATTACTTACCTTAACATTTGTTGGTACTACTCAGGCTCTCTTTCTCAGTCTCTTCCTTGCTGATAATCTTGGGTCATGTTAAGAGTTCAGCATATGACTGGGCCACTACCCTGACTACTTGAAGAATTTGAGTGTCTGTTGTAAACTATGAATAATTGGGTGTTCAACTGCACCAAGATTTTTACTAGCCCAGGGAAAATATGAAATGATACTTATCTTGTACTCGTAGTGTCTGACTTATGTCAGAAGAAGGCTTAACGGTTAGACTTTCTGGAACCACAGGCTTGACTCATGGTACTATTGATTTCATGCTTGTGAAATGGACAAACTTAATATGCACTTCACTTCATGGGGATTTGGTCAAAGAAAACCTTAAAGTAGAGTTGGTTGTATTTTACTGGTTTGTTAAACCCAGGGGCTTAGCTTCTGATTTCTGAAGCAAGGAGCCTGGAAATCCTGGGGGTTCTCAAAGGTTCCAGGCTCTCTGCTGTGGAAGTCTCTACCTCTCTACGTCCAAGTCCCCTTACTATTTCTGTGGTTTCACACATTCCTGTTTTAAAGAAGGTCTTTCCCCTGTTGTGTAAAACCCCCCGCACAAATGAAAATGGAAACTGACTCATTAGACACAAAATGCAACCAAATAAACAGGAAAAACACAAATCCTTTATTTATAATCTTGGATATTACCTCATAAATATATTTGGGAAAATCCGATTTAAGTTTGATTTAAGGTATTCATGTCCCATTAAGTGATTTTTTTTTTTTTAGTCACTTCTTGTAAGAGTAGGGGCGTGTGCTTATTTCCTTTGGTCAAACTTCTCCCCTCTGACCTCTCCTCTTCTTCCCCAATGTGTAGTGCAAGCTATGCATCAGTTGTCTAGTTGGCTGCTGTCCTCCTTTCCCACCTGAGAGGTGGCTGCACTCCAGTAGTATTGTGAGCATATAGATTTGAAGCAATTAAAATCTGAAAGGTTCTACATAAGGATAAAAAAATTAACTTTCCAAATTCTCATTATTTTAAACTAACTTGTCCTTTCCCCCCTCAGTATGGGCCTGTATTTAGCTTCACTATGGTGGGCAAGACGTTTACCTACCTACTGGGTAGCGATGCTGCTGCTCTAATATTCAACAGTAAAAATGAAGACCTGAATGCAGAGGATGTATACTCTCGACTGACCACACCAGTCTTTGGCAAGGGAGTTGCTTATGATGTACCTAACCCGGTATGTATTTAGAGTACAAAGTCAATTAAACATCTAGGGTGCAGATCAAATCCTGACAAGGTTGCCATGAACTGTTTGCCCTATATGATGGGGATTGACAATATCAGTGAAATTCTGGTAGCATGGTTTGCCAACACAGTTGCTGATTTTGATTGTTAGGCATAGAGTAACCAAAGACTGAACACATTTAGGCTCTGGTATTGTTTTTTTATATGGCCATCTACTGGTTTGGACAATACTCGTGGGTTAGACCTTCTCCTTCAACCACAGTGGAAAACTAGCAGCTTTGTCTTCTTTGTTTTCCTTCCTCCTTTGAGCTTATACTTTCTGAATGCTTTTAACCTAAGAGCACCTTTAGGCTCATTCCTTGCCATGGGAGCTTCAGAGTGAGATTTTTTTTTTTTCTACAGGCCTATTTGTACATACAAATGTGAGGCGGTACCACCTCCCCAAGCCACTCTGATAGATCTGGTACTAGAGAGAGGGACTAAGTGCTTAGTGGGTTTTCTTTACAAAACCTTGCACGTCTGCCCTCACCAGCAGGTGGTATTGAGTCTCCTCAGTGCAGCAGACAGCAAGCAGCATAACACCTCTCTGTTACCTCTACCCTCTTTGCCTTGTATTCTTGCAGAGGTTGAGACTGGAGAGGAAGGCAGCAGACCTTCCTCCCTGACTATGGGAGGATGGAGGACTGCACAAGGTGGAAGCTGAGAGTTTGAGGATGATAGTTATCTAATGTGCTAGGAATGGCTGCATGCTTCAGAAGCATATTCCCATTCTAGAGAGGGATAGTGGTGGCATATATAAACTGCTATGGAGGAAAAGAGAAAGTTAGAACCATGAGGCCTTCAGAATCCTTTCATTCTTGAAGAACCAGATAAACTAAGGCTGACTGGCTCCAATAATTTTAATCAAACCAGTAGGTGGCTGTATATTTGCCATGCTGAAAGTAACAAAGTGGAATATTTTTGCAGATTGCCCACAAGTTCATTTCAGAATGGACCAAGAACATGGAACTTGCTGCCAGATGAAATAAGTGTTTGCTAACCTCACTATTCAGAGCTAAATGCTAAACTCCCCTCTTCAACCAAGCTGTCCAATACTATCCCCATTCTAAGATGCACTTTTAAAAACCCATAAGCTGTTGTCTTGGTGGCTGGGAAGGATAAGTGAGTGTTTGTGTGGGTTTTTTTCTGTGTTTTTTGGAACCTATGAGGCTCCCTGGGAAGAGGCAATGAGTTGAATGGATAGATAGAAGTTAGTTAAAATCTGAAAGAAGTATAGACAGAATATTGACTTAATGACTAACAAATGTTGACCTGAAGAGGTTTGCCGAGGAGTTGCTCCAAATATGAAAGTAAACTGCAATGGCCTTGAATTTCTTTCTAGATAATAACGCTCAATTGCTGAAGCTTTTGAGTGTGGAAAAAGATTTAAAAGCTTTAATTATAATTTAATGACACAATGTTCATGTTCTGAAAGCAATAATAACAGGATTTAAGTGTATCCTAGAATGCAATTCCACACATTTGCAAGTTTCCATTCAGGATAGAAGAATTTAGACTTGCTCTTGAAAATATAGTAGAAGCTTATGTTGTCAGGAACTCACTTCCATCAGTAGTTCAACTACCAACCAGGATTTCAGTTTTCAGTATTTTGTTCTTTATGTACAGTAATTTTGTAAAATTAAAATAAAATTCCCCACTACTAGTGACAGTGACCTGAGTTGAAAACCTCCCAGCATTTATAATTTAGCTAAAAGTTCAATAACATGAATTTCCAGATTAGGTCATAGTATTGATTTAGGTTTTTTTAATATTACTTGCTCTATCTGGCTTCATTCCCAAAATATGGAGTAGCAGTAAGAGCCTGAAGCAGAACAGGATAAGAAAGCTTCAGCTGGTATAGAGTACAGCAGCCCATCTGCTTGGAAATAATCCCAGTACTCTGCTTTTCAAGATAGGCCCTTCTTCTTGAGGGGTTGCTTCTCACTCAGACCGTAATTTTCAGCAACAGCTACCTTACACCAGTGCTATGAAACTTGGTCAGTGGGATACTTGTTAACATGGATAGAACTGTCACAAGAGCTAGACTCAGACTTTGGAACTTAAACTCACAAAATATAAGAATGACCATTGATTGTGCTTTCAGAACTAAATGCCAAACCCATTTCTTTGAGTAAGCTTCCTCATATGCTACATGAAAATTAGGAGAGGAAGGAGCTTGCTACTTTTTATGCCACTGCAGGTGAAGAAGGGAGGGAGGTGGGTTTTTTGTGTGTGTGTGTGTGTGTGTGTGAGGTACATATACTACACTGAAAACTATATAAGTATCTAGATCAGTGGTGTCCAACCTCTTCACCCTGAACAAGGTCAAGGGGCCCAATATTTTTGGGAAGAAAATCTTCCCTGTTCCACCAGCTCCTATGTCTCCAGGGCGAGAAGGAAGAACGAGTGAAGTATGTTGTGCTCTAGCTATTCCCAGGTGGCATATAATCTCTTGTGGTCCTCTGTCAGATTGGAGTGTCCTCAGGCAATTTGTGCCCATGCTGCTCTAACCTGGGTTGGTGCAGAGAATTGGGGAGGTCCCCTCTGCTCTGCCCTGGATTGTGTGGGGGCCATCCTTTGCTAGGCACTCTGCTAGGCTTACACACCCAATTGAGCTTCCTTCCTGCTCTCCCTGGGGCTCCCAGGCAGTGTGGGAGCTGCTGAATAGCTCTAGCACAGGAGGGATAGAAACTGTCTGGTGCACTCCTGGGTTACAGAGCTGCTCATGGGGCTACAAGGAGAACTTTCTGAGGCAGATGGTAAGGCGGTGCTCCCTACCTTCTCCCTGTAGCAACAGGAATTATACAAACACTTCAGATAAAACTGCAGGGTACAGCTCAGGGAACACTTTCCTAATCAAATCCAGTTTAACTAAACGGTCCTTGACCACAGACTGGACACCACTGACCTAGATAAACAGCTTCCACAATCTGAGCAGGACCTCACCTTGTGCATACATCTTAGCCTAAATTCATGTTTTAAAAACATGTCAGGCAACCTTCTATCTGTTGGGTTACCTCAGTTCTCTAGAGAATGGGGTAGGAGGAGCTTTGGGAGACAAAGGCATAAATTGTCTCCGTTCTGGTGGAATGAGCAGTTTAATCCATAAATCGTGTCCAGACTAGTGGACACACTGACAAATTGAGGATATGTTTGTGTCATATTGTGAGCTTTTGTCTTCCATTTTGTTTTGTGAACTCCATTTCTTTTCGGTGCTATATTTTGGAGGACCTTCATTATATATTGCAACCTCCTTTGTGGGTTACAGCATCTCTTCTTTAGCGGAGGCTTGACGCCTTGTTGAATGACTGTCTGAGAAGCTGGCACTGAGCAATATAGTTCCATCAACCTTGAATGAATTCCATGCTGGAATAAAGGGTTTTATACTGTTAGGGCCACTGACTTTGAATGACTCTAGTCTACATACACAGACATGATGTGTTGGTGAATGTGGTAAGGAGGAGAACCTGGAACCCCCCAGGAAGTATATGGCTGGGAGACCTGCAGTTTGGTCAGGTGGTGGACAGCCAGAGAAAGGGGTCATACTATTTTAAACCAGGGATGCTTCTCTAAAGAGGCAGTTCACTGTCACATACCAAAAGAAAAAGGCTGGAGGTGAGAGAGGACAGGAGGGGTTGCCTAGCCTAAGGATGTGGACCAATCCCAGGACTTTCAGGAAGGATGAAATCAGACTTGGGAGGGACTTCATTATTTTCTAAAGATCTGTAACTAGTGTGTGTTAAGAGTGAAGTGTGTGTGTGTGGCTAAGAAATTCCTTTGGTAAGCCCCTGTTTCTTGTTTTCCTGCTGACAGGGTTAACTGAGGCCTGGTCCACACTACCCCCCCACTTCGGACTAAGGTACGCAAATTCAGCTACGTTAATAACGTAGCTGAATTCGAAGTACCTTAGTCCGAACTTACTGTGGGTCCAGACGCTGCAGGCAGGCTCCCCCGTTGATGCCGCATACTCCTCTCGCTGAGCTGGAGTACCGGCGTCGACGGCGAGCACTTCCGGGATCGATCCCAGAACATTGATTGCCTGCCGTCGGACCCGGAGGTAAGTGTAGACGTACCCTGAGCAACCACCTTCCAGGTGGACCCTGAGAGTATGTATCTAAGGAACTGGGGGGCTCAAGAGGTGCGAGGAACTGTTTCTGGGATTTAAAGTGGCTGGGCTACAGAGCCCCACATCCAAAGGAAAGGGTGCAGATATGAGGTCTGCACCTGTGAATGTGAATTAGAGACTAACTGTAGGAACAGTGACCAGTCACTGTCCAGACCAGGGGGCTTAAAAGCACATGGGGGTCCAGTGATTAGGTTCAGTCACAACAGACTGGTGTCCATCCAGAGAAGGAGACTAGGCCAGGTTGTTACAGATAATTTAGGAAAAATAGTTTCTTTTTCTGTAATCCTAACTTTCACCCATAGCAGGCCACTTGGAACAGGACTGTGGCTTGATGGTGGAAATTAGTGGATATGCTTGGACTTCTGCTTCTGGGTTTTTGTTTTTATGACAAAGAGCATGTCTGTCTGTTAACCATGTTCTTTATAATATGACAGTTATTTAAAATTATATAGACAAGGTGGGTGAAGTAATATGTTTTATTGGACTAACTTCTGTTGATGAACGAGACAAGCTTTTGAGATTACACAGAGCCCTTTTTCAGATCCTGTGTAACCTTGAAAGCGTATCTTTTTCACCAACAATATAACTACCTCACTAGCCTTATTTCACTAATATCCTGGGACCAACATGGCTATAAAAACACTTCCCATTATGTGTAAGACTGTCAGTTATTGTGGTCAGTACTAGTTTGGCAGGAAAAAACTGAGATGCATGTTGCATAATAAGTTAAAGTTGCCCTAGTGAGTATGTCATGTGCTACACTATGGATATCAAACTTTTTTTGAAAGAGAGGACATAATTCTGATTGATTATGGTTGTGGCTAGGATATAAATTCAAGACTTCATACTTCATACTTCCCACAGTGCAGAGTGGACTGTCCACAACATGAGTAAGACGTTTGCACAGAGATTAAAGGGAGAATATGGTCTCTATGTAGCATCTGAAGTTTTTGTTCATTTGCCTTATTGTCACATTCATTAGGAAGAAAATGTTCTCCTTTAAGCGCATTGCTGTTTCTGCTCATTATTTCTCTTTTTTTCTTTTTCTCTCCCTCTTCCTGGTCTTTTGAGTCTCTAGTTTTTTCTCTGTAAAATTCCCACCTGCTTCCTCATTCCATCCATTAAAATGATCACTGATTAAAATAGTTTACTGGTGACAATGAAGTGTCATTTTTAAGTGGGTATTCCAGCCAGATTAATAAAATACAGCCTCCCTGTGCTATGGGGCAAGGCCACAGAGCCCTGTCCTGTCTTTCAACAGCCCTGTAGAGAGGGCAGCAGTAGTGTGGCTACTTATGCTTGTGGTGTGAGCTGCTAGTACACCCAGTGTTTCTTGGTGCCTTAGGGTACGTCTTCACTACCCGCCGGATTGGCGGGTAGCAGTCGATCTATCGGGGATCGATTTATCGCGTCTCGTCTAGATGCGATAAATTGATCCCCGAACGCGCTCCCCGTCGACTCCGGAACTCCACCAGGGGGAGAGGCGGAAGCGGAGTCGACGGGGGAGCCGCGGTCATCGATGAGGACGGGAGGTAAGTCGATCTAAGATGCGTCGACTTCAGCTACGCTATTCTCATAGCTGAAATTGCGTATCTTAGATTGATTTCCCCCCCCCCCCCCCCCCCCAGTGTAGACCAGCCCTTAGAGGAGGTCTGTCTGTGAGGCCATGGTCCAAACCCCTTCCACATTGTTAAGCAATTGCAGGGCTGCAGTAAGAAACATATAAGCTTCAAGAAATACTATTGCATAGTAATTGCTGGCATACAGCTCCCTACCTTTCCCTAGTGGCCTCAAGATATATCTGTTTCTTGCTTTTAAAGGAAATGCACCACCTATGCACTACCTGAAGCACTGCTGCAGTTCTTGGAAATTGATAATCTTAGCATGCTGTACTGTTCGCCAGCAAGACTGCTCTTTATCTACCCAGTTAGTTGGTAACTAGGCTGAATATGTAAGCTTAAGACAATACCAAGTGGATCTTCTGTCCCTTTCTGCAGTCAAACCACGGAATTTGACTCCAGTGTGTGAATTAACTGCTATATAGTAACTTTCTTGGTATGCCCTATCAATGAGAGATTCCATTCACTAATGGACTAGTTAATATTTGTAATTACTATAGTTATTGGGCTAGTTATATTTTTGCTTTGAAAACTACATGATGCTAGAAAAATGGTAATTTAACTATAACTGAATACATGAAGAGTATGCTAGTGACTGTTATTTTCTTGGGGTGGGTGGGCACACTGAGATTGCTCAGTCAGGGCAAACCCCAAAGAACAGAGCAGACGATCCCCAAAGATGGTGGTTATTCTAATACTTGGATTCACCTAGGGTTACCATATTTTAAGTGTCCAAAAAGAAGACACTCCACGGGGCCCCGGCCCTGCCCCAACTCCGCCCCCAGCCCTGCCCCACCCCTTCCCCTTCCTGGCCCCAGCCCCACCCAACTCCGCCCCTTCCCCAAAGTCCCTGCCCCAACTCTGCCCCCTCCCCTGAACGCTTCGCCCCCCTGCTCCTCCCCCTCCCCTGCTTCCCGCGAACATTTGATTTGCGGGAAGCCTGAAGCAGGCAGGCAGCAGGTAAGCTGGGGTTGCGGCTGGGGGGGGAGGGGGGCGCAAGGAGGTGTGGACCAGTCCGGCCCCCCCCGCCGAGCGGCTCCCTCCGGCGGCCGGCTCTGGCCCCAGCGTCTCCGGCCCGGCTCGGGCCCTGAGGCGCCGGCCCCGGCCCTGGGTGAGCGGTGCCGGCCGGCGGCTGAGCAGCCCCGGTCCCAGTGGCTCCGGCCGGCTTGGGCCCCGGTTCCGGCCGAGCAGCTCCAGCCCCGGCCCTGGGCGAGCGGCGCCGGCTGAGCCGGCCCGTCTTGGCTCCGGCCCGGCTCGGCTTCGGCCCGGCTCAGCTCAGGCCCCGGTTCCGGCCGAGCGGCTCCGCCCCGGCCCCGGCCCCAGCCCCAGCCCTGGCAGAGCGAGCGGCGCTGGCCGGCAGCCGAGCACCTGCCGGCCCCAGCAGCTCCGGCTCCGGCCCCAGCGGCTCCAGCCCGGACCCAAGCCCCACGACTCCTCCCTCCCTATTTTTCCGGACATGTCCGACTTTTTGGAATTTCCTCCCAGACGGGGACTTGAGGACCAAAAAGCCGGACGTGTCCGGGAAAATCCAGACGTATGGTAACCCTAATTCACCAAGCCAGCAACAAAACAGCTTCTACAATACCTCACTGGTTGCCCAGAAGCCAAAAACACAGTTCCCTTAAAGCAGAGGTGGGCAAACTATGGCCTGCGGGCTACATCCGGCCCGCGGGACCCTCCTGCCCGGCCCCTGAGCTCCTGGCCTGGGAGGCTAGCCCCCGGCCCCTCGCCTGCTGTTCCCCCTCAGCCTCAGCTCACTGCTCTGCCGGTGCAATGCTCTGGGTGGCGGGGCTTTGAGCTCCTGGGGCAGCGCAGCTGCAGAGCCACGGCATGACCCAGTGCTCTGTGCTGTGCGGTGGCGTGGCTGGCTCCAGCCAGGCAGCACGGCTGCCTGTCCTAGTGCTCTGGGCGGCACGGCTGTAGCACCGCCAGCCACCGGTGCTCCAGGCAGTGTGGTAAGGGAGCAGAGAGGGGTTGGATAGAGAGCTGGGGAGTTCGGGGTGGGGGTCGGGGTGTGGGGGTGTGGATAGCGGTCGGGGCGGTCAGAGAGCGGGGAACAGGGGGGTTAAATGGGGCACGGGTCCCGGGGGGCAATCAGGAAGGAGAGGAGGGGTTGGATGGGGCAGCAGGAGGCAATCAGGGTCGGGGTTCCGGGGGTGGTCAGGAGACAGGGAGCAGGAGGGTGATAGTGGATGGGGTAGGGGTTCCGGGGGGCCATCAGGGAACGGGGGGGTGGATGAGGCAGGAGTCCGGGGGGGCCGTTGGAGTGAGAAACGGGGGGGTCGGATAGAGGGTGGGGTGCAGGCCACGCCTGGCTGTTTGGGGAGGCACAGCCTCCCCTAACCAGCCCTCCATACAATTTCAGAAACCTGATGGGTCCCTCAGGCCAAAAAGATTAGGCTTGAATAAAGACTGGGAGTGGTTGGGTCATTACAAAACCTAAACTTAATTTCCCCAATACTAATTTCTCCCTACTGTTACTCACACCTTCTTGTCAACTGTCTGTAATGGGCCACTCTCTTACCACTTCAAAAGTTATTTTTCCTCCCTTGGTATCCTGCTGTTAATTGATTTATCTCGTTAGACTGACCTAACACTTGGTAAAGCAAACCCCATTCTTTCATGTATTTATACCTGCTCCTGTATCTTTTACTTCATACATCTGATGAAGTGAGTTCTAGCCCACGAAAGTTTACACCCAAATAACCTTGTTAGTCTCTAAGGTGCCACAAGGACTCCTCTTTTTTTTTTTTTTTTTTATAGACGACATTATTACACCCAAGTTTCATCTAAATGTTAATATTCCCTTTTGATCTCTGAATCAATACAGTATAGTAATGGACAGGAACCATCTGGTTACATGATTAACCTCTAACAAGATGTAAGTAAACACATAAAATTAGTAATTACCTCTAATTCTGTAACAATACATGGTTCCATTTCAAAGCTCTAGTTTATCTGACATGGCTTTGTTATAAGGAATGGCCCTAATTACCATTTATGTACTCTTGTAATATGTCTTTAAAGTTTGAATTCAGGTCATTTAGCCTGCTAGTTGCTTAATCCTTTCTGGCTCAGTGTTGCAACACTTAGTTAACATTTTCCGATTTGGGTGCCTAAAGTTAGGCACTAAATAAGTGGCTTAATTTTCAAAAGATGCCAAGCATCTGCAGCTCCCACTGAAGTCCATAGGATCTGCAGGTGCTGTTTAGCTATTTGAGTGACTGAAGTTAGGAACTCTATTTAACTCTGAAAATGTTAGCCAAATGTAGTGTCAAACTTTAATATAGAATATGGTAAATGAGTTTTGCTTTGACTCTAAGAGATTTGCAACTCCATCACAGTATTGTTGCAGCTTGGATGTCCTTAAGCAAGCATTCTTACTTGAAAACCAAAGTAGCTAAACTCAAACGGAATTTCAGGTTTATAGTTTAGGGTGTGGTTTTTTTTTTTTTTTTTTAAATTTGGTTTTGGAATTTGTAAAAAGTGTGTAGTAGATTTTAGTCCTAATCTTGATTTCATTTTACTTTCATTTCTAGAAGGCTCTCCCTCTGACTTCTATTTTTCTATTTCTGTCTTTTCTGGTTTAGTACCACTTGCAATACGCTGTTAATGACTAAACTGTAATTATGTACCTCATGTTCTATACCTCTAATATCTTAACCCTTGCAGGTATTTTTGGAACAAAAGAAAATGCTAAAAACTGGGCTGAATATAGCTCAGTTTAAACAACATGTACCTGTAATTGAAAAAGAAACAAAGGAGTACTTCAAATCCTGGGGAGACAGTGGAGAAAGAAGTAAGCAAGATCAGATGCTTTGTGTGTTGAAAAGTTACACTGACGGGCGTGCACGAGAAGTAGACAAAACTAGCTTCATATGACAGTATTTTGATCTACTTGAACATTTTTAATAGAAAGGAAAGACAGGTCCAACTGTATCAGACATTCCATGCTCAAAAGAACCAGGTACAAAGCATGTTCTTTGCCTACTTAAAGCTCAAGGGAGGATGAAGCCACTCACAAAGTTAGTAGTAGGTTGTAAAGAGCTAATTTGCTCTTGGCTTCGTAGTCTCTGCCTATTTGTCCCCAAACTAACAGTTCAGGCTGCATTAGAATAGTTTTGCAAGGGTTAGGCCACTTGTGCCTAATATCTTCACTGTTAAATCAGCAACTCAACATTTTTAAATGTTGTTATTCCCTTGTTCCAGAATCATGATCAATAACGCACATCCTCTTTAAAGAAACAGACTATTTGTACTTCCTTAACTAAAACAGTCTGACTTAAGCCAAATTAGATTAAAAATTAATAAGAAAAAATAGACCCCACCTGTCCATTTTATTAGTGAGCATTTATTCCCAAACTTCATTGATTTGAATAGGGCTGCTTCATTATGAGCATGTTACTTCTGTGCCACTGTGCAATGCAGAATTTGTGCAGAATTAATGTTCTGTGCAGAATTTCATTTGTTCCTGCAGAATTGGTGCTGCAGAGCTTCTGGCTGCCACTAGGGGCCGTTGAAGCCCACAGAGTCTGACTCCCCAGCTCAAAATATAGGACACTGCCAGGGGCGGGGGAGCTGGAGGCTTCCCAGCAGTTACAATTCCCAGCATGCCCTGAAGGAAGGAGGCAGCGTACAGGAAACTCCATACAAGCTCAGGACCCAGCATCTGTCTGTTTCTCTTCCTGGATCCCTGGGCTCTGGGGGTGGAGGTGGTATGGGCCGGGGGGAGGGAGGCCACTCCATAGTTGGGCTTTTGGGGGTGGGGTGGGGAGGGAGTGCATGTGTCAGGTCCTGCGACTCCCTCCAGCACCCCTAGATACCTCCCCCAGCTCCCCTTCCCCAGCAGTGTCCTCTGTTTGGGAAATTCTCCGTGTGTATTCAGTTAATACCTTTTTTTTGGCAGAAGTGAAAGTAGTGGCCTGTAAATCTTGACACCATCTCCCCAAAATGCGTGCTGACTGACTTTCCTTTTCCTCCCTTTATTCAGATTTGTTTGAAGCTCTTTCAGAGCTCATTATTTTGACAGCAAGTCATTGTTTACATGGGAAGGAGATCAGAAACCTACTCAATGAGAAGGTGGCACAACTGTATGCTGATCTGGATGGGGGATTTACTCATGCAGCTTGGCTTCTGCCAGGTTGGCTTCCTTTACCTAGCTTCAGGTACCAAAAATAACATGTTAAACAGTATATACTTAAGAAACGTCTGTGCCTGTTTCAGCTCTTTCTTAGAGTATGTTTTAAGTAAATATGAATTTTAAATAAAAATGGAATGCAAGGGTATTTCCTGTAGGGGAGTTTATCAAAATACTGTTTTCATGGTGTAACCTCAACTAGAAATTAGGAAGGCGGTTGCTTTTAATTGACATCTAAAAGCATAAGACCTATAGCATGCCTAAAAGCATAACAATTACAGCATAACTAAATGTTATCCCCACAACTATTGAGTACCTAAATTTGAGTCAAAGCATTAAGAATGAGGGTTTGGGAGTTTCTGAACATGTTAATTCAGTATAATTGAGCTGCCTAAATTTAGTGTATGTAATTAAGTATATACTGATCTAGTTCAAAGCACTTTTTGAAGCTTTGTTCATTTTCTACAAAGCAAATAACTTTTATGTAAGATATTTATTATATTGGGTCTGATCCTTCAAGTTCTGCACAAGCACGTGGGTTTGTTTGTATCTTGTCTTAAATTCATTTGTATTAAAACTTTAGAATTAAAATGGCTACCACAAATAATTAACATATTTTGTTTTTTTGCGTAGTATAATTGTATAGGCCCTGGCAGCTTTGATTCATCCTTTGGGTCGTGTCACCCTTACATGTATGGGGTGAGCTCCTGCTCTTCCAGATGTTTGCTGTTCACTCTTATCCTCTGACTTGCAGGAAAGCTAGCAGCCATCCCAAGCCAGGTCTCAAGGCTTGGCAGCATCAGCTTGGTCTAGAGGATCCAGGTCTACTTACTTGTGGCCTTCGGCCAAGCACAGTACTGATCTAGCCTAGTACTGAGATGATTGATAACAACCTCTTTGGGCTCTGGTACCGTATGAGCATGGCATATGGGGCATATGTCCCCTTTTGGGTCCTCAGTACTATTAAAGACTGATCTTCTTGGTGCAACCAGTCTCAGCCTCCCTCCCTGGTATAGCAGGCCATCTGAGAGGAATGGGTGATACTGGCCACAGTGTTGTTGCCAGACAGGATCTGTCAGCCTCTACCCCGAGGATTACAAACTGTTCTAGGACCTTTTTGGGAGGGTTGCAGCAACCCTGGAGATAACCACCAAGGAGATTTAGGACACGCTGCACAAGGTCCTCGACATCTATCACTCCTTGTCAGTAGGGCGCAGAGTGAGCCCAATCAACAAAGGCCGCCTGGAGCTCACAAAAGACCTGTGGCTGGTACTGACATCCAAGCAAGCTGATAGATGGTATCAAGTCCCAGCTACTATACACAAATTGTTCTGATCCCATGCAGTTCCATGATCCTGGTCATATAATCACAGCCATGGAAAGGACTCATCGGAGTTGTCAGAAGATGACCCCTAAGGATAAAGAGGCTAAACACCTCTATCTCCTGGGTCATAAAGCTCACTTCTCATCAAGATTCTAGATGCGGATAGTGGTCTTGGAGAAATATGATCATGTATCTAGTGTGCATTACAACCATTTATTGGAAAGGTTCCACAAGATTACAGGCAGAACTTTTGCACCATCCTGGTGGAGGACTGTTTAGTGGGCAGAACAGCACTGCAGACAGTTTTGGCTGCCGCTGATTCTTTCTCCAGAGCAATGGCAATGGCAGTTCTTCATGGCTGGCTTTTGGGGGCATACCTAGACAATTGCAAACAACAATTTAGAACTTGCTTTTCTCATGGAAGAGGGCCAATCCCTCTTCCATGAGAAAACTGATAAGGCAATGAGATCTCTCAAAGATTGCGGAACAACCGTCAGTTCTCTTATTACATACACTGGGCCTGCAAGAATAGGCATTTTAAGCCTCAACCTTTCCAATACCAGCCATTTGTCTCATACAGACCACCTGAGCCTCCAGTCCACAGGCAGAAGTCCTTGAGATGAAAACCTGCTAGTGTTTTTTCCTCCCAGTCACTCCCCTTATATTGACACCAAGCAGGCAGTACATTTGATTTGGTGCCTGAGGACCGCATACCATTCTTCTTGTGGTCTTTGCCTTCCCACCTTTTTGGTGACCATTTGGCCCACTTTCAGCACATGTGATCCAATATCATGTCAGATTGTTGGATTCTGGAGGTAGTCTGGGCAGGCTAGATCATTCTATTTGTTTGTCTTTCCTGTCCCTCTTCGGGGATCCCTTCAACAAGAGTTTGCTTCACCAGGATTTATAATGCTTTGTCACTTTGAGTGCTGTAGAGGAGGTTCCTCTTCATCATGAGCAAGGAAGTTCTATTCAAGGTATTTCGTCATCAAGGAGACTGGGGGGCTTTGCCTGATACTAGACCTCCGGGCTCTCAATACCTATATAAAGAAGCTCAGATTCAAGATGGTTTTCCTCTCCTCCATCATTCCCATGCTGGAGCAGAAGGACTGGTATGCTGCTGTCAATCCCAAAGATGTCTGTTTCCATATTGTGATACCCCTGGCACATAGGCATTTCCTAAGGTTTATGTTCAACAGGAAATACTGGTCCTTGCCTGTTGACTGTCTGCAGCACTCCATGTATTTACCAGGCACACTGCAGTGGTAACCGCTCACCTGAGAAGATCTGGCATTCAGGTGTTCTCATAGTTGGATAACTAGCTGGTGAGGGGACACTCGCCGTCAGAAGTCCAGACCCATGTCTTGTGCATGCTGCAGATGTTCCAATGTTTGGGCCTGCTGGTGAATAAGGAAGTCCATGTTAATACCCACGGGCAGATAGAGTTCATTGCGGCCATTCTTGATGCATTCACAGCAACAGCCTCCCTACCACTCAACAGATTTCATGCCATATGCACTCTTTGCTTCCACCTACAGTCCCAGCCTTTAGAATGGGTGAGGTCTTGCTTCCTGCTGCAAGGTCTTATGGCAGTGTGTACCTTTTGTAACCTCATTTGCAAAACTCCAGTTCAGGCATCTTCGGGCCCGGCTCTCCTCAGTCTACTGCCCAAGATGTCACTGTCTAGACAAGGCGGTGCATCTTTTCCTGACGGTTCTTCAGTCTCTGGATTGGTGGACAGACCCTTGCAACATGCACAGGGGAGTTCCATGTACTCCCGGTTCACCCTTGAGAACTATGGTCACTGATGCCTTCACATCTGGATGGGGAACCCTTATGGACAATCTAACTGTGTAGGGCCTCACATATCAACGGCCTAGAGCTCAGGGCCATGTACAGTGCCTGCCCTGCCTTCCTTCCTGTGATTCATGGTCAATTAGTCCTGGTAATGAGGGACAATATGGCAGTTGTGTTCTACTTAAATAGGTGGTGGTAAGTGCCGAGGGCAGGTCCCTTGCTCTATGCCAGGAAGCCATTCACCTTTTGGGACTTTGCTGATAAAGTGATACCATGGTGTATTGCAGACCATCTCCCCAGATTAGACAATGTGAAGGCAGACAGTCTTTCTACAAGGGGTCATTTGGGACCTCTTTAGGCTCTGGGGTCCCCCACATTGACCTTTTTTTGCAAGAGCACAGAACAATGACATTTTTGCTCTTGGGAAGGATGTAGTCCTGTCAGATATGATTCTCCTTCCTTGGACAGAGGGTCTCTTCTATGCATTTCCCCCCTGCCCGCATCCCTCTGCTACCTACAGTTCTGCAGAAGATCAAGTGGGAGAAGGCCATACTGGGGCTATGAGGATTATATTGGCTAAGGAAGATGTGGTTCAGGGAGCTTTACAACCTCTTTGTAGTGCCTTCTATCTCTCTGCCTATGATTCCCAACCTTGCTCATAACAGTGGCTCAACCTTGCACCAAGACATGAACATCCCTTCACCTGACAGCGTGGATGCTTGCTGGCTGATGTCAATAGAGCTAGCCAGTTCTCAGGATGTTTAGAGTATTCATATTAATAGCAGAAAGAGCTCCACTATGTCCACTTCTCTCCAAATGGATAAGATTCTCACATTGGGTGATGTAATATCGGATGTCCCATGTCCTTGCTAGCATCCAGTATATTCTGGATTACCTGCTGCATCTCAAGCATTCCAGTGTCTCACCAAACTTGATATTGGTGCACTTTCTGGTCATCTCTGTGATCCACCTGCTCATTGACCAATTTTTGGTTTTACCCCACTGAAGAGGTTTTGAAGTGCATTGCAAGGCTCTACCCACTGGTCAGGGATCTGGCTCCAATGTGGGATCTCAACCTGAACTTCACATAACTCATGGAAGCCCTCCCCCCGCTGTGACAGATTTCTGTTACCAATCTGCCTGAGGCATCAGGTGATCAGGCCTAAGGCCGCAGGATCATTAGGGGAGTAGATGAAGGAGCACACCAAAGGTCTAAGTTTTAAAGCTTTATTAATAAAATAACAGCGGTGAGTACGGGGAACGCTCCCACGTCACTCAGGGAAAGAAAGAAAGCGTTAGTGCCCCAGCCATAACCCACTTTCATACTCTCACACGTACGATCCGAGGCTGGCCAAGCCTGGGTGTAACATCAGAAGAAGAGGGGGGGAAGGGTGGACGAGAGTTCTGTCTTGTGCACAAGCCGTCCAGGGTCCGCTGTTGATCTCTAACTTGCTTCAGCTCTCAGGAGGGTTTTAAGTCCTGGGTTCTTTCGGGGGCATTTCGTTCAGGGACCTCTGTTCCTCGTGCTCTTTGTACCAGTCCAAACTGGCTTTCTGTGGCTTCCTCAGCATTCCCAAAACACACCAGCTTCAGGGACGTGAGACTTTGTTTTTCCCCCTCGCTGGCCTTCACCGTCCCACTTGTTTTTGCACTCTCTGCAGTCCTGCTCAGCTTAGTTCTCCTTTCTCACAGTTGGCTGGGGTGGGTGAGAGCCAGATAACAGGCTTCTTGGCTGCATAGAATCTATTCGAGCACAGTGACCTTGGACTTCCTATCGGCGTCCTATCTTCCGATTTGAGCTGAGGCGTTGCGTTAACCCGTTCTCTTCTCCCCCTTCGGCCTCTCGCAACCTGCAAAGGAATCTTCCACTCCACACTCATACCTTTAACCTGTCCCAAAATGCCTTGCAATGCTTGCAACAGGTTAGCAACATACAATGCTGATCTGCCTCCCCAGGGGACCCCTGGGGTTGTAACACCGCCCTTGAGCCTCCGACCACATGCTTCTTACCTTATTTGTCAATGAACATGACCTTCCTCTTGACTATTATCTCTGCCTGGAGAGTCAGAGCTCCAGCCCCTGATGGTAGGACCACCGTATTCATTATTCAATTGGACAAAATATCCATGAGTCCGCATCCTAGATTCCTGCCCAAGATGTTGATAGTTTCATTAGCGTTGAATTCAATCAACCTACCTGTATTCTTTCTTAAATTTCATGCCAGCAGATCGAACAGGAACTACATCCCCTTTGAGTGCGCAGAGCTATTTTGTTCTACCTGGACAGCACTAAATCCTTCCAAAAATTGCCCAGACTGCTCCTGGCCTGTGCAGAGGGTCTTAAAGGGCAGGCCATATCTTCACAGAGAATATCAAACTGGATTGCATAGTGTATCTGGACATGTTATCAGTTACCTGATCTGTAGCCACACAACAATATGAAAGCACATTCCACCAGGGCACAGTCTATCTCTGTGGCCTTGCTGGCAAACCTCTCCATTCAGGAGATTTGGAAGGCAGCAACCTGGACTTAGTGCATGCTTTTGTTGAAATTGTATAGTCAGCTCCTTGACCACACTTTGGTTAGTTATGACATATGTTCAAGAGACCAAATAACTAATGTCAGTCAGGTTTATTGCTCTAAGCCAACAATAATGTCGTACGGGGAAAAGGTTCTCCATGATACCAGTCTCTGGGAAACTGTCTTGTGCAGTGATGTTACATTCACCTTATGCAGAAGATTTGCTCACAGAGTTACACATTTCAGCTGGGTAGTATTTATATGATGATTTTACAAGTTACATATCTCTTTACATGTCACTAAAATCCAACCCATTAGTTTGTCCCAGTTCCCATATTTCTTGTTCTGTTCCTTCCTCATCCTTGTTTTGGATACTAGCATTCCAGGTACTGGTCCATGAAGGTACTTCCCTTGCACTAAGCCATAGCATGAATGTATCTCGATTTTGACACGTTTCCTATCTGCTTATGCCAAATGCTTGCTTTAGCAAATGCAAGGTGTTACAGGATACTTAGTATAAATGAACAGAGTTATGGTATAGGCCAGTTTAGGCAACAACACTGTTATGATTTGAGCTTAATTGCAGGGTGGGTTGGGACATGTGTAATACAAAGCAGCTATCTCTCTGGCCCATCTCATCAGCTCAATGGAACCTGAACCAGTTTTCCCAGTCTTATGTTCCTTTGTGTTTCTGGTGCGTGCATTGTACTGTGATGCACATTATCCACTCCATATTCCCCAAAATCCTTGATGCAATTACACCTATCAGATCAAATACCTAATCTGCTCTGTGCCTGTTCTGCTCCTCAAAATGGTATCTGAAATGACTATGACCCAGTTAATAATATTTGGGTAGTAAATGACTGACATGTCACTGAAATATTCCTTTTAAAGACTAGTGAAAACTTTATGAATAAGTATTTTAGGCATTTTATCTAAACAGTCTTTTGGATTTTCACTGATTATTTGCAAAGAAAATTTCTGCACATTTGATAAGTATTTACAGCATTTTGTGTGTTTATTTTATATACAGACCCTAATAAAAATGCTTTGAATTACAGACGTAGAGACAGAGCACACAGAGAAATAAAGAACATTTTCTATAAAGTAATCCGGAAACGCCGTCAATCTGGGGAAAGGGAGGATGACATGGTCCAAACATTGCTGGATGTTACATATAAGTAAGTGAAAGTGTTGAAGGTTTGCCATTTAGAAGTGTAAGGGGGAAGTGCTTAGTACTTTAACAGGGTATGCTTCATTTACCAAAATTTCCCAAGTCATTGCCGCATGACTCTTGTCACCCTCCTCACATCTCCTCCTTGGGTTATTTGGCTTTCTCCCCTTGTATGCAGCTTTGTATAGGCTTTTGGAGAGAACACTTCTTTCCATGCCATGTTGATGAGGATAATGGGTGAAATTTAGGCCTTTTTGCCACCTCCCTCTAGAGGCTGAAGGATTTCACTTTGTTTAGGTGCAGACTGTGTGAAGCACCCAAACAGTAGATTTCTTAAAAACAAGATTGATTTTAAAATTGGAAAGAAAAATCAGACTAAAATAAAATGAATGGTTTGCATAACACCCCACCTGAATACTGTGCAAAGTTCAGGGAACTAGGCTTCCTTATCTTAATTATAAAGAAGAAAGATGTTACATGGGTAGGAAGCAAAACCCTTCCCTTCCCTTCCTCCTTAGTCAGCCTAACAGCCTCGTTTTCGATCTCACTTACCCAACCTACTTATCAATCCTTAGGGCAAGGAATTCTAACCTCACTAGATGAGGTCATCTCAATGTTTCCATAATGCAGATTTTATCAGGAGTCTCTTCCAGAGAGGATATGCCACAGTTGGTGTCTCCCCCCAAACCAGTAAAGTTGTCTTCTAGTCATCTCTGGAAAGCTTCCCAGGCTTCTTATCTTCAAGTCCCATATTTCAAAAGCCCTCTTGAGCTCAATTTCTGTAGACTAACTAAGGTGGTTGGTTTTTTAATTTAATTTCCATTATGTACTGCAGGAGTTAGACTGTACCTCTGTTGCATGCCTCATTCCTCAACTGTACCCCTGCTGGATGCCTCCAGTTTCTCTGTTGCCCTCAAGCCTCTTTTGAAATCTTTCAGCAGTTTCTCTTACCATGAAATATATATTGACAGACCCTTTCTCACACCTCTGTTCTCAGTAGAAAGAAAAAGAACTGTCTGTGCATTGTTGATTCATAAAATTCCATGTACAAATGGCAGACTTCAGGTGTGGTCTTGCCAGGTTCATTACTAGCTGTGTTTAAGTGTAGATCAAAAGGTTAGGAGGTAATTTATTGTAGATTTTTAGCCAAATGTTGGAGGCAGCTGTCAGATAGCTGTTGCTTTTCTCCCTCATGGCAGCCATGTGATGACTTTCTCTCTAGCTCCTTGCATTGCAATCTCTCTTCTTTCACATGCTTCTGCAGTTCCCCAACTGGAAGAAGGAAAAAAACTGAAGCTAAAAGTAACTACAATCAAACACTTAACATGATGTATTGCACTATATCTGGATACCTAATCAAGTAAAGCTAGAATGTATTTATTTCCTTAATCTAGGGATGGCCGTTCGCTGACAGACGATGAGATTGCTGGAATGCTTATTGGATTGTTGTTAGCAGGCCAGCATACGTCTTCTACCACCAGTGCTTGGCTTGGCTTCTTTTTAGCTAGAGACAAATCAATACAAGAACAATGCTATGCAGAACAGAAAGCAGTTTGTGGAGAAGACTTGAGGCCCCTAAATTATGACCAGGTTTGTTTGTTATATCATTTTCAAAAATTTAAAGATAGCCTGAAAGTTAATTTATGAAAGTGTTTAAACTCTTAAATACTTTGTTACAATTACAGCATCTATGTCACACATATGCTAGATGCTCATATCCTTGAACTTGGTGAATGAAAGCAGGTTTTGGTGGTAACTTGTATTCTAACATCGCCTCCTGGATAGTGGAATCTTTTTTTAAATCAAATGAAGAAGCAGAAACAAACAGGGTAGCTAGTGAAGTATATACCGTATATACTCGATCATAAGCTGGTTCGTTTATAAGCTGACCCCACCAAGATGGATAAGTAAAAATGTGGAAAATTTTTATGACCCATTCATAAGCTGACCCTATAATTCAGGGGTCATCAAACTTTTTGGCTCCCAGGCCATCAGGATAAGCCGCTGGTGGGCCGAGATGGTTTGTTTACCTCGAGCGTCCGCAGGCACGGAGGTAAAACTAAGTAAACAAAGTGTCCCGGCGTGCCAGCGGCTTACCCTGATGGGCTGGGACAGCAACTTTTGGGGGGGGGGCAGAGAAGCTGGGAGTCGGGGGAGTAACCCCTGTGACCACCCCGCATGTGACCCCACCCCTAGCCCGGGACCCCCACACTCTCCCCATCCCATCCCTTCCCACCTTATCTGGGATGTCTCTGGCCTGGCTGGAACTGCTCCGGCAGGCCTGGCGCCGTGGCCACAGCATGCTCCAGCGCCCAGGCAGCGTGGCCACAGCCTGCTCTGGGGCGGGTGGGGCTGAGCGGCACGGCTGCAGTCTGCCAGCCCTGGAGCTGCAGCTGCTTCGGAGGCTGGGGGGAGAGCAGGGTGGCCAGAAGCGAAGTGACTCTAGCCCCACCTCTTCCCTTCTGGCTCTGCTGGCTGTGCTGCCTCTCCTTGCTCCCTCTGTTGGGGGGTGGGGCTGTGTCCCACCTCTCCCTCTCTGTACCCGTTCATAAGCCGACCCCCTTCTCTGGTGCTTCCCTTCTTTACTAAAAAAATTTGACTTATGAATGAGTATATACAGTATTTGGAATTATGTATTTAAAATATGAGCAGCTTATCACATGGATTTTTTCAAATGGAAAAATACTGATTTATGAATGTTAAATATTCCTAAATCAGAAGGCAACTGATAAAGTTTACTATATTTGCAGCTGAAGGATCTGAACATGCTGGACCGCTGTCTAAAAGAAACTTTAAGGCTTAGACCTCCTATAATGACCATGATGAGAATGGCCAGAACTCCCCAGGTGAGCATGTTTGTTGATTCTATCCAAATCAGTGGTGTGGCTGTAATGTAAATTAATTGTAACCCTGTAGCAGATAGGGAATGACACAGTCAGAAAGGATGCAAGTCCAAACTAGCTTTTTAACTTAGCAAATGTGTCACCAACAATGAGATTAGTGCAGTGAGCTGCACACTAATTAGCACAGGGGCATAGGAGGACTGGAATGTGATGGTTTGAGCTTATTCCTGTCAGACTAGGGAAAATGAAGAAGAGTTTGGGAGTCAGCAGCCATCATCTGTTTATCAGAGAACTTGTTGTTGTGGCATTGTGTACCTTGCTAAATCACTGGTGCCTTGGGTCTGTTATACACTTTTCTGTTAAGGACATAAAGATCAGGATTTCCCCTGCCTTGGAACTTGTCTACTTTTGGCACTTGTGAACATGAAATTAGTATATTTAACTTTATTTATTGTACTGTGGTATTTCTGTTGGTAAACTAATCTTGCTTCCTCCTGAAGGGCCTTCTGTCTCCTACGTTGACACTTGTTCCTTTGTACTTTGGAGAAAACACATTTCTATCTAGTGTGAACTTTTCATCTCTCGCCTCTTGGTCTTAGTTTGATTTGCAGTTTTTCTAACCTGTTAGTACCCTGCCTTTCTTACCCGATATACCTCACATATCCTTCTGCAATGCACATTAGCTGAAGTCAGTGCTCAGCCTATCTGAAAATGAGGCCCTATGTGTGTCTGATATTAAGCAGTCTGATTACCTCTCTGTCTGTCCCCTTAGGCACAAACAATTTAAAAAAAACCACTCTCTACAGGGTGTGTGTATATATTTTTAAACGGTTTTTTTATTTTTTATTTTTACTGTTTGTGGTGTTTGGATGCTCACTTGAATGACCTATTGCAGCTAAGTTTTTTGCATGTGCGGGTATTAAGAGGTCTAGTTCTGTTGGAAGCTCTCTATCGGGGATGAACAAGTCAAGCTGGTGATCACAGGTATATTACTATGTATAACATTTTAAGGGGGGGAAAAAAGTGATACTTTCCTTACTGCCTCATACTATTTTCAGTTCAGTCTAGTTCAACAATAGATGGAGCTATAACACAGGCTCATTAACTCTGAAAATACCTTGTTTAACTCCAAGGAAAGGAAGCTTTTTCTCTTGTGTAACACACTGTTCCGTTTCTTTTTGTATGCATGCATGAGAAACCTGAAAGCTTTTTCTCTCCAACCACCCTTTTTGTCTTTAAACTTTTCTCTTGGTGGCCCTTTAGATATGTCTCAAGGTTCAGGCTACTATCCTTGATTGGGTGACCAATATTGCTTCTAATGCAACTGACAAATTTTCTTAATCTTGTCTTTCCCTATTTAAATTTTCTTTAAATGAACAAAAATATCACATAAAGATACTACAGAACATTTGTGGGTAAGAGACCCCTTCAACAGGAGGCTTTTTCAGCTCCCTTTTTGTGTGTGAAAATAAGCTCAACATTTTCTCACATGACATGCATGGTCATGGCTAGGGTCACAGGCTCATCTTTGGAAGGGAGCCAGCACAGTAGTAATGTCAGCATCTTTTACCCTAACATGCATCTTTCCAGATTAGTCTTCAGTCAGTGAGGGCTGGGTGAAACAGAATCTAAAGATTGAGTAAACTGTAGTAGTAATAAAAAAAAGCCTGGGGCATAATTACCAAAAGCTCTGAAGATTTGCAAAATGGTGTGCAACACTTAAAAGAAAAAGGATGACAGTGGCATTTCCTTTCCTTTCATACTTTTCTTTTTAATCTTTTTTTTACTTCTGTCAGTCTTGATCAGTCTCCCCAAGCACAGTTGGCCCTATTTCCTAGCCTGCAGTCAGATAACTTCATTGTCTTGCTGTAAAGTCTGTTCTACTGCATTCCGCTGGCAGTACTTGTTTTGTCTTTATATTTACTTAACATCTACACTTACTTACTGTGTCCCAAATAAACTTGCTGTACATAAGATGCCAGTTTGGGAGCAAAGTATTCTTGAAAGTATATTTACTGTGGCATAGTGATTAATATGAAACATTTTCACCAAAACTGGAAAATCATTATTGTGCAGCCTGTACCTTTTTTATTTTATTTTTTTAAAAGAAGAATTTGTTGTGCGGGGGAAATGAGCTCACTCAGTGTTCATAAGCAATTATCTGAATACTGTACCTTGCATACAGTTTATCCAAATACAGTACCTAGTTAGGAACATAGGATCTCTTTGGTCATTGAGTCTAGTCCCCTACTACCGCAGACAACCCCCCCCCCCCACCTTACACTACTGTTGATAAATTTATCAAGCTGCATCTTAAAACTAGTTAAGTTGTTTGCTCCCACTACTCATATTGGAAAGCTGTTCCTGAACCTCATTCCTCTGATGGGTAGAAATCTTCTAATTTCCAGATGAAATTTATTCATGGCCAGTTTATATCCATTTGTTCTTATGCCAACATTGTCCTTTATAAATACACCAAGGGTAAACACCAAAGAGGGAGAAGAGCTATTTAAAGCTGTCTCCTCTCAGCCTTTAAGAGCTTGGTTTGTTTACTCTGGCAAATAGTCTCTTATAATAGGTTTTCCATTCCACATATCGTCCAAATAGCTCTTCTCTGCACCTGTTTTGACTGAATTCATCTTTCTTGACCATCGGTGTGAGACTTAAACATAGTATTCCAGATGAGGTCTAACCAGTTAGACTGCTCTAATTGTTCAGCTAAAAAAATCACAACTCTTTATAAGCCAAGTTGAGGATGACACTTTGGAGAACTTTTGTAGAAGAGAAAAGGGAGAACTGCTTTTTGTAACAGGACTTTTTTTTATTTATTTCTCCTCCCCCTCCCCTCGTAGACTGTTGCTGGCTATACTGTTCCTCCTGGCCATCAGGTTTGTGTCTCTCCCACTGTTAATCACAGACTTAAGGATTCTTGGATAGAAAGTTTAGAATTCAAACCTGACCGTTACCTCCAAGATAACCCTACAGCTGGAGAGAAGTTTGCATATGTGCCATTTGGTGCTGGTAAGTCAAATGATACAGTAAGAAATTGCATTAGGACTGAGGGGTTCTCAAACTTCATTGCACCATGATCCCCTTCTGACAACAGTTACTACATGACCCCAGAAGGGGGGTGGAGCGGGAGTCACAGCCTGAGTCCTGCCACCCCAGGTGGGGCTGGAGCTAGGGCTACAGTCCTGGGTCTCAGCAAGTCTAATGCTGGCTCTGGCAACCCCATTAAAATCGAGTTGTGACCCACTTTGGGGTCCTGACCCAGAGTTTGAGAACCACTGCATTAGGTCATTGATAAAATAGCAGCATGAAGATTTTTGCCAAGAAATAGAGCAGATTCTGTTCTGTAGATAGTATGAGATATTTGCTGCTGTGAAGGTAGGGTTGGATTTGAAATCAAAACAATGTACTAATCACATTAACCAGCAGTGCAGTTAAACACATACGTACATGCTTAAGTCCTACTGATGTCAATCAGTCTTAAGTATGCGCTTAAGTGCTTTGCTGAAGTGGTGCCATAACAGTTGTTTAAACACAGTGAAAGAAAGTAGTGTACATTTTAAAACAAATTGTTTAACTCTTATTTTAGCTCAAGATGCATTACGAAGTGCAATAACTATTCTCCTCTGTGGGTTTTCCTCTAGGCCGTCATCGCTGCATTGGAGAAAACTTTGCTTATGTTCAGATTAAGACTATTTGGTCTACTCTGCTTCGTTTATATGAATTTGATCTCATCGATGGATATTTTCCTACTGTAAACTATACAACCATGATTCACACACCTGATAACCCAGTTATCAGATACAAGAAGCGATCACACTAAGTTTTGGAGACAAAATTATTTCTGCATTTAAATTGTGAAAATTACTGTTTTTGAATAAGTTATGACACAATTAAATGGTTAATAGAAAAGCTGGTCCATTGGATGTGTAGTGTTATGAAAGTGAGGTTAATCTAGCCATAAAATGTGTAATTGTTGTATACGGCACAGTACTGTACATTCTAAATTAACCAGACATTTTATTATAAAAATACTGTCTTTTCTGCTTGTGTAACAATTTTAAGGTGGATGCTGCATATTGGTATAGGTGAATTCAACTGTTTGGTCAAATCTTGGGAGAAAGGTGAACATCTAATCTTTATTTACAAGGTTAAATTTTAATTGGTGCTTTAAAAAACCTACTTTCCTTGATTCAGCTACTTTAATGGGCAAGACTAAGCTCATGGACATCAGTGGGAACAGAATCTGTTCTCTGATGCTGGTGCGTATTTTAATGTGAACAAGTTGGAAAATGCTCACTTTGCAGACTTTCAGCCCTGTCTATATTTGCAGAAGTAAACACTTTTATATAAGGAACTATTCAGCACTTTCATGAATGAGCCAAAAATTGCCATGCGTTTTAATTTTGAAAACCTTAACATTTTCAATATTTTTCAAATGTGACAGGTGATTTAGGTGCTCATCTTGAGACAGTTTTTGAAGGGTCTGGATTTTCAAAAAGTGCTGAACCCTCTGAAAATTAGGCATCCAGAATAATTAGTCACACTTGGAAGTCTTGGTTTCAGTGCAAAGATTAGCAGTAGAACCTTACAAATCCAGAATTAATAGTTAAGAGTAAGCATATAAATTACACTTCTTAGATATATCTTTAACTGTGTTCATTGTTTATTAAAGAAAGAATGAAATAACTAGTGTGTACTACTGTATTAACTAGAGTAGTGTTGAGAATGATGTAGAGGGGAGAATGGGTACTGTATAGCAGTAATATATAACTTTTTTTTAGAAGTGCCTGCTGTTTGGGGGACAAAAATAGTCTCATCAATATTAAACCTTCTGCTGCCCTTTATTATTAAATCTTGGCAATGTGGGCAAAGACTGAAGCTGTCCACGAAGAGACAGTGAATTAATAAGATTCTTCTCCCATAATTCCACATGGCCTGTCCGAACTCTATTCACATGGGAATGAGTAACATTTATTTCAGGACTGTTATATGTTGTACTTGTGTGGTGGAAAATTTTTCATTAAAATTTATAAACTCTTTGTGAAATAGTTTCCTGTGCTCAAAACACTGTCCATACTTTCTATATTTTTCTAAAAGTAAGCTCTTTTTACTTACTGCTTTAAAACTTCCTTCTTGTGGAATTTTAATAAAGGAATGGATAAATGTGAACTTAAGCCAGTCTGATGCTGACAGTACACCGCTACTTCGATATAACACGACCCAATATAAAACGAATTCGGATATAACACGGTAAAGCAATGCTCCGGGGGGGGGGGGGGGGGGGGGGGGGG
>NW_020664435.1:31900385-32055116 GCF_002925995.2 Terrapene triunguis
CAAAGCAAGTTCAATATAATGCGGTTTCACCTATAACGCAGTAAGATATTTTTTGGCTTCCGAGGACAGCGTTATATCGAGGTGGAGGTGTAGTTAGTAACAAAACTTTGTGGCCATAACAAAGTGAAAATCTCAGTGTTTAAAAATAGGGATGTGCTAGCTAATATAAAATAAAGCTCTTATCTGGCGAGCTGTTGCCTTAGGAAACTCCCCTTGCATAGAGGCTGAGTAAAATTAATTCCCAATTATTTACTGTAGTAGAACATCATGCTGAGTCTGGACTTCTTCCCTAGGCAGCTGCTGGCAGCGCTCCAGTGCTTACCATGAATCCTCTTGCCTACCCCTGAAGCTGAAACCAGGAAGAAAGGTGGTGAGAGTACATTTTTGTTGTTTTTTGGCAAGAGTCAGGGTTTAGTTACCCTTTAATAGTGTGCACGAGAAATACTCCTGTACTTAAAATAACCTGAAACAACAATTAAAAGGATGAAGTCATCTTTATTTCAGTACTTTGACAAAATACCCATAAAATTCAAAACTTCTACCTTACAAAAATAGGTCTCTACTAGTGATATATTCTGTCTGCACTGCCAGTAGCAAATATATTAGGACAGAATTGTGTAACTTCAGTAGCTGTGTCAGAAAAAGTGCAGTACACTTTGAGCTACACATTCAGCAATCAAATACACAAGCTTCATCTCCTGACATCCCATTTGATAAATACACACTTTTTTTTTTAATAACTTAATCATTTAAATTAGCATTCCACAAATATACATGTAATTTAATGATTTTTGAATGAACACACAGTGCCTATATACATAAATTCCAGTCTGCGTGGATGTACCAGCAAGGGGACTGTGTAATCATATAGCTATGTTCATGTTGGTCCCACAATATACACATTATACAAAAGCACAGAAGGAGTACAGATTTACAAAAAGTTAGTTCATTCATCATCATTACCAGTGATGGAGATGTTGAAAGGGTATTATCTTCTAACACCAGAGTGCAAATGAGTGTAGGAAGTAGAACCTGTAAGATTAAAAAAAATCTTAAAGTGCTTGGAGAAATTGGATGATGACTTGTAG
This sequence comes from Terrapene triunguis, assembly GCF_002925995.2. NCBI lineage: Eukaryota > Metazoa > Chordata > Testudines > Emydidae > Terrapene > Terrapene triunguis. The sequence goes on from NW_020664435.1 coordinate 31,901,474, forward strand.
TCAGCATTAGTTATCTGACATTTCTGCAAGACTCTTCAGGTAACCTTTGCAGATTGTACTATAAAGTAAAAGATATACTTCAAGAACAAAACTACTTGTTTCTAAGTTCTGTTTTGTTAAAGTGGTTTGACTTCTTATCAAACTAGATTTGGGTCACTTTGAACAGTTACGGCTAGAAGTTTTGGATCCTGTTAGCTGATAAGTTAACAGAGGTATTTCTTACTGGAAGAGCCTTTTCAGAAAGCGTGATAAAAATGCTGCAATGTGTCATCCAGTACTTGTCAGCATGGGAATAGGCAACTGAGCCAAACAGCACAAAAGCTGATTAAACAGGAGGAATCTTGATTCAAAAGAGTTTACAAAACCAATCCCCTGTCTTTCTTAGATGTTGATTAAAACCTTGCTGGAAATTTATTAGACAGTTCCAGCAAAAGCTACACCACATATTTATTCAGTACATAACTGAACAGTTTCATTCCTATATAGTTTCTGACCACTCTCATATGTAGTGGGCTTTTTGCTCCTTGAGTTCAGCTGTGAGTTTTCCCCTTTGTTTAAGACTGAACCTGAGAAACCAGCATATACTTTCTAACTCAGAACAGGTATTCTGTGTCTTTGTACCAGGAAGAGGAAAGTTTGAGTATTTACCTGACTGTACGCTTCCAAGTCGCCTCTGTAGTGCCTCCAGTCGATTGATATAATCTGTTAAAGCTCTGTCAGGATCATAATTCTGCAGTTGAGAACATGCAAGGGAAGCTGGGCTTAAATCAACATGGATGCCCTGGTACCTAGCAGAAGAAAAACAATGAGCTGTAGGTTTCAAAAATTGAAGTTACTGTACTGGAATCCTGTTTCCAAAGGAGAATGTAGCAGCCATCTTATGAATGTTAAGTATACATATATGCTGACTTTTAGAAAATCACAGTGATCTACGGAGGGTATTTAACTGACCCCCATCCTGGCTCCCCAGTTTCTTGGACATGCTGGGGGGAGGGATAGCTCAGTGGTTTGAGCATTAGCCTGCTAAACCCAGGGTTGTGAGTTCAATCCTTGAGGGGGCCATTTAGGGAACTGGAGTAAAAATCTGTCTGGGGAGTGGTCCTGCTTTGAGCAGCGGGTTGGACTAGATGATCTCCTGAGGTCCCTTCCAACCCTGATATTCTATGATTCTCCCCACCCCACCCATGATACATCTACACTACAAAATAGACCCATGACAGTGAGTCTCAGAGGCTGGTCTAGGGGCTCTGAAACCTGGCCGGGCGGGGCGGGGCGGGGGATGTCCAGAGGCCAAGCAGGAATGTCTACACTGCTATTTTTAGTGCTGTAGCACAAGTCCTGTGAGCTGGAGTCTGTGGCTCTGAGATGTGCTGCTGAGGGGCGGTTGTTTTTTATTTCAGTGTAGATGTAACTTCAGCTGCCTGACTTCCCTGCTATTCCCAAGATTTCTGTTGCATTCCCTTGAGGCAAAAGTCTACAAGTCAGTCTCCTATTGAGACTGCATAAAACATGCAGAAGTAGCAGTAGTTTCAAGTACATTTGTTTTAAAAAATTCTTCTATGAAAAAGCAGGATGTTTGAAGAAGCTCTGTATGGTTTTAGTTCTCCTCTGTAGTTTCCAGCTGCTAAACCACAATAAAGACAACTACAACTAGATTAAATACTTTTCCATGTAACCAACTGGTGTAGTTGCCATAGGTTATGAGATTGCAAATGAGAGGGGAGACTATTTGTACAGTAGTGGGAGAGGAAGTGTCCATGGCACTACGTGAAAATACATCCCACAGCTTGAGAACTATTGGAGCCTGTTTTCAGAAGTGCTGAGGACCCACAACTCTATCTGAAGTTGAGAAAGACTGCAGGTACTGTGAAAAATCTTGCCTCTGGGGTGAAATACTGGCCCCAATGACTTCAACAGTGCTAGGATTTCACTGTGGTATCCTAGTGGTGATGCTCTGAATGTCCATAGATGAGGGCTTGGCATGAGGTGCTAGAAGCATTTACATAATTTTGAAGCAACCCCATTAGCTGATTTATGAATAGTGTTGATGGTTTCTGAAGAACATTATGTTCATCAGAAGGCTGGACACTACAAGGTTAGTATATATAGTACTTGAACAGCAAATATATAGTATATTACATATCAAAATGTGAAATTCCCACACTCCTAAAGTGCATTAGTATTAATTGTAGAAAAAAACTTTTCAGACAAAGAATAATTATGTAACAAAAACTTACCTGTGTTGAGAATTTATAGGAGATCTGAGAGGCTCTAGGTCTGATCTGGATCTATCAGAAGAATGTCTGTGATCTCCATAGAGCTCCAGACCACCAGCTAATGAATCAGGCCGTAGCTCATTACCTAAAACAACAAAGAAATATTGTCTAAAAAATATCAACCTGTGAAAATCAGACATTTTGCACATTGACAGATATCCCAGGTGCACTCTTTGTTTTACATGTGGTAAAGTGAGAGTTAAACACTACAGCTAGTTAAGAAAGTGCAGCTATTCTTGCCTACTAAGCTGACCAATACTGTTTACTTGTACTCCTTCCTCTGTCTACAGCCGTCTCTTGTGTTACACTTAGACTGTAAGCTCTTTTGGGGCAGGGACTGTCTTTTAGTTCTGTGTTTGTACAGCACTGGTACAATGGGGGCTTCATCTATGACTGGGGATCTTAGCCACTACAGCAAAATAGATAATTAATAATAAAAGTAATTGCCACTGTTTGATCACCTGTTTTGACACCTAATCTGAAATTAGGAAGGCCACAGAATAGTTAAGAAATAAATTCACGTATACTCACAAACTACATGTCTTAAACTTCTAAGACAAAGGAAGTCTCAAACAGCTGTATCAGCTCTTTTGTTTAGTGAGAGTAATTTTTGTAAAATGGAAATTTTATGTTCTACCATGAGCTTTCCCAGCATATAACTATGGGTTGCTTCCCCCCCCATTCAGGTACAGTAGTTACAACTTTTCACTTCTCAGGATCTTGGCGCTTCCTGCTACCACGATCCAGTCAAAACTTCCTTGAGGCACTCTCAAAAATAGCTATTTTAACAGTATTGAGTAACTATGAATATTGGGTGGAGTTTCACAACCAGGATTGGGAGCTCTGCAGAAAAACAGTTTTCAGGTAGAAAAGTTAGATTTCCTTTTCTACTCCATAGGCTGGAGCTATGGGATTCTGCCTAGCAGTACCCTAATTTGCATAAGGCTGGCACTGCACGGAGTTGCACTGGTTAATTTAGAACTATAATTCTGATGTAGCCCTATATTAACACTATAATACATAGTGCACATGTGGTCTGCACTCCCAGTCGTTTCCCAGCAGAGTTCCATTGCTAAAGGAGACTCTCATTCAGCCCAGGAAGCTTTCTTGAACCTCAAGAAATAGAGACTACTTCATTCTTTTACGATTTCTTGATAGGAGACCATGGGTGAAATCCTGGCTCACTATAGGCAATGGCAAAACTCCCATTGACTTCAACAGATTCAGGATTTCACCCCATATTTACATAGTCAGGAGTGAATAAAAGGCTTTTTGACCCTCCTCAGACAAACGGAATCAGATTTCCTGGATTTTGGGTACAGCTGGTGCTAGGCATAAGCAGATTAAGCAATTTACTTATGGCCCTGATCAGCTCCAGGGGGCCCCCAGTCACTATGTGTTGGGTGGGCAAAATTTTCCTGCTAGGGCCCCCAATGGGCTAGCACTGCCTCTGATCCAGGAGACATCAGACAACTTTTTTGTCTGGGTTGGAGTTAAGACAAAAAGAGAGGAAGTGTTGCTCAACACAATGGTCAGCAAAGTTGCCTCGTCTGCCCTTGCCTCAGGCTGGTGTGGTGTGCCCTGTGATAGTCAAGGTTCCTGCCTGTCCATGCCCTGAGAAGGATTTACTCAGTGAGCTACCCTTCTTAGAGCTGGGGGAAGGGTCTCTGATACCGAAGAACACTTCAGCAGACACGGAAAAATCTCACAGTTCACATGCTGCTCTTTGCTGAAGATGAAGCTGCTACGTTTTAAAAAAAACAACAACTGCACACAGATTTGCATCTGATGAGAAGCAAGGTACAAGAGAGTTCAGAGTAGTGTCTGTGCTGAGTGGAGTGGAGTGAAACCTGAGAAACAGATAGGTCTAACAACTGAAATGAAGGGGAAGGAGCAACCCATTGGTTCCAGATCACGGGAGGTCAACCTAAAATGTTCACTCAGCACTAGTATAATGCATGGATGATGCTTCTTCAGACATTGCCAGTCAGTGAGTTACCTGTGTTCAGGCTAAAGCCATCCCTGGTGACACTTATTAAATTAGAACCTGTAACTCGGTACCACCGACGAACCAGGAACTTCATTCTGCATTTAAAATAAAAAGATACTTTAGAGTAAGCCAAGTATTTCTTTATTTAAGTAACAAGCTTATAATGTTCCAAGGGGTATAATAATCCACACAGCAGCAAACTGAATAAGGAGATAGACTTTTAAAACCTAAAGAACCTGGATTAAACAGAAATAGAATTTACCTAAGAAAAAGATATGGGCCATATTCTACCTTCAGTTATACCTATACAATTCCAGTGATGTCTGGGTATTGAACAGGTCTGACTAAGGGCAGCATTTGCCCTAGATGTCTACATTACTTAGCATTAATGTCTTAAAATATAAGTCACAACAAATAACTGCAAAAAATTTCAGCCCCAATGCAGAAAAAAGGTCCATGATAGCAGTGGTATATTCTAAAGTAAAACCCTTAGTCACTAGTTCCCCCATCTTGCAAACACTTTCACTCATACTTAACTTGAGGCATGTGAGTAATCTGAATTCAGGGAACTGTTCATGTGCCTAAAGTTAAGCATGTATGTATTTTCAGCATTGAGGCCTCACAAAGGAATTAAAAAACCAGATGTAGTCAGAGTATTTACTGCTTATACACAATATCGCTCTCTGTCATCTCCAAAAAGTTTAAATATAACAACTTGATTTCTTAGATACAATTCCATTTTATGGATTACAAAGCCTGTGTTTTAAGGGATTGTTTTTACTTTTTAAAGACAAAGTAGGTTACAGAAAAGAAACAATGATACATTTCTAAAATACACAGGCACTCTGGAGACGTCACCAGTAATTCATTAGTAATTTTTAAAGCTTGTTATCATAGCCCATAAATTCTGACATCAGTGGATTACAACACAGAGCCAGGCTGCTTTGATTTACAGTTGTGCTGCAGAATGTCTTAAACAACTTGCTCCAGTCTTCTACATTACCAGTGTTCTGTGTAACTCTGCATTCTTTTTAAGATGCACTGTTTTCATGGTTACCAAGGCTTACAATTTAGAGTGTGTCACAAAAAATGCTGGATTGCACAAGATACTTCATTTGATAAAATATAAGGCCCTTCGTGAATTGTGGGATGATTGTCAAATAATTGTGGCTGAGTTGCGGACAAGACATGGAAAATCGTGGAAAAGTAATAATGGACCTGTATTAATTGCGGTAATTTGGAAAAGCTGGCTGCCCGTGACTGACAGCAGGAGCCCCTGCGGCCCAGGATTGACAGCTGGAGCCCTGGCTGCCCAGGACTGACAGTGGGGCTGATTGTTAAAATACAATATACAGTAACTCCTCACTTATAGTCGTCCTGGTTAACATTGTTTCGTTATTAGGTTTGTGATCTATTAGAGAACATACTCGTTTGAAGTCGTGCAATGTTCCATTATAAGGTTGTTTGGCTCGCCCCGCTCCGCCCGCCCGGTGCTCCTGCCGGGAAGCGGGGTCAGAGTAAGGGGGCTTGTCCCATTGCTTCAGCCCCCACGCCCTGACCCCGCTCCCCAGCAGGAGTGCCAGGCGGGCGGAGCGGGGCAAGCCCCCATGCCCCAACTCTGGCAGGAGGGCCAGGCGGAGCGGGGCAAGCCCCTACGTCCCGACCCTGCCTCAACTAAGCTTCACAATCATCATTGGTGAGTACAGTATTAAATTGTTTGTTTAAAATTATTTAAAACTTATAGTGTATATTTATATAATGTCTTTTGACTGGAAAAAAAAATTCCCTGGAACCTAACCCCACCCCCCCAATTTACATTCATTCTTATGGGGAAATTGGATTCGCTTAACATTGTTTTGCTTAAAGTCGCATTTTTCAGGAACATAACTACAACGTTAAGTGATGAGTTACTGTATATACACCTGAATTTAGTATCAAAATTGCAGTGGAAGCCTAATATTGTGGGATCTACAATTTTGTAATATCGCAAATTAAGTAGGGCCTTAATAAAATATATGTTAAATTCAATGTTCACATTTGGTTAACCTGTAACTTCCTGTGATTTACCTTGAAATTGCAATGGACACTCTGACCACAGAGCGAAATTTGGTAAAACCCTTTGAACGATGTGTAATAATTTCTAGGTCAGTGTATGAAGGCTGCCCACCCATTCTTGCAATGAGGGCCAGGGTGGCTTCTTCACACTCTTGGAATCCACCTACTAAGAGCAGTAAGTATTTTTTCTGATATATGAGAGCTTTCCGAAAGCTCTCTGCTCTCAGGTATTTTCCATAAATTATCTAGATGACAAGAAACAAAGAAAGCACTGTAAGTAAAGCATTCAGAGGACTGTTACAATTCCAAGATTTTTGACATCATTGTTGTTGAAGTTCATCTGTGATTATTCACTTCCTGTCCCTGCCTGCACTAATGATAACATTATTTGAATACCAGTTCCATAATATAGGGATGTTTTGAGCTGTAAAAATATATTTAACTTACAGAAGAGTGTTTATGTCTTACCCCAGGGAATGTTATAATGGAGTTCCATGTCTCCAAGACCAAGCCTCTGAAAACTGAATCATACTGATGTCCCCAGTTAGTCTAAGTGAGAATGATGGTGAATGCAATGGAAAACAGGCCCAGTTCTAAACAAGACAGCCCACTGTGCTGAGAGAGTGCAGTTGGGGACAAGCTTCCTACCTTTAAAACAGCGTTTTCAGAATTCGATCCCAATTCTCTCAGAAAAGCTTCACTCCTTAGTTCTGCTCTCAGTTTGGACAGCTCTGCATCAGCTTGTTTCAAAGATTTCTGTAGTGACAGCTTTTCTCTGTTCCAAATCTCTCTCTCAGAGGCAATGAGTGTATCGATATTAGCTCCATTGTCCAGTGAGTGTCTAGAAGACTGCAGAGGGACCAAACCCTATTTTTAGCAACACATCTTGTCATTTATTCATTGATTCAGTAGTGTGCTCATCACATTACTGAATAGGAAATCCAGGTCTGAGGTGAACCTTGGGCCCTCACACTTCAGGATAACAGGGGTTGAGAGCACTGTGAGACGATGCTATTAACTTCAAGGAAAAGTATACTCATTGCTTCTGTCCCAAGAACCCAAACTAACAGCTGGCTTATAGTAGCTTTATAGTCTTGAAAACACCTTGAGTCTGTTAGCTTCTAAAGTGGATGATGGGATGTAACCCGCCTGAGGAGGCACAAGGGACTTACAGGGAAAATGGCAGCCAACTATGCAAAGGTGGATGAAAACACAAAGTGCCTGTTTGTGGGAAAAGAGAGCTTGCCAAGGCACCCTGATTACAGACAGCTAGAGGGCAGGACAAGGAACAACTGACATCTGCTTGCGGGGGGGAAGGGAGTAGGGAAGGATGGGGAGAAAGGGAGAAAAGTTAATCACCCTTCTTCCCCTCCTCTTAGACTGCCAGCCCACTGAGTACTGAAAAGAACTTGTGTAGATATATTTCACGTGAAAAAAGGGTGATGCTTTTTAGTCTATACATATTTGTTTATGGCAGTGCATAGAGAAGATACATACATAGTCTCCACAAGGTTCTCTCTGTTGGTATCGTCTGAGTTCCTCCTCCAGTTTCATGGCAGCGTTCCTCAAATTGTTCTTTTCCTCACTCAGTCTGCTGACAAGCCCTGTCAGCTCTGCATTTTGTCTCAGCAGTTTTTCAGTTAGTGAGCTAGCGGTGGCCCCTGGGGGCAACACTAACTTCAGCTAGAAAGGAAAAAAACTTGCATGAGATCAGATTGATACGACTCCTACCCTAGATGACAAGTTTTGTGGATGATAACAGTGCTTTGTTACTGTATCAGAGAAATCTGAAAAGCGTAATTTTAATCTAAACAACAGGTGAGTTAATACACAGTTATAAAGTATCAGAGGGGTAGCCGTGTTCGCTGTTCCATGTCTCTAAGACTAACAGATTTATTTGGGCATAAGCTTTCCAGGTAACTCCCTTCTCTTCATGTGCTAATATATATTTATGCCTGATCTGTAATTTTCACTCCATGCATCTGAAGAAGAGGGTTTTTTACCCACAAAAGCTTATGCTCAAATAAATCTGTTAGTCTTTAAGGTGCCACCGGACTCCTCATTGTTTTTACACAGGTGACTTTTTATGGTATGTTATAGCAGAACATTTCATCACAAACTAATCTATTATAATAATAATGTGCAATATTTATTTTTATGATGTTCATGTTTGTTTCTAAAAACCGAAAGAGCAGTTTTCAAGTTAGTGCTATCTTAGAACAAAACAGGGAAAGCTAATTCTGAACTACTTTGAAAACAGATGCTTTGCACTGATGTTGGCTTTAAGGTTGAGCTCAGTCAAGAACCAAACATTGCACAAGTGTTATTCTTTGTGCCAGACTGCATCGTTTCATGTTCTGAACATTCACAATTGCATGCAGATTTTCCTGTTGCATTCTCTTAGTAAAGACAACATAGGTTAATTAAATGTCCTGTAACAACCTGATATAGTAAATATTAAACACTGATTTTTCACATCCGGGAAATAGTGAGTAAAGTTTTTCCCACAGTAGGTTGCAGCTATATGAGTTACTTTTAGTACTTTTCCTAAAGAAAATGCTAGGAAATGTGAAATATACGTCAATTTGTGATTCCTTCTCAAAGTTGACAGGTAAAAAGGAAAGGATTTACAGCACTCTTTGCCAATGTTAAATGAGCACAGACTATAGTTGACTCTTCACTGTATAAGTTTACCAAAAGTGATTATGTTCTCACCTCTTCTAGTTGGGACAATCCAGGTAATGTTCCCAACAGTAAAAGAACATCTTCAATATTATTTTGTACCTCAATAAAGTTGTCATCATCTGCTGTTTCAAACTGTAACCTGGAATGAAAATAGCAAATATTTATAGTGTATGCAGTGTAATACAATGTAACTACAGTGAAGTATACAGTTCTATAAAGTACGAGATTTCTGCATTTCTGAAGGAAGGCATAGGGAAAGTGATTGAAATTTCAAAAGTAAACAATGCTATGATGAACCCAATTCTCAAAAAGTAGAACTGTCTTTTTCTGGTTATTGAATTTTTTTTTTTAGCAAGCACTGCTTTCAGTTTTCTGAAGACACTGTTCATAAATACAACAGAGGGTCCTGTGGCACCTTTAAGACTAACAGAAGTATTGGAGCATAAGCTTTCGTGGGTGAATGCATTCACCCACGAAAGCTTATGCTCCAATAGTTCTGTTAGTCTTAAAGGTACCACAGGACCCTCTGTTGCTTTTTACAGATTCAGACTAACACGGCTACCCCTCTGATACTTCATAAATACAGACATTTTGAAAAGCTGGCCATTTCTCAGGTAAAGACACTCACAGTCCAAAAGAGTTTAATAACATTCCAAAGTGCTCAGTTTCCCATTTAAGCACCTAAATTAAGCTGGCCAGAGTTTAAACAGCACTCAGCACTAACAGCTACTGTTGTTTGGAAGGGGAGCTTTACAGTGCTGAGAACCTTTGGACTTTTGGACCCCCAGTCTCCCCAAAATTCTTAAACTGTTGTGACCAATTGTATCTGAGACATTTTCAGAAGTGCAGAATATGTTCAAAGTACACCTCTACCCCGATATAACGCTGTCCTCGGGAGCCAAAAAATCTTACCGCCTTATAGGTGAAACCGCGTCATATCGAACTTGCTTTGATCCGCCGGAGTGCGCAGCCCCGCCCCCCCGGAGCACTGCTTTACCGCGTTATATCCGAATTCGTTTTATATTGGGTCGTGTTATATCGGAGTAGCGGTGTATTGCACTTCACACTAAGTTTTTCTGATATTAAATCAGTGTAATAGCAGAATCAAAAACGGATTCACACTGGGCTTCCATGCTGCTGGTGTCACAAATAAAGTCCCCTCTTAGCAAGGTGATAGCCAGTAAAAGAAGGTTCAGGAATGTCAATCTGAATGAGAATTTTGCAAATAAAATTCACAATTTATAGAATCCCTGATAATCCTTTTTGTTTCACTATGAATGTTCAAACCATTACTGAATACAATAATTACTCAGTTCTTTTTAGGGATTTTCCATCTACATCAAGCTCAAGTAACCCCCTCCCACCTTGCATAAGAAGCCTCCTTTTTTTTGTCTGAACTGATGAAGGATTACACTAAGTGTTAATAGAACTGGATTCGCTACTTTGTGATCCAGTTTTATGCTGGTGTAACTTGACTAAAGTTACACCACATAAAACTAGAGCAGTGGTCTCCAACCTTTTTACGCCCAAGATCATTTTTTGAATTTCAGGGCAACCCAGGATCTACCCCGCCCTTTCCCTGAGGCCCCGCCCCTTCCCCAAAGCCCCACCCCACTCACTCCATCCTCCCTCCTCTCTCACTCGCTCTCCCCCACCCTCACTCACTTTCACTGGGCTGGGGTAGAGCGTTGGGGTTCAGGAGGGGGTGCAGGCTCTGGGCTGGGGCTGAGGGGTTCGGAGTGTGGGAGAGGGCTCTGGGCTGAGCCTGGGGCAGAGGGTTGGGGTTCAGAAGGGGATGAGGGGTGCAAGCTCTGGGAGGGAGTTTGGTTGCAGGAGGGGGCTCCAGACTGGGGCAGAGTGTTGGGGTTCAGGAGGGGGTATGGGGTGCTGGCTCCGGGAGGGGCTCAGGAAGGGGTTCCGGGTACAGGAGGGATTGCTGGCTCCGGGAGGGGGCTCAGGGCTTGGGATGCACGAGGGGGCTCGGGGTGCAGGAGAGGGTTGGAGTGCTGGCTCCGGGAGAGGACTCAGGGCTGGAGGTTGGGGTGTGGCCTCCCGCCGGGCAGCACTTACCTCCGGCAGCTCCTGGTTGGCAGCGCTGCTGGAGATCGCAATCAACTGGGAGATCCTCTAGGATCGACCAGTCGATCGCGATCGACCAGTTGGAGACCACTGAACTAGAGTAACACAGGAATGGAAATTCTGATTCAAGTGCCAAGATGTTACAGTTTGTTGGCCGCTACTAACAAAAACATGTAGCTGAAGATGCATCTAACCTGCTGGCGGCTTTGTGTGCCAATTGTTTCAGCTCTGAAGATACATTTTGTAGCTTTTGTCTGATGTTCTCCAGAACTTTACTTCCTTCACTTAGATCACCTTCTCCTTTCACTTCAGTCAGCGCGGGGTAGGTTGATTCATTCGTTTCAACTCCTTCCATTTTCTGCTGTAGAACCCAATTTCTTGTTCTCTCATTGGATGTATCCCAAGTAGTCTGCATACGTATGTATAAAAATGCAAATGTTACATGTATTTCAATTGGAAAACACTTAAAATGTAACCAGTTCTAGGTCAAATTACAGAAAATAAAGTGCACGTTAAGTCAAATTCTACACTGAATTATGTCCCGTGTAACCCTATTTACTTGAATGAGGTTGTATGTGGTCTGAGTCAGCACAGAGTTTTGTCCATTATTCCTCACCTTTAGCAAGTATGTGATATTTCCAACACACACGGCCACATTTTGGTTTATGTGGGGTTATACACCCCTTCCAAATGGGCCCAGATATGCCCTGAAAAAATGGTGTTCCTAGGTAGGCCAATCCTATGCACAATCACCTGGAGCATTCCTGAATAGGAATAATTTGTTCAATGGGCTGGGTGCTGGGACTACAGCTTGGTCTGCTTGGCAATGGATATATGTATGTGGACATACAGTCAGGCTTTGCTTACTTCTCCAGTTGCCACTCTCAGTTACCCCCCTCTGTGATTTCAATTGCACAGGACACGTGGAGTGGTGTCACTAGATCTTCCTGGAGTAGGCAGAATTGGAGTGGTCTAATGCTCCTGCCCATGATTTTGGCAGCCATGCTGTGCCTCACCAGCCAGGATTTAGCCCAAAGCAAGGAGAATCTCCAAAAGACTGAATTAAAAGAGTAGCAAATGAATCTGATGAAAATTGCTCCTCAACTTTACCGACCATCTAATCAAACTAGAGATTTAAGAGCAGGGTGACATCTTCAGAATTCCGCTCAGTGTTACACATTTTTCTAAGCTCTACTGTACCTCATTGAGATTCTGGCACATTGCTCTTTCAGCTTCCTTTTTTTCCTCCCTTGCCTGTTCTTTTTTCTGTAGCTCCTGTATTATTTCCTGCAACTTCTTTGCCTCATGCTCTAGTTTATGAACATGTTGTCTCTTCTCTCCAAGCTGCCAGTGAAGATCTTCCACTTTGGACTCCAGTTCATGTACTTTCTTCTGTGCTAATATGTTAGCATCCTGTTCTGTTTGTAGTGTCTTCCTCTGACTCTGACTCTCCTTTTCCATCTGTTGCCTCGTTTGCACAGAGTCAAGTTTATACCTCTCCATCTCACTGACTAACTCTACTATACGGTCATGTTTTTCATCCATTTGTTTTTGTAAATCTTTAAGTAACTCTTCAGTTGGTTTGGGTGTTCCATCCTGCCCCTTATCTTCAACACTCTGAAGCTGAGCACACAGTTCTTTCTCCCTTTCTAGGGCACTGCTCATTTCGAGAGCTCGGGCTTTCTCTGATTCAAGTAGCACCTGAAGCTCAGAGTTACGGCCTCGTTCATGTGACAGCTGGGCTGCATTCAGAACTTCCTGGGATTCAATTTTCTGTTGCAGATCACTGGACAGCTGTTTCTCTTGTTCCAAAAGTTTATTTAATTGTAAATTCTTTTGGTTTTGATCCTCAAGAGAAATTTTCAAATCCTTCAATAAGAAAATAAAAGAAAGTGACCGGTTATATTCATTTAAAATATGCCCTTTTGCTGAAAATGTAAAGTATTTAAATCTAGATCATTTCCTTTAATGCCATAAATCTTGATTAAAAAACAAACATTAAATACTATAGAGAGCCAAATTCTCCCATACCCAGTGCCTTGAGAGGTAGCATGGATGCTGGGAAATGCATCCTCTGCCACAGGAGTCCTGCCAGCCAGGATAGGATTCCATATGGTGGGCCCTGGTACACAATGCTTAAAACAGGACCAGCAATGTGCACCTCTGTATAGTGCTGTGTACATTCTAGCCAGATGTGGGGGCTGTGTCTGCTGCCTTGTCAGCCAATACATCTCTTTGAAGATGTGGTATATGCGGGCTGACCCCTTTCCTACTCATATCTGAAACACCATCATTGCGATACAAAGCCAGCTGAAATTCATATGAAGACTCCCATTGATTTCAACGGGCTTTGCATCAGGTCCTTTCTGCCCCGCTGCTTGTATGGGAGTGATTCTGTACACCCTCTTCCAACTCCAGTGAATATACTGCAGCAGCAGAGGGGAAAATCTAGCCCATAGATTGCACAGTACATTAAACAAAAGGTAAGCAGGGATGAAATGTTAGAGAAAATCTCAAAGTATTTGTATATTTTTTAATGCTGAGGATAATTTGAGAGCAAAGATAGGGTACCTCTAGCTCTTCTCTTCCTCTTTCTTCATTGCGTTCCATTTTAGCTTTTTCCTTTTCTAAAGCCCATTGAAGCTCTCTTGATTTTTTCTGTTCATTTGCCATTGTATCTTTTAACATATCTAGCTCAGCTGCTTTTTCTTTAACCTCAGTCCTAAGAAAGATACACAGGCAGGCTACCTTTAGGATTATTGTTTTTGTCAAAAAGTCACAAATTACATGGGGGAAAAAAGCATTTAACATTAACACACATACAGAACTGCTTTTTAAATCAGTGTGTAGGAGGTATATTTGCAAAGTCAGTAAGGAGAATCTGTGAAAATTATTTCCTTAGCATGATTTTCCTGCCCCGGTCACCTCTGCTGTTGACCCCAAAGCAAGAGTAATTAAATCACATAAGCTACATGGAACTGCACATAAAACTTATCACAAACTACCTATAACTTTCTCACACCATGTCAGTCTCAGCATAAACTGTTTTTCCTTGCTATTGTGTTAATAAAATATTTAAAATTTTATATATAATTGTCTAAAGTAAGTACAGAAATCTCAAAATATCTGTCCATGGGTTGTGAAAGTATTTCAGAGGAAGCAATAAGTAAAACTAAGAAAAACGAAGCTTTCCTTGTTTCCATAGGATTACATTTCAATTGGGATAATGGGCTACTTTTCCTCAGCAATGTTTTATAGAAATCTTAAACTCAGATGGCAACAATTTTCTTAATAAAATGAATATGGTAATAAAAGGCAATACAAGAATGAACATCTAAAATGCCAATGCAGGAAGGGTTAGCCACTGAAAGCCACACCTGATGGTTTCCAAGTCTTTGAAGTGCTTGTGCTGGGCCTTAAGGGTTGTTTCAAGTTCTAGTTTAGCTTGGGCAAGTTCATTGTTCAGTTCTGAAACCATCATTCTCTCAGAATTCAGCTGTTCTTGAAGTTCAGCCGCTCTGTCCTTCACACTATGGAGCTCCACTTGCATCTCCAGTATCTGAGACTGCTTCTGCTGCATGTTGTACTCCAGCATTTCTAGAGATAACATCATTAATATGGAACTTACCCAGGTAGCATTCTACAAACAATGTTACTCAATTGGGGTGAAATTTGCCCCTGTGCATACGACCATCACAATTACTCTTGCTCCACATAAGCTTTCAAAATGGTGCCTAGGCCCTGTGCCAGATCTGTGTACAGGAGTGAATTTTACCCTTTGTGAGGATCAGTTAAAACATAAATATTTGTTTAGCAGGACTTGAATGCACAATTATTTCAATTTCTTGTACCCAACCTTTGGCTCCCACATGCCTTTAAGCTTGCAGGATCTGAGCAGGATCCAAATACTGTCTTTGAAAAGGGGCATGCTAAAATGACTGTAGTCCATTAACATTTTAAGAATTATAATTAGATAAAAATATACATTCTATAGATTATTTGGAAATATATAAAAAGACTCATACATTTTGATATTGCAAAATATACTCGTATGTAGAAAACATATTTGGCACAAAGCACAGAAAGGTTATAGTAAGTACACATCTAGTCTTTGAACATTTTTCTCTGTCAAGTCTATACATGACTTAATCTTAATCACTATCAATGGCTACCCATTTTAAAGAGATACTCTCAAAGCTGTTAGACCTAAAAATTGAAGTACAGGCTCAGAAAAAATCCTGAAGGTGCAAACTTCAATATGGGTTCACTTTCAAAATCACTCAGCATCTCTTTAAATTAGGTAACAGAGGTAAGAGTTTGTAAACAGAGAGATTATTTTAATTTTCAAAAGGTAGATTGGTCAGATAAGAGTGAAAGTTTTGAATCCTCAAAATGACAGACACAGGATGAAGGGCACAATCTGAGGAAATATACCTACACTCTATCTGTAAGCATATTTTTAAAAGTGTGTATGAACACACATGCACAGGTATACACATATAGTATTACCACATAAAGAACCTTGACTTTTTGGATCAATCTCTTGTTCTCTATTTGGATTAATTTTTCTATTGTTCATCTGAGTGCGCAGTACTTGAATTTCCATTAGCAAACTTCTTCTATCTGCATTCTGAATGAAGTCCATTGCCGTTCTCTGGCTAATAACCTGTTAGTGTTACAAATTTAAAATTAAAACTCCAGAAAGTAATTAATGCAACACTTAATAAAGGAAACAGTTGCTTTGTAATGCTTTCCCATGGCATTTGTACATCAGCGATTAAAATTTAACATGCTTTGAACAGAAGTAGTGTTTTGTATTACCTGTTCTTGAAGTCTGTGCTCTAATTGGTTCATCAATACAATTGCATCCTTGGTACCCAGTTCTGCAAGTTCTGTTTGAAATGCTGCTAGAAGAACATCCTGTTCTCTCAGAAAGACTTGCTGAACAGCATGCAGAAGTTCACCTCGCCAGTCTGGAACACTTTCAGGAGATTCACAGTTCGCATAAATCTACAGTGGGATAAAAGTGACTAAGTATTTAACAGAATTGTAAGTATACTGATTATGTTAAATTATAATTTTATGTGTGCAGAGTCAGTGGAACACTAAACTTATTTCATTCAACAGATATACAGATACAATTTGTGTCTGTGCACATACAGATTTGTGTGTATATCTGTACTTACTGTATACATGCCATTATTCTCTCTGTATGCATAAATACTACTTAGTGCATGCAAACTGACATTTGCGTTTTTCACAGGGGCAACTTAGATCCCTACATTTGAAAATTTGACCCCATGTAGCAATATTCTGTTTTATATTGCATCAGATTCTCCTTTTAGTGGTATAGCTTTTAAGTTGGAACTCTATGCACTGACTATTACAGCACTTTGTGGTACTGTACCACACCACTGAGTGTATACTGTACTAATGGCTTTTATGGATCTGAGTTAATCTTGGTTACATTTTATAGTGACACTGCCAGATTCTTTGACTTATTCCTTTCCTTTTGTGCCCTACAGGCAGTGCAACAGGAAAGGAAACTACCCACATATCTGAAGCAGGGAATACACTTTGTGTAAGGCTCCTCAGAGGGCATAGAGCCAGTGTATCTTGCTCCTTAGCCAATCCCCTGCAGCCCTAAACATAGAAGATGTGTTGGGGATGCTCTCCAGCTAGCCCCAGAGCTGGTAAACAATCCCTTGCAGACCACTGACACCTGGGGTGGAGAACAGCAGAGAATCAAGGAATTGTAACCGCAAATCCTCGGCTGCAGCAGATAGACTACGCTGTTACTTACTATGGGCCTGATTCTGCCACCTTACTCACATTGGTAGTATCTCATGCCATATCTAGTCCCATTGAAATCACTGAGCAAGGCACTATTCATGGTAAGTAAGGGTGTCAGAATTCATGCCGTTTTTTTTAAGTTGATTTCAAATTATAAAAAAATGCATCCATCCATTGCTCTGAGAGCATGTACAAATAGGACTCAACGATCTGTCTCACATAACATCTTTCATAGCAATCTTACTTCTAGAAATGTTTGTAAAGGCTGGCTTACTATTCTGTACCTGAGTTCCCAGGGATTTTGTATTGTTAAAAGGTGAATTTCACTAATGATTTTTTTAAGTTCTTTTTAAAAAAAATCTCACAGGATTATATTTTTTAAATTTTGCAGTATATATGTATGATGTATATTTAGACTCTGATAAACAACACAATATCTTTGTTACAACATGTAAGTCAGGCACAGATGGAGAAGGGTACTCTGAAATATTTGTAAAAGGTTTATACCCTTCCTCTTAAGGCCAATTTTCCAAATATAGGCATCTAGATTATGGCACAAACAAGTATCATAAATCACTAAAACATGAAATAAAATGAATGAAATAACAAAATAAAGTCCATCTTATAAAGATAAATATTTTTTCCTGTCAGTGTAACTAAATATTGGAACACTCCAACATTTAAAACGAACATCTCCAATAACCGGCACAATGAGAGACAACATTGGGCAAAATTGTAATGCAGAGGCAACATGAACATCTGATTGGAAGAACAGCTGTAAGGTTCAAGTGCATTATATTAAAAATTACCAAATTCCCAAGTTCTCTGAGTAGAAAGAAACTATTGATTATATCTGGCCCAATTCTGTTAGGTGTTGAGTACCCTCACCTCCCATTGATCTGAATGGCCTTGTCTCGAATTGGATTTAAAGGTATGTTATTAGATTGTGTTATTAGATCTATCCAAATAAGACCTTCTAAAACTCTAGTCAAAATAAAGTAAATTGTACTGCAGCATATCCTGAACTGGTTGAGTTAAAACCTAGGCTCCTCTCTAGGCTTTAACTCAATCAGTTTAGCACATGCTAAAGCAGTGGTTCTCTGAGGTTACGCAGAGGTCTTCCATGGGCACATCAATTCATCTAGATATTTGCCTAGTTTTTCAACAGGCTACATAAAAAGCACTAGCAAAGTCAGTACAAACTAAAATTTCATATAGACAATGACTGCTCTATATACTATACACTGAAATATAAGTACAATATTTATATTCCAATCAATTTATTTTATAATGTTATGACAAAAATGAGAAAGTAAGCAATTTTTCAGTAATAGTGTGCTGTGACACATTTGTATTTTTATGTCTGATTTGGAAACAAGTAGTTTTTAAGTGAGGTGAAACTTGGGGGTACACAAGACAAATCAGACTCCAGAAAGGGGTACAGTAGGCTGGAAGGTAGAGACCACTGTGTTAAAGTATAAATTTCTGGAAATTTGCTGAAGATTCTGAAAAATTCAGTTTTGGTTTGACCCAAACCAAATTCCACCCCCCTATTTTTCAGGACTGCCAGTGAACCAAAAAATCAGTTATTCACACACCTCTAGTTTCAAATGCTGCTGTAGAAATTATTTTGATCTAAGTAGAGTTTTATAATATTGTTTGTACCTCAGTTTCCCTATGCAGTTGCATTTGTGTAATTAAATCCTTCAAAGATGAAACAGTGCTCAGAAAAGTTTTCCTTTCCTCAAGCCATGATTCTGGCCCTTGTTTAAGAGACAGTATATCCCTTTCACTGTCAGGAAATTCAGTGAGAGACAGCACCTGTACGCCTTCATGATGCACTGCTCGTAGCAAACCCTATAACAATAATATAAGAAAAAAGTTATAATACTGACAGTCATAATAGTGATCTTGGCTCATGAGCACTAGAATTTGGCATCAGAACGAATCAGAAAAAGGAGGCTGGTTATGCAAGGGAAAGCACTATCTATTTATAAGTAGCTTGATGAATATGATTAATGTTGAGACTAGAAATACAGAAAGTGCCTGATTATTTAGTAGGGTTTTAGAAATATATAAAAAAAATCCAAAACAAATATTGCTGTAGTCCCTGAAGTTCATTACAAAAAAATCTGTTACATCAATACTACAAATTTAAGCTGAGTTCTCTACAGAAACTTATATTTTAAAAGTTAAGCCCTGGAAAGTTTCCATTCAAATTTTGAAACTCGCATATGGGCTAGGGCTAGCACACGAGATTGGTGGCAGGAGACACATTCTTCTTTATAATGGTTAGAAATGAAGATAGCATTCTTATTTGTTAAAATTATTTATATAGTTCTCGCCTTTGCTGGTAGCCAACATATTATATAGTGGTGATATTTGAAAAATGCAATTAAAGAATTTTTAAAATATCTACTATATATAGGGCACTTCTTCACAAAAAGAGAAGATCTACATTTCAGACTGTATTAAGGAGCTTTAAAATGATCTTGTTTTGAAGTAAAAATTACATCAGCTCTAATTTACCTTTATTTTCTTTGGAAGCAGATCTGTTGAAGTTTCATCTTCTTCTCCTATTCCTTCTGATACTACGTCAGATCCCTGGCTCTGGGTGAGATAAATTCCTTGACTCCAGTCCGAACTAGAGTCTAAAATAAAAGGGAAAAACAATAAAGTTGAATTGCTGGGAAAACTTTAATTAACAGATAACAAAAAAGGACTTCTGTTTCTTGGTTGTTAGGACAAGTGGTTGCATAACATCCAAGTTTTTTTTGTTTTGTCTTCTAAGACTGGCTTACGCTTTTCTTCTTTGCTTTCAAAACACAGCAGCAAAGAAAATCATTTAAAATTCTGGGAGACAGAATCAAGACATTTATCTGAACACTACATAAACCTTTTGCCAACTGACCCTTCTGAGTATCTGTAGTCTCTGCCTCCAGTTGAATCTACTTCCTATTTGCTACTGTAGGATAGAGGGTTTTAATTTTTATGGTAAAAATTTGATGGGTCTGACTCACTCCTGTTGGTGCACACATTCAGATCACACCTGTCTGCAGCTATGGAAAGAGGTGCATGTGAGGAAGCATTCCCCAGGGGAAGGAGACAGTAATACTGCCACCTTGAGAGATTTTGCCAGCAGCCCGCAGTTTTAAATTCCATTCAGGGCTG
The DNA here is from genome assembly GCF_002925995.2 of Terrapene triunguis. Lineage (NCBI taxonomy): Eukaryota > Metazoa > Chordata > Testudines > Emydidae > Terrapene > Terrapene triunguis. The sequence goes on from NW_020664435.1 coordinate 31,921,523, forward strand.
AGGAGATTGCCCTGGATTAACGCTGAAATCAGTATGAAGAAACGATGGAGGGACTCTGCCCAGAGAGAAGGAACCAGCTTCCGATTTCTTTCCTCAAGGCAGCTCCATACCCCCTCTGTCACACATACATTTCTGTCCTAGAGTAATTAAGATTCACATACAGATATAATGCTCTTTGCCTTTCCCAGATATTCCAGCATTTGATTACTATGGGATTTTGTTTTGATTTTCACTGCTGCTCCTGTTGTAATTCCTTTTGTTATTGCAGGTTGCTTTTTGTTTTGCTTCTTGGGCTACAGGTCTCAATGCAAGGAGTTCCTTTAACACAGAAGCCTATCAGGCAAACGGGATGAAGATCAAGGTCCTGCTTACAAGTTGGGTTTGAATTGGATCAAGTTTTCATTACAGACACTTGATGTTCCTATGGGAAGATCGTGGGTAAAGAATAATAAGGGGAAGATCCCGCCTTTATAGGAGGCAAAAACTAAGGAATTTTGGGAAGGAACACTTGCTGATGGTATTACGTGTTGCTTATGCTGTGTTTTTTCTGAACTTTAAGTTTTTTGCTGTCCTGCTGCTGCATGCTGGAAGTAGAGAAGAAAAGCATCAAGTAAGGACCGGTTGTGTCTTTAATAAAATCCTGACTTTGGACCAAGGTCACAGTAGGAAAGTCATAATTAATAAGAAGGAAGCCTGCAAGATTGATATTTTACCTTGTCAGGTGACTTCAGTTTCCATTGTGCTAGGATTAAAGTAATGCACAGCTACTTTTGTTTTCTATCATATAAACATAATTTAATTTATAATACTATTATGGGAAATATGAAGGCTATAAAACAATTGTCTCTCACCACTAGAACATCCATCTCTGGCCATATAAGATGCAGTGTGTGGTAACCCAGAAATTGGGACTGCCTATATTTGGAAAAGAAAACATTTAAAACTTTGCAAAAAACACAACCTGACACATAAGGGCTCAGATTAATCAGAAGAGAGCAGCTGAACAGAGGACCACATGGGCTACTCCCTCCTAGTCACCCGGCAGTATAGATCCTCTTAAAAGGGGGCAGAAATGGGAAGGTTTATGGGCCAACACTTCTGCTTCACAAGTCTATTGAGCTGACTGGGCACAAGAGGGCAGCAGGTTGCTCCAGCCTAAGGGATGGTAAAGCTGGGGAGGGATTTAGGAACTCTCCCTGGGTGGAGCAACTCTACACAATTCCAAATACAGTACAGTGCCTTAATGGCACAGTCTTCCATGATTAAGAGGACTCAAAATAGGAACCCTACTTAGGAGTAGCATGAACTAAAAAATTCTTTATAAAATACAGAATGACAGAATAAAATTTTTTTTACAATATATACCTCTTTAGCTCTCAAAGTTTCTATGACCTCCTTCAAAGCATTACATTCTTCTGTTAATACCTGGACTGCAACAAACTGCTCTCTCTTCAATGCTTCAGATTCAGAAATATGCCTGGTTTCCATGTCCATGATTTCAGCAGCATGGAGTTCTTGCATTTGGTCAATTTTCTCGGTAAACTCTCTTATGACCTCTGCAACCTCCTCTGATGAATATTCATTTTGTAAATCATTTTGGATTTCTGCATTTTTAACAAGGACCTGTAAAGTTTGGTTGGAGCTATTGATTTGCATAGTCTTGTCAGTCTGAGATGAAGAACTTTTTCTGGTGAAAGTTGGGTCTTCTTTGGTAGAAACATTATATGGTTTGTCAACATCCTTTCTGCTTTCAAGTTCTGCTATTTCCTCTTCCTTTCTCATATAATCTGCAAGCTTCTTTTCTGCTTCAACTAGGTTGTCCTTGACTCGGTGTAGCTCTTCTTGAAGATGTGTCATACTTGTTTCTCTCACCTAGAGTTATAACAAATTTGAATTGCAGATATCCAAATACCTTTAAAGAACCAAGTTTACTATTTTTAAATGCTCTATTCCAGGGGTCGGCAACCTTTCAAAAGTGGTGTGCCGAGTCTTCTTAAATTAGAGTGAATAAATGGTTTCACGTGCCGGTAATACATTTTAACGTTTTTAGAAGGGCTCGCTCTATAAGTCTGTATTATATAACTAAACTATTGTTGTATGTAAAGTAAACAAGGTTTTTAAAATGTTTAAGAAGCTTCATTTAAAATTAAATTAAAATGCAGTTCTTATCAGTTTAGTGCAGTGGTTCTTAACCTGGGGTGCACGCACCCCATAGGGGTGCGAGATGCCCTTTCTGGGGGTGCGAGACTTGAGATTTTTTAAGAAGGTAAATCATCGAAAACACAAATTAAGCACAGGCACATATGTACAACTACTTTGTTTCATCAAACCTATGTATTTATTAACATTATGCATGTTTTAACTATTTCTGTATATACAAGCAAAGTTTTCAAGTTTTTAAGCTAATTGTAGTGTAATTTTTGATAAGGGCTGCAGAGCCCTGGGACCAGGCCAGAAGCAGAGCCCTGGGCTGGCTGCCGGTACCCAAGGCTGGCAGGAGGGCTGAGCAGGGCCGGGGCCGGGCGGCTGGAACCCCAGACCAGCAGCAGGCTGAGCGGTTCAGCCCGCTGCTAGTCTGGGGTTCTGTCCGCCGGCTCCTGCCAGCCGGGTTCCTGGCCGCCGGCCCCATTCAGCCGCTGCTAGCTGGGGGTTCCGTTCACTCAGGCCGGCAGTGGGCTGAGCGGGGCCAGAGGCCGAGACCCCGGCTGCCAAGGGGCTGGCAGCCGGAACTTCAGACCGTCAGCCGGCTGAGCGGGGCCGGCAGACAGAACCCCAGACCGGTGGCGGGCTGAGCCGCTCAGCCCGCCGCCGGTCTGGGGTTCCGTCTGCCGGCTCCTGCCAGCCAGGGTCCTGGCTGCCGGTCTGGCCCAGGCCAGCAGCAGGCTGAGTGGGGCCAGCAGCCGGGACCCCAGCTGGCAGCAGCGTGCCAGTAAAAATCGGCTCGCGTGCCGCAGGTTGCTGACCCCTGCTCTATACAATGAGGAGTCACAGCTATTCTTTTTAGATTAATCTTGTTTAGATGGATTATGTCTGTTAGATGATAACACAAAGTTATCTCAAGAGACAGACTAGATCCTGTAAATTGGTATAACTCCCTTGAAGTCACTGGAATTGCACTTATTTGCAGCAACTAAAGATCTGGTCCACAGCATCATGTAGTTTTCATAAATGTATGAACAATGTGTACTGTACAGTCATTTTTATGATTTTTTTTTTCACTGGAAGAGATAAAACAATTATGGAACGATCCAGTTCTTACCATTAATTCCTCTTGAAGTTTTTCTGACTTTTCTCTGTAACTACTCAGTTCTTCCTTGGCAGCAGCTAATTCAGCTTTGATTTTCTCTAGTTCACTTTCAGCAATGAATACACTTCCTTCTTGACTTTGAGTTAGTTCTGTGACTACCTACATGTCAGTACAAAATATAAGCAGTAGTAGATAAAACATCTATTACAATGGCATCAAAATACTGATGATGCTGACCCCTGCATGCGACTCCACAAAAGCTAGAGATGAGCCAAGCCATGTGAAGAAATGTCAATTGCCTTGAATAGGTGGCATTCTGACCAACCTAATTTCCCAGACTTACATTTCAAAAGGCCACTTTTCTAGATTAACTGGGATCCTCAAACTGAAAAAAGAAGTGGAAGTGCTGTGAAAAGGATAATCTTCTGGGAAGCTCTCTGGCCAAGGATGGAAAAAACACTAATATACTAAAAGGCAGCAACAGGGATGGGAACAAACAGTAAGCCTCTGGAAAATGAAGTCTGCTAGACACCATAAAGTTTTAAAGTTCTGACCTTATTTCAATAGCATTTGTACAAAAGGTTTTAGCACCTGTGGTCCAGGTCCTGCATTCCATATCTGTGAACTTCAGACTTTCAGCAGCAAAGCTGAGGTTTTCATTAAATTGCTAGCTACAGAACATACAATCTCTGCCTTGGAAAATGGAAGATAACACTCAACTCAACTTTGACTCAGAGGGTCAAATTAACAGGTGACATAACTGGTGATCAATGTGTGAACATAAATTGGCATAAGTTAAACATTAAAGAGGTATAAGGCCAGGGGTATTGCAGAAAGCAACCAAAGGAGGGTGTAAAAAGGTGTAAGAGAAAAAGGAATCTCTTTCAAACCACATGCACTTTTTTACCCCTTCTTAATCCTCTTGTTGGCTGTGTTTGTTACTATGACTGTCTTTTTGCTTCCTAGGCATATGAATTACATAGATGTGTAATTTAACCCCCATATACTTCACCTCTAAATCTGATCCATGGAGTGGGAAATTTCAGACATTAAGCAGTGGGCCTAGAATGTGGCAAGCGATAGGATCTGTCACAACCTCACTATTATTAGATGAGGAGACAAGGATAAAACACTAAGTTTCTTTGAATTTGGCTTCCATAATTTTAATAAATGGCATTGAAAATGAAGTTAAATTGATCATGTTAACCAGTCAAAACTGGAAAGCAGGTATCTGTGCAATGAAGATGCTTTCCTGGCATTAGATAAGAGCAAGGAAACTAAATCATCCAAAGCAGGACCAAGCTCTAGTGCCTTTGTTATTTACGTTATAAGAGCATCCTAAATTGGAATTTACATTATACTTTTGTGAGATCAGCTTACTTCAGCTACACGGGTTTTCATGCCCGTTCATTCCAAATACAGATGGAGTAACACTGCTAATTTAATATTCAAATAGAACATTGTTTCCCAAAAGCAAATAGCATTGAACTGTTGTTGCAATGTTAAAAATGTGTAATTGTTGAATTCATACCATTTTAATAGTTGTAAGAAGTGACTATTTTAGACAGGAGTTGGAATGGGATTTGGGTAGAAAGACTAGCTTTTCGGACTGCCTGGAGAGGAAGTAGGGGGACGACTCCTCTTGAAGAAAGGAGAGATGGTCTGTATAGTGGATATATTTATTTATTCATTCATTCTGAGACCTGGGGAGATCCAGGTTCAGTTCCCTGTTCTATCACAGACTGATTTGCTCAAGATCACACAGGAACTTAGCCTCTCTGCCCCATCCATATAATGGGATAACAGTACTTCCTTCCCTCAGAGGGTTGCTGTGAGGATAAATACATTAAGGATTGTGAGTTGCTCTGATACTATGATAATGGGGATTGTATGAATGGATAGATTAGATAGTGCTATGGTCTTGGTTATATACGTACAGAGAACTTTGTTAGAAGAATCCCTTTGAGTGGATTATACCTGCTTGTAAATTTTCACTGCAATATATACAAATAACTAGGGCCCAATACCACAAAGGCCAGGTCTACACTACGACTTTAATTCGGATTTAGCTGCGTTAATCCGAATGAATCCTTAACCCGTCCACACAACGGAGCCAGTTACTTCGAATTAAAGGGCACTTAAAATCGATTTCTGTACTCCACCCCGACGAGCGGAGTAGCACCAAAATCGATTTTGTTAATTCGAATTAGGGGTAGTGTGGCCGCACACCACCGAATTAATGCGGTTAAAATTAATGGGGTAGTGTGGCCGCACACCACCGAATTAATGTGGTTAAAAACCGAATTAATGTGCTTAGTGTGGCCGCGCACAATCGAATTTATACAATCTGTTTCCCAAATTCGAATTATCTAAATTCGAATTAATCTCGTAGTGTAGACGTACCCAAAGTGATTTAGGCTTAATACAGTGGTGGTTAAGAGAGTCTCCTGAGAGGAGGAAGACTTCTATTCAAATCTTTTCCCCCCATCAGGTAGCATGGGGAATTGAAACTGGGTTTTACACATCCTGGGTGAGTACTTTAACACTGGGCTAAAGGTTATAATGGAGGCACTACGTCCAGCCATTTTGGATGGAGTTAGGAATACACCGCTGCTGTTCTTACAAGAAATGGTTCGGGCACCAAAGGCGTTTCCCTTCCAGGAGAGGGTTCCGTGCTGTGGATCCCAAGCAGAGACACAGGCAGCTCCCTGCAGCTAGCTTAACTACCTGAGAGGGCAAGACATAGGGCACATCCCTTCAATAAGCATCTCCTTTTGACTAGATTAGGCAGCTCCCTGTCTAGCATGCCAGCTTTCTCAGGTGCCTCTCTCTCCCCTTTCATTATATAGAAAGCCTAATACCTAACTCAAGCTTTATGGATTCCAGTGATTTTTTAGGTGCCTAAAAGTTGGGCAGTGCAATGCTGAGTGTCACAATGCCTAAGACCCATTGGGATTCAAGGCCTAAATCAATATGCATGCCCCAAATTAAACCTTTAATAAAAATACGTTTAAGACTTCCAGTGCCTCAAAAATAAATCTGCAGATTCATGACAAGCACATCATCAATCTTATTATCTTCAGAAAATATTCACAAAAATTGAGAAAAGTATGCTTAGTTTTTAAAACACCTGGTTCCCATGAAAAGGCTGGATATGTTTTATTCAAATATCCACAGGAAATCAACAGTGGAATTTACCAAAAGTGCAATTTTTGTTCTATTTGTAACTTAGAGGAGTATGTATATCTAACACAGCTCTGGACTGAATCTGTTCATGCAGTAACAGAATATTAATGTCTTTAGTCTTATTAAAAAATGTGTGCACCCACCACAGTTCCCATAAAAATAATTGGTTCTTAGGCAAAGTGAGCAAAAGATCACGAGGCATACAATTTTTTACCTCAGATGTTTGCTCCTCTCCCTGTTTAGGGGTCTTTTTAATCTCCTCTTTGTGTTTTTCCTGAATGTCTTCTAGTAACTGCTGAAGTTCTAACAGTCTGTTTTCTTTTTTTATAGCCTCCTTCTGTGCAATTTCTGCATTTTCTTTTTCTAGCTCCAGGTTATTGTACATCTTTGCCAGCTGGTTCTCCATCTCTGAAAGTTTCTCTGTTAATACTGATAATTTTGATTCTGTCTCTTCTTTAGCTATGTGATTTACATTTTCTGTTTGTGTGTGTTTGTTTGCTTCTTCAGCGCCTTTGGAAAATGCCGGCATTCTCTGCCTCAGTTTATTTTGCTCCTGAATTGCATTCAACTGAACTTGGCTCACAAGAGCAGCAGCAACCTTTTCCTGAAGTATCTCTTCAAGTTCCAGTATTTTCTTTTTAAGTACTTCTGTTTCAACCTTGGCTTGCTCTTTCAAGTCCTTTATTTGGTTGTAACACTGGCACAACTCTGATTCCCTCTCTTTAATAGCTGCCTGAAGTTGCTGCAGCTTTATCTCCATGTTGCTGATGGTGATCTTTGTATTTTCTTCCACAGACTTAAGCTGGATTTTATTTTCTAGCAGCTCTGGTGACTTCTCATTCAGGGCTTCTTCCCGTTTTTCACTTTTGTCTTTGCTCCTGTCCCCTACTTCTGCCTTGTCACTTTTCATCAGTAAATGCTTATATTTCTCTGTTACTCTCTCATGTTCCCTCTTTAAGATATCTAGTTCTTTCTTTATATGGTTCATTTTTAATTTAGTTTCTTCAAGCTCATTCTTTGTCATGGATGATTCTACATTATTATCTTCCACTTGCTTCTTCAAAGCTTCTTTTTCTGCCAACACTGTATCAAGCTCATGTTTCAGACTGTCAGCATCCTCCTGAATGGAAGCAACATCTACAGGTTCTTTTTGTTCAATATTTGCCAACTCCTGCTGAAGTTTTTCAATCACTTCATTCAGCTGTTCTATTTCCTCTTCACTGTTTTTCTTCACACGTTCTTGATCACTTTTTAGGCATTCTATCTGGGCTTCAAGTTCTCTTATATGCTCATTTTTTTCTTCAATAACCTACAAAGTCAATGACAGAAATTAATAGTTACTATAATAGTTAATATTATATAACAACCAGATTATGCTTTCTCCTGGATTTGCTGGCAGCAGTTTGTTTAATCATTCATCCTGACATCTTGTGAAAGAAGCATAGTAGCAATAAATGAAATTGCCTTGATGATTTATTGCTCATAGATCTTTACATGAATCAAAGTACATGCATGTCGGACTTGGAAAAGAGGTGTGAGCTTATTGAACTATCCACTTTCTACAAAGCTACATGTGAAAGCTGAAGCTTTCATAATATTTTTTCAGCTTTCTTGTCTAAAGCTCTGACAACATCCATCCCCTGTGCAAATTATTACTGAGTTTAAAGGGACTACCAGCTGTGGTAAGGTCTGTGCAGATAAATCTCTTTGCACAATCAGGGCCTTAGACATAGTTTGACTTCCAGCACCCAAGAAACTAAGGGCATGGCTACACTTGCAGATGTAGAGCGCTTTGAGTTAAACCAGCCTTTGTAGAGCGCAGTAGGGAAAATGCTGCAATCTGTCAACACTGACAGCTGCAAGCGCACTGGCGTGGCCATATTAGCAGCTCTTACAACGACCACAGAGAGCAGTGCATTGTGGTAGCTATCCCAGCATGCAAGTGGCTGCAACGTGCTTTTCAAATGAGGGGGGTGGGGTGGAGCGTGACAGGGAGTGTGTTGTGTGTATGTGTGGGGAGGGAGAGTGGGTTTTGGGGGGGCTGAGAGCATGTCAGTATGCTGTCTTATAAGTCTGGACAGCAACAGACTCCCCTCCCCCCCACCTCTCTCTCTCTCACACACAGCATTCCACAGTAATGCTTTGTCTCAGAGCAGATAAGCATGCCGGCTGTCAGAAACAGAGCTTTCAAAAGGCATATCGGCATGCCTGCAGTGATTCCAAAACAATGACAAGAGTGGCCACTTGACTTAAGGAGATTATGGGATCTTTCCAGAGGCTGATCAGAGCACAGTAATGCAACACCTCGTTCACACTGACACCCAGGCATTTCAGCCAATGCGCACCAGGTGTTAATTTTCTCGCCGAGGTGGACTACTAGGAGCGCTCTAGCCCTGGACTCAGAGAACTCTACATGCCTTGCCAGTGTGGACGGGTAGTTAGCTAGGGCACCCTGGGTTGCTTTAATGCGCTCTAACTCGCAAGTGTAGCCAAGCCCTAAGGTTCTTGGAATCATATTACCTTCAGAGAAATCATCTTGCAGTATATTCCACAAATAATCTCCCTCTCTCTAAAAAAGCAGTGGATCCTCAGTCTTGAAAATAACAGTTTCAAGACTGAGGGTTCTAGCATACACAAGTTAGATACTATATTCAACTAGCTTAGTCAGATACTGTATTTCTTCACCATTAAAAAGAAGCAGCTCCCCTTTCCAAATATACATTCATCTAGAGATATTCAGATAAAGCTATATTGGCTCTACCACTTAAAATATACATTGGATTTTTATATGGAATGTGAAATATAATGGATTTATAATGGAAATGCAAACAGGCCCTTAACTATATCAATATTATTAAGCACAAATATGATATGGATTTTCTTTTCTTTATATATGTACCGGTATATATATTCTGTGCAAGCCACCTGTAATGAAGTAATTTATTTTGTACAAAAATTTAATTGAAAGAAGAGAGAGATGGAGATGTGGCACTATTTGTCAAAAGAATCTATAAGGCAGTCAAAACAATTCAGCAACAAAGAGATTTGTGATGATACAAGGAGAGCAAAACAATACAGTTCTGGACTAACTCATGATATTTGAAGTTACCAGATTCATATTCTTAACTACCTAGAAATTAGTTGAGTAACAGAAACAGCCCAATATGTCCTCACTGAAGAGGATGACTTTATGATGCAGATAATAGAGAATATGATCAAAAGAGAGACTGACTTCTTTCTGAGCTTGAATAAGAGAAGAAAAGGAAAAGTTGGGGTCAGTGAACATAAAAATTTATCAGAATAAGGAAAGAGTTCACCAACAGCAGCAGTAATAAAAGAGTATAAGATTTCAAGAGGATAAGTTTTGGAGAATTAAGAATATAATATGCAATGTACAGTGGGAGAAACGTCTCATTCCACAAGTGTAGAAGAATGCTGGAGGACCCTCAAACACACCATAATACAGGTGCACCAGAGTAAGAGGAATAAGGATGAGAGAAACAAGAAGTGGTCAATATGGCTTCATAAGGAATTGATCAAATATCTTAGGTTAAAAAAAAGTCTGTACTGGAAATGGAAAAGTAGCAGGCAGGCAAACAAGAATATTCAGTCAGTCAATACTTGTGTAGAAAAGATAAGGATAGCAACAAACAATGAGTTAATGATAGCCAAAGTACTTCACAGAGTAAAAAGGGCTTTCAGAAGAATATCAGGAGCAAAAAGCCCACTAAAGAGAAAATAGGTCAGCTAATAAAGAAAGTTGGGGATAAAATTAATGACTACAAAATGATGAAACTGCTGAATTTCCCTTTGCTCTCTACCCTTCAATACATTTAGACAATTAGGAAAATTGTAAAGTTGTAAAATGATCTTATAAAAATGGCAAAAAGCAAGATTACTTGGAAAATGTGAACATATATAAATCAGTAGGGCCAATTTTGCATCCTAACTAATATGTTAAATACATTTTCCAATTAACATATTTTTGGAAAGTCTCAGAGAATTGCAGAAATCCTAGAAGACTGAAGAAAAGCAACTGAGGTACTGATTTCCAAAAAACAAAAGAAGAGTGATCCTGGCAATTTCTACCTAGTATGTTTCATTTCTGACCCCAGTAAAACTGTTGAGCAAAAAAAAAAATCATTTAACTTTTAGTGGATAATGCAACCATGAGTAACAAGCAGTTTGGGTTTATAAAGAAGAAATCATGCTGTAGACATTTGATTGGTTTACCACAGAATTACATTTGAATTTTAGTAAAGCATTCACACAGTATCAAGAAATCCTGCACACAAAATTCATTTAATTAGGCATGAGTATAATATGCAATTAGTCAAATAGACTGAAAGTTGGTGAAAGACCACAAAGAAAGTGATTGTAAAAACAGAACAAACACTGAAGGGAGGAAGAGGTCTAGAAGAGTAATGAAGGGATCGATCTAAAGTAGTGGTTCCTGAACTTTTTAGCAAGCCAACCCAACAACTGCATTTTGCCTGATTTTGTGACCTGCACAAGGTCCATCTTTGGAAAGGGAGGGGCATACAAAATCATAGGCTAGTGTCCTCCTTCTCCACCGCCACCTCCTCCTCATCCTTGCCCCGCTGAGCGGGCACTGGCCACCTGCAGCAACACCTTCCGCCCTGGCCCCGCAACCCTCATACCGGCTCGTTTAGGTGGGGAGGCCCCAGCGGGGAGCGGGGGTTTGAAGGGCGAGCCTGCCTCACACTCACCCTGCAACAGCAGCTCCTGTCCTACAGGTTTGGGCCTGGCTTCCTACTCCAGGCATTGCAACCTGGTGCACAGGGTTGCCGTGCCACTCAAGTTTGGCCCAGCCACCCTTCCATCATGACAGAGGGACAACTGGGCAAAATTTGAGTGAGTGGCATTGCAACCTGGTTTGACCCAGCCACCCCATGGAACAGGAGCCGCCGCTGCAGAGTAAGTGCAGGATGGGGGGCCTCCCCTCTGCACTGGGCCCACAACCCTCCTAGAACCTTTATGTGACCCACTGGCAGGTCACAAGCCATTGTTTGGGAAATACTGATCTAAGGTCTAGTCTTATTTATAGCTATATCTTGCACCAAGGAGAGAAGGGAATTATTTAACATGCTAGAGAATATAACTAAGAGTGATGGGATGAAATTAAGAAAGGGATAATATAGGTTGAATCTGAGCAAGGCTTCTGTTTTTCGAGATTTAACAACTTCATTTTGGGGGTTATTTTTAGCAATTTTTGAATTTTACATAGCTCAAAAAAAATCAGTCTTTTCCGGGGCTTTTTCTTTGTAAATACTGTAATGTACACTATACTCATTACTCCTGTACTATAATGACTAATCTCTTTGTAATGTTCCCTAGAGCACTTTAACCTAGTACTCTTTCTAACAGCACTAGTTAAAGTAGGGAACCTAATAGGTTTTATATGGACCAGTTAATCAACAACACACATTAGAGCGCTTTAGAAATCATAGCCCCATAGTCTGCATTCCTGCTCTATGCAGATAAGCCCCTAGACACAAGTAACCATTTCTGGGGGTTTTCTGGTGTTCATTTGATAAAGCGAGCACCTGTACAGTAACTGGAGTGCTTTAAGATATTTGTCCCTCAGCATGCTCCACTTCAAGTGTGTGTATGCCCGTGCAGTTTCAATCAGAGAGTTCTGTCAGCAGTGTCTGCGGGCCCATGCCTGCACCCTACACATCCTCATGTTCTGGGTCCAAGGGCACGTAGGGAAAGGAGGACCTGCTCTCGCCGCTCTACCACTCTACTACTTTTCTCTACCACAAAGTCCACGGGTAAGACCTCCAAAGCAGAGAGGAAGGAGGGCAGGCAGTGGAGCACCCACAGGGACAAAACATCTTGAAGAACTCCCGTTACTATATAGGTAAGTAAACTCCCCTTCTTTAACATGTTGTCTCAATGGGTGCTGAACTTCAGGTGGCTCCTGAGCAGTGCCCCAGCTATGGTGGATGCTGAGCAGATGGATTTAGTACACATCAGAGAACAGCCTTGCCAAAGGCTGCATCTGCCCTAGAAGCAAGCCTGAGAGCATAGTGCTGGGAAAACGTGTGCACAGATGACCATGTGGCAGCTTTGCAAATATCTGTGATAGGCGTGTTCTAAAGTAGGGCTATAGAGGTGAATTGCGCCCAGGTGGAATGGGCAGTCACTGTAGGTGGGGGATGCACTCTGGAAGCTTTGTAACATGCTACAAAGTATTCATTTCAATAACTTTTGGGTGGAAATTGATGATCCCTTCATTCTCTCTGTGACGTAAACCAGGAGTCTAGGAGAAGCTCTGAATGGCTTAGTCCTATCAAGCTAGAAAGCAAGGGCTGTTCTTACATCCAGAGTATGAAAACTGGCTTCTTCCCTTGAAGTATGAGGTTTGGGATAAAAACAACTGGTAACTGAATGTTCTGATTGATATAGTAGTTGAGCCACACGGAAACACCAGCATTTCAAGGTAGACAGTGTCGTGAAGAGGTTTATCTCTGGGAAGCCCCCAGGCAAGACAAATCTCAAAGACCAGATTGCTCAGCTCCCATTCATGGTCCTGGCTGAAATGTCTGCTCAGGGTGTCTGCTATGGTATTTTCTGAAGACTCTCGGTGCAGTCAAAAGACCAAACAGAAGAACTTGGTACTGGTGGCAGTGATTACCAATGACAAACTGTAGGAAGGTCTGTGAGCGGAATGCACAGCTATATGGAAATATGCATTCTGGAGGCTGAGTGCCTCAAACCAGTACTCTGGATCTAATGATGGAATTATCGCTGCTAGCACTAGCATCCTGAATTGCTGTGTCTGGATGACTGTGTTCAGAGTCCTGAGATCCAGGATCAGTCTCCATCCCCTTTTTTCTTAAGCACAAGGTAGTATTTGGAGTAGAACCTTTCTAATCAAGTTGGAAGGAACAGGTTTGATTGCCCCCCAGAAGCAAGAGAGATTAGGAGACCCTTCTGAGAAGAGTCACTGAAAAGGGATGTGGAGGCGGGGGTAGGAGGGAGTTGAACTGGATAGTGTAACCAGATAAAAACTATTTCTAGTATCCATCTGTCTGACATTATATGCTCCCAGGAAGGTCTGAAATGGGAGAGGCAATCCCCTAGGGTGGGTGGAGGGTAGGACAATGCAGCGTAGATCCATACAGTGCAGTGATTCGTGGCCTCAGTAAAGCATCAAAATGGCTGCTTGGAAGAAGTCGCTGACTGCGAGGAAACAGCAGATGATGGGCCCTTTTTGTGGAATATGGACCTCTTCTTAGATGGTTCTGGCAGTCTTTGGGAGGTTGGATACTGAACTGGTGAGACCACTGTGACTTGCTATATTTTCTTTTTGATGCAGGGATATAGATGCCCAGAGATTGCAGAGTCTTTGAGAGAGTGTAGGGATTCATCTGTGGCTTCACTGAAGATCTTCTAAAGGAAAATCCTCCACTGTATTTTGTATCTCCCTGGGGAGCCTGGAGGATTGCAGCCATGAAGCTCGATGAATGACTATAGTGGCAGTCAAAGAAAGATGCTGTGTCAGCTGCACTACGGGAAGCTTACAGAGTTCTGGCGATCATCTGGCTTTCCGTGATGAGGGCTTGAAACAGGTCCTTCTGGTCTTGAGGCAAATAATAAATACAGTGAGAGATTTGCTATAATTCATAGTCTTACTGTGCCATCAAGGCATGATAGTTGGCAACCCTGAACTGTAGTGTGGCCAAAGAGTAGCTTTTGTGGCCAAGAAGATCCAGCTGTTTAAATTCTTTGTTGTGAGGGGTTGATCTACCAGAGATTTTGGTCTGGAATGGGTGAAAAGACACTTTCAACCCTTGGTTGATACACAGTACTTATATCAGCCCCCTCGCCTGTAGCTGAAATGGTAGCAGGTGTTTGCCATATTATACAGGCTGGTGACAGCATGGCATCATTAACAGATAAGGCTACCTTGCCTTGAGGAGAGGTATACAAAATTTCCACCAGTGAGTGTTGTGGTTCTTCTGTTTTCTCCAAGGGGATCTATAAAGACTTAGCTATTCTCTTCATGAGCTCTTGGAAGATATTGCAGTCATCCACATAGGATGGTGGAGGGGGCATAACTCTCTCACCTGGTGAGGAAGAGGATTTATTAGATGGCAATGTCTTCTCCTCTGCCCTCATCTCTTGTTCTTCTGGAGGGTCTTTGTGGGGAAGAGAATCCCAGGGTACTGGTGGCGGCTGCTCTTGGCAGGTCCTCTTGTGTGAGGGCATTCTATACAGCTGATCCTGGTAAGCTGATCCAGAAAACCCAATGTGGCAGGGCATAAGTTAAAGGAAAGGGACTCCATGGTTGTTCTTTAAAAGGCCCACAGAACAATCATTGACTGGTCCCTGGAATCTCATCCTCTGGATATACTGCAGGAGAGGGAGACTGGAATGGAAAAGTAATTGTATCCTGGATGGAAATATCAGCATCCAGCAGAGGAGCCAGAGGCGTTGGTACTGGGACCATGTCAGTACTGGTGGTCAAACTGGTACAAGTAGCTGCGCTGGTACTGGTGGCCAAGTTCTTGTGTCAGGGTGTGGTAGCACCAGAAGATATGTTGCTACTGGCAGGAAATTCCTCTTGCCACCTCTCAGCAGATAGCATTCGGGCTCTTCTGACATTCACAGGTCTTGTTTTAAGAGTAGAATCTGCTCGGTAATGGTAATCCTGGGCACTGTTCCTCGGATTGAAATGTACTGAGCAGTGGAGACACTACAGATGGATGGTCTGTACACTCTTTATTTCTGTGGTCTGAGAAAGAAGGTTGTTGGGGTCGAGGACAGTTTCTTTGAGGAGTCCCTGTGCTTGGAGGATTCCGATACAATGGTGCCAGATGGGGTTATTTGCTGAAAGATTTTCCAGTAGGCAGCATGTTGGAAGTCCTTTTTGGCAATACTGGCATTTTGGTGCCCGAGGAGATAGCAGCCTCAGCAGTACTTGTACTGGGACCTGAGGTCTCCTTACTCCCTGGCCTTTGGGGCTATTCCTTTTCTTTTAGGCTCCCTATCACAGGATCAGTGTCTTTTCTTCTTGAAAGGCTTTGAAGTCTCTGAATGTGCCCCATGGTCTTTGCTTACTGGATCCAGAGAAGCCACTGAAGTGCTAAGAGGCTGAGGCCAATGTATGAGAAGAAGGGGGGAATTCACACCCCAAAGAGGAGACAGGTCTCAAAGAATGCTTCATAAGGAGCAACTTTAGTCTGTCCTCCCTCAGTTTCATAGATCTGCTCTTGAAAATGCCTCAGATTTTGCATTTTGATGGAATGTGAAACTTTCTAAAGCAGTGGAGGCAGCTGGAATACCCGTCACTGAAGGGAAAGGACCTGTGGCAGGTCTGGCAGGGTTTGAAGACTGGGCTTTAGAACATAACCCAAGGAGAGAAGGCTGCAGACAAACTGGGGTCGAGGGCAGCAGAGGCCCTGACTGTGAAACAAAGGAGGGGGCCTGAAAGCCTGTGCAAAGGGAAAAATAAAAATGACAAACTAAAATAAAGGAATAATATCAATAAAACAAGAAAAAAAAACCAAGCAAGCTATGAAAGCTAAACTACCAGACACCACACACTGTTTCCAGCTGCACAGAATTGAGAAGGAACTGGAGCAGTGGCAGGTCCGCCCCCTCCCTATATGCCTTTGGACCAGAGCACGAGGATGTCTAGGGTGCAGGCGCAGACCCGTGGACAGTGCTGACAAAAATCTCTGATCGAAAGCACATGGATGCACACACACTTGAAGTGGACCACCGAGAGGGACAATAACTTGAAGAAGAAACAGTGATTTCATTTTTTCCCCCAATCAGGGAAGTTTTATCAGTATTTATTGGTTAAAATAAAAAAATCAGAAGCTCTAAATACACAGAAAGCTTCTTGACAGTAAGTTATATTAGATTCTGGGATAGGTTCACAGTGAAAGTGCTGAGGGACATTTAAAACTATACTGGACAGAGTATGGGAACAATCCTGCACTGTTAGGAGATGTTCTTCTCCACCTCTAATTTCTATGATTCTTTCATTAAAAGTTCAGGTTCAGTACAGCTACAATTAGCACACTGAAATGTATTAAAACTATCCAATTCATTGGAGTTCAATGTAAGCAGATTCCACTATCACCTTGTGGGATGAAATCCAAAATGCTCAGCCAGCTCTTAAGTGTACACACAGCTGTTCTTTATGACTTACCAAAGGGCTATATGAAATGAAGGATATTTGTCTTTGGAGACTATGTTTATTATTAAAATTTATATGGAGAGAGTCATGTGTACAACTATTTGAATAGAAGATAAAATCCCACCACAATAAATCACCCAATTTGCTTTCTATAGGAGATATGAGACTTTGTGCCAGTTTCTCCTCATGCTAATCCTAGTTTAAATCAGAAGTACCTCTGTTGGGATGGTGAATCTATCCTGCACTAACCTGCTGTGCTCTAACTGTCTCTTTGCACTCTGCTGATGCACATTAACAAAAAGGACTAAATCAAACTGTTAATGTATACAGCAGACAAGCCCTGAATTATACTAATGTAAAATGGATGCAAGCCAGTGGAGAATCAGGTCCATTGTCTATTACAGGAGAAAAAGAAGTGTCGATATTAGTTTAGAAAGCAGCAAAAAGCTAGAACTGTTAAAGTATAGAAAATATTGGAAATGGCTCTTATTCCACTTTGTCTTATCAATATAGTGCTGCAAGTCTCTTGCCTGACATCCTTGCAGATCCGGCAAGCATTATACTGCATTAGAAAAGGGTTATAGCTCATGGTATGATCAGAAAGGCTGCATTTACACATATCCAGTGAACTCATAGCTTCATTAGTTTGAAAAGAATACATTTCAGAAATGAAGCATTATCCAGCAGGTGGCACCAAAATGCAACCTACTAAATATATCTCATATATACAAGACAGTAGAATAAATTCAGGAAGTATGCTGAGATGCAACTCAAGATGTCTGCATCCTGATAGGCTGCAAGAGGATCAGGAGTACTTAAAGACAGCAAAGTATACATGATTATATAAGCAAATACAGGCAAAAATAATTCTAATGCATTTTCTTAACAGAACGTAGGATCCATAAAAGAACTGAGAAATAGTAATTAGTTTGAAGGTTAGAGCATTGTATTCTATTAATGACTAAGTAAACATGTTCTTTAAATATAAACAAAAGATTTCAAAAGAATATACTTTGTTGTCTGTTGTGATGTCAAGTTGCTGTTGCAGTGTTGTTATTTGTTCATTAAGATGATCTATTTCCTGCTCCTTTTCCTGCATGATCTGAGCAAGTTTCCCAGGTACTAGACAATGATCCTTTATAGATGCATCTTCAGATTTCTGGATCACTAGTCCCAATCTTTCCATTTCATCCTACCGAAAAAAATCCATAACATGTGATGTAATTACATGTATCCTTTTCTGAATATTCTTCAATTAATAGATTATTTAAATGATAGAAGATCACATGAAATAACAAATGGTTATATGAAATTTTTAATATTTTGTATGTTGAACAGTACAACACTTGAGACATCAAATAGAGTTAAGGATCTTGGTTTTACCCCAGAATGAATTTATTTAAGGTAAACAGGAATGAAACTACAATCTTGTCTGTCGGATAATTACCTTAAATAATTTATTCTCTTGTTCCAGTTCTTGAAATCGTGTAGTGGATTCCTTTCTCTGGATTTCTAATTGCATATGCAATTGTTGAACTTCTTCATTTTTGTTTTCTAGTTCCTCTCGAAACTGCTCCAGTTGTTCTTCAAGGTTTGTGATCTGCACATCCAAAATGTGGATTGAAGGGGTTAATAGACACACAGCAGAGCCACATTTAAAAAACAACAACATATACCTGGGATCAGTTTTGTTTCTGCAAATTACAGAATTTTACTCAAATGAGATATTGTGTTCACCAATATACTGGACATGTTGATTCAAAGGAGCCTAATAGAGTTAGGTGCCCAAATTCCAATGAATTTCAATGAGATCTCGGTACCTACCACCCTCAGGTTCCTTTGAAATTCTCACCCATTATTTTTATACTTAGCTCATGTGACCGGGTCCTTTTTATTTCTTAATTTAGACTAAATGGGCCATATCTGGATCTCATTTACACTATGTGAATTTAGAGTAACTCCACTGACTCAGTATCAGTGTTATCAGAATGTGGCCCTTTATCCTTTCTCTCAGGATAAATACTTCTGTAATCACAACTGAACTACATTTGTACTGATTCTCATTTTTATAAAAGAGGATTTCAAGCATCAGACTGTGGATGATGTTCACTCCTTCATTTTACGTTTCCTGAACTCCATTCTGTTTACCATCAGGATACTTGCTTTTTGGCTGGGAAGGTATAATGTAGGTCTTTCCCCAAAACACCTTTAATGTGTGCAGGCTAGTGCTGGTGGTGGGGTGCCTTACTATCACCAACACCCTCATAAAGGTTAAGCATTGCACATTTTTCCCCATTGCAAGGAAAAAGCAATGGGAATCTAAAAACCAAGTGCATACCTGGTCTTCCCTCATATAAATCTGGTATTCTCCAACACTGCCAGTCTGTTAACCAAATATATAGCCCTAACAAGATTTTCTCCACAAGTGTACACAATAGCTTCACTAGAACTTAGATGGGAAAACAATTCAACTAAAAAGTGCCACTGACTGAATAAACACCACCACTGCCTACAGCACTTTAGGAGATCCTTGGGAGAACCTATTTCAATAATTACCAGGCAAAAGCCTGCTCAGCTTGTGGGAGTTGTTGAGATCACTGTCCAATATGGCCTTGCTGCAGAATGTATAAACAGTGAAGTACAGATTGCTGCATTGAGTCAGGTGCAAAGCAAAAATCACCAATAAGTAATTCATATTAAAAGCAAACCTGAACATTTAGAGATACTCTACCTCTTTTTCCTTTCTATCTACAGCTTCTTGTTCAGCCTGCAATTGTACTTCAAGGGGCAAATCTCCCTTCACAGGGGCAGCTCCACACTGCTTTCTTTCCTCCACCTTTAAACAAGTATTATAATATTAGCTACTTTAGCTTTCATTTATTTATTATAAATTGAGTAAACATTACCTTATTCTTAAGTAAATGAAGAATAATAGGAAATACATGGAACTTTTATACACAATACCTTTTGCAAATTGTCTGTGCTGATAATTAAGGCTTGTTCCAGTTCTCTTATTCTGCACTCTAGTTTCTCAATTTCTTCATTCCGTTCTTGTATATCTCTCTGAAGTTGCTCTTTAGAGAGCAAAAGCTCACTGCATTTGTCTGTTTTTTCTTGTAGCTGGTTTGTTAACTGTTCAACCTGGTGGACAACATGGTAAGCATGGTGAATACTCTGTAGCATATTGGAATGTGTTTCTAACATTAGTATAACACTGATTTTTGAGGGGAAAAAACTCCTCTGTTAATGAATCTCAACCTCCCTGGCAGAAAACAGTACAAAATTAGAGCCTTATAGCTCCAAATCCAATAAATACAAATTATGCCTCTGATGAGTTTTATGTTTTGGTGATGGCATTTGCTACTCCCTACAACTTATTTTGTTCTTCTGATGGTTCTCAGACTTCCTACTGGGCTAAGACATATACTGTGGTATCCCTGTGCAGCCCATCAATGGGATCCCTGAAACATCCAAGGAAGAAGTGTCTTGACTCTGGAGAACAAATTCAATTCTGGCAGTTCTGCTATTCTTCAAGTCCTATAAAAATATTTGTGCCAAAAGTCCTTGAACCAAAAATAATTTGTGAAAGAAGGAATGATAAAATGCTCATGTTGCTATGGGGGCAGAGTTAAAGTTGTCTGGGAAACCTTAATTATGCATTTCTGTACTTCAAAACATTTTAGCTTTTGAGTGTTTTTTATAACTGCTCTAACTTCATCTAGATCTTTAACATTCAAGTCAGTTAATACAGTTCTACCTTAACTCTAGATTAACAAGAAACTGTGTTTTCTGCCTAAATTTTTAAATAGGATTTGGAGATGGCTAGGTAGTCAGCACAAGTAACAGAATGCTTTATCTAGATTATGTTCTAGTCAGCACAAGTAACAGAATGCTTTATCTAGATTATGTTCTCTGCTGCAGAAAGTGGGACCATATAATCTATGGCCCCACTTTCTGCAGCAGAGAACATAATCTAGATAAAGCATTCTGAATCTCCTGAAGTTGAGACATTGAGGCTTAGGAGAACCATATTAAGGGAGTAATGAAAGTAATCAAGATGGTAAGTAATTAAGACACCAGTAAAGATTTCAGCAAAGGTACGGCTAAGGTAAACACAATTGTGGCACTATTCTAGATGTGACGTGGACAGAACTGCAGATAAGGAAAATGTGAGAGTAACGAGTTCAAAACGTCTGGCCTGAGGGACAAAGATAAGGTCTGAGTTAAACTGAGTGATAGGGAGAGATGGGACAAACAGCTTTTCATTCATGAAGTGGATTTCAGTATCTGAAGTATTTAGAAGTTATGACTTAGCCTGGTGCTAACGGAGTCAATGCAATTTAACAGATAGAAGATAGAAAGATCAGATGGAAGGATGCCATCCGCCTAAAAGTGTTATCCAAGTTTGAAGTAACCAGTTAGACATCCCAGAGGGAGAAGATAAATGGAAAAGAAAAGAGGGTCTGAGACCAAGTCTAAAGATAGTCCATTGTGGAAGAACTGACAACATTAAACAGTAAAAGTAAAAACAGAGTAGTTAGTAATGTAAAATGCAAGCAAAGAGAAGAATACTGCTTCTTGCTTAAGGCACTTATACAGAATAGAATAATATTTCATAACTGTGCTAGTGTAAAGAATATAGACATGTCAGCTATAGCAAGAGACAGAAGATAGTTTAACCTTTAATGAATAGGAAGATCATGTAACAGAGGCACTTCTGTTCATTGTCTATATGCAGTGTATTTAAAAGTTCACACAACATTCTTACATATCCCTCCATGCGACTAAAAAACCCAAGTCTAATAATTCATTTACATTATGTTATGTAGTAATACCCTCAGTTTTTTATCTCTTAGTCTTTCACATTCAATAATAGGATTTTCGCCTACAACCAGGACCTTACAAATCATGTCATTTGTTGACAATACAATAGCAGGCTATTTGCTCTTCCATGTGTCTCTAACTTAAAAATGATGACTTCTCTATTAATCTCTCTCTGTGTGGGATGCTAGTTAACTGTCCACTATTAGTGACTGTCTTCTGTATGAATGTATGTGCACTTACAATGGTTTCTTCACAATCAATAGTTTCAATACTTGAGACATGTTCCAATATAAGAACCTGGATAAACTGGCAAATAGATTGAACATTTCCATACATTCTTAAGAAGTTTTATCTATCTTCATTAGTTGTTCTAAATGTGTCTGTTACTGAGATAGCTAAATTCGGAATTATTTTACTGTTTCAAATAACATTTTCAATCTTCATCCATATTGATTTATTTTCTTGCTTTGCAAAAGATGCAGATGATGTACATTATAAAATACTGTTATAAAAATATTTTTACAGTGTGTCCATCATTTGCTTTTATCACGTACATTCATTAATCACAGCTGATAATACTTCAAAATGTTACCTCTCTGGTTTGGTGTTCATTGATAGGTTGAAACCTTTGTGGAGTCTTAAGTTGTTGCTCTAGTTTCTGTATCTCTTGTTGGAACACATCTCTTTCATGTTCTCTATCAATTGCCTGTTCCTGAAATTTAATTATGACAATGTTATTAGGACAAACATTATTAGAAAGACCCATATTCAAATTATGCATATAATATCTCATTTCTGCAAACTGTGAGTTTGTTTTATATAAACCAGTTTTTGTTAGGTAGCATGATCTCTTTTTATTTTATTAAACCCTCTACTTATTGAACGGCCACCGTACTTCATACTTTTCTGTTTGATCAGTCAAAAAACAAAAAAGATATTGTATTTCCCTATGTATCCAATACTACCTTATGATACCACATCAGAGTATATTATTTCTTCTGCAACAGCCAGTCAGAAGCCTATTATTTTAATGTTTTTAACTTTCCTTTTTCTTTAATATATTTAGTACAAATGTAAATTCAAGTGTTGAAGTCTGAATACTCATACTAATATTAGTTTGGCACCAACTACAAAAACCAGATTCAAAGAATTAATACATTATCTGAATTTTGTATTTCAATTTTGTCTTGATAAAATCAAATTGTTTGAGATACGTTTTGTGGCATTTGTGAAATAATTTCTAAATATTCATATATAAAATGCTGCAACATTTGTAACAGGGGCTGTACCTCCTCCCCAACTGTCAGTTTGTAAAAGTAAGATTAAGTTTGTCTGCTAAATGAAAACAAACAATCAAATGTCTAAGATACAGCAGCAAAGAACATTGATTCTCTCTTTTTTTTAATGCCACATTAGCACAATAATGTGTGTCTTTAATTTTCACAAAAGTCAAATATAGTGAGACATAACATTAACCTCCATGAATTGCTGATTTAATGAACCCAGGTGTATTCTACTGCAGGAGAAAGGCCAGAATTCTAATGCATTTATAAAGAGTTTATTTGTATTCTAGCCGAGTGCTGTCGCTCTTAAACTCACATTGTTGATTAACAAAAGTTGTGTTAAATTCATAGTGATGGATTTGTCACATGTTAATTTTGAACCTAGCTATAGAAAAAACATTAATTTTAATTGTAACAACAACATCAGAACAGCACAAAATGAAATAATGCAAATGCATCTAAGTGATAAATTATTTCTAGACAGGTCTTCCAGTTCACACTGCTTAGTAGTAAACAAAGCAGAGGTGGCATCACAAAATATTCTAGCTGTTATATTAATTACAAATGAAATTCATCCCTCCCTACACATAACTGGAATAACTGGGCTTGAGCAGAGAATTAATTGTAGCAGGGTGGAATTCATCACCTCCAACTCACAAGCAGGAGGTAGGACTTCAGTGCAGCTCCTCCAGGCTGCTTTTCTAGCCACAGGCTACAATGGCAGCCCTTGCTACTCTGTCTCCCCGGTGCACTGTGATTTTGACACTGGATCCATACTGTTGCAGATCCAGTGGCATGTAGACTTCCTGGCACAGCTTTACTCCAGAACTGAAGTGATCTGGAGGGCACTGTGTTGATCCACTGCATCCCAGTGAATTTCACCTAGTTTGAATGAACATCATTACCAGTGGTCTAACCTTACAGTTAACTTGTAAAGTAGTTTTTGGTACATGATCCTCTGCAGGAGACTTCCTGCCAAGTCAGAATCTGCAGATTGCTACCATACCTACTCTGCTGGTGCAAAAACTGCATGAATGATTGCAGAAAGAGAGAGTAGATGGAGCAGATGTAATACAAGCTGGGGTGGAGTTTGAACAGAAGCTTGCAGAGGGGCACTCCAGTGGCAGCCTCGTAGCTGGGGAAGGTCAGGCATGGTGAGTGGAAGGAAGGGTAGCTGCAGCTGCAAACAGGGAAAGATCAGATAGTGTGCATACTGAGTGGTCAGGTAGGACGTGCAACCTGGTAGAAGGGAAGGGTTCACCTGCAACTGCTGTAGGGGGATGAGACAGATGGACTGGGTGTGGTTGGAGAGGCTGTCAGGGAAACTTACGTGTAGTCCAAACCATTAAAAGGATGGAATTTTCAAAGGAGCCTAAGAGAGCTTACCACCCTCTCTCCTGAAGTTCAATGGGAGTGTGATATTTAAATCCCTTAGGGTCCTTTGAAAATCCCATCCTGAACTTTTATAAACTGGAAAACACAGTATACCTTGCCATACACAAAGCCAATTCTGAACATTCATTTTTTCTTACAAATCTAAAAATCTCTAAAATGAGTAAGTTTAGAAATATTATTTTTTTTTTAATTAAACTTTGCAACCAAATTATATTTCAAAATACATTGGGAATATTCTAAATGTAGTGATCTCAACTTTTAAAGCACAGTGTTAATGGCATCTCTAGACTTGACACCACTCTGCAAGTCCAGTCATATCTATTTTTTCATTTTAGTTCAAAGTCTTAAAGAAATAGCATTTCTTGCAGTTGAGAGAAGTCTCTCCACCTGTATGGCCCACCTGACAGCATAAACAAACATTTTCTGTCTTTTGCTTTTTCAATACTTACATCTAGAAATTTTCTTGTTTTCTCAAGCTGCTTCTCCAAAGCCTGGTTTTGCTGTCTTAGATCTGTCAGTTCTGCATTTTTTTCTTGCTCTAACTCTATAAACCGGTTGACCTGCTCCTCCACGTCTGTTTCCAGGGCCTTCACTTGTTTCTGGAGGTCATCGTACTCTTTTTCAGCTTGACGCTGTACTTCTATTTTTTCCTTCATTAGCTTTTCTGTCTCCTCCAGTAATTCTGTTTTTAAATAAAGGAACCATATTGCTTTTAGATATGCATAGTTAATTACTTTATCACTGCAAAACCACTCCCCCAGACTGCATATCCATGCTATACCCAAATAAAGGATGTGAACAGGTTTGGGTTTTATTAATTTTTTTTTAAAATGTGGTATTTTCTATTTTTCTATTAAAAAATTATCATGATACCACAAAACCCATACAAATCCCAGATGAAATGGCTAAAATGCTATCATCTTCTTTACAAGATTATTAATAGCACAGCTTTATCATGTCACTTTATTGTTCACATTAATCTAAAGATGTCTGTACAAATGGTACAATATAGGAAATGCATCAGTTCTGTTTACAACTGAGGAAGGTGCACAGCTTTATAACAAGGCACGGAAAACCCAACCATCTTCTCATCCTGTAGCAGTTTAATCCATTCCAAATTTTTTTTTTTCACATGATGCATATACAACATGTGAAGGGAAATACTGCAGAACTTGACCTGGTGAGGTGAGATAGAGAGGGAAATTACTTACTTGTAATTGGAGTTTTCAGAAGGCCTGTATAGATCCCCAGTTTTTGGTTTTGTGTCCTCAGGAGAGGACTGGGAAGCATATATGATAAAATCTTAGGACCACTCTGATGAGACATTAAAGGCATGTACTTCAAAGGGTCATATCACCTAGCCTTATCCATCCCTTGAGATAAGACCGAAGACTAGGGATCTATAAAGTGCAATTATCTTTGGAGAATCTTCACAAACATGATTGATACTTAGGTATATGAAAAGAAAAGCACCAGATATATACAATTTTCTTTTACTACACGATAGAGATCCTTTGGATACCATCATCTTACATAAATTTTAACCAATTCTTGTTTTGTTAGGTAAACATTACATGTCAATATAAAACAATATCCAGCAAAATCATTATGTTAATTATATTTACAAGTTAACAGTAATCAAAAGGCTATTAAAAACCCCTTCCAAGACAGCACAAAATCTTAAAATTCATATGTGAATAAGATGATGGTTATTAATGAATCTGCTTATTAAATCTGTTAATACATTGTGCTTAGAAATTATAAGAAATGTTATTAAAAAGAAAAAAACTGTGAGTGTGAAATATAACATCAAAGCTGAAGGCCAGTAAGAGTTACAGTAATGTCAGAAAGCTGAAAGCTCTAAAGTTCTTGATTAATGAATGTCAGTAAGTGTAAGTCTGCCACCCAGTTAAAGATCAGCCATGCAATATACAAACACACCTGCTTGGGAAGCTGCATCGACTGCAGCATCTACTATGCCTAGGAGAACCGGAAAAAAAACAACAAAAACAAGAAGCAAAGTAATTCACATGCCAGCTACAGTTTTCTCATTATTCAATTATGTAAGAGAAAATGAAGCTGAAGACAGAATGCTGTGTTTAAAGACATAGTTATTGTGATAACTTAAGGAATGTGCTTGGTTATTCTGGGAAGTATGACATAGATGTGTATTTTTTGTCCACAAGTTTAAAGTGAACATGAAAAAAACTTATATTTTTCAAGTGATTTTGTAAGGTACACAAAACAACCAAAATTGTACACAAGGATTCCTCTACTGTAGCACAAGAATGAACAGACTACTATTAAAAAATTGTTCATTACGTAAACATGGATACTTGAGATTGCAAATATACAATGGGATTATAATCTATAATTTAACAATAAAACTTTAACAATGTTTTGAATAAATGTACAAAAAAATCTTGAAGATAATTTACTATTCCAATTATCAAACCTCCCAGACATTATATAAAATGCTAACATTTCACAGGCCATTTATAGCATAGGAATGATCAAGATAGCACTGTTTAAATACCATTGCCCTAACTTTTTCTCCTCAACAAATATTAATTCACAGTCCTTTAGTTCCTTGTTGAAGGAAAGATTTAAAAATGCATTTACTTTATGAAGTTAAACATTTGTTGAGTAAACAGTTAACGAGACTGCTTAGCAATTAAATCACCTGATAGGACTCTGTGGTCATCTCTTGAGGTTGACTAGGAGTCACCTGACAGAGGACTGGAGGGTTATAAAGAGCAGGAGCTGTTCTATGTCCTCTCTCTTTAGCCCTTTTCACCATCTTAAGATGAGGGGAGCTGTTGCAAGAGAGAGATGAGGCAACAGGGGGAGGAGGACCCTGTCTACCTCAGCTCAGAGGGTTCCCCCGAAACCCCCCAAAGGAAGGGTGGGCAAAAGTGAGGGAAAACACATATAGTAGAACCTTAGAGTTACGAACACCAAGTTATGAACTGACCAGTCAACCATACACCTCATATGGAACTGGAAGTACGCAATCAGGCAGCAGCAGAGACCAAAAAAAAAAAAAAAACCAATGCAAATACACTACAGTACTGTATTAAATGTAAACTACTATAAAAATAAAGGGAAAGTTTTAAAAATGTTTTTGACAAGGTAAGGAAATTGTTTCTGTGCTTGTTTAATTTAAATTAAGATGGTTAAAAGCAGCATTTTTCTTCTGCATCATAAAGTTTCTAAGCTGAATGAAGTAAATATTCAGTTGTAAACTTTTGAAAGAACAACCATAACGAGTTGTTCAGTTACAAACATTTTAGAGTTATGAACAACCTCAGAGGTGTTCATAACTCTGAGGTTCTACTGTGTAGGGTTACTTACTTTGTATGGATCTGTATATTTCTTGTGCGATTAAATCCAGAACAATAACGTGTTAAAATCTGTGCAAAGTATGTGTGTGTTTTGTATGCTACAACAACATTTCCTCTGAGAAAGTCAAACTGCAACCCAGAAGGCTCACACTTTTGAGGGGATCTTGGCAAGGACGTGTTTAAGCTACAAGGGGAGTCTGAGGAGTCAGCATTGGTTCCAGGTGCTAGGCAGCTGGGCCATGTGGTCATAGCTCTCTGAAGGAAGTGTTAGGCGAGGGTCTGCATTCCGAGAGTGTAACTAGGGACAAGTGCCTGGCCTCTGTTCAGACTCCGGAGGCTTAAAATACCTGGGAATCCAGTTTCTGGATTTCCCCTTAATAGAGTCTGCTATGCCACCCTGCAGAGGGAGCTCAACAGGATCTGTGACATCATCTGTTACATTCTTTCCTAATAGTGAGTCCCTGAAAGTGGAGTTTGGTGAGGGAAGAACACACCTTTCTCAGTGTCTAATCATGTGTGAACTTGTGTGACTACTTCAATCATGTGTGCTTAAGTAGAGTTTCTTGTGCAAACAGTGGTAACTGATCTAACTGTACTAGGAAGGAACAGAGTTAAGCCAATATTTTTAAAGTTGGGTGTCTAAAGTCAGCAGCTAAGTCCAAATTTGGTCACCTAAAATTGTCCTAATTTTTAGAGGTGCTGAGCAACGACATTTCTCACTGACTTTATTGGCAGCTGTGGTCGCTCACACTTCTGAAAATCAGGGTACTTTTTGTTTAGTTGCCTAAATATGAATTTTTTTGGTCAAATTAGACACCCACGTATGAAACTGTTGGCCTTATTGCATTGTTCTATGAATGATACTAAAAAAGTTAGTTAAGACTTCTGAAATTTACTAAAGATGGAGTAGGAAAATATGAGAGAACCTCATAGAAAGATTGTGTAAAATACATACGTTGCTCTACTGGTCCTGCATCTGCTTTCATGGCATCCTTCTGTCTGGAGAGTAGCTCCTTTTCTTCCTGGATCTGCTGTCGTTCAGCCTCTAGTTCCTGCAATTTGTTACCTGTACATAGTAGCTCTTGCTCAAGATGGTCTATTATATCTGTTTTTTCCTGGATTTGTTTTTCCAGAAATGCTCTTTCATCTGCATAACCATCAATGAGACCTGTTGAGCAAAAATATTAGGTTAATTTAATATGGCAATTTTTGAACTGCAATTTCAGTGCTATGGCAGAATTTCCAGAATTTGGGGCAACATAAAGCTCCTAGAAACCTAAAGGTCAGATTAGTATTACCACAATGTTACCATGACAATTGTTGGGTGCTGACAACGTGTTCCGTGCTCTAAGGAACACGGTGTAGACAAGTTCCCCCAACTAGGTTTACAATCCTAAAATCTAGTCCTGAAAAGCCTTGTTCATGTGAGTAAATTCATACTCATGAGAGACTCCCAATGAAGTGAGTGAGACTGGAACACATTTTCCTTGGTATGGAAAACATTCACCTGCTCCTATTTCAAATTCTTCATCAAAACACACTTTTGTCCTGCCTATCAGTTCTAAACCACCTTTTGAGGCAACATTCATAAGAACATAAGAATGGCCCTACTGGGTCAGACCAAAGGTCAATCTAGCCCAGTATCCTGTCTCCCGACAGTGGCCAGCCAAGGTGCCCCAGAGGGAATGAATAGAACAGGTAATCATCAAGTAATCCATCCCCTGTTGCTCATTCCCATCTTCTGGCAAACAGAGGCTAGGGACACCATTCCTGCCCATCCTGGCTAATAGCCATTGATGGACCTATCCTCCATGGATTTATCTAGTTCTTTTTTGAACCCTGTTATGGTCTTATACAATTGTATGTGTGGGCACTGCTGAGTGAGGAATCTTACTGCTGGTAGAATACCACTAGATAAATACACTATATGTCTGATTTGTTATCTGTAATTTTCCTTCTTTAGGCTTTACCTTTCAAAACCTTATTCATGTGAGTAATCTAAGAAATACTGAGGAGGGATTTGGAAGAAGAGAGGGTGGATGCCTGTCACACAATTGGTTGGTAGGGCACTCCCAGGGGATGGGAACAGCATAGAATATATAAGGATGAGAGAGGAAAGAGACAAGGGTACGTGGAATAGAAAGCTATGAAGGGAAGTATCAAGGTTTTTTGTATTCTCACGGGAAGAGTCCCTGACCCTTGTTGTGATTTAAGGAGAATAGAGAGCATTCAATGAACAATTCTTTATTAATTCTTTCATCACCATCTTTATATCAGGCATAAACCAGAGGACTCTAAAACACTGTTTGCATATGTCTCATAATAGAAGAAGATGATGTTGAGATGAATCATTTCTTGCTTATTCACTGTAGCTAGCTTCGGGCTCAGAGTTCAATGGAAATTAATCTTGACGCTTCTGACAAAAATCATGTATGCCTTTATTTTAAGTGTCTACAACAGCAGCCTCTCACACTGGTTCATTCAGAAGACCCCTTTGCTAATGAGATAACCTGGATGAATCACTTCCCTTCCTAAATTCACAATCCCTCACTTTCCATGTGGCATCTAAAATGTTTGGATGGCTAATATTTTCATTCTACACACTGCTGGAAAGGGCTCTGTGGAACAGAACTGAGCACTGCTGCACTCTGAACCAATATAGAACCAGTGCCACAACATGGTATTTGCAAAAAGAACAGGAGTACTTGTGGCACCTTAGAGACTAACAAATTTATTAGAGCATAAGCTTTTGTGGGCTACAGCCCACTTCTTCGGATGCATATAGAATGGAACATATATTGAGGAGATATATACACACACATACAGAGAGCATGAACAGGTAGGAGTTGTCTTACCAACTCTGAGAGGCCAATTAATTAAGAGAAAAAAAACTTTTGAAGTGATAATCAAGATAGCCCAGTACAGACAGTTTGATAAGAAGTGAGAGAATACTTACAAGGGGAGATAGATTCAATGTTTGTAATGGCTCATTACATTTTTTTTCTCTTACTTAATTGGCCTCTCAGAGTTGGTAAGATAACTAACACGGCTGCTACTCTGAAACATGGTATTTGGGAGTGATGTGCTACCAGAGGTGCCATTTTTCAGAAGACACTTAAAACTGAGGTCCCATCCATGCTAAAATGAGAACAGGATCAGGCCCTTCAGTAGCAAGATTGGCATTTGGCACTTTTCATGAGACAAGTCTCCTACCTAAATTCCAAGTTCAGCAATTCCATTCTATTATTGCTATATTTCCTCTACAGCTTCACTTCTTGTGCTAAACTGATGTGTAATGATATACAGTGGACCAACAGAGTTGCTGTATTTAAGCTCTGACATGGCTGCCTTTTAGTCAGGGATGACATAATCCCTCTGTTT
The DNA here is from genome assembly GCF_002925995.2 of Terrapene triunguis. Classification (NCBI taxonomy): domain Eukaryota; kingdom Metazoa; phylum Chordata; order Testudines; family Emydidae; genus Terrapene; species Terrapene triunguis. The sequence continues at coordinate 31,952,360 of NW_020664435.1, forward strand.
ATCATTATTATTAGATATTTATAGGACTAACTCCCAAAAGTCCCAATCAGGACCAGGGCCCCACAGTACTAGAGTGCTGTATCAAGCACATACATACACACAATCCCTGTCCAGAAGAGTTTTATTTTTAATGTGCATTAAGCAGAGTTCTTACAGTTACCTTTTTAAAGTAGGTATTATAAAAATAATGTTCTCATTCTGTCAACAGGTGCTTTTACTCAACTTTTTCATTAGGTTTAGATGCATGGTTTACTAATTGATTAGATTGCCAAAAGATTGTTCATTTTTCAAGATTAATTCCCAGTTTAAAGAATAGCTCCCACAAATCACACTGGTTCAGATTTGTATAACTGAAAATTGTTCCAAATGTACAAGTTATTGATTTATGAATTCCAAGATTAGCACATGATGCACCTATGCAACAAATTACTATACAAGCTTCAGTAAGTTCACTTTACATATAGATATATATGTACTTTACCATAATTGCAAGTTATAAATTTAACCATAACCACTCCTTTAGAGTGTTCTGAATAAGGATACTTGACAAATTAGGCAGTTAAGGGCATATAGGATATGCAAAACAAAGTGTTTGGGACAGGAACGATCATTTTGTTCTGTTTGTACAGCACCTAGCACAATGGGGTCCTGGGCTATGAGCTAAGTTCCCTCTAAGCTGCGTGGTCGCACAGCAGGCTATCAAGGGTCATGCAGGCAGGGAGAGGCGCCCCTCCCCAGGCCCGGCCCAGCCGGAGCTGCCGCAGCTGGGGAGAGGTGCCCTTCCCCCGGCTCAGAGCTGATGTGGCGAGAAAGGGCTGGGGGGAGTCCTCTCTCCCTGGGGCAGCCTGAACCCCAAACCCCTCATCCCCAGCCCCATCCCAGAGCCCTCATCCCCCCCGCACCCGAATCCTCTGCCCCAGCCCTGAGCCCCCTCCAGCATCCCAAACCTCTCATCCCTGGTCCTACTCCAGAGCCTGCACCCCCAGCCGGAGCCCTCACCCCCTGCACTCCAACACTCTGCTCCAGCTCTGAGCCCCCTCCCGCATCCCAAACTCCTCATCCCTGGCCCCATCCAGAGCCCGCACCCACAGCCAGAGTCTGCACCCCAACTCCCTGCCCCAGCCCTGAGCCCCCTCCCACACTCCGAACCCTTCGGCCCCACCCTCGCCACATATCACCTCCATATTGGTTCACAAAACAAAATTCATTCTGCACATGGGCATAAAAAATTAGAGGGAGCACTGTGAGTAGGTCTCCTAGGCGCTACAGTAATAAAAATAATAATAAATAATAATATCTGTTTGCTGCAGAAGAAAAAACAACAACCAATGTCTCAAGAGAAGTATTACCTTTCCATTGTTTATTATTGTCTTTCTTGCTCTCTACTTCTTACCACTGCCCTGGTGTTTTTTTCATTATCTTAATATGATTGAGATATAAATACCTAGGGGCAGTTACCTTGTCATTTTATTTGCCTATAAAGCATCAGGCATACTAATAATGCAACAGAAACACAAAATTGGTGAGTCCAGATCCCCAACTAGTGCAGACATGTTTTAACACTGCTGGTCTGTGATCTTCCTCTGGATGCACCATAGGTCAGAAGAGGGGATACAACTTTATACTGTAGTAATAAATATTCTGCTGTGATTCTTATACAATTAAAACTTTAGTAGCTTTCATGTAACAACTGACGTTGAGCTCCTGCCAGTGCAAGATGTTTAAGTGCAAGGTGGCATAGTTGAGACAGGATCATTCACTTCAAATTTGTTAATGTTCAAGGAAATACTTTTACATAAGAATGGCCAATAGTTCATCTAGCCCAGTATACTGTCTTCCAACAATGGCCAATGCCAGATGTTTCAAAGGGATGAAAAGAACAGGGCAACTATTGAGTCACCATCCCCTGTCATCCAGTCCCAGCTTCTCGCAGTCAGAGGTTTAGGGATGCCAAAACCATGGGGGGCCGGAGGGGTTCATCCCTGACCATCTTGGCTAATATTCATTGATGGAACTATCCTCCATGAACTTACCTAATTCTTTTTTGAACCCAGTTATACTTTAGGCCTTCACAACATCACTTGGCAACGAGGTCCATAGGTTGAAGAATTGTGCATTGTGTAAAGAAGTATTTCCTTATGTTTGTTTTAAACATGCTGCCTATTAATTTCATTGGGTGACCCTTGCTTCTTGTGTTATGTGAAGGAGTAAATAACACTTCCCTATTCACTTTTTCCACATCATTCATGATTTTATAGACCTTTGCCATGTCCCCCTCTTAGACATCTCTTTTCTAAGATTAACACTCCCAGGGCTGGTCCACACTGGGGCGGGGGATCGATATAGGAAACGCAACTTCAGCTACGAGAATAGCGTAGCTGAAGTCGACGTTTCCTATATCGAAGTAAAAGTACCTACTTCGGGGCCACGCGGTGCAGGCAGGCTCCCCCGTCGACAGCGCTTCCTCCTCTCGGCGAGCAGGAGTTCCGCAGTCGACGGGGGAGCGCTTCTGGGATCGATCTATCGCGTCCAGATGAGACGCGATAAATCGATCCCAGAAGATCGATCTCTACCCGCCGAATTAGGCGGGTAGTGTGGACCAGCCCCCAGTCTTTAACCTTTCTTTGTATGGAAGCTGTTCAATACCGCTAAATATTTTTGTTGCCCTTTTCTGTACCTTTTCCAATTCTAATGTATCTTTTTTGAGATGAGGCAACCAGAACTGCATGCAGTATTCAAGTATCAGGGGGTAGCCGTGTTAGTCTGTATCCAAAAAAACAACAAGGAGTCCGGTGGCACCTTAAAGACTAACAGATTTATTTGGGCATAAGCTTTCGTGGGTAAAAAACCCACTTCTTCAGATGCATACTTCAGATGCAGTATTCAAGGCACTTACCAACACTGAATTTCATCTGCCATTTTGTTGCCCAATCACACCCAGTTTTGTGAGATTCTTTTATAACTCTGCTTTGGACTTAACTATCTTGACTAATTTTGTATCATCTGCAAATGTTGAGACCTAGCTGTTTATCCCCCTTTCCAGATTATTTATGAATATGTGGAGCAGCACTGATCCCAGTATAGATCCTTGGGGGAACCTGTTATTTACCTCTTTCACTGTGAAAAGTGACCATTTATTCCTACTGTTTGTTTCTTATCTTTCAGCCAGTTACTGATCCATGAGAAGACCTTCCCTCTTATCCCATGACCACTTACTTTGCTTAAGAGTCTTTGGTGAGGGACCTTGTCAAAGGCTTTCTGTAAGTCCAAGTACACTATACCCATCCCCCTTGTCCACATGCTTGTTGCTGCCCTCAGAGAATTTTAGTAGATTGGTGAGGCATGCCTTCCCTTTACAAAAGCTATGTTGGCTCTTCCCCAACATATCGTGTACATCTATGTGTCTGATAATTCTGTTCTTTACTATCGTTCCACTGATTTGACTGGTACTGAAATTAGGCTTACTGGCTTGTAATTGCCAATTTTTAAACCAGAGTGTTCCACTAATATTTTTTTTAAATTAACTCTTAGTCTGTGAATTGATATAGGAGCCACAAAATTAGACCAGGATGCATATATACGAGTTACTACCTCTTAGTGAAAGCTGAGGACCTTGTATAAAGATTTATGATACAAACTACAATAATACTAGTAAAGAGCTCCGTGTAAGCTCAAAAGCTTGTCTCCCTCACCAGTAAAAGTTGGTCCAATAAAAGGTATTACCTCACTCACCTTTTCCCTATAATACTAGTAAGTCAGATACCAATTTAGCAAAGCCATTAAGCAAAAAGTCATTGGTGGATCTGGGCAAAATATATAGAGTTGAGAAGAACAGATTTGTTCTTTTAATTTAATTTTTTGCGTGTGTTTTAGTTATTATTTATGATTTATTTTACTTTATTATTTTAGTTTTGAAATCTAGCATTTCTTTTCTACCTTCAAATTCTCTTCTGCTGCAGAATTGGTACTGTCTAAATACGAAGGAAGTTCTCTCTAAAACCAGCATTGGCAAAACTCAGTGGATTGACAAACATCTTTCATCTCAGAAATGACTGAATACCTATCAGTTCTGTAATGAGTGTAGATTACACTCTCCTGGGACCTACCCAAGAAATCCTAGTCAGATAACATAATATACTTTAGCTTATCAGAGAGCATTACACCACTCACTCCAATGAGCAGAAAGGTAGATTTTACATCAAATTCTTGCTGCACTTTTGTGTATTGTTTTATTTAAAGAAAATATAGCAAAAAAAAAAAAAAAGAGTGTATAATTTGGAAATTTGCTAATTCTAGTGTTTCATACCAAAAGATGAAAAATGCAAACAGGTTTGATTAATTAATGAGAGTTATAAAATACCCGGTGTCTACCCGCACCGTGAATCACGCTCCTAACTGCAGTGTTATACATACCCTGACAGGTGCAGCACAGAGAGTTAAGCTGGCTTCTCTGCATCTTACATGTCATCACTAGTAATAAAGGTTTTCCAGGACAAATTCTGCTTTCAGTTATACCTTTGAAAACCCATTATCTTCAAATTAACCTCTCAGTGACAACTGTGTAACTGCCATTTGTAAATCTGAATAGGTGGAACTGATTGGACCTTAATCATAGAAATGTGTTATTACTCAAGAACAGAATCCAGCTCTCCCTCTTTTAGCTGTGGTGGCACTCCAGTGCTATCAGGAATAAAAGCAGTAAAAGCACATTTTTCTCATTAAAGTAAGCCACTCTAAGTACGAACAAAAATAATGAGCGGAAGTTCTATGTTTTATTACATTCATGTGAAACTAAACTGATGCTTGTTAAGTCTTGCCTATACAAAATGGAACAAGACACTTTTTTCTTAGGACAATAATACATACCCTAACTGTTATAAAACCTGGGACAGTATTGAAGAATGGTATACTTTATTTTATTCCAAGTTATTGTAATTTAGTTTGCAGTGGTCTTTAACCTGATACATAACCTATACTTTAAATTATTCAAAATACAGAAGTAAAACCTAGAATGTGTAAGACTATTATTGTCTTGGCTACAACTGGGCTATTTTAAAGCTATATTTACAGAATTTGTTTTTCTTAACTGAGGCTACTTTTAAGAGCTTCACAACTGTGAACATTTTACTAATGGTAGGAACTGCCTGTCTGCATCTTTTCGCCCTTGTATGACTGTATCAGGAAATTAAGATTTTAAAGCAACTTGCACTCCGTATTTCCTTTTTAAATTAACTCTACTATTGAAACATATTTGACACATGCTGTTTTCAGTATATTGTATTGAAAAAACATGTGGCTTTGCATCCATAGCAGTAGTTTCCATTTAGCATCAATTGCCACAGCAGGTTTCAGTAGTATAACCTCTCATGACATAGTGTAAATATAGACCATGGCTTTATTAATGCTGTGAACCCCCAACTCCAACCTTGCAGGATCACATAAGCGGATCATTTGATCATTTGATGTAGGTTAATGATATTTATTCCAATTATTATACAAAAATTGGAAAACATACAATTTATTAAAGCTAATTTAGATAAAAGAACCTTTTACAGGACCTGTGAAATCTGCTAATCAGTTCTGAGTTCACTATCAATGTCCCAGAATGAATGATTCCAGGACATCACAGACAATGCAAACCTTTGCAGTTGCATAAAACTGGTTTATATAAAACTGGTTTAGATCAGGTAAGTTGCTTCCCCCACAACCCAGGCATGGCATTTTTCTCCATTTCCTTTGTAGAGAACAACACCTGCAGCATACCTAAAACAAGTCACCAAACGTCATGGGTGCTACAAAGAATTTTTTAGCACCATAGTCTAGTGAAAGGCATTCACTACATATTTGTGTGTGTGGCTCCATTTTCAGGTTTCCCTTCTAGATTAAGAGATTTTTGATTAACAGATTTTAAGATGAGAGGGGACTGTCATGATCATCTAGTTTAGGTTACATTAATGTAAAATTAAAAAACTGGGCTGGCCTGGGGGGACTAATTGCACAACCAGATGTTGGAATCAGAGTTCTAATACTCAGTCTCTTGGTTTCTCAGGTCACTACGGGCTAGGAGCACTGAGGAAACAGTGTATTCATCCTTGGCAAGGAAAAATCATGGGTTGGGGAAGGGATAGAAGAGAAATTGGGATGGGAGTGAACTATGAGGATCCCTCCAAAATGAAAAGTTAGTATTGTCTCAACCTTCCTGACAATGCATGAAGTTAGTTTATATGCCTTTTCTTCCCTTCTTTCTCGGTCTCTCCTTATGTATCACACTATGGCTGTGTTTTTGTTTCATTTTATTTCCAGTCTTCTTACTTTCAATCGTTTTCTTTTTCTCTCTAGTTGTACTTCCTACCTCTACTGTTGGGGGAAAAAGGATAATTTAGCCAACACTATCCAAAATTTGATGGTGATCTAAAATGTTCATTGCCAAATAAATTGATCTAATTTGCAATGTGTTTAGCTATTTTATAAAAGTAGATTTCTAAATAGAAAAGAAATAAAATTATTGTAGCTACAAAATTTGGCCATGTACTATAAAAAGTGAACGGACATGTCTCTGTTTTCAAATTCAGCAATATATCAGTGGGAAATGCTCACCCTCTGCTTTGCTGAGCTCCAATGCCAGCTGCTCTCTGGCTCTGACCTCTTCATTGAGTCGCTCTTGCAATTCTTCCTGGCATTTGAAAAATTCAGTGGCCTCCTGCTGCTTTTTGAAGGATTCTCGCATAAGTTCTGTCTGTGAAATTTTAGCATGTTCCAGCTACAGCAGGAGAAAGTAACAAATATTAGACATTCATGAGAATTTTAAATAAAAACACCGACTCTAAGGGTATGTCTACATAGCAAAGAAAAACCTGTAGCTGGCCCATGCCAGTGGATTTGGGCTCGTGCTCTGAGGCTGTTTCACTGCTGTGCAGACTTCTGGGGTTGGACTGGAGCCCGGGCTCTATGACCGTGCAAGGTTGGAGGGCCCCAGGGCTCGGGTTCCAGCCCAAGACAGGAGGTTACATAGCAATGAAACAGCCCTACAGCTCAAGCCCCGCGAGCCCAATTCAGCTGGCATGGGCCAGATGCAGGTTTTTCTTGGCTGTGTAGACATGCCCTCTGTCTTTCATGTAAAATTATTAACTGTTTTGGCTGATTATTAGCCTGATAAAAAGACACACTAACTTCAACGGATATTGGCTCAGATGTTCAATGCATATGCACTGACATACTACAGTACGAAGTCCCACACAATAAGAAGATCTAAGCAAATACAGACAAATGTTCAGTACAGTGTATAGTAGGAGTCACATGACTGAATCCATATCTATGTGCCAAAACGTGAAACTTCCTGGTTTATGTCAGTTTATACCAGACTCACCTTTATTTAAACAAAATGGGTTTCGCATTTAATATGTGTAGGAGTATACTGTCACTAACCACATCCTTAGTATGCTTAAGAAGCACCATATAAAATCTATGGCATTTCTGAACAGATTTTTAGGTGAGCAGCATTCCTTTCTTCTTCCATGCATATGTGTAAGTAGACACACAAGGAAAATGTGAACTTTGAGAATATTAAATTTTTCAATTAATGAGGCAGTAAAGCAATGTTTGTTTCAACAGTTCCTTATTGACATTGTAATGGCTTCTTAATCTATGTCTTTCCATGGTCCTCAAGTTACAGAATGACACAACAAATGTTTGCTTAACTTCAGAAAAGTAAAGAACTCACACCCTTGATTTTATATTGTAAGTCTTGGCAGATTTCTATAAGTATGGTCACTTCTGTGTTTTGCAAGTCTGTTCTGTGAAATTGAGGCTACTTCACCAAATTCTTCAAAAATAAGAGCTGTTTATTTTTCACTAACTCCAGCTAGGCTTATTAGTAAAATTAAGGATACTGAATCGCTTAAACTAAACTGTCTTACTAAAATGCAAACTGAAGACTTTACTATTTTTGAAAAATGAGTTGGGAAAATTTTATAACAATTTCACACCAGTTTGTCTACTTATCCATAAAAATGGCTGTTCAAAATTAAACTTCTAACTAGAAAACATCTAATCACTAATATTTCCTCTTTTAACATTAATGAATTTAAACTATCCTTTGAAAGCAGTGCAAGGCTTTAAAAGGGTGCATGGCTTCTACAGATTGTACTGACTTTTAAAGGGACATCATCTACTTGAAACAAAATTTATTCAAAAATAAATTTAAAAGAAGGGACAGGTAACTAGAGGTGCCCAGGAATCTCTCTACTAATTTGCTGTGGTTTTACAAGCACATTATACTATTTTAAGTTTTTATATCCTAGGATGCTGTATGAAACACCCATGCAAACAAAAGGGGAAACTAAATAACAAAACTTGCTATACAGAGTAAACAGTGAAACTGACTTAGGGCTTGTCTACAAGGAGATATTCAGGAAATCCGAATTAACTAATTTCTAAACTGAATTAAACTAAACTGAAATAAAGCCAGTTTAATTTTGAATGAGAGTGTCTAAACAGGGATTTAATGCAGTTTAACCAATCAATTTTTAATTCACACCTTTAATTAATTTGGATTAACTTTCCTAGTTTAGACAAGCCCTTAAACAAAGTGCTATCAAATGCACACATTAAAACTGAAAAATAAAAGATTTTTTCTCTCTAATCCCTTTAAATTGTAAAGAAGTTAGGTGTTACTTGTAATAAGCATAGGGGAAAAAATCAGACAGAAATGTGTTTTTTAAGTTGACAATATCCTTTTCATAAAACCATTAGAATTATGCCATTTAAAATTTACTAGTGCTATTAAATTTAAGATATGTATATTACGGCTTAGAAAATGAAACCTACAGGAGTGGTTTTATTACATTACACTACATTTTCACACACATAAAAGAACCAAAACTCAGAGAAAATTTCTTTGTTACTGGTCTAAGCAATAAGCACTACTAAAATACATGCATAAGAACACATGAAATACTCGACCTTTGTATCTTTTCATAAAAAAAAAAACTTAACACCCAATACAGTTACAGTTTGTAGCCCTAATAATTTTATAATTAAGACTTATCACTGCCTGTTAAATCATTAAAATAAAAAATGGACAGCATACATGATTAAAAACAATAGGTTCTATGTTCAAGAGATATATGTTTAATTTATTTCCAAACACACTTTCTTTTAGTTGTAAAGATTAAAAAGTTGAACTTCCTTAAATAATATCATACTTACTGAATATGGAGGTGTAGGCAAGGAGATTTTAGAGACAACTTTTAATATATGCCCATTTTTTTTGTGCCTGTAGTGAAAAATTGAAGTATTTACAACTACAGAGTTATTTTCATCTAAGTGTTCAGTGAAAGGAAAAGGATTTGGTAAAGGCACACGAGATTCAACCTCATAGTTATCTTCTTCTTGGCCTTCTGATCGCAAGCCATTAAATAAGTTAGATGCCCAGTATGTGCGGTAAGAATCCATTCCAAAAGATGTTGCTGTTGCTCTCTTCTCCTCCGTCACGTGGCTATTTTGCACTGGCTATTTTAGTTGTAGAAAATAGCAATAAAACATCTTACATTTTTGACACTCTGAGGAAATGGCACAGTAGTGCTAGCGACAGTGTGGGAACAATCATTTCACATTCACATGAGTAATCAAGAAGTGCAGGAAGGTCCCAGGTAAACATCAAGCAATAAAAGGAATCAACATTTGCAGAAACCAGCTGGATAACTGAGCTTTGCCATTTTTCCAATAAAAAACCCTCCTCTATAATTCACATTAAAGTACAATCTGAATCTTTCAGAAACAGAAAAATGGTAACCGGAGGGAGGTAATTACCAAAGCGAGAAAGTATACTTTCGATATCAAAGCAGGTACGCTGCAAGAAGCAAGCAATCAGCAGAACCTGCCAACAACTGTCAACTCTTTTAATCTCCACTGGAGCATCAACAAGAAATTTACATATGAAGATATTTGCCTTTATTCTCGTTCCTTGAGTTAATTCAACAGGAAGAGCTGTTTTGAACTCAGTTAATCAAAAAATGCCCCGTCTCACTGAGTAAAAGTTTCCTGTCAATATCTTCCCTGATAAAGAGTTCAGGACAGAGGGAGTGGCTAAATTAGGTACACTGGCAGGTGGAATCTGAATTAATACGCCCACTTATGAAGCTTGCTCAACAGGATTCAAATTCCACAACAGAGCTCTAAGAGAGTGTGTTCAAACAGGTTTAAAATAGCACTTTAAAGATTGTGTCAGGTTTCTACCACTCCTTTTAAAAAGTATGCCAATTTGTATGTATAGTACAATTAATTGAGGAAAATGACTTAAGTATCTGCTCTGCTTGTAATTATTTTATTTAGATGTTATTTTCTCATTGATTATTTTGAACATGTCATGTTATTTTTATTATTCATCTCTTCAAACTCTTTTCTTTTGGGCTGCCATTAAAGGTAAAACAGCTGAGTTTACTTTTTTAATGTTCAGACAGAATATTTAATAAATTATTAAGAAACTTCTTGCAACATTAAGAAACTCCCTACAACTCCTCTGTTTCTGTTACCAATTACATGTAACTAAATTAGCAGACATCGGGGTCACATCACCCGATATGCTTGTTATTCCCAAGTAGAGAAACATTATCTGGTGAGTGGTTGGGAAATGGGGCCACAATTTATATTAGATACTACAGAAAAATGTGTAAACAATGCATATATTCATTTATTTTTATCAGAGGTCTCATTAACAGGGATAAATCCACACCCCTGAGTGATGCAGTTATACTGACCTAACCCCTGGTATAGACAGTGCTATGTCAATGGGAGGGCTTCTCCCATCAACATAGCTACCGCCTCTTGGGGAGGTGGATTAACTATGCCAACGGGAAAAGCTCTCCTGTTGATGTCGTAGCATCTTCACTGAAGCGCTACACTGGTGCAGCTGTGCCGCTGCAGCATTTTAAATGTAGACCTGCCCACTGGCCCTATCTGAGGAGCTTAGGGAGCGAGGGGCACAGAGGGAACAAAAGTGGCATTATGCTTCCCCCAATGTCAGGGGTTTCTGGCAATTGATTTAATCTGCTGTGGAATCTGGAACAACCTCAGAGTTGTGCTAATTTACAATAGCTGGTAATAGTCTCCTAGGTGCTATTATACATCTGAGGATTACTGGAATATAAGATACAGTAGATACTCAGTCAATAACCCTTCCTCTGACACAGTATTAGCACACCCTTATTCCAGGGAGGAGGATTGAAAGGAAATGGCACAGAGGCACCTGTACCAGCTCTGTGCCACCTAGGGATTCTGCTTAAACCAGTATTCCAGATCTTTGCCCTGCAGCAGTGGTATAAGGGAGCTGAATAGAGGCCAAGAACTGAACCAAAATGATGTACCTTTTCTGACACTACAAAATAAACATTTGTAAATGTTGAAGTATTGACAGGATGCCAAAGAGATGAAACATTTTCCTATTCTAAATGATAAATTATGGTGAGGTCTTTTTGTTCTGTTTGTATAGTGCCTAGTACAGTAGGGTCCTGGTCCCTGAGGACAGTACTAATAATAAACAGTAACAATAATTTAATGCTGTAAGAGAAATGTTTACATTTTAGTATATTACCCACTACATTTCATATTTTGTGTGAGAATAATATGCATTATAGCACTGAAGAACATAGAAATAAAAAGTTATACAAATTAGTTATATCAAATGTGCAATAACCGCACAAGTACACTTATAATTAGAATAACAAATTATCATGTCTGCCAAGGCTGTTGGGCACTTGTATAATATGTCAGAACATATAAACATTAGATTACCATAAAGAGAAGGATGGAAAAAATGTACCTTCTGACTGGTTTTATGAAATGACCACAAAGTACAAATAAACACGCTGCACCATTTTTTGTTTTCTTTATGCTGTAAAATGAACTGATAGCATCTACTGTAAACTGCAGTGCTACTGAAAACCTCTCTGTGGCAAAGTTTATAACACGTAACAGCTCAACATTTGCTTTCACTTTTTTTTTTCCTGCTTCACCCTCCAGATGGAGAAATTACTTATTCCTCATGCATGTGGAACATCACATTCACAAAACCATTATGCAATGTAATCTGTCCAGAATTGTATCTACTATAAAGTAACAAAGTTCAAATAACTACATTCAGACAAAAAATAGCACAAGCTAGAAAATCCAAGGTTCTGGCTGAACACCTTAGTGAAGAAAAAAAGGCACAACATGATGAGATGAACCAGATCATCAACCCTGACTTCAGCTTTTGCCGATATTAGAATTTCTTGGTGTCCTTACAGTAGAACCTCAAAGATACAAACACCAGAGTTATGGACTTACCAGTGAACCGGACACCCTGTGGAACTGGAAGTAATCAATCAGGCAGCAGTGCAGACAAAAACACAAAAACCAAAAACCAAACCAGCAAATACTGTACTGCCTCGGGGCTTCAGCCACAGGGGGTTGGGACTACAGCTACAGGGTGGGTGTATGTGTTTCAGGGCTCCAGGCTTCTGACTCTCAGAAGCAGCGGGGCTCAGTGCTTTAGACTGGGGGGGAGCTCTGGGGCTCCGTGGCTCCGCTCCCAGCTTCAGCCCTGTGCCGAGGCACGGGGCTTCAGCCATGGGGGGTTGGGGCTTCAGCTGTAGGGTGGGAGGGGGGTCTCCCACTCCTGCTGGGGGTGCCGGGACTCAGCACTTCAGCCCTGTGGCGCCATTGTTGGCTTCAGCCCCGCGGGGGGCACCGGGCTTTAGCTACAATGGGTGCGCCGGTTTCAGCCCCAGCATTCCCCCCCATAGCTAAAGCCCTGAGCCCTGCCCCCAAAGTCAGGAATGGAGATGTGAGGAGCCCTGGCACCCCCTGCAGGGCTGAAGCCCCAAGCCCCAGTGCTACCCCCAGGTCTAAAGCCCTGAGCCCCGGTGCTCATGGGGCAGAAGTCCTGAGCTCCCCATCCGGAGCCCTGGCGCCCCAAGAGTCAGAAGCCCTGACTCTCCCCTCCCCTCTGGACCCCCATCCTCACGGTTGCAGCCCCAAACCCCCACCACTACCACCATGGCTGAAGTCCGTAACCTCTTGTTCAGAGTTACGGACCATTTCCGAGTTACGGACAACTTCCATTCCAGAGGTGTCCGTAACTCTGAGGTTCTACTGTATCTGAACTTTAATATAGTTTAAATGTACTATTTTTGTACCTTTTTTTAAGAAAGAAAAGTCTTTAAAGGATTATGAATGTATATTTACCTAAAATAAGAAATAAGAATTGCTCTAGTCTCTAAGATAAGTACACATTTATGTATTCAGATATGTATATTAATATGGGAAAAATACCATTTACTTGTTAAATTATAGTGGCTCTAAAGTTCTACTGTGTCAATCAATATTCAACATCTTTTAAAAGATTAATTTTTAGCCCAACACATTGACAAATGTTTTTCAAATTCATTAACCTATCACTCAAATCCTTCCTACTCTGTGGATCACTGACCATACAGACTGCATGTACCCAGCTACTTCACACCCATCATGGTCCACTGCATCAAAGCAACTGTCCTGTGTGTATATCAAGTCCAGTTCACAACTAAAATGACTGCTGAAAAAATATGACAATAGCATTTGTCATGTCAGACTGGACCAACTATACCTCAAGTATGGTTTCTTGTGGCTTATCCCTGTTGAAAGTGAAGAAAAACATCCCCCTCCCGCTCCCCCCACCCATGGCTACTAATGCACCTGGGCTAATATAATGCATTTCTATACATGGATGTAAAGGATTCATTAAATTAGATATTTAACACAACAGAGCATATTTTTAGAATTCCATTTACCTAGTTTTCCTATTGGATTACAAAAGTACATATACAAAGATAACACACAGAGCAAAAAAGTCTCCACCTCCAATGACGGAGTATTGTAAATCTCTGTTTATGCTGGGAGTTCACTGAAACACATCACTGTTAAAGGCTTGGGGCCAGAGCCTCGGCTAGTGTAAACTTAAAAGCTATGCAAAGGGAAAGCTTTTGATGCCTGGAGCCCTTCCACAAAAACATAATGCAAACCAAGGCCCTAATGCTGTAAACATGTATACACGTGAGTAACTTTACCCATGTGAGTAGTCTTATTCAACTCAAAGGGACTATTCTCATACGTAAAGTTATCCCACACACAACTGCTTGCGGGATCAGAGCTCTAAGAAAAATACAGAAATATTCTCCTTTCCTTATGAATATAGAGTCTGCATCTATACAAATAATACATTAATGAAAAACAAAAGAAAAAAAGGCCTAACACTGCAAACTCAAAGCATATTACAGTTAGGTAATCCTACCTGATCGCTGGTTTCATTGATGGCTTCCAGAAGTTTTTCAACAGCTGCTTGCAGTCGAGAACTAATATTTAGAACTAATTCTTCATTGTCAGGGTCTATCTCTGCTCCAGCAAAGCCACTCTCTGTGAGATGCTGAGTCAATTGAAGTCCTTCATCTGTTACTCCTGACCACCTGATAGTAGCATCATCTCCCAAATCAGTACCGTGATATAAGGAAGAGGGCTCTTCTGCAATAACAACAATAATCTTTATATATGGACTCATAGTATTTAAAATGAAAAAATTACACATATGAATTAGAATTACAGAGACAGGTCATAAACTAATTATAAAATATTTATACCTTCAAAGCAGGACACCACAAAGACACAGAGAAAATGTTGTACACTAAAAAATACACAAAGTACAGTGTAAGTTAATTCGAGAACAAGCAGAAAAAAGAGAGAGAGAAGAAGAAGTTCTGAACAGAGAATAGTATTTCGAACAGCCTGGTAGTACTGCTTTGGGCTCTAAGAGCCTGCTCTTTCAAACCCTTATTACTGACGGTAATTTTTATTACTGCGAGTAGACCATAATAATGATTTGCGGGACTGGCCCTTAATATGGAGTACCAGGTTAAGAAACAGATAATCTCTCTATCATCAGTAGCTAAGTGTGGCATTGTGAATTAGACCAATTGTTCAAGAAAATTACTAATTAAAATACAAAGACTTAAATTAGTTGAGCGCAATAATGTAAGCAATTCACACAAAATTTCTTGGACTGAAAGTGACTGGAATACTGAACACACTGAGGCCTGGTCTACACTAGGAGGTTATGTTGAATTTAGCAACGTTAAATCGAATTAACCCTGCACCCGTCCACACAACAAAGCTATTTAGTTCGACATAGAGGTCTCTTTAATTCGATTTCTGTACTCCTCCCCGACGAGGGGAGTAGCGCTAAATTCGACATGGCCATGTCGAATTAGGGTAGGTGTGGATGGAATTCGACGCTAATAGCTCTGGGAGCTATCCCACAGTTCACCACTCTGTTGACGCTCTGGACAGCAGTCCGAGCTCGGATGCTCTGACCAGCCACACAGGAAAAGCCCCGGGAAAATTTGAATTCCTTTTCCTGTCTGGCCAGTTTGAATCTCATTTCCTGTTTGGACATTGTGGCGAGCTCAGCAGCACTGGCAATGATGCAGAGCTCTCCAGCAGAGGTGACCATGCAATCTCAGAATAGAAAGAGGGCCCCAGCATGGACTGATCGGGAAGTCTTGGATCTGATCGCTGTGTGGGGCGATGAGTCCGTGCTTTCCGAGCTGCGCTCCAAGAAACAGAATGCGAAGATCTACAAGAAGATCTCAAAAGCCATGACGGAGAGAGGATACTGCCGGGATGCAACGCAGTGCCGCGTGAAAATCAAGGACCTGAGACAAGGCTACCAGAAGACCAAAGCGGAAAACGGACGCTCCGGATCCCATCCCCAGACATGCCATTTCTACGAGGCACTGCATTCAATTCTAGGTGCGGCCGCCACCACTACCCCACCACTGACCGTGGACTCTGAGGATGGGATATTGTCAACAGCCGCTTCCTCGGATATATTAGTGGACGGGGAAGATGAGGAAGGAGATGAGGAGGACGAGGCAGTCGACAGCGCTTACAACGCTGATTTCCCCGACAGCCAGGATCTCTTCATCACCCTTACAGAGATCCCCTACCAACCCTCCCCAGGCGTTAACCTGGACCCTGAATCAGGGGAAGGATCAGTCGGTAAGTGTTTTAAACATGTAAACATTTATTTTGAACAGACCAGGAATATTAACAATGGGTCTTTCATGATTAGTTTGCCCTAGGCGCTTAACGTTTTAGTCCTTGGCAGTGCAACTACTGCAAAAGAATCTAACAATGTCCGGTTTATCATGATTAGTTTGCCCTAGGCGCTCTACTTTTTAGTCCTTGCCAGTGCAGCTACTGGAAAATAAGGTCTATATGTGCGGGGATAGAGCTGAAATCCTCATGGGACATCTCCACGAAGCTCTCCTGGAGATAATTGGAAAGCCTTTGCATGAGGTTCCTGGGGAGAGCGGCCTTATTGCGTCCTCCGTGGTAGGAAACTTTTCCGCGCCAGGCTATCATCAAGTACTCTGGGATCATTGCCTCGCAGAGCATGGCGGCATACGGCCCTGGTTTTTGCTGGCTTTCACGCAGCATGCGGTCTTTCTCTGTGTCAGAAATCCTCATCAGAGTGATGTCGCTCATGGTGACCTGCTTTGAATTAGGGGAATGTTAGTATTGGGACTGCTTGCCTGTTCCTTTACATAACTGTAACCGGCGGTTTACAGCCACCAGGTGGAGGCGGGAGAGCTGAAATCCTCATGGGACATCTCCACGAAGCTCTCCTGGAGATAATTGGAAAGCCTTTGCATGAGGTTCCTGGGGAGAGCGGCCTTATTGCGTCCTCCGTGGTAGGAAACTTTTCCGCGCCAGGCTATTGCCGGCAGCAGGAACTGGCCAACGCTAGGAGTATTGCTTTGAACGTGAAAGGAGGGCACTGCTATAAATTAAGTTTTAAGCAGCCAAAAGTCTACGGCTTACCATGTCCGCCTGCTACCCGAATTCCGCTGTCCTGCCCCGCTTGTCTGATCTCCACTGCAAGACCCCAGGCACTGAATGCGAAGGCCGAAAATTCGACCTTGTCCTGAGTGCGCATGTGATAGGTGCTGTGCATGGTCTTGTTCACAGAGAAAGACTATGTTCATTGTTCACAAAAATGTATCTTTGTGTGGAATTCACTCCCTTTTTCCCATCCCACAGCCGCGACTGTCTCCCGACCTACCCCAGCATCCCCCTCCCAGAGGCTGGCGAAGATTAGGCGGAGAAAGAAAAGGACACAGGACGACATGTTCTCAGAACTTATGGGCTGCTCCCGAGCCGAGGCGGCACAGCAGACCCAGTGGAGGGAGAACATGTCGCAATACCAGCGATCACACAGCGAACGGGAGGACAGGTGGCAGCAGGAAGACCAGCAGGCAACTCAAACGCTGCTTGGACTAATGAGGGAGCAAACGGACACGCTCCGGCGCCTTGTGGATGTTCTGCAGGACCGGAGGCAGGAGGACAGAGCCCCGCTGCAGTCTATCTCTAACCGCCCTCCCCCGCCACAAAGTCCCATACCCCCCTCACCCAAAGTCCCAAGAAGGAGGGGCAGCAGGGGCCATGAAAACTGTCACTCCACCCCTGCAGACTGCTCAAGTACCAGAAGGCTCTCATTCCCAAAAATTTGATAAGTCCTTTCCTTCCCGCCTCACCCAAGCCCCCATCCCAGTTTCATCCCCTAACTGTGTAGTTGCTAACAAAAAATACGTTTCTGTTAATTACTGTTTCCGTCATGTTCCTTTAGAGGAGAGTGTGTTTGAAGGGGGGGGGAAGGGGGTTAGTAATTGGAGAGGACAGTCACCTTTACCAGGGTACAGACACGGGGGCAGGTTCAGCAGAAGGTCACACACACACTGCAGTCACTAGGCACCCTGGTCAGTCTGGGAGGTGGTTTTCATGTTCTGTGTGTGGGGGGCTATGTGACTTTGTGGTGGGGGAGGGTAGTTAGAGATCTTATGCAGCGGTTCTTATCCTGGATCACAGAGCCACTCAGCAGGGGATCTGTAACCGTCCTCCCCCGCCACAAAGTCACATAGCCCCCACACACAGAGTCCCGAAAAGGAGGGGTGGCAGGCTCCGTTGAAACAACCAGTCCACCACTGCGGACCGCTCTAGGAGCAGGAGCCTGTCATTCCTCGAGTTTAGAAGCGTTCTTTCCATCACTACGCCCGCTCCCCACCACAGTCTGCGTCCCAGTTTCAACACTTTACCGCGAAATCCGTAATAAAGAAAACGGTGTTAATTAACAAAGTTCCATTTATTTTATTTTTAAACGTGTGTTGGAAGGGGGGGAACGGGGTATGTAACTGGAGAGGATAGTCAACATTAACTGGGTAAAGAAACGGGGGCAGGTTCAGCTTCTCTTTAAACAAACTTAATAGTCACAGGTTACCCTGCTCACTGAGGAACCTAGCTTTCAAAGCCTCCCGGATGCACAGCGCGTCCCGCTGTGCTCTTCTAATCGCACGGCTGTCTGGCTGGGCGTAATCAGAAGCCAGGCTATTTGCCTCAACCTCCCACCCTGCCATAAAGGTCTCCCCCTTGCTCTCACAGAGATTGTGGAGCACACAGCAAGCTGCAGTAACAATGGGGATATTGGTTTCGCTGAGATCAGAGCGAGTCAGTAAGCTTCTCCATCTCCCCTTGAGACATCCAAAAGCACACTCCACCACCATTCTGCACTTGCTGAGACGGTAGTTGAAGAGTTCTTTTTCAGTGTCCAGGGCGCCAGTATAGGGCTTCATGAGCCAGGGCATTAGCGGGTAGGCTGGGTCCCCGAGGATCACTATAGGCATCTCCACATCCCCAAGAGTTATTTTGTGGTCCGGGAAGTAAATACCTTCCTGCAGCCGTCTAAACAGACCAGAGTTCCTGAAAACACGAGCGTCATGAACCTTGCCCGGCCATCCGACGTTGATGTTTGTAAAACGTCCCCTATGGTCCACCAGTGCTTGCAGGACCATTGAAAAGTAGCCCTTTCTGTTAATGTACTGGCTGGCCTTGTGGTCCGGTCCCAGGATAGGGATGTGAGTTCCATCTATAGCCCCACCGCAGTTTGGGAATCCCATCACAGCGAAGCCATCTATGATGACCTGCACGTTTCCCAGGGTCACTACCTTTGACAGCAATAGCTCAACGATTGCGTTGGCTACTTGCATCACAGCAACCCCCACGGTAGATTTGCCCACGCCAAAGTGGTTCGCGACTGACCGGTAGCTGTCTGGCGTTGCAAGCTTCCAGAGGGCTATGGCCACTCGCTTCTGGACAGTCAAGGCTGTTCGCATCCGGGTGTCCTTGCGCTTCAGGGCAGGGGACAGCAACTCACAAAGTTCCAGGAAAGTTCCCTTACTCATCCTAAAGTTTCGCAGCCACTGTGATTCATCCCAGACCTGCAGCACTATGCGGTCCCACCAGTCCGTGCTTGTTTCCCGGGCCCAGAATCGCCGTTCCACAGCATCAACATGACCCATTGCCACCATGATGTTCACGGCGCGGGGTCCCGTGCCTTGTGAGAGGTCTGTGCCCCTCTCAGACTTAATGTCCTCACCGCGCTGCCGTAGCCTCTTCGCCTGATTTCTCAGCATCTGACTCTGAAAAAGGTGGACGATAAGGTGCGAGGTGTTGACAATGGCCATAACCGCAGGGATGATCGCAGCGGGCTCCATGCTCGCAGTGCTGTGACATCCGCGCTGTCACTCACCAGAGAAGTGTGCGAACTGATTGCCCGCCGGCGCTTTCAGGGAAGGAGGGTGGGAGTGACGGTTGAATGATGACCGTTATCCAAAACCACCCTCGACACATTTTTTGCCCCAGCAGGCATTGGGGGCTCGACCCAGAATTCCAATGGGCAGCAGGGACTGCGGGAACTGTGGGATAGCTGCCCACAGTGCACCGCTTCCAGTGTCGACGCTTGCCCCGTTAGTGTGGACTCACAAAGTCGAATTACTGTTCTTAGTGTGGATACACACGTTCAACTTTGTAATATCGGTTCCACAAATTCGATTTAAGTAAAATCGAACTACTCTCGTAGTGTAGACATACCCTGATAGTCAGCAATATTATTAATGAACTCTAAATTGGTTAAAGGGGTATATGAACCAATGACAAACGTTGCAGATGAACTGGTAGGGTCTGTATTGATAGACAATATGGCCTTTTTCTAGTCCTTAATATTCCTGATGTCTGATTTCAGTTTCATATGCAATATCCTTTCTGTCTGAAAAGCAGCAGCAGACACAGTTTTGTCCAAGGCTTTTTTAGCCTGATACAAGTAAACAGAAAGCACTGGATTTTGAATATTTAGAATGTAGGGATTCAGTAAAGCAAGAGACAAATGTGCACACACTGGCTGTTTTCAAACCTTTTAGGCAACAGGTGAAATTTTCAATAACATAGGGTGAGTGCGATAACAATCCATTAATGTCTCGTAGCAGTAGGTTATTTCATTATGTTACTACCGAATTTTGAAAATGAAAAGTACTATCTGATTATTTGATTTTGAATTGGCAAAAATGTTTCCTTGTAATGGAAAAGTTTGTTTTATTAAAATAATATAATCTTTAAAATATCTTTCTGCAATTTTTTTTTTCAAATGGACAAATATTTTTTATTCAAGGTTTAAATTTCATAGATTGAACAGGTTTGTTCTCCAATTCATAATATCGATAGTTAACAGTAATTACCCAATATGTCGCATGCCATTAGCAATTCGTAATTCTGTGCTTGACACACCAAATGTCATTCCTGCTTTTAAGTTACAGAAAGTCAAATAATGATCCCATGAAACTACTTTGAAGAGAGATGGAAAAGACTTTTTTGGGGGACAAGTAATGGTATCAATCAATCTACGCTTGTTCCACAATTAAATATGAAACAAGTAATAGGGATCTGTAAATTACAGTATTGAGTTGTTATTCCATTTAAGGGTTCTGATGATATCAAGAATCATGTCAGCAAAGCTGAAACAGTCTGTGTAGTCAACAGAACTTCAAAATGGAACTACAGCAGCCTATTCAGAATTTGCTTGTTTTTAAACAAAAATTGTATTTAGTACATTGGTTTGATCAAATCTCTTTATACCGATTCTTCCCTCTTCTTTATTGCTCTTCCTCCTTCAAATTGTCATAAGAATGGTTGGTCCCTCTGAAAAAAACAACTCCTACAACAGCTGTTTTGGTGGGAATACAGAAAGAAGTGCAAGTTTCTAGTTTTAATTTTTTTTTAAATGAGCTGCAACGTGTTTAACAATGTAGTTGATATATTATACATTTTTATGCCTAAACTATAGCATTCAGGGAAACGATCAGACTTTTTATTTCATGTCATTCACATTTATTTCACCATAATCAAGCTTATTACCCATATACAAGAAACTACATCTACATAAAATTTTAAAACAGGTTTTAGTTTTGATTGTTTGAATTTTATATTACATTTGTTAATATTTTTTTCTTGACGTTATATCAGTACTGTTTCATAGCTCCTTTTAGTTTAGGGGTATAACGTAATTTTACAAAATCTCTTAAAACTCCATGAAAAAAAGAACATAAAGGAAGAAGCACAATTTGAAATATGAAGGAAATGAATAATTGGATGAATGGAATTTACATTCACATGGCACCTTTCATCTACACAGGATTTCAAACCACTTTACAGACACTGAACATTAGAATTCTATTCACAACCAATAAAGTGCAGTCACCTCAGGGGTGTCTGGCAGCCATTTTCTGTCAATCCTCTACACAAATTTTAAGGTAGATTTGGGGTAATAAAGATTTTTCTTAGCACCTTAAGATTCCAAACCCCTGTAATGTAAGGCCTTCAGTGGAACTAACTATTCTATACTTTTATAATAATATATGTCATTTGGATCTCTCAGCACCCAAGCCGAAAGGCCTCTGAGTATCTTGAAATAGGGACACATGAGCTTTAATATCCTCAGAGTAGAAAGGACCTTTATCTAAATTAGATGGACATCCAGCAGTGTAGAGTTTCCCAATGCTGTACCAAAGCATTAGCTAAAGACTGAGTTGAGAGAAACATACATCCTACTAAAACAACAGCACCATTTACTGCAGCACCTGATGCTCTTTGGAGGTCACTCATCTTAAGTACTGACCAGGAAAGACCCTGCTTAGCTTTTGAGATCTGACAAAATAAGTACCCAAAGTATCGTAGCACAGCTACAGACAAAATGTAATTAGATACAATGAAATATTAGTTACAGTTTATTCTAATCTATGTCTACAAGCATCCAGAATTGACTGTATAATTGTATTTCCCATTTTGCTTTTCAGTTTTCAATTTTCTCAAAGTAGAATAAAAACATCCCTACTAATTTGAATATATTACAACTAAATTTTTCATACTTTTTCAATCTCTGGCTTGAAAGACATTTATTAAAGGTTTGTTAATGTTAATGAACTTGGAATGAAACTTGAAACTCAAATTAAATAATTGCAGTGCAGCCTAATGTTTATAGCCTGTAATCCCTGAATTTTAATAGAAGTTTTGTCTGAGAAGTACTGTTGCACTGGGCCATAGTGAGTTACTTTAGAACACAAAGTATTCTTTCTGCAAAGCAACTGCATAGATATGGAGCACTTTTCTGCAACGTCTGGCTGATCAGAAATATGAATGGAAAAATTTCAAAGCTCAAAGCTTGCTCATAATCAGTACTGACATGGTCTCATCATTTCAGCAGCTGATGCTAATAATATCATTCTCTCTTTACCAATGCTACTAGTATTAAGTAAGTTCTCCTTTATCCATGCCAATGACCAAAAGATTATGGTGTGGATTTCATGAGGTAAAGACAAAGATTTCAGACTTCAGATTTTAAAACCAAAGCTTGGTTACGTTAGTTTTTCTCCCATCCCCAATTCTGTAGCTACTGTTTTGCAGTTTATCTTTGGCTATATATAAAATAAAAACCAAATGCAAGAAAGCATTTTCTAAAGAAAAGAACTATTCTGAAGCATAATTTGACTGAAGGATAGCTGTCAAACAAAGGGAAGTGCCATCTCCCATCTCTTGAGTTCAGCAGTGGTAATGACTGTAAAGTGCTATTTTATTTTGAAATACAACAATTTTTATATTTATTAATTTACACTTAACATATCTGTTTCTTGTGTTTATTCGGAGTCATATTTGTTTATTTTAGCAATTAAGGCTTTGATCCTGCATTGAGCTCTCCGTGGGCAAGACTGAGGCCTAAAATCAGGTTTTACTGTTTTTTATTCCTGTTGGTCCTGCAGAGCCAACAGAGCTAAGAGCATGTGAGTGGGATTCTATTTCTCCTAATGCATCACCAACAGAATAATTTACTAAATTCTAATTAGTTACACTGGTGCAAGCCCCAATAGTGCAGTGCAATTACCCAGGTGTCACCCATGATTTGGCCTGCAGAAACTTTACAAATAGTAAGGATACTTGAAGAGGAAAACCCCCAACGTGACTCTCAGAGTTTTGATTAAGTTTGCAGAATGAACACTGGAATATGGAAGTCACTGTGGGATGGTAAATATAGAAATAATTGATGGCATTTTTACAAAATCACTTTTCAGCGTAGAAATGCACTTTAAAATCACTATTTGCCTGGAAAGTGTAAGTCTCCAGATTTATTCTTCTGAAAATAGCAGAGCATTCCCACATCTGTGCCATTCTTTTTAGGTGACAAATCTGAGGAACTGTCCCAGACTGAGGACTCAATAAAGGTTTTGGAACAAACTGATAAATTAAACAGTAACAAGTCACCACGACCGGATGGTATTCAACCAAGAGTTCTGAAGGAACTCAAATAGGAAACTGCAGAACTACTAACCATGGTATGAAACCTAGTGCTTAAGTCAGCATCTGTACCAGATGACTGAAGGACAGCTAATGTACCACCAATTTTTTAAAAAGACTCCAGAGGTGATCCTTGCAATTACAAGCCAGTAAGCCTAACGTCAGTACCAGGCAAATTAGTTGAAACTATAATAAAGAACAGAATTATCAGACACATAGATGAACACGAGATGTTGGGGAAGAGTCAACATGGCTTTTGTAAAGAGAACTCATGCCTCACCAATCCAACAGGAGGGAGGTCAACAAACATTGACAAGGGTGATCCAGTAGATACAGCATACTCGGACTTTCAGAAAGTCTTTGACAAGGTCCCTCACCAAAGGCTCTTAAGCAATTAAGCAATCATGAGATAAGAAGGAAGGTCATAAGAACATAAGAGGAAGATACTCAGCTGTAACTGGAGGTTCTTCAAGATGTGTGGCCCCATTGTATTCCACATGTGGGTGCGCATTCTTGCCATGTGCCTAAGTCTGGAAATATTTCCAAGCAGTGTCCGTTGATCTGCACGTGCATACTGAGTCTCCTCATGCTCCTGGTCCAGGGTATAAAGGGCAGGAAGGAGGGCGGGTAGCGGGAATACAGATAGAAAACACATCTCTCGAAGTTACAGGTGAGAAACTTCCTCTTCTTCTTTGAGTGATGGTCCCTATGTGTATTTCACATGTGAGTGACTTATGACCAGTAATCAGTGCGGAGGTGGATGCGAGGATATGGCATAGCCATCTGCAATACAGTGTGGTCTACGGCCATGTCCGCATCTGCCATGTGTGTTATGGTACAGTGCACCGTAAACATGTGGACAGAGCGCCACATCGCGGCCTTGCAGATGTCTCGCCATGGTACATCCACTAGGAGGCCGAGGAGGTGGGTGGCTTGCGCTCATGTAGAATAAGCTGTTACACCAGGTTGGAGTGTTCATAGCATTCCAGTATGCACACTGAGACCCATTTAGAGATTCTTTGGGAAGATATGGTTTGTCCTGTTGATCTCTCTGCAATGGTTATGAAGAGTCTTGGTGACCTCCGAAAAGGTCTAGGCCTGTGCAAGTAGAATGCCAGGGCGCATTGAACATCAAGAGAGTGCAGGTGGGAAATTTGGATGGAACACAGGCAAGTGAATGGATTGATTGAGGTGGAATTTCAACACCACGCTGGGAAGGATTTTGGGGTGCAGCCTTAATGAGACCTTGGCTTGAGAAGCACCATGTAGGGAGGGTCTGCCATCATGCCAGCGAGCTTGCTGACCCATCTGGCCAAGGTGAAAGCAACCAAGAATGCCCCTTTCAAGGAGAGGGGGGTCATGAAGCATGTTACCATGGATTCGAAGGGCAGTCTCGTGAGGGCAGAGAAAACAAGGTTAAGATCCCATGTAGATAGGGGCTTCATAACTGGTGGAAAGGTGCTGAGCAAGCCCTTCATGAAACGCATAGTCGTAAGGTGTGTAAAGACGGAAGTGCCCTCCACTGGTGGGAGGAAGGCAGTAAGTGCCGCCAGGTGTACCCGGATAGAGCTGAGAGCTAAGCCTGGTGTTTTGAAGGCAAGTAGGTAGTCCAGGACAACTGGGATGGTCACCGTGTCCAGAGAGGGGTAATGGCAGCGGGCCCACTTCAGGAAGCACTGCCACTTTGTGTGACAGCAAGTTCTAGTGGACCTTTTCCTGCTTTGGGTGAGGATTTGTCGAACCGGGGCAGAGCACTCATGGACTATACTCAATGACATTCCAAATACCAGGCTGTGAGGTGAAGGGAGTCCAGGCTGGGATGCCGGAGTCTGCCCTGATCTTGCATAAGGAGATCCGGGAATGCCCAGAGCCTGACTGGTCAGGCAAAGAATTTCATGAGGTCAGTGAACCAGAACTGCGAGGCCCAGTAGGGCACCATGAAGATGATGTTGTCCCTGTCCCAGCAAATCTTGTGAAGAACCTGCAACAGCAGAGAAATGGGGGGGAAGGCATAGCGGAGGTCGCCCATCCAGGAGATGAGGACAGCATCGCCCCAGAGCCCCTGTCTAGAGCTGCCCTGGAGCAATAGCGGGGAAGTTTTTGATTCACTTGACAGGCAAAGAGGTCCCAACGAGAGTCTCCCCATTGGGCGAAGAGATCGTTGAGGACTGCATCGTGCAGTTGCCATTCATGGTCTAGGTGTAGTTTTCTGCTGACTGTCGGCTAGAGAATTCTGGGCGCCTGGCAGGTATGTAGCATGTATTGTCACCTGGCTCCTGATGCACCAGTTCCATAGCCGAACAGACTTAGAACAGCACTGATGTTGTCAGAGAGAAGCTGAATGAGAAGGGACCATATCAGCGGAAGGAAGACTTTGCAGACAAGATGGACTGCCCTGAGTTCTAGTATGTTTACGTACAACCCAGTTTGTACATAAATATATAAAGTACAGGCCGCCATATGCCCCAAGAGAGAGAGGCATTGGCGGACCATGGTGCGGGGCGTATGGCAAAGATGAGCAATGAGGGCATTCATTGCAGAGAAATGATCCACTGGGAGGAAGACTTGTGCAGCAATTGAATCCAGTCTTGCCCCTATGAAGTGTATTTGTCTGGGTGGGTGTCAAAATAGATTTGTCTTTGGTAACGCACATACCCAGGGACACTAGGAGGTTTTGAAGACAATGGATTGCAGACAGAGCTTTCTGCTGCAAGTGCATCATGAGGAGCCAGTCATCCAGGTAGGGGAATACTGAGTATCCTAGGTGCCTCCTCTGGGCCACTACCACCGCAAAGACCTTCATGAATACTTGTGGTGCTGTCCCAATGCCGAACGAGAGGACCTGAGATTGGAAGTGTTGGTGCCCCATCCTGAAATGCGACAGGTGGATGTCCACACGGAAGTAAGCATCTTCTGTGTCGAGAGCCACGAACCATGCTCCCTGGTGGAGGGAGGGGTTGATCAATGCCAGTGTTATCATCCAAAACTAGGACTTCCTGATAAACTTATCTAGTAGTCAGAGATCGAGCAAGGGATGCTGTCCAGCGTCATTTTTCAGGATGAGGAAGTGTGGTGAATAAAAGCCTCTCCCCTAGTATTGGGGAGGGATGCACTCTATTGCACCCTTAAGGATTACAGAGTTTGCTTCCTGTTGAAGAATTGGTTGGTGGGAGGGATAAGCAGCCGCCTGGATGACCAGGGATTTGGGAATCAGGTGCGTAAATAAAAAAGTCCCTTTAGCTGGCATAAAATATCCTCTCTCTGCTCTCTTTGGTGTGGGGGCGCACAAGGCTGGTGTGTGCCACACTGATTGAGCTGGTTCTAGGATGGCCTTGTTTATTGGGATCACCATTCTTGAAGGTCCTTGTGGTTGGAGAATGTCCAGGAGTCAGTGTTGTGGGTCCTGGACTTCCTCCAATGGAATCTGCAGGTCTGTGGCCACCCTCTCCAGCAGGTCTTGATACTGCTGGTGATGATCTGGCAGAGAGAGCAGGAGGGGGATGATTGCCTCCTCCAGTGACGAGGAGCTCCGGTTGGGACCGGCAGTACCGACTTGACATCCTCCTTTTTACACCAACAGTGCAAGAGGGTGTACAGGGGCAGCCTGGCAGGACCCTTGGGATGACTCCAGATGCCTTTTGTACGAGTCGTAGGGCCCCCTGTAGGGCCAGAATGAGGGGTCCACTGGTCTGGGCGAGCCCCCTGGGAAGCAGTACCAGGCATCCCTGGGTAGGTCGTAAGCAGGAGGATAAGGAGGTCTGAGATGTATGTCTGGGCTCTGTGTGGCAATGGGGATGGTGGCGGTGCCGTGTCCCAGAACTCATTGGAGTCGGAGGATGGTTCCATCAGTGGCAAGACCGTTGGTGTTGGAGGGCTACAGTGCAGCGCATGACAGATGGGCTTCTCTTGCAGGAGGAGCAAAGGTTCACATTCGAATGTTCTAGTGTCCTGGATAAGAGCAGGGCCCAAGAGAAGTGGAGACTGTAGATATGGTAGAATCATCTCCTCCACTGTGAGGAATGTCTCAGTGTGGCCAGGGGTCCATGGGGCACCCATTGACACTCTAAAGGGACCCAGTGAAGTTGGCAGAGTTGGTCTATCCTGTAAGTGAGATGGAACCGTTGGTGTCATGCTAGCAGCCAAGTGGTCTGAATGCTTCGGTATAAGGGTGACCGATGGTAATGATGGATCCCGCTTTCGCTTGGCTTTACCCTCCAGCCGAGGGGGCCTTTGGTGGCACTCCCGTGGGATCTGCATGCAACGTCTCATCTGACTGGGTGTGGCTCATGGAGGGAATGCTGAGTTTATGAGCAGTCCGCTATGGGACCTACTCTTGTGTCTCTTGTGCTTCTTGCTTTCATGATGGGGCTTGTCTTTGTGCTTCAGTGCCGGCGGTTCTGCACCATGAGTGGTGCTCGGAGGGGCACTTCTGGTTGGCGGTGGCCACTGTACGGGGGCTCTCCCAGGCCAGGATCTGAGTGTGCTTGGGGCCTCATTGCCTCCTCCATAAGGTGTTTGCAGAGGCAGAGCTCACAGGCCTGTTTGATTCTGGGTGGAAAGGACTTACAGTTAGTGCAGCTTGCCAAGATATGCGTCTTGCCCAGGCAGTAGGGGCACCGTTGGTGCTCGTCGCTCACGGAGAAGGAATGAGGGCAGGAGACAGACCACCCTTATTAGAGTATTATTTGTAACAAGTTAGAACGTTTATGCTCATGTACTCTTAAGAGTTCATCTCAAAGAATCCCCAAAGACATTATGTACCAGTACAATTCTCCTTCACCTGCACTAGATGACTACTTCTCTTAAGCAGCACTTTGAGTGGTCACTTAAGAAAGATTTCACTGTGTTTCAGTTGTGAGACGGTGCCAGTCTCAAATTACCTCAGACTTTATAAACTTGTTATAAATTGTTCCAAGATGTAACTTGACACAGATTTAAGGCTACAGGGGGGCGGAGAATAGAAACTATTAAAAAGTATAAACACAGAATAGAAACAGTAAATACTATACATCTTTTTTTACCATTTGAGTAACCACTCTATAGTATACATTTTCCTAAAATGGAAATTTTGTGATTTTTAATGGTTACTACTTTTTTCCAGTGACATCCACCGAAGAAACTAAGACTCCACTTAAGTGTAGGCACATATAATAAAATGTTATTTTATGGCTAGATTGTTACCTATCCTTTGTGCTCACCCAGGGCGCTCCTTTTCCCTCTAGCACTGGCTACCTCCACCAGGGGTAGCAGCTTGGGGAAAGAAGCCTCTGCAGAGCCATTACTCTCCCTTTTCTACAGGTATGTGGGAAGCGGGATGTGCCTTAATCCATCTTGCACCCCCAACCCCACCAATGTGACAGCAGATGTTCACAGCACCAGGTATAGAGCTAGCACAAGATATATCTGTTTCCTGGTCTGCTCCTGGGACAGGGCAGCTATATGCTGCCACATACGCAGAGCTTGTAGCAAAGGTACAATTTACCCCTCAGCAAGTGCCTAGGAATTTGCAATAGTTAATCAGGTGCTGGTTGTTAATGATGGATATCAAATGGAGCTGCCATGTATATTCACACACTTTTTTCTTTTATTTTTTTTAAAATATACCTGCCCTTTAAATTACCATGAGTTAAAAAATCTTACTTTTCAAGTAAAAAGTCCTGGCACATTACATGGCTTCTACATGATATGAAATTAGAAGTAAACATGCAACCAGTACCTTTTTCAAATCCCGCATGGACACAGGGCTTTACTGACTGCTCTGCCTCCACCTCCCATAGAACAGTTTTAGAAGAAGGAGGGTCTTTCCCAGGTCTATCCAGTAATCCAAGGACATGAAGACCAATTGTTTCTTCTACAGCTACAGTTGTCTTCACAACCTCTAACAGAATCTTCAGGAGTCTGTTATTAGCCTTCTGTAGAGTATGCCTGTACATACAGATGAAATAGAAACTAATCAAAACATTTTTTCCCCTCACATTCTATTTTGTGGGGCCAAATCCAGGTCCCACTGAAGACTATGAAAGTTTTGCTATTGATTCAGTGGTACTAGGATTTGGTTTTAAGATAGCGAAGTACGTAAGTCACATAAATGCCACATTAGCACATCTATATTAGTCCATAGTCAACCAATTAAAAATATTACATATTGTTATATTAAATAACTACGGAAAGCTACAATTTTGAGGAAAAATTTCCTAGTAATTCCTTTTTTAAATACAGATAGCGGTATCATGTTTGTCATCATTTCCACTATAAGCCCTTCCTCCTTATCAGGTTTCATATGTATTGGCCAGGGATGCACTATTGCTCTGTAGAACACAAGTAAAGACTACATGGATAGTGCGCCTAGTGAAAACAATGCAGAATTACCCAACTTGAATATTTGTGTCTAGGTACATGGACCCTTTAGGATGCTTCTAGTGTCTGAAACTACTGCTTCTTACTAGCCTACACATGTCACATTGGCTCAACAATGATATGGACTTCAGACAAAGTACTTTTGGCTAATATTACCAAAAAAGATAAACCATAAATTTTGTCCTTTGCAAAGCAGGGTAATATTAAAGTAGAATCTGTATTAAGTTCTGTGCAAAGTTATTGACAATGCCCATAAGACAGAGTGAAATGTAACTTCATACCAGTTCTGTAAAAATCACAAGACTTCGGTCTCTTAAAAAAAAAAAATTTGTTACCGTTTAATAAAAGTGAAGTTTGTCTTCTCCCCAACAGTCTTTCTTCCCCACCCATTGAAATAGGCCTTGACAGGCCAAATGCAAACAATTTTTTTAAAAAAAATCCTATTCCATGTGGAGTTGTATGCCAGAAGGCTGATATACCACAATGGTTCATTGACAATGAAGTAAGGATTAATGGAAGCTACTTTTCATATCCACTACCCACTCTTTCACAGGCAGGTTACAGTCCTTTTGGATGAATAGTATGGGATCCAGCAGCAACATTTTAAGCACTGGGCAGTTCCATGAGCACAAGGTCAACCAGAAAGGGACTTCTTTAAAGTACAGTCTGCTCTGAAAAATGACTATTAAAAATGACATTTTGAGACATCATGTGTGTCAAGAACCACAGGTTTCCTTAACAAATTTCTTATTTTACAAGTAAAACTACATTTTTTCTACCATCCCTTCAAAACCAACCCTTCCAAAACCAGTCAAGCTGGGTCCTTTCTCTTTGTACTCATCCATGTCTGTGTTGGCTCAGCAATGCTATTAGGAGTTAAAAACAATCAACATTTATTTTTGTCATTAAATTAATCACCTATGACTCAGAACACACAGAAGGGGTGAATTAAATCCTAACCTCATTGAAATCAATGGGGCCTCACTTTGCCATTGACTTAATTGGGGCCAGTATTTACACCAGGAGTAGACTTACAGAGTAAGGTAAGTAGAGTATTTGTATAATCACTTTAAAAAGCAGAACTATAAAAGTTATTAAAGGTCATGCTTATAGTTTGAGTCTCTTAGAGCAGTGGTTTTCAAACTTTTTTCATTTGTGGACCTGCAAAAATTTTTGAATGGAGGTGCGGACCCCTTTGGAAATCTTAGACATAGTTTGCGGAGCCCTCAGGGGTCCATGGGCCACAGATTGAAAGCCACTGTCTTAGAGGTTCTTCACATGAGAAAAAATAAAATTGCTAGTGGAAGAACTTGGACAACATGATAATATGTGATGATAATAAAGCAGCACAATTATTGATTTTATTTTGCACTGGAAACATGTACTTTTTAAATATAGACCACATCAGTCTGTTCATCTATATATGATGGCTACATAATTATAAAATAAACATTAGTTTATTTATATCAGTACAGTATACTAACTAGATTTCATACACTTCATTTTTTCAAAGAATTACGGTGCTTCATAATGATGGGAAGCCAACACCTTAAGAGGCCAAGATTCCACATGCAGGCTGATGAAGGAGATTGGGAGAATGTGGCAGGGTTGGAAGTCAGAAATTAGAGATGGGGAAAATGACATAACTCAAGATGAATTTATGTTTAAAATGCAACCTTTGACTTTATAACAATAAATGTAATTTGTGGAGGTTTTGTAAGAATATTATATTGGTAGCTTAATATAAAATGAACAGCAAAAATTGTGCACAAAAAAAAATAGTTAAATTACGCAGATGATATTTTTTGAAAATGCCTAAGTTATGCCATGTAGTGTAAGAAATCTTTAAAATTACATAATGACATTGAAAAATAGGCTACTGTGTTTCTGATGAGCATCTTTGTATTTATATATTGTAAAAGTTTACATAAAAAGTTCAAGATAAGGAATATTCAAAGATACACTGGGATACTTTGACAAAAATCAATGTAAAAATATATATTGCCCTATATAGTGTATGAAATGGATAGGAAAATGTGCAAACATCAAAAACATCCTATTTGCCATTATATAGCTAGACAGAAAAGGCTGAGTTTCAGGTAGAGTACACAACCCAAGCAGTATGTAAGGAATGTGTGGCATAAGCCAAGAAGTAGCCTTATAAATTCCAATTAATGGAATATGATTTTAAATGCCTGATTCAACTACTTGGAGTAAATAGCCTGAGAACATCATTTTCAAGACCATTTTTTAAAAATCCAATTTTATAATATAGCTGTTCAAATAATCTAGGAAAAAAGTGACAAATTATTTAGCTTCACTCAAAAAGCATCCAGGTTTGGATTCTATATTGATTTCTTATAAATTTTAATTGCATATGACTGATACATCAGATAATTATATGATTCACAAAGCTAAATATAATTTTTTGATTGCAATTATAGTATAAATACAGAAACTTTGAATTAAAGGAAGTGTGGATTTAACAAGTTCAAGCTCTGAATACCTTTCTTTTGAAAGAATATCCAAAGATATTTCTTCAGGCTTTCCTCCTCCGTCTTCACCCTCAAAGGTGTACTCTTTTGATTCAGTTTGGCTTTCATTTTCATTCTGAGTAAGTATTTGCAAAGGCAGAGAGGACAAAAAAGACAAAAATCCTGTCATGATGGAATCAACATTGTATTCTGATACATGGTTACATTACGAAATTAAAACTTTTATGCAAAAATTACATATTGTTTGAAATAAAACAACTATCCCTTTCCATGAAATTGCTAGTATCCAGGAAAGTACAAAACACATTAATGTGTAGATGGAAAAAACATGACAGATCCAAACCAGAGCCTGTTAAAATGAAGTTTGTTATGCTAAATAAACAGTTTCTGGGTTCTCTGTTGGATGTTGCTATAGCAACATTAAAATCTGAGTTTACCTAAAGTAAAAAGATAGGCAGCTAAACTCCACCTCCTCATTATTTAACCAACCCATAAGGCAGCAGACAAAAGAAATCCTACTGTATTTACATACCATGGCTCCTAAGGTAGCCAAAGTCCATATTTACCTGTGTTTGCGTACTGTTGTTGCATAGCTCAGAAAGCAGCTTCTCTCTTCCTGGTACAGAATGTTGCTTTAACAATTCTAGTTCCTCTAAAAGGATTCTCTCTCTCTCTGTAACCAAGTTGTCATTCTCCACTGAGACACTCTAAAAATGAAATTTAATAAGGGCATACTATGAATAGTAGAAGGAAAACATTAACATTAGGCAGGTTTTTAATCTTCTGGTGTTAGTGATTCCTAGCACTTCCAATACTCAACATATTTTGCACCAGGAAAATGCAGCTTCTTTTATTAAGTGGTTAAAAGCAAATTTAAAGCTTTCTGAAACTGAGAGCTAATTGGTGGTTTTGGGATCTAGGATTTTCATACAAATCTGTAAGTACTTCTTTTAAAGCACAATATTTACACTGGAAGTTACAAGTTTAACATCATAATATATATATATACTGTAGTATAATTTTTAGGATGGCAGACAGACTACCTAGATAATATGTCCTTTTTATAAAAGATCTTCATAAAGGTGAAAGAATATAGTATAACAAACTAATTACAGCTGAGGGTAAAAACAGGGAAGGAGATTCCTAATAATCAGGGGAGCAAGACTCTGGCGCAGCCTGCCAATAGGAGTAGGGGGGCAAACAACCTAACTCAGCGTTTCGCAAACTGGGGTCTACGGACCCCCTGGGGGTCTGCGGGCCCTGTTGATCAACTCCTCCCTCTCCCTCCCTCAACTCCTCCCGCTCCCTCCCAGTGCCTCCTGCACACTGGGTGGAAATAGGCAGGGAAGAGGAGGGGCTTGGGTGTAGCGGGGGTGGGAAGAGGTGGGGCCTTGAGGGAAGGGGTGGAGTGGGGGTGGGGCCTGGGGCTGAGTGGGGGGCTTGGGGAGCCGTGAAAAATTTTAAATCAAAATGGGGGTCCTCGAGTTGCTAAAGTTTGAGAACCGGTGACCTAACTAGTTTTAGGGAGCTTGATAAGTTTATGAACTGGATTAAGTGACTGGCTTGCCTACTGGAGACTGGACTTTATGACCAGGGAGGTCCCTTCCAGTGCTATGGTCCAAATTTAGAGGAGCTAGAAGTATTCCTGATTTAATAATTATACATTAATTCTAACATAAATCTCATGGCAAAAACATCCTTTACATTAAAACAGAGGAGCTAATGACCTAAATCACACAAGTACTCTCTCCCCTCAGTGTTAGAAGTTTCAGCTCCCGCAATGTATAGATGTGAGTGTAAGGAGATAGAAGAGGTAGTGCAGAGGAGGGGAAGATATAGGTATCCCAAAGGAACAATTCCAGGACAATGAGTAAGAAGAGGTCCAGAAATAGGCTAAAGGATAAGCAGGCCTGACAACCACACCCCTAAAGTTGCAGAAAGGAGAAGCAGGCTTACCAGCTACCTACAACCACAATGTTTGGGAACAGCAGGTCACTATTACACTTTCCTCCCATGAAGCAGACAGAAGGTAGATAGAGAAAAACCTAGTATGGGAGGAGCATAAGGTGTCAGGTGGAACCTTGTAAGTATAGTGGAGTAGAACTGAAGAACTTTAGAGTTCTCCTGTCATTATTTTCTCGTATATTTTTGTAATGTTGCATTGTTCAGATGACACAATACATATCCATGCACTGTCAATGTAATATGTGAGTCGGTGAATGTATGACTGGATGGATTCTTTTGAGTTTTGTCCTCTTAGTCTGGTAAGAGATAAAATCTTATTTCTGAGATGCCGATAATTAAGAGGAGTTCCTTTAACATTCCTTTTATGGAGATTGTATGGGTTTTGGGACACTGGATTCTAGGGTGGCTATATTTTAGAAATGCAAAAAATATAGTAAACATACACCCTTGCCTTTCCCACTAAACTAATTTGTACTTTACAAAGCCAAGCTCCTTACAGCCCAATGGAATCAAGGAGGATGTCTTTTGGCTGCTGGGAAGTTCACTCTTGCTCATAATGGTTTATTTCTTCCCTAGGGAATATTAACCCTTCTGCCCACCAGTGCATGGAAGCTCCTTGCAGCTTCCACAACACCAGGTCCAATCAGGCAGACCACTGAGTCTCCTGTAATTGGTACTCTCTCATTTTACCTGAGACCCAGGTGGAAGCAGCATATTATGCAGTGGAAGAGCAGTGTGGACTGCCTTTCTACACCACAAGATAGGGCATCTGGCTTGAGATAAAAGGGAGCAAGAGGGAAGAAATATGGCATTAGAGACACTAACTGGGAGTTGGATCAGTGCAGGCCACTCCTGGAATGCCCCACTCCACAGATGATCCAAGTTTGAACAGTGAGCAGTTATTCCTGGGAACACTGTGCCAACGATAGCAGTGAGGACAGGGCACTAAAAGAAGCAATGGATCACTACGCCACTGACAACAATCACTGGGTGGGTCAATTAATGATAACCCTCTGGGACCACATTTACTCTGAGGGAAATTGGTTAATGGAAGCTGGCCCCAGAACCCTCATGCCCTTGACTTGGTAGGCTTCACTGTACAGATAGTGGCAGGAGATCAGGCTGCTAAACGTCTTCCCAGCAACAATAAGGTGGTTGAACTGCTGGAGGCTCCAACCAAGACTAGTCCATGACAGTTTAGGGCTGATTGTGGTGAGAACTCTTTTTTTAAAAAAAAGCCAGTATCAGTTGTCAATACACTCTTCTGCCTCTGCCATTGCCCCACACCCTCCATTACCTCGGCTAATTGAACTTTAAGTCTATCAAGCTCTGCTAGGAGTTGCTCTTGATTTTCTTTTTGCCGTTCCATTTGCTGCATATGCCCCTGTCTCAATAGTTCTGTTGCCTGCTGATGTTCCTGATATTGTCGTACAAGTTCCTGTCGCATGTCTTCCAAACGCTCTTCATATAGCAACAGCTGACCTGAGGTTTCTGTACTGGATGTTGCCATCTCATGATAGGGCTGTAATATTTGAATTGTTATTACCATTTTATATGCAGGTACATGTATGAAATGGTTAAACAATTTTTCAAAAATATTTGCACAAATCAAAACAGCTACCATCCAAGAAATCAACTTGTTGCCTGCTTCTTGGAAGGCCAAATGTTAAAGAATCACATACTCCCCAACTAAGAAACAGTAAACATATGTAATGATGTAATGTCCCAAAACAAAGAAAAATATTAAGCTTTGCTTAATATTTTGGGGTTGGTGAGAGAGTGCAGGGACTTCATATATGAAGCTCTATCCAAGTAATATTAATATCCATGCCCTTATCTCCAACCTTCCTCATTGCAACCTCCTGCTTTGCACTTTTATCTTCCTCTTCTCAAATCTATCACCTTCCTTGGACCACATCTCATATATTCTTCTCTATTTTCTCTACTCTTCTCTTCCCTTTTTCTTCTGAATAAAATTAATGATTCTCTTTTTCAGTTTCAAAGCACTTCACAACTCAACTCCTACCTATATCTCTCCTCACCACTACTGCTTCTTTTGTTCTCCAAAATCATCCCTCCTAGCTGTTCCCTTTGTGTGTGTGACTCACTTCTGACAGAGTGCTTTCTCACACGCTTTTCCATACCTGGGACAGACCCCAATTCATATTTTCAAAAGCCTCCTCATATTCAACCTTCAAAAATATCCATATGGCCTACTACTTGCATGAAGTACTCGAGTTACAGTTTTTGTTTCTCTCTGAAATGTGCCCATTGCAACTACCCATCTCTCTGTTTTTGTTCTGTAGCCTTCTGTTTTGGCAAGCAACAAAACTGCCTGTGCTCTTATACCTTTAATAGTGATGGGTGAAATTTGTTGACTTTTCCAATTAAATTTCTTCCAATGAAAAATGCATTTTTGGTTCAACCAAAACAACATTTTGCAAATTCATGTTCATTTCAGTTAATTGCATCAGTCCAAAAAAAATTAGGAGGAGGTGCCCTCCCTCCTTATATCCAAGAGCCCCATGATTAGGGACTTGAACCCAGGTCTCACGTATCCCAGGTGAGTTCCTTAACAACAATGGTATTGGCTAATCTGAGGTGGGTCTCTCTCAGTCTCTCCTGTTGAAGCTGTTCCACTTTATATAAACAATTAATTTCACTGGAGCAGGGACTGGAACCCAGAAGTCCCCACTCCCAGGTGAGTGCCTGAGCGACGAGGCTATAGAGTCATTACCACTCTCTGGTCCAATGAATGTTTAAGTATTTTACACAAAGTGCAACAGCTTCAACAGAAGAGACTAAGAGAGACCCATTACAGAATAGCGAATAGCCTAGTGGTTACTCACCAGGAATAAGGGAAACCTGGGTTTGAAGTCCCTGCTCAACAGCAGTGATTTGAACTTGGGTCTCCTACATGAGTGCCCTTGCCTCTGGGTTATTGGGAGCCTCCTCCTCCATTTTGTGCGTGGTGCCTAAGTCCCCTTGTAAATATAGCCCTTCATTTTCTTTGCTTTTATTAAAAAATACAGTTATAGATACCAGATCTATTAAAACCAAATCCTTCATTTTGAACAAAATGTTTTGTTTGACCCAAAACATTTTTTTTCTCATTTTTCTATTCATTGATAATTCTAATAAATTTAGGTTTTGGGTTGACCTGAAACAATATTTTCCCCAATTTTTTGGAACTGCCAGCAAACCAAAACATCAGTTATTTGCATGGAACAGTGTATAAAGTATTTGTTTGGCTGAGTTCTCCTATTGTACAGTTTTGTTTATAGTGATAAATTAGTATTTGAAAAAGCACATTCTACGTTCAAGTGACAACAGATATTAGAATATAGATAATGCTTGCACCGTGCACTCATAACAAGAGTCGATCATGCACATTTCATGTTATTTAAAAATTATATATGGAAGAGTGCATTTTACAATTCCAATTTTATTCTCTTTAGGACATGATCTTTGTAAAAATATGAATTTCAGAAGCTCTTTTCTGCAAATACATACCTTTACAAGTAGAATATATAACGCAAATGTGTTTAGAACTTTAAGCATTTCAAATAATCTCAAAACACAGTTTCCAAAGAAACAAAACTCACTACTCTATAAAAAATTATTAGATCTGAATCCAGTTATGGATAAATATATGAGAATCCTTCCACTCAAAATATATATACATTGCTATAAGATTTTAATGAAGACTAGGCTAGCTAAGTTTCACTGGTTCCTTTCTGAAGAGGGTAGATGGAACTGTTACTTATTTGAAATGCAAAATTTAGATTAATTATAATTCCACCTATATAATGCTTTGCAACTAGAGAATCATTGTCAGACACATTTATTCCCCCCCGCCCCCCGTCTCTTATTCCCTGATATATAGTATTCAGAGGACTCACTATCATGACATTGTAATCTCTGTTGTAAAAAAAGAGGTGGAAATAACTCCAGCCAATTTTTAATTGTCAAGATTGCTCACTAATCAGTGGTGCTAACCGTCCCCTAAACCTGAACCTAATGAGCTCCCCACTGTACAAAGGAAAGAGAACATACAATTTTGATTAAATCTAGACTCATGAAAATATTATAAAAAATTGGAAAAATGAAACTTTTAACATCATAGTCCATGTTTAGTTACTTAAAAGTGGATTGTGTACAGGGAGTCTGGCGGAGATTTCTGTTACAGACATAACTTAACCTTTTGCTATGAACATTTTCCAGGTATCAGTTTTTCCATATATTTATTTCAGTTTGCCCCGGACATAGGAACGGCTCCAGGCACCAGAGCACCAAGCGCGTGCCCAGGGCGGCAAGTCGCGGGGGGCAGCCTGCCAGTCGCCGTGAGGGCGGCAGTCGGCTGCCTTCCGCGGCATGCCTGCAGGAGGTCCGCCGGGTCCTGCGGCAATTCGGCAGCGGGTACGCCGAAGGTGTGGGACTGGCGGACCTCCCGCAGGCATGCTGCTGAAGGCTGCCTCACTGCCGTGCTTGGGGCGGCAAAATACATAGAGCCGCCTCTGCCCGGACATATACTGCTTCTGCCTCCATGATACCAAAAAGAAGTAGACCAGGATGGTTTTGCTATTTAAGCAGGTGAAGGGACACAGTCTGAGGGGGCAGTAAAAGATATGCACCCTCCTACACTGTGTGTAGTTCCACTCTACAGAGGATCCATATGTGGCAGCACATAATGAGTGAGCATAACATGGGCCAGAGGCCCTTCAGCTTTGTGGATCTTACCATCTTATCTCTTTCAGAAGGGAATGAATTGAGTAACCTATCTTTGTCACTGAGCTGCAGTAGCCCTGTAGACACAACAGGGTAAAAACTTCCCCATCTCACTTGATAAATTGCCAAATGCCTGGCTATTAGGATTGAATGGTGTACATTCTGTACATACCTCTCCTCCCCCAGAGATTAAAAATAATATATTTTAGCTATCGCTTTTATCCTTTCAGATGCTGTCCCCTATATATCAAGAAAGACATGGGTGGGTTAAAATAATACATTTACACAATTTTATCCCCTTTATATAGGTTTCATGCATCACTAGTAAGACATATTTATTTCTATTAAAATAATTTTTAAAAATCAAGCTTATTTTTCACTGTTTATGCCATTCTTTCTTTTTTGCATTTCACAAACTTTGATCATGAAAATGGATTAGTCATTTTCAGTATATTCAGTTTTATGTTCCAATTCTCATGCATTAGTGTAATACTACAATATTTGGGTTAAAATACAGCACACAAGTTGCTAAATAAAATATGAATTTTCATAGAACTAAAATAAATCCTAACTTTTCTGGTAAAATTAACTCTTTTCCATTTACAATTTTTTAAAACCCCACCAGTTTAGGCCTAAATTACCTAGTAGTACTGGGGGGGGAAAGCAAAAGATTTTCTCAGGTGGATGTTTATTTACTTACTGATATTTCCTTCACTGTAAGCTCTTTGTCATGGGAGAAAGGTAATACTGGAAACCTCATTTCATTCTTGCTCAGTTCTAGTATGTAATCAGGATTAACACTTGATCCAAGTTGTTCTTCAAGAGAAGAAATCTCACTGGACTCTTCACTCAGCTCCTTGCTAAGTGGTTTAAATTCTTCTGCATGTTTAATGTCTGCTTTCTTCTCCTTACTAAGATGGCTGTCTAACTCATCTTCGGTGCACTTCTTCCTACTTTCAAAACATTTTTCCTTTTTAGGAACAATTTGTGTTTGTGCTGATTCTTCCTCTTGTCTAGCCATTCTTGCCAGTTCAGTCTGTTGGGCAAAGGCTACACTCATTGACACAATAACCTGAAAAAATAAAAACAACCTTTAGAAGTTCACACATAGCAGCGTCTACTACTGCAGAAGAAAACTAGTTGCTACCCATCAATAATATGAATAAATGAATAAATCCATTTTACATGGAAATAAATACATTTAAAAGTTAAAAAAGCAACACAGTTAGCAAATAATATTTGTATTTTTAAATAAGCCATTCTAAAGTCAGATATATTATTGGGAATACAACTATCTAGTACTTTAAAAGAAAGTCAATCTATAGTATTTGACTCTATAACCTCCCATTGCCTGAATTCCACTGGATGACTACAAACCATATGAGAAGTTATTACTTTATTAGTTCCAATAATATTTATCTCCTATTAATCTCACTGAGTGATTCCCCCCCTCCTTGTTTTTTTTTTTTTTTTTTTTATGCTGTCTCATAATGAAAGGAGATGGATAATTTTTTCACTATAACCTTCATGTACTTATGGAGAGTACAAGAACAGAAAATAAATTCTGCAATGATGAGAGAAGTATGACAAAGCTGACATAGTAGAGATTGTATAAAGAACTTAAATGGGGACATTTCACATTTTACAGAAAGCTACTTAACCTAGTTGA
This sequence comes from Terrapene triunguis, assembly GCF_002925995.2. Lineage (NCBI taxonomy): Eukaryota > Metazoa > Chordata > Testudines > Emydidae > Terrapene > Terrapene triunguis. The sequence goes on from NW_020664435.1 coordinate 31,993,316, forward strand.
TGTCTAAGAAAATATCTGCAACTATAACAACAGGTTTTGAAGAAAGTAGCAAGACATTCAATCCCTCACCCTTCCTGATTTTTATAAATAATTTCTAACGGTGAGGATAAGACAGTTTGGCTGAATGAAGATCCAGACACTTAAAGGATATGAGGACTGATAGATCAGACATACTATGTGTCTTGCTACTTTCTTCAAAACCTTTTGTTATAGTTGCAGATGTTTTTCTAGACATCAACTAGGTAAAGTGGCTTTCTGTAAAATGTCCCATTTAAATTCTTTATACAATCTCCAACAGAGTCCTCATCCTCAAAGGAAACCTGCATAATATTTTCAAAAGACAAGTCTGGGAGCTTACGTTCATAACTCTGCTAGACATCAAAAATCATGGACTGAACAGAGACACTGGACTGTTGTAATAAGCCATAAATCTATAACCTACTAACACCCTCTTTTTGTCCTTAGACTACAGAGGTGTTAACGGGCCACTGTACCTTGAATAGTCCCTTAGAATATGTGCTAACTACTTATACTTAGAACCCTGTGTGGATACAAAAATTTGGATCCGTATCCAATGTGCTTCCGTGATAATTAACTTGTATCTGACCCGTGATCTGCACTCCACCTTTTATAAGTATCTGCATCCACACCAGCACCCGAACCCTATCTCACTGTTAGAGCCCTGCCCACAGTGCTTAATTTGTAATGAAAGAGGTGTCAGGGCTCAGCCTTAGCAAGCCCAGGCACAAATTAAACACTGCAGCTGGAGCCGCAGCCTCCCCATGCCAGGAAGTAACAGCTGGAGCTGCAGCCTCCCTGCATGCGGGAGCTGACAGACTCAAAGGAGTAAGTCGGTGCTGGGGCTATGACCTGCTATACCGAGAGGTGCCGAGACTCAGCCCTGGCAAGCCGCAGCACAAATTAAGCACTGCCTGTGCGGATACAAACATTTGGATCTGCATCTGATTCACAAAGATGATAAACAATACAACTGCATCTGTATCCATGGATGCAGATATCCATGGATATAAGTGGATAACTGTGGATTTGCAGGGCTCTACTTATGCTAAACAATCTGCTCCACCTTACATTTAGCCGTGATGCTCGGAGTCTCTCTCCCAGAGCAAAAGAAGAGCTGTTTGTGGCTCAAAAGCTTGTCTTTCTTCTATCAACAGAAGTTGGTCCAATAAAAGATATTACCTCACCCACATTGTCTCTCTAATGAAAATACAGTCAAGTGGTCCACAAGGAGAAAATGTATTCACATTGTACAGATATACAGAAAAGTTAATCAGTTCTCTTCTCCTTTTATAAAAATAAAAATTAATAAAAATGGAACAAACCAGGTAAGCAGCCCAAATCTTCTAAACTTAGCTAAGCGCTTCCAGTCAACTCTAATCAGATACCTCTTTCAAAAAAATTGGATTAGACTGATTAAGTTGCTCTTTTCCTTTACGGAGAAGATTTTGAGAGGGTTATACAGAGGATTTTAGGGGCAGGACCCCGTGGAAGATGGGTATTGGTTAAGAAAATAAAAGGATTAACTAATGTATGCTAAGGAATGAGTGAGAAAAGAAAAATAAAGCGGGTTAGTATGGGCCCACTTATCACGTTAAGCTTGTGTCAAAAGCACAACGTTCCCTACAGGCTTTGAAAGATTCTTCCTTGTTCAGAATCAGAACAAGATAGTTTCCCATAAATAAATATAACTATAACAATATATTTGTTCTGTAATTTTCTGAACAGTAACAAACAGTAAATAAAACCATATTATACATGCTTAAAAAGTTGTTACTATAAAGTTATACCTTAGCTGTTTCTTCTTCTAATCTTTCTTGGTACTGTTTTTGCAACAGCTGAATAATGTCCATATCACCTTTTGATTCCATTTTACTAGGAAACTGTAAGAAAAAAATATGAAATATTAATTTATGGTTTCTTGCTTTTACTTTCTCAATTCTACAAGTTTCAGCTAGGATACTGAATTTTCTAAACCTTTTTTTTTTTTTTTTAAGGTTACCTGTAAATTAGTTTAAGTAATCTTGGTCCATGAAGAAAAAGAGTTGTGAAAGGGAATTTTCTTCACTGCGGCTCCAAAATCAGATACATAAGCTAAAATTGCAATAGCTGAAGTGGTGGTTCAGTTCTCCAGCACTGTTTGCACCCTCAGAAGCACAGAAGCCAGGGTAAGGGCAGAAGGGACATGACTAGGTCACAGAGCCTTATAAACAAGTCTGAAATACAGTACTGCCAATCCCAAAAGTTCAAAAATCATGAGTCTGGTCTCAACAAATATTAAGGGTGGCTTAAAAGTTTTGAATTTTTTTATTTGCTGTTTTTTGAGCCTTTAAGAATTAAATTTTCAAACTTTATTCTGCAACCAGGGCTAGAAATTTTTTTTTTAAATGAAAGCTAAGATTATTGCTCATCATAATTTGTATGACACACACATTTTCTTTTATATGTTTTGTAAAAACTTAAATGAGATTTTCATTTTTTCTTGAGCATGGGCTGAACTCATGTTCATGTTTCACTTCCAAACATATAACTACTGAGATTATCATCATCATTTGTTTATTACTCCAAAACATTATTCCCAAATTTCAATGATGTCTTGTTGAAGTGTAAATATTTATATGTCAAGGTACTTAAATTATGCTGAAAACACATAATATTGTTGATAAACAAACTGAATTATATAGTACCTCTACTGCCGTATCTGTACTTTCAGTTTGTGTCATTTTCTGCATGACATCTTTAGAGTTTCCCTGCGACTCTGCAGATATACTAAAATGTAAAAGAAAGATGGGAAAAAGATTAATATTACAAGATATTCATTTCAGTTTCCCAGTACCTCTAGCCAATTATATAAGAAAAAATTAAACTAGTGACAGAGGACACACATTTTACATGACACAAATTCTGTGGTACTCTTTTAATAGTATGCAAAATGATGATTACTATTAATTATTTGTATTGCAGTAATGCCCAAATGCCCCAGTCAGTATCAGCCCCATTGAGAAAAATGCTGTGTAAACACAAAGCTAAACAGAGCCTCTGCCCAAAGACTTTACAGTCTAATTTGAAACAATAAATAAGCAGGGCCGGCTCCAGGCACCAGGCACCCAAGCTGGTGCTTGGGGCGGCACCTGGAGGGGGGCGGCGCGGCGCTCCAGCCGCCAGGGAGAGCGGGGCCACAGCAGGGCTCGCCGCCCTCCCCCCGGCTGCCGGGGCTCGCCGCCCTGCGCTCTAGCCGCCGGGGGGGGGGGAGAGCCGAGTCCCAGCCGGGGCTTGCTGCCCTGCCCCCGGCGCTCTGGCCGCCAGAGGGGGAGAGCCGAGCCCCGGCCGGGGCTCGCGGCCCCCCCCCCGGGGCCCCGGCGCCCCCCCCCCCTGCGGGGGGTGGGGGGGGGGCGGCCGGAGGCTTTTTCGCCTGGGGCGGCGAAAAAGCCAGAGCCAGCCCTGAAATAAGTGAATGTGACAAACAAGAAGAGCAAAGGATAAAGGTTGTTGGAGTTGAAGGATAAAGGTAATGAAAATAAAAACTTTTAGTTATGCACATTAGTTATTACACAATTTGACAATTTAAGCTTAAACATAGAAGTTGGGATATTTGAAAGACCCTAAGCGACTTAGGAACACAAGTCCTCTTGATCTCAGTGGGACCTATCGTCTTAAGTCATGTAGGCACTTTTTAAAATTCCACTCAAAATCAATAAAGTTTGGTGAAATGGGACCAGAAGCATCTCCAAACATTTTGCTACTCTAGGCAAACCTAAATATGTCATTCCCACCTCCATTCTATGTTTTCTATCCATGCTACTTAGTGGCCAGGGACGCAAGTCACAAAACTTACCAAATACATACAGTAATCACACTTAAAAAATTTCTACAAGTTTGAGAGATATTATCAGTCCTGCCAGTATTCACCATTGCAAGTATAAGGACACTTTCACAAACTGAAAGACTCTTTCAAAACAAAAGATATTTTTAAAAGTGTAACTACTGTGTATATATTCAAAAGAATGAAATATTCCATCCAATATTAAGAAAATGTTAAGGTTACAAAATGAAGTCTGAAAAAATCTGGTTTAGCTCTGACCCCCAGGTTTGTGGATTATGATAGTCTTTAATTACATGATCATATAAAACAGCAGTTCTCACACTGTGGATCAGGACCTCAAAGTGGTCCCGACCCCATTTTAATGGGGTTGGCAGGGCTGGCATTAGAGTTGCTAGAGCCCAGGGTCAAAGACAAAGCCCTGGGCAGCAGAGCTCAGGATTTGTCTTCAGCTCTGGGTGGAGGGACTCAGGTTACAGGCCCCTTGCTCAGGGCTGTAGCCCTTGGGCTTCCGCTTTGGCCCTCCCCACCCAAGGTGGCAGGACTCAGGCAGGCTCAGGTTTCTGTCCCCTTCCAGGGGTCATGTAGTAATTTTTGTTGTCAGAAGGGGGTCGTGTGCAATGGAACCGCTGATATACAATATTTTCCATGGGACTTCTTAGTAATTTAGGGAACAAGATGGATAGAGCACAGTGAATGAGGGAGCTATTTATTTGTTATCCACCTTGTTCAGTGTCCAGTCCCCTGCCTCATTCACTGTACATCATCCTACCCCATATCATCCACTACCCACTCCCACTCACTTTACAACCCTTCCTCTACAGAGTACTCTTCCATCACCCAGCCTCATGTCCTTTTTCTCAACATCTACACTCCCTACCTTCAGTTATATAGACTCCCACCCTTACAGGCAGGTGGGACTAGCAGCCCCATTGAGACTAGCAACTTCTGCCAAGCTCCGGTTGCTCCTATTGTTTATTCACCACCAACATACAATTAAGGGGAAGCCAATGGTCAAGGTTTGACTAAAAGGGTGCAGGCTAAAGAAGAGGAGGTGCTGAGATGCTGGAGAAACCAGATGGGGCCAGACACCAGCTGGAAGACTGGTCACAATTTTTTTGCTGCCCTTTTAATTGTTACACCCTAGTCAGATGCATGTCCTGCTTGTATTATATGGGTGGCTTGTTAACAGACAAGTCAAGCATCTGAATGAATAAGGCAGGTAAGAAGTCTCTTGTTTCTTTCTACACTTAAATACCACAATGCTAGGCACCTTAGAGAGCTCTACATATTCTAACTGGGTTACGTTATGTTGGCAGCAAGTTGATACAAGGAAGCTCAAAGCTCTGGCTATACTCTTCTTAAGAGAGACGTTACAAAAGGCCAAAGTTAGAACCAGGCTATAAAAATATTAAGATTTGTGGCTTTCACAAATCCTTCCTCTAATATTCCCTTTCTGCCATCACGAGACAAATGAGTGCCTTGCTAAAGAAGACATAATGTGTAGGGTGAATGAAATAAGACGTTAAACTTCTTTATTGCTAGGTTTATGATCTTTTGTCACATTTTAAATGTATACAAATTTTCAAGCTTACTTTTCCTCAACAGCATATTTTATGTAAAACCATGTCTTCAGTAAGATAACTTTGAAATAGCAAGGAATCCAAAATACCTGATAACTTTCTCAAAGTAGCAACAATTAATTATTTTAGCTACAAAAAGTTACTGATTATTTCTAGGACTCTAATTAAAAATTTTATTTTGGTTTCTTTATAAAGAAGTCAGGTAATGAACAAGTCCTATACTATAATGTATGGTGCTCCTCAATCTTAGGATTCACTGAGTTCATCAATAAATAACTATTAAAGAAATTACTCTAATTTTTAAATAGCGTTACACAGCTTTTCCATTAATTATTTACCAAGATGTGACCTGTGACCTGGATATGCAACCTGGTGAAAAGATACTACCTTCCCAGCAAAGAAGGAATTAATTCTCTGCTTAGCTCTTACACAGATTACAAGTGGAGTAACAAAGTAAGGATGGGGACTGAAGACTCCCCAGAAAACTCTATAAAGCAACTACCTGGTAATCATAGGTTAGACCTATAAGGAGGTGGAACTACACATTTGGTTCCCAGAAGACTTAAGTTATACCCAAGCAAGGGTATTTTTCCAATTAAATTCTAGGTTTATGTGAAAACCTTTGGTTTCCTTCTAACTTGCATAAGCCTCAAGAATACAGGGGTGAACGAACAGGACAGTACATCATCTAAAATGTTTATTCTAAAAAGAATGCATGCTCATGAGTATTTACTTATTGCTAAATATTTTCACTGCACAAAGAGTTAACTTGAATGAAACCAGCAGATTAACATGTATACAAAAAGAAGTCTAAAAAAGGATCAAGTGGTAACACAAACTAAAAACTGTCAGGAAATTAATTATAAAGGCTGATAACTTGTCTGGGCCAGTACAGATATTGCAGTCTATAGATTTTAATGAAATCCACATTGAAAATACTTCAAATGTACCATTTTTACAATGCTGAAAATTGACCAGGCTAGCAGGCCTTCAATAATCTCAAATGCTCACTGGAAGTTCATGCCTAGCTGTATGAGTATTCAGAAGGCACTGTGTTTGTTCTACAAAACAGACAGTAGCAGGGAGCTGTAAAAACTAAGGTACTGGTCCTGCAAACATTAAGCCTGTGTGTAAATCATGTATGTTCAGGGCCTAGTGTTTCCAATAAAGTAAGCATATATGATTGAGTACACACAAGGAGCAGATCAACTGGGTACATAGATACCATTTTACTTGCATCCGACGAAGTGGGTATTCACCCTCGAAAGCTTATGCTCCAATACGTCTGTTGGTCTATAAGGTGCCACAGGACTCTCTGTCCATTTTTACATAGTCACTTCTCAGGGTAGAAATGTATTTTAAGAAAGGGAAGGAAAGACATATAAAATCTAGAAAAGTGTAACAAAAAGAAAAAAATATGCTTTCTCCACTTTGCCAAAGCAGACATGCCTAGCTTGAATGGCTCCCGACTGAGATAGGAAGTGCTTTTGTTCAGACTGGCAGGGTTCTGAAGAGCAGTAGCTGAAAGAGAGTGGTTGTGCCTTTTCACTTCCCACAGCTACCTGGGAGGTTTGCCCCTACCTTTCCTATCCTACTTGGTAACAAGTACTGTACTAAATACACCAAATATTTAATAATTTATATATTGAGTAATATGAAGTAATGAGTAAAATTTGCAAATGTTCATGGGTAACTATCAAATCTATTGCAATGGTATAATATACAATAATTTGCAATGATATATTAGAGAAATACTTGTAAAATAGCAAATTCAGTATCCAATAATTTCTGAGTTACCGGCTACTGCTCTCTCACTTAGTTCATACTGGTTATACCATTTCTTTGTAAAATACTTGATTTTAAAAAAAAGTGATGAGTAAAAAAATGTTCATATAATTTGATGATTTTTTCATATTCCGATGTTGTTAATAAGTTATAAAGCTTTGCACCAATTAGCTTTTTAAAAAACACTACTGTTTACATATGGTGTTCAGTACAAAATGGTAAATACTATAGAAAAGGAGGATAAAGATCATGGGATACCTGAAATCTTTAGGGGATTCACTGACATCCTGAAGTCTATTCTGTAAATGAACGATCTCTGTAGTGTATCTCTCTTCAGTTTCTTTCAACTGCTGCTGGAAATAGGATCGGAGATGCTCAATTTCTTGAGCATGTTTTCCTTCAAGTTGTGTTTTAAGGTTCTCCATCTCCTCCCAACGAGATGCTCTAACCATAAGATCTGTAAATGGGTAATTTGAAGGGAGAAAATCAGTTAACAATTATGTTAATACACATAAAAAGTCTATTTGAAATAGTAAAACAATGACTAGCAATAACATCAAAGATCTCATAAAATGTTAATGAAGGTAATTATTTTTATTGTGATAGCAGAGCAATCCTATTTTCTATAAATAACAATATTGCAAAACAACACAAGCACTCTCTTTCTCTCTTATTAGAGGTAATATTAACAATCCCTTTAATTGCTGAAAACCAAAAAATATTACTGAACACAGTTCTAGAGCAGATCAGCTGAATTACTAAACAAAATTCCAGAGTTTTATAAGAACAAAAAGCACATAAATCAGATGACAGAATCCTCAGTACTTAAGGTGTTTAACCTTGTCTTATCCACTAGAAACAAATTTAGATTTAAAGCATTTTTATGGCTATAGACATTACAAATAATTGCATATGTATCTCTTTACCAATAAGGTCCTGTGAAGGGGTCTGAAAGCCTTCTATTTTCATTTGCAGACAGCTGCTTTCCTCTTCTTTTCTATGCTCCAGTTCAACATATGATGTCTGTTGCTCTTCAGACTAGGAAAAGTACAGTAAAAACAAATGACAATAATTTAAATAATATTTAAACCAAGAATAGAAACTGTAACTGTCCTGAAAGCATAACACAAGTGTTAATACTTTACTTGCACCCAATCTACCATTTATATAAAATACATACACATACCCACATTATGCATATTTTGCAACCTTTTTTTAAACGTAACCGCTGAATATATCACATTTAACCTTTTAATATGTAGCAATGCAGGATACACTGTCTGTACTATTATCAAATTTTCTACTGATGGCACATCACTAAGAAAAATGATCATTTAATCAAAATCATCTTATATTTGTATGACGGAATACTGTGCTATTTACCCAAAGACTGTCTTAAGTTCTACAGTATCCAGTATATCAAGATATGGAGGGCAGGCACACTGCAAAGATGATTCATTTGGTCTTATGGTAATAGATGGAGTATTGCTGGTTACACATCTATTCAACCCATTTTGTTAACAGATCCACCAAGTCAATTCATAGTGACTTTCATAAATGCTGCATGTCTCTCCCCCCTGCTTTTCAATAAAAGCGAAGTCGTGCATGCAAAAAAAACCTTAGAATGAGCTCAGAATGAGAATTTTTACTTTATATTGAAAGCTCATGCTCTATTTACCTATAAAATATTAGCATATATAAGGAGCAGATAACAGGAATTCAAGTTAGTTTAAGGAAGAAGAAATACTTTACTACTGGTCAGATTACCCACAGACTATTCTTTTTACACTTATTTTTAAAAATATAGGACATCTCTCTGAGGTTATTTGACGTTTTTCTCTCCTAGAATTTAAAAATCATTATTTAAGGCTATTGAATTTGTTCATAGGCAACAGTGTAGGAAACTTATTTTCAAAACATTTCGATTTTTTTTCATTTCTATTTAGATTTAGCTGATTAATCTTATTTCATAATACGTTTTCCAACCTGTGTTCTAAATATATCAGGCCAATGCACAGGATATTTGATGGGTCATTCTTTAAATAAGATTATCCATGTAATTTTACATTATGTAATTGCTCAATTTTATACATCTACCTGTGCCTCTGATCAAAATTGTAAAAAGCAAACAGCAACACCCATAAAAAGACAACCTTCATAGTATAGTAGATTCCACTGAATAGCAACCCTATTAATGAAAACTTTCTGTTCATGGAAACATGGAACCAATACCATGCAATGACTATAATGTTAATTGGCCTGGACATTGGCAACAGGCATGCCGGCTAGTGACAATTTTTTTGTGGAAAGCCTTGGCCACAGGTACGTTTGTGGGGCAGCGAGGGACAGAAGCAATGGGACATGCGAAACCCAGGCCCTGGGTAGGCTGCAGCAGGGAGTCGGGCTGCCGGTGGCGCGAAAGCTGCCAAGTATCTGTGCTCCCCTGTGCTCTCCAGGAACCTGGAGGACTGGGTTCAACACATTCCAGAGCCCCTGCCTCCTGTGGAAAGCCCCGGCCACAGGCAGGTTTGCAGGGCTGTAGCTGGGACGTGCAGCTTGGAAAGCGCAAGGAGAGGTACCTCGAGCCTCTGAGCTTCCTTCTCTGGTTGCAGCCTTGCAAAACTGCCTCTCTCTTATTGGCAACTGCAGGTTACTGCCCAATTTTGGCCATCTGCTGAGGGGTTGTTAGTAAGCGGGATCTATTGTATATACTAAAAATGGTTGATCTATAAATCATGACTGAACTATATTTATTTTCCTCAAATTTCTCAGAACCAGACTTGGCGAAGTACTTGTTTTAGGAACCATATGCATGACATTAATTACAAATTAATTACAAATTTTAACAAACCTACTTTCCTCAGGAAGGTCAGTTAGTACATAATTTCCAAGAAAATGTAAAAAATAGCACAAAACCTGACATTTTGTGGCTCCATATTAAGCAGCAGGACAAGATTAGAAATGGGGATATTTGAAGCTGAACCCAGCATCCATCTCCATCAGTACTACTTTGGTTTTGGTAGCTTTTCTTGGTATGGACATATTAGAATGGAAGAACAATGAATTCTGAAGCAAGTTTACCAAGGAATGGCTGTACATGGCTGATTACGGGGGCAGCAAAAGCTTTGGTGGTGAGATTAAAATTGCTAGTGATGGACATAAACTGAACATTCAGCAAGGCCACCTTAAGGGCCAAGCCAAAGAATAATTCAGGTGGCACTCGATCTGCAAGGAGGCTATGTCCCATTGGGATATGCCAAGATGATGATAAAAATATCTTGTAAAAGCATCTTGAAATATTATAAGAACGTTAGTGTAACTTTTTCCACCAAGAATACCAACTGAGTTTTATATGACATAAAACATCACATTTAAGAGGGATTTCCATTTAATTTTGAAAAGTTCATTTCCCCTTCTTAGACCCAGGTACATTACACAGTCATTAAATGGTCTTTATATAAGGCCTCGATTCTGCAAAAACCAGCACATGTGCTTCATTTTATGCATGAAATAAATGGGCCAAGTGAAGTTTACAGGCACAAATTTAAATATGGGCATGTTTGCAGGATTGGGACTTAATAAACAAGGAATAGATGGAATCCACAGCCAGCATCTGGTTCGCATATCCACCTTATAATTGTATGGAATTGTAAATAGTCTACCTTTTTACAGTCCCTCATAAACTGTGTATGAAGTGCCATCAGCCTGTTGTATTCTTCCATTATCTTGCTCAGAAGAATTTGCATACTTTCTTGCAAGGCTAAATTACAAAGAGAGCTGGTGACATTTTCATCAAATTCAGTTACTGCATCGTTACACATTGTATTTTTAATTAATCAGCTTGTTCACAAATTCTTAACTGAAGAGGATTATTATCATTACCGTTATACTACTCCATTATTGTAAGTGGAAGAGCGGCTGTACAAATTTTTATGCACTTAGTATGCATGTGTTTGTTTATAATTTATGGTAGGACTGCTTAGCTTCTCTTGTTGTATGAGCAGAAAAATCAAATCTCCTCACATTATCTATCTGAAACTTCCACTACAATAAGCACAGCATAGGACAGCACTCACAAAATAAGAGTGATTCAGAATATTGAGGCATCTTGAATGCTGATTAATTGGTGATGTAAATAAGCAACTGAATCATATGCAGAAATAAAAGGGGTGTATAAAAATTGTTGAGCAGACATATAATACTGACTTCAGATCAGTGATCTCCAAACTGTGGAGCACACCCCCTACGGGAGCATGAAGGAACGTCTGCGGCGGCGCAGTGGGTCCTGGGCCAGCCCCCACAGTGGGGCGGGGAGGGAGCGCCACCCTACCCCTCTCTGCCCTCAGCTCCCGCTCCGGCCCCATCCCCGGCTGCAGTTGCGGCCCCGGCTCTGCTTCCAGCTCAGCCACCGGCCCCTGCCCCCCCCTCTCTCAGCCACAGCTCTGTCCCTGGCCACTGGCCCAGCTGTGACTCCACTTCCGGCCCAGAGGGGTATGGACATATTCCATTACTGGCAACGGGGGGTGGGAGAGGAAAAGTTTGGGCACCACTGCCTTAGATTATTGATTATAAATACCAGTATATTAATATAGTGTTGTCATCAATATCTAAAAGTTACTATATGTGTTACCTTGAGCTTGAATTCTGTGCGTTGGTAATTCTATGTCAGCTTCCTTTCTCTCAAAAGTAGGAACATGGAAAATGTCTTGTTCTCCAGGACTAACTTTGACAGGAGTTGAGTGTTGTTCACTCTGAACACTGCAGAGAAGCTATATGACAAACAAACAAAAATATCAAAAATAAATAAATATAGTTCAGGCTACAGCAGATTATTTATGACTATATTAAAGACAACAGGCAGAGGAAACAAAGCAAGTTCAATATAACGCGGTTTCACCTATAATGCGGTAAGATTTTTTGGCTCCCAACAGCGTTATATCGGGGTAGAGGTGTACTCCCAAAAGAGAAAGAAGACATGATCTCTGTTCAGAGGAGATAAACTAGATTAGACATTATGTAAGGAGGTGGTCACAGGACAGAAGGTAGGAGTAAGGAGATGGGGAATACAACGGTAGTATCTATACAATTATGTGATTACTCTGCTAGAGCTAGCATACAGACTCAAAGTAAAGAAGGCAGGACTTTGGGGTTTTTTCTTATATTCAAAGTAAATATCTAGCTTGGCCAGTTTCATGTAAATTGCCCAGTTTTGGATGGCAGAAGATAATGTATGTACATCTTTGAATTTTTTTAATATCGCAAGTTTGGTGATAAAGATAACTGTGTTGACATAATAGACTTCTGAAAGGCATTTGACTTAATCTGCGTGACATTCTGATAAAAAAATTATCGCGGACAAAAATCGATGCAGCCTATATTAAATAGATTAAAAACTGCTTAGCTGACAAATAACAGAAAAGTAACTGTAAATGGGGAAATCATGATCTTGGGTATGTCTATAGTGGGGTCTTGCAGAAATCTGTTCTCAGCCCAATGCTAGTCAACATCTTTAGATATGATTTGAAAGGAAATACACATCATTCCTGGTAAAATTTGCAGATGACATAAAAATTGGTGAAATGGTAAATAATGCTGGGAATAGGTCAGTTACAGAGGTTGACCTCCATTTCTTGGTCAGGCGGGCTCATTTGAACAACATGTGTTTTAACATAGCCAAATACAAGGTCATACATTTAGGAACAAAGAATGTGGGTCATATTTCTAAGATGGGGGACTATATCCTGGAAAACAGTAACTCTGTAAAGGAGACAGGAGTCATGGTTGATAATCCTCTGAACAGGGACTCTCAGTGCAATGCTCTAGCTACTATGCCTACAGTTTTTGGACGTATAAGCAGTGGACTTCCAAGAAAGAGAAGGAAGGTGGTATTACCTAGGCATACAGCATTAGTAAGACCATTACTGGAATACTGTGTCCAGTTCTAATGTCCACACTTCAAAAAGAGTGTTGAAAAATTGGAAAGATTTCAGAAGAGTTACAAGAATGACCTGAATTATGTAAAACATGCCTTATAGTGAAAGACTAAAGAATCTCAATGTATTTAGGTTATGTAAGAGAATGTTAAGAGGTGATTTAGCAACTATATAGGGAAGAGATTTCTGATAATAGAAGACTCTTTAATCTAGCAGAAAAAAAGCAAAACAGTTAACCATTGGAACAATATACCAAGGGACAAGGTGGATGCTCCATCACGAAGTCTTCAAATCAAGACTAAAAGATATGCTATAACTCAAACAGAAGTTATAGTCTTGATGCAGAAATTACTGGGTAAAGTACTTTGGCCTGTGTTTTGCAGGAAGTCAGACTAGTTAATCATAATGGTCCCTTCTGGCATTAAAATGTATGAATCTATGATTTTTGGCCATTTACAGAGGTTTACAGAAAGGCGGCAAGATTTCAGAAGCACTATATACAGAACATTGGGGGGAAAAATACAAGAGTTGAGGAAATACATGAAGGAAAGAAAAATGTTCTGATTTCTCAGTCTCAAAGTGAAGGATTACTGGGAGAGGAAAAAGCTCTGATGAAAGTTTGTTAGGGGTGGTGAGAAGAACTAAGAAGAAATAATTATATTAATATATAAACAGTTCTTGACTTTCAAAATTCCTATGTAAAAAAGTATTTCTTCGACAAAGTCTTACCTGTGTGAGCCTAAAGCATTCCTCAGACACTGCCTTGCTTAGCTTTTCTATAAGCATCACTGTAGATTTGCCTTCGTCATCTATTAATACAGATTATTATTATTATTAACTTACTTATTGTAGCATGCATTAGATGTCACACACTTTTCAAACAGACAAGAAGGTTCACAATGTGGACAGACAGACAAATAGACAGAAATTGGGGGAATGGGAAAGGAGATGTTGCTTACCTTGTAGAATAACTGCAGTTCTTCTAGATATTTGAGCTTAGGTGGTTCACTTCAGGTGTGCATGGGCCCCATGAGCCCACGATGGTAGCGGTTCCTGTTTGGTCCACACATGCGCCCTAGCTAACCTCGTGCCCCTTACTAAGGGCAGCGTCAGATGAACTACCCTCAGTTCCTTCTGTATTACAAAGTCTAATGGAAACAAGACTCCAAAAAAGAAGAGAAGGGGGGCAGGTAGCGTAGCACCAACAAGACTAAAATCTCAAAGGACTCTAATTACTGTACAAGTATCCTCTCCTTCTTTGAGTAATTTCCCTATGGGGTGCGCCACTTCAAGTGACTCCTGAGCTGCATTCCTTAAAGGAGATGGGCACTGAGGAACCCAGTCTGAGGCTGTTGTAGAACTGCAGTTTCAAAGGCAGTGTCTGCCCTAGAGGCCTGTATTAGGGTACAGTTTAGAGAAAGTGAGCACCAAAGACCATGTGGCAGCTTTGCAGATTTCTGCAATGCGTATTGTTAGGAGTAAGGCAATGGAAGTAGATTGCAATTTGGTGGAATGGGCATAGGAGGGAGCTGAACCTTAGCAGCCTCTTAACAAGCAAGTGTCCAGCTGAAAACCCACTTGAATAAACTCTGGGTCAAAACGGGAGCCTCTTTAATTCTGTCCACATAAGAGACAAATTGTCTTGGGGAGACTCTAAAGTAGTGGTTTTCAAATTATTGGGCGCACCTGCCTTGAGTGGGATGCGAGATGTGTACCTTTAAAAAAAAAAAAAAAAAAAAAAAAAGAGTTCTGGCTGTCAGCCCCAGGTGGCCGGGGCTTGTGCAGAAGAAGGGACAGGACTTCTTGTCACTGCAGATGTTTGTGAAATTTCTCTGAAAAAGGACAGGGAAGGAGCAGATGCATAGACATGAGCCCAATGTTATTACCACCAATACCATCTGTCGCAAATAAGCTCCCATGAGGTACAAAAATAGGAGTGATCATCTCCAAAAGGAGGGGGGTGGTTGGGAGGCAGGATGATGCAACTGTAAATCCAGATAATGGGATTGTTCATGGCCCTTGATGAAGATACAGTATCAGAATGAATCCTTGGTTGACGAAGATGACTGTGCTGCGACAGTCATAATGGCTGATGTTTTTCCCTTCTGGAACCTAAGTTTTTCCTGGAAGGTTCTGAAGGTCTATGGTAAGCTGGAAAATGAGATCTTTGATCTGTCTGTGACCTGCTGAATCTCCTTTTATTTGCAAGTGTATAAATCTTTAGTGAGTGGAGAGTAGCTCTTAAATTCTTTAGGGAATGCAAGGACTCATCCATGGATTCACTGGATAGCCTAGAGGTTCCTGATGATTATAGCCAGGATGCATGTCACATGATAACTGCTGTAGAGATGGAGTGGGCTGCTGTTAACAGCCACATCAAGAGAAGCCTGAAACGAAGTTCTTGCCAGGAGCTGACCTTCAGCAATGGTGGCCTGAATTGCTCTTAGCGTTCCTAAGGCAAATATTCAATAAAGTAATCAAACTTTGAATGATTTATGTGGTTGTATTTTGCAACAAGCAACTGGTAGTTGGCAATCCTGAATTGCTGGGGGTAGATGAGTAACACTTACAACCCAAGAGGTCCAACAGTTTTTGTTCCTTGTCATGCAGGATGGTTTTGCCATGGTGTGGCCTATTATGCTCGTTCACTGCATCCACCACAAAGGAGATGGGTACCATGTGTGTGAACAGAAATTCTGAGCCACTAGCAGGGACACAATTCTTTTTATCTGTCCTCTTACAAGTTGGAGGTATTGTGGCCAGGCTTTGCCAAATCATCTTGGCCAGTTGAAGTGAAGTCTTATTTATGGGCACAGCTACCTGGATGGAGAAAGCAGTGTGTAGGATGTCCAAGAGTCTATGCCGGATCTCCTGTAGCCCTTCTGAGGGGATTTGAAGAGTGTCAGCATGAGGTCTTGAAACTGATTAGAGTCATTCACATGTGATCGGAGGCAGGGGGACATGATTGCCTCGTCAGGAGAGGAGGAAGAGATATTTATTTGACCATCAGCAATTTTCTCATGCTCCTCAAAGGATTCTTCCTGCAGTAGAGAATGAGGTAAAGGAATGGGAGGGACAGGAATTGGTTACTTTTGATGTTCAGCATGGGGGTAGCTGGATGCTCTGGAAAAGTGCTGTTGAAAAGCAGCCCATGGATTCCAGTATGGTCACTGAGGGAGGCAAGAAGGAAAGGCAAAAGATACCCAAGATAGGTCATACCAAGAAATACGTGAGATACTCGAGCCTGTTTGTGTCTTGGGATCTCCTCCGAATAGACTTCAGGAGAGGTTGGTCTAGGTTGGTAGTCAAATAAGCCTTGGACAGAGATATGAGAGTCAAAGCTGCTTTCATTCCCATAATGAATGGGGAATGCAGACAATAGTGCAACTGCAGGTTGTCCATCCATTCCAGTGGGTGCCAGGGAACCAGTCGGTACCGGAGAGGAGTGAAGTACTGTGGTAGGTGAGACTGTGGTACCCAGAGTCTTCTCGGGTCTGTAAGCAAGGGGGATTCAGGTTCATTGGATACAAACAGGTCCCTAGAAAAGCTATATTCCTGCAGTATTGGGTGAATCTGTGTGGAAACCTGGCAGGGCTTGCCAATAGAATATAGTGGTACTGAGGATTATGCAGGGTGCAAGGATAACAGTCGACCAGATTGTACTGTCGATTTGGATACGGTACACAGTGAGGAAGAAGTGGAGGCATTACTGTCTTCCTAGCTGTAGAATCTTTAGAGAACCTAGCATCTTGACTGTGCTTGGATGGTACTGGGGCAGGCTTTAGCAGTGATCGATGGGTACTGTGGGGCTTAGAAATACCCAAAGCCTTCCACATGGAGGGACCTTTGGTACCAGGAATGTTTGGAGCCTTGGCAGTACCCTTGCTTGGGACACAAGGTCTCTGACATGACAGGGCTCTTAGCACCAACTTATTTTTGAGATTTAGAGCTCCTCTTGCTAGATGACTTGGTGCTTTCTCCCGCCAGTCTCTCCTGTGAAGGTCTTATGGGTCATCAAGCTGCAGAGGTCAACTATGGTCACTGGAAGACTGCTGTACCAGGGCAGGTGGTATCCAGCCCTGGGTCTGATGCAGGTCAGAGGAAGTGCTCTATCATGAGGAGCCTCAGCTTTATTTCCCTGTTCTCTCTATATTTACTTTTGAACCCTGAGCAAATCTCATATGTAGAAGGAATGTGAGTGTCTAGAGCAGGGGTAGGCAACCTATGGCACGCGTACCAAAGGCGGCATGCGAGCTGGTTTTCAGTGGCACTCACACTGCCTGGGTCCTGGCTACTGGTTGGGGGGCTCTGCATTTTAATTTAATTTTAAATGAAGCTTCTTAAACATTCTGGGAAGGGTTCCAACAAGTGACATAATGTTTAAATCCAAAGGAACCAGGCATAACCGAGGATTTAAGATTCCCTCAAAGAAGGAGAACCTCTGAGGAGAGAAACCCTTGAGGAGAGGTAAGTGAAAGATACCAAAAATAAAACACAGAACTAAACTAGTAAAACTAAATACTATGTTAAAACTAAACTAAACTATTCCAAAGGGTAAGTTAGATAGAAGTAGCTTCACTAGACACTTTGTCTCAGGCCAATGCGGTTGAGAAGGAACTGAGGGCAGTTCATCAACAATGCCCTATATATTCTTGGTACAGGGCATGAGGATAGCAAGTGTGGATGTGTGAACTGAACAGGCACTGCTACCAAAAGTCTCCAAAGGTGCATGGGGCACATGGTCACCTGAAGAGGATCACCCATAGGGACATTACTCAAAGAAGAGCATATACTTTTTTCTTAATATACATGTCAACTAGATTTAGTCAGCATGACAAAAATGGGTCCTTAAGAGGGACTTAAATATGGCGTGGTATATCAATAAGTTCAGGAAGTTGATACTATATAGGGGGAAACATGTCAGAATGCCCCGAAGTAATTGACAAATGAGCAGTCAATGGAGGAGCCATGGGGGGGATAGCAACATGAAGTGAGACACACTCAGATAAGAAGGGAGGGGCAGAGTTATGCAGAGCTTTGAAGGTGGTGATAAACAAGCTTGAATAGTGGATAAGGAGCCAGTGGAGGGATTCAAGGAGGGGAATGACATAATCAAGACAAAGGACAAAGAAGTAATTGTGTTACTACATTTAACTAGTATGATTTCAATACGGAATACAAACCTAAACATTTTTTTTAATGTAACCCTCTAAAATGATTGCCCTAAGACGAATAGCAAAAAATAAATTTGAATACAACCATCTATTAATAAATCTAATCATAATAAAAGTGATAGCTTACATAAGATTTTTCAAAATTATGTTGAATAATACACACTGTGTACTACATAATGGGCTTCTTGTAACTTTACAATAATTTGAGTTAAAACATTTAAATATAAAAAAGGAAATATTGGATAGAAGAAACTATTTTGTTAGACAACTGAAGAAAATTTTTTCTCCAACTTTTCTGGTCACATGCTCTCTTTTAAAGAAATATTTTTTCACAGAGAATTTCTCTCCTATCATTTTCAACAAAATACCTGCTTGTTGACCTTTCAAGGTCTGGAGCTCCAGTTGATGCATTTTCTTAAGCTCATTCATCTCTTGTGTATGACTGCAGATGAGCTCCTCTTTAAGGCTGCAGAGTGCATTCTCTTTTTCAGCTTTCAAGTACTCACGGACCTGGTCTACATGAGCTGAATAAACCAGAGAGAGACAAATGCGCTGGGCCTCCATCTGTAGCCGTAAATCAGCCTTTGAAAGGAAATACACATATTGCAAAGAGTTAAAAATAAGGAAGCAAAAAAGTCCAAATTTTCTGTATTTCATTACAGCTGCTAATTTCATACAATAATAATTTTAAACATGTCCACTTGACACCTAAACATAATATTAACATTTAAACATTTGTTAACTATTATCTAGTTTTTATTTGCAGTCATAATCCAAATCTGTACAATTAAGAGATTTCCTAAGTTCAAAATATATCTGCACATTCTTGCTCTAGTGATTCAGTAATGTAAAGCATACTTACAAACCATATTTTCCTTTGAAAATCACTATTACTTAGTGAACTGATATGTAGTTCAATAGGCATGTGCCAGAGACTACGATGGCTGCATGACAGTTTTCAAGAAAATTTTCAGGGGAATGACAAGTCAGTTATGTAGTCTGGAGAGAAGCTTGTCTTGGAGTAGAAACACAGTCCCAAATTTATTCAGTGAGTGGATTAAAGGGCTGAGTTCTTAGTTTAAAAGCTCAGCTGACCCTTCACGAAGGAAGTGAATACCAGATCATGCTGTGTGCTTGACTGGAAAGGCAAGAAATAGCATCAATTCTCAAGCCAGTGAGATAGTCAGGGACCTGTTTATCATTTACATATCAAATTATATTTTGTAAATTTTGATATTTTGGTAATTTTTCTTGTTATTTCAAACTTCGTTTTATTTTTCTTCTCTATTTTTCTACATTAGCACACAGTGCACTGAATTTAGCATTGGACTCTATGGCCCAGATCTTTGGCTAAGGCTAAGAAGCATACATCACAACTGAGGAAGGACAAGTGAAAAGTTAGCCTGATATCCACTTTGGTAATACTAGTCATGTGGACTCTTAACAGTAAACTGTTTTAAAGCTGTCAAGAAATACATATGATCACCTAAAAAAACCTGGTCAAGGACAAAGTCTAAGGTATTGGTGCCTATGAAAAACCTAACTTTTGCTACAATATTTATTGAATCACTGTGTGTAGATTTAAGGCCAGATTTTTGATGCCTGTCTGTCTCTGTTTAAATATACCTCTACCTCGATATAACGCTGTCCTCGGGAGCCAAAAAATCTTACCGCGTTATAGGTGAAACCGCGTTATATTGAACTTGCTTTGATCCACCGGAGTGCGCAGCCCCGCCCACCCGGAGCACTGCTTTACCGCGTTATATCCGAATTCGTGTTATATCGGGTCACGTTATATCGAGGTAGCGGTGTATTAGTAAAATATCTAACTATCTGTTTGCACCCCACAAGCAAGTAGAGATAATACTATTTGTATTTGTACCTGCAATTCAGCATGGATACAAAAATGCAGGCATAACTGCACCTCCAAAAACAGAGGTTAGGTGGAGGCCCAACTGGCTTTTAAGATCTTCTGATATTAAAATATGATATTAAATATAAAAATATATTCACCTTCCATTTCTCCACTTCCTATCCAGAAAAATTAAATTGAGAGAACATTAATGTAGTGGCAGTGGGTTGCTAAAGGTTCTACATTTTGTTTTGCAAGTTTAATCAAACATAATTAGTGAGAAAGTATAGTGAATTGTCTTCATTCCTTCCTATTTTTTGTTTGAGTGGGTATACTGAAGAGCTGGAGAACTAATCATAAAAAAGGTAGAAGTGTCTTGGAAAAAATAATCAACTCTTTCCTGACCTCTCCAACAAAAATCTAGAATCATTAAAAAACTTTTACTTTCTTTGAGTAAGATAGGATGTTACAACTGTATTGAAGACAAAATGCAATAATTAGGTTTTGCTTCATAATATTTTAACTGATGGCAAAGAATTTACCAAAACTGAAAGTTTAATTTTAGTTTAATATTTTTGATGCTTTCACAAAATTTAATATTTTATTTCTTTTGATCTATTCATACATCCATTAAAAAGGAACCCCTTCACACACTCCTTGAGAATTCTTAAACATACAGCCATGAAACAGATCACTCCTATGACCCCCCCCTTAACCACTAATCAACATATCTACAACAAACAAAAGCCCAGAAGCAAAAGGCATATTTAAGATAAACATTAACTTTCATTATTTTGCACAGATATACTCCTGGTAACTTTCTTTACCATACAGGTTTCTATAAACATACCTGTTCAGATTTTAATATATCCAGTTGCTGCTGAAGCTGATCATTTTCATGCTGTGTAATGACCAGTAGTGATGTTTCTCCTGCTAGTCTGTCAGTCATCTGGTGCAGATGATCCAACAATGATTGATGCTCTGGATTCAACATTTGCTGAATTTCCTTCTCTGTTACATGATGATCTGAATCTTTACATAAACTCAGATTATCTTCTCTTACTTTTATTTCCTCACCAAGTTCATTGCTGGGATCAAATATTAGATTTCTAGTTTCAGACACTGGGATAGCATCTGCTTGAGCTTTTTCTTTAGAGTATTTTGTCTTCTGTTCAAAAATGTTAACATTTTCTGTGTGATTGTGGCTAATTATGACTTCTAGTTCTTTACATCTTGCTAAAACTTGTTCTTTCTCTTGTTTTAAAGATTTAACTTCTTCACTTAATTGACAAATTTCACTATGCTTTAACTTTAATTGTTCAGAAAGATCGGAAAGTCTCAAGGACAGTTCCACTTTTTCACGCTGAGCTACCTCAAGCTTTTCCATAAGTTCTGTAGTGTCTTTCTCAACAACTTCTCCAACTTCAAAAGTTTCTGCTCTGCATATTTTGTCTTCTTTAGAGCCTTCAAAGACTGAACTTTTCGTTTTCAATACAACCAATTCATAGCTTTGTAAATGCTGAAGCTCTTCAGTCAGAACCTTAAGCTTGGTTTTATATTCAGCTTCCTCTTTGTTTTTGCTCTCTTCTAAATCAGCTTTTATTTTTAGAAGACAAGCATATTCTTCCTGCAGCTCTTGATAACTAGCTTCAAAATTTTTCTCAGCAAATGAAAAAGTATTCTTTTGCCTCTCAATTTCTGTTTTGAGTTCAATGTCTTGTTTTATAAGCTGCTCATTTTCAGCCATTAGCTTTTCTATTCTTTTTTGCACGTCAAGGTCTTCTGACTTAGAATTAACACTGTCTGTGAAAATCAAATTTTCTTCTGAACTTACCAAAATATGTTTTAATTTCTCCTCTAAAGCTCTATTTTCATCTTTAAGAAGGTTATTTTGTGTCTCAAGCTCTATACATTTTTCTTGAAGGCTAACTTCTTTCTCTTTCATTTGTTTCTCCAACAATTCAGTTTTAAGTTGCAACTCTTGAACTTCTTGTTCAAGTGTACCCTTTTCTTTTTCTTCTTGCCTAAGAACATCAATCTCCTTTTGGAGTTCCTGTATTTGAAGAGTCATTTCTTCCGATTTAGAATTTACAACAGACTGCTGCAAATCTTTCAGCTTTGAAATCTCCAATAACAGCTGACTTTGCTTTGTTATTAAGTTGTCCTTTTCAAATTGCATGGCTTCTATCTTTTGACTCATTTCATTTTGTGCTTCTTCTAATTCCTGTTTATAGTGTGTGGCCAAGTTATCTTTAAGAATTTCAATGCTTATTCTGTGCTCTTGTTGTAAGTCTTCTCTAAGTTTGGACAGTTCTTCTTCATGACTAAACAGAAGCTGTGTCCTCAGTCTCTCTAATTCAGCTTCTTGAGATTCAGCCATTCTGTCCAAAACTTCATCCTTCTCTCTTTCTAGCATTTCAAGTTTTATTTTATAATTTGTGACTTCTGCCTCGTGTTTTAATTCTAACTCTTTCCTGAGCTCAGATGCAGAAGCAAGCTGAGCTTTCAGATCTTCAATCATAACCTGGTATTTATCTGCTTCATTTAATCTGCATTCTTTGTTCATTATGGTTTGCTTGGCTCTCTGAATCTGCTCTCTTGCAAACGTCAATTCTTGAAAAAGATCTTCAATTTGTGTTTGTTGAAGAGACTTTTCTGCTGAAATTTCTTCCAGTTGTTTTGACAAATCTTGCTTTATTTTTTCCTTCTGATAATTAGCATCTTGCAATTTCATATTCAATTCATTAATTGCAATATTCATTAAATTTACTTGATCTTCATTAATATTATCACTTGAACATGGATTTAAAGTTTTCTCCAGCTCTATTTTTTGTTGGGCAAGAAGTTCTTCAATTTCTAATGCGTGTTGCTTAATTAACTCTTGCTTCATTTGTACAATCTGCTGCCCATACATCTCATCTAATTCTGCCTGAAGTTCTGCCAGTCTCCTTTGTGTTTCTAATTCCATTCTTTGTACAATGTCAGTTTCAAATTGGCTGTCTTTATGGCATCGCTTCTGTAATTCTTCCACAGTACCCATTAACTGTTTTATTTCATCAGAACATTGTCTTTCTTTTTGTTTGCAGTTAGCCAGTTGTAGTTTCACATTATTTGCCTCTTGATTCTTTTGTACAATCTGTTCTTTTAATTCCTCAAGTGATTTATTGGCATCTGATAATTTTTCCTTCATCTGAAATGCATTTTTTTCTTCTTCTATTATTTTTGCTTTCAGCTCTCCAATTAGTGCTTCTTTTTCTTGTAGTTTTTTATTAGAATCTTCTCTTTCATTTTTGTGTTTCTCCTTTAAAAAGCAAAAATATGCCATATTTTAACTTTTGACATCTCAATATTTGAATATTTTTAACCTTTGAATATTATACTTACAATTTCTTCTTTAAAACATCATGTTACACTATAAGCATTTCTAAAATTAGATCTAAATCATTTGCTACTCAATTTCAATAATTTTCTCTGCACTGGGAATAAATTATGGTTCAAGATCACTTTATTTTTTCCAGTGCTGCACTTGCATTTCAAAAATGTTTGGCTTAGTTAGTTGAAAGCAATTCTTATAGAATTAGTTTCCTATACAAACTACTTTTCTTCAGAAATTAGAAGTTATAAAGAGAAATATACACAAGAACAACATTTACAATGTGGGGGAACGTTTGACTTTGAGCACCACCATTAGGGGCTGACTCACCAACCACTGAAGTCAATGGGAGGTTTTTTCATTGATTTTAGTGGGCATTGTATCAGTATGCACCAAGGGTCCATTAATTTTCATACTGTATACACTATGTCATTTGAAAACACCACTGAATACAAGTAGATATATCAATAGGCCCAAATATGCACTCTTTTAGTGGATGTATTTCAAATGTCTGTAGAACAGTCAAGAGGTTTTGGCTGGTGCTTCTTTAAAGGACATTCAATTTTGTGGAGTGATTTGAGATGTCTTCCATGAAGGACACTAAATAAACACAAAAGATATACCATAAAGCCTAAAAATACATCTTGTTTAAGACAAGAGAGTTATTCAAACAACTGTTTTTATATTTTCTTTCAAAGTTACTGGCATTTAACATAAACATTCTAATTCCAGTTCTACCTTTCTCATTCACTTGTTATAAGTATTTCTGCTGTAATTATAAGTTTATTTGGACATTTTCTTCTAGAGTCTAAAATCAAGACCCAAGCAATTCAGCTAGTACTTACTTCTAAACTATGCATACAATATACATTTAATATAATAAACGTAACAGTCTTTGTCTTAAAGAGACAACAAGTTCTCTTTACAAAATGAATATAAGAAGCCAATATTGTCACCGCCTGTAATGAGGAGTTGCACACACATATTTGGTGTTATATTTATAATTAACTTCAAATGAACTGTAATTAGGAAAACAACATCAAGTCAGGTTTCAGAGTGGTAGCTGTGTTAGTCTGTATCAGCAAAAAGAACGAGGAGTACTTGTGGCACCTTATAGACTAACAAATTTATTTGAACATAAGCTTTCGTGGGCTAAAAGCCACTTCATCGGATACAGATGCAGTACAGTACAGTACAGCAGATGCATCCGATGAAGTGGGTTTTCGCCCACGAAAGCTTATGCTCAAATAAATGTGTTAGTCTCTAAGGTGCCACAAGTACTCCTCGTTCTTTTAACATCAAGTCAATAGTAACAGGTATCAGTCTAGTAAGAAACCTACCATTTCATAGACACTGATTCTGTCTTGCAGAAGTGTAATTTGTACTTCAAATTCTTTATTCTTTTTTTGGTAATTCTTCAGTAGATATTCTTGTTCTTCTAGCTGTTGCTGATGTGTAAGGATCTGTTGTTTGGCTTGTAATAAATCCGCAGCTGTACTACTATGGCTGGTATTCCTTAAGGCTTCACTTGCCTGTAACTTACACATAGAAAAAACATAGGCAGGTCAGAGTTTTCTAAACCAGCAATCCTCCCATTTGCTCAGTTTATCTATAAGCAGGGAAAGACTGTTTGAAATTTGTTTGTCACATTGTCTTCTCTTTTAGTAGCAATGGGATGGTGTTCATCATGTTGGAATAGCCAGCAAATTATTTTTTCATGCGCAGTATTACCCTGCTGCTGCTTCCCCCCCCCCCCCCACTCCCCCCGTCATGAGGGGAAAGATCTTGAACAACTGCTGGGGATGCAATACAAGGCCCAGAAGGGATAGGCAATGCCAGTATACTTGTGTGGTAAAAGGGGTGGCTGCCCCTCCATCTCAAGTCGACTGCCTTCCCATTGGCTGGGGATGAGTGATCTGGCTAGCTGATTGGCTCTTGTGTGCCCTCTCACCCATATTTATACTCTCCTGGGCTTTTCAACAGTCTCTTGTTCCTGTTAGTTGCCCTGCCCTCCCCCCTCCTCTTAGTTGTAGTGTAGGAGTTGTGTTTTTTAGGATGTTGCATGTGTTACTGATCACCTGTTTCGGGATCGTGAAGGAATTTTTTCCACTGGATCAAATTAGCCTATGTCTAGTGGGTTTTTTTTCACTTTCCTTGCAACATCATGGAGGCACAGTTGGATTGTATGCAATAGACTTTAAAGTTTAATATTAGGAAAGGAATGACTGTTTAGTTTGTCACAACATGTGGCCAGTACAAATCAAGGTTAAAAGGGCCAGCTCCCACAAGTAAATGAAATTCAGGATTTCATTGGTAGACCTTGGGCCTATAGGAGAAGGGGAGACCTGAAAGATTTTCAGATTGAGGTTCCCTCTTGGTAATCTCTGCCCTCTTCACTCAGGGGGATGCAGAGAGGTTTTAAAAGCAAACTGAATCCTAAGGGCAGGCCTGAACTACTGGTTATACCAGGGGTTGGCAATCTTTCAGAAGTGGTGTGCCGAGTCTTCATTTATTCACTCTAAGTTAAGGTTTCGCGTCCCAGTAATACATTTTAAAGTTTTTAGAAGGTCTCTTTCTATAAGTCTATAATATATAATTAAACTATTGTTGTATGTAAAGTAAATCAAGTTTTTTAAATGTTTAAGAAGCTTAATTTAAAATTAAATTAAAATGCAGAGCCCCCCCAGACCGGTGGCCAGGACCCGGGCAGTGTGAGTGTCACTAAAAGTCAGCTCACGTGCCGCCTTCGGCACGCGTGCCATAGGTTGCCTACTCCTGGGTTATATGGTGGTAATCCTGTAACTCTGCATTGCAACCAATTAAACACCTGGTATGTGAGAGTGGTGGGTAGGCATAAAGTGCCTCTTCACTGTGTAAAATTAATACCATTGTGGCCTGCTACTTAAATCCATCCCATATATCCGTTGTTCATTTGTGGGCATATCTCAAAATATGTTTTATGGCCAACTAGCACAGGGCAGCAGTATATTAGGAAGTC
Organism: Terrapene triunguis; assembly: GCF_002925995.2. NCBI lineage: Eukaryota > Metazoa > Chordata > Testudines > Emydidae > Terrapene > Terrapene triunguis. The sequence goes on from NW_020664435.1 coordinate 32,019,852, forward strand.
ACTTTGAAGTGATAATATGCCTTGCACCTGCAATTGTTAATTCTCAGAAATCAGTATGTGAAATACTGTAGATTCACAATGTCATGCTCGAAGCTTGTGGAAGTTACCTTTGAGTGTTCAACAGCTCAAAATACTAAAACATTTAACTGCAGCACAAATTAATAATGATGAAGCCTCCGTGGTTACCATTATACTCAATCATCAGTTCCTTTTTGAACAAATTAATATAAAAATATGTAACAAAAAGGGACAATGGAATAATCTTCAACCCCAGCACAGAAAGTAGGCGTGTGACTAAGCCTCTAATAAGACTCTAGGGTGAAAACCTGAATCCAATGAAGTCAATGGGAGTTTTGCCATTGATTTCAAAGATGCCAGGATTTGACCCCTAATCTTTTGAGAACAGTTAGTACAGGTAAGTTTTCCTTTCTACAGTGGTTGCCATTAGAAAGCCAGTATTTACCAACAGTTACTATCGCGCAACAGAAGTGAAACCACATTATTTCCTATTGTATTATAGGAAATGAGTGCAATATTCCAGATACTACAATGTGGTAACTGTTGGCAAATACTCTTTTAATCACTGTAGATCCCTACTCTTGGGTACAAATTTTCAAAAGTTTACATGAAAGAACACTGATTTTGTTTCTAAAGGAAGTAATACTTCATGGATTTTGTTATCCAAATTGACCCTCTTTCATCAAACCTGATGAAATATTGTTAGCAATAAAACTTACATGCTGAAACTGAATTTGCAGTTTCTGGCTTTGTTCAGTAAGCTCTAAAAATTCCCTCAGTGTTTCATCCTTTTCTTTCCGTGCTTGCTGTAGATTAGTAGTAAGCTGTGTGATAATATCATCTCTTTGTTTGATAGCAGCCTCAAATTCTTGAAGCTATGGAAGGTTAAGTTAGTGCAATCAGTGTAAGTCAAAATATCTACAAAAATATAATAAATTATTCTCATAAAATGGGAGTAAAAAAATAAAATGTATTGAATGCATGACATCTCTACTCAGAAGTGCTTAAAACACCTACGGTAGTATTAATATTTTAGCAATAACTTTTATACCATAAGTATTTAAAACTATTCAGACACAGGATATTGCTTTCTTCCTTAAGCAATTTTGACACAATTTCCCAAACCCCCCATAAGATACTTAACTGAAGAATGTAATCTGGACTTCATCTTGACAAGATATTGCATCTTGATTAAATTTATCAGAGTTAGAATCTGAAACTACGTTAAACCAGAAGTTCTCTAAAACATTCTTTGACATCAATATGGAACGTGCAATAAATTGGGACTTCATGAGATAATGAGGAAATCAGATTAAACATTCAAGACTGATACATGGTATATAGCAGTGAGAGGCTTAGATGGACACTTGTAATAAAGAAAGGAAAAAGGACAAAAGTACTGTTGACGGAAATAAATTCCTTCAGAAGTGTTATAAGTACCTTTCAGCAGCATAGAATCATAGAATATCAGGGTTGGAAGGGACCTCAGGAGGTCATCTAGTCCAATCCCCTGCTCAAAGCAGGACCAATCCCCAACTAAATCATCCCAGCCAGGGCTTTGCCATATATTTTATTAAATTCTGTAAACCATGAATTGTACACTATTATTAACTGCCATTAATTTTCTTTAAAAAAATTAAATTTCTTGTGGTTTACTTGAAAATTACTTAATTTATTTAAAAACTCTTCTTTCTACAGCCAGCAGAAGTGTTAAAATGTACATAATCTGTCAGTCAATATACATGTTCTTAAATCATTAACCTGCTCATATATTATACTGTAAATTTAATTTTCTATGCTCTTCTAAAGAATAAAAAGCACCTACAGTTCATACAGGGAGATGTTCACTTCACTGACTTCAATGGCTTTGCAGCCACTTAAGTCAATGGTAAAGTGGGCACAGCACCTACCAGTTGTACGAAAACCAGAGCACTAGTAGCAGCCATTTTGTTCCCCAGGTTGACTGACTTTTAAAATTATTTTTACAAAGAAAATCGAAATGAAGTGTTAGTTTCTGGCTTTTCATTAAACTTAGAAAACTAACATCAGAAAGTCAATGGAAGTGTCTACATGGAACACTTTTCTTATAATGCTAGACATTCACCTGTGTGCACTGAAGGAAAAGTTTAGTACTACCACATGATGCTTTTGTATTGTTCTCAAATGTTTTAGCTGAAGTTAATTCATAGTTAAAAGGCATATTATTCAGTACTGATAGGAAAGCAAGTGGTTTTTTTTTTTAAACACAGAGACCTACTCTCTATGAGCAGTCGGAGAGAGCTGAATTCTGTTCATATCATCCTTGATTGCTTTGAAAAAAATAATCTGCTGAATCTACTAAGGGCCTGATCTTGCAAAGTGCTAAGTGCCCTCAAATCCCATTTTGATAGATCAAGTCCTAAAACAGTTGTTTGTTTTTACACCTTCACTTTCCTGGATTATGCAATTGCTGGACAACCATCTTAATACATAAACAGGCATAAATTGGGCAGTTATATATGCCAAGCCCTTGTACATACATAGGATCCTACCAAATTCACGGCCATGAAAAACACGTCACGGACGGTGAAATCTGGTCTCTTCCCATGAAATCTGGTCTTTTGTGTGCTTTTACCCTATACTATACAGATTTCACAGGGGAGACCAGTGTTTCTCAAATTGGGGATCCTGACCCAAAAGGCAGTTGCAGAGGGGTTGCGGTATAGCCACCCTTACTTCTGCATTGTCTTCAGAGCTGGGTGGCTAGACAGTGGCGGCTGTTGGCCACATGCCCAGCTCTGAAGGCAGCTGCCTGCCAGCAACAGCACAGAAGTAAGGGTGGCAATACCATACCATGCCACCCTTACTTCTGCGATGTGCCTTCAGAGCTGGATGGCCGGAGAGTGGCGGCTGCTGACTGAGGGCCCAGCGCTGCAGGCAGCAGCACAGAAGTAACGGTGACAATACCATACCATGCCATCCTTACTTCTGCGCTACTGCTTACAGCAGCTCTTCCTGGGCTCCTGACCAGCAGTCGCCGCTTTCCAGCTGCCCAGCTCTGAAGGCAGCGCCGCCATCAGAAGCAATGCAGAAGTAAGGGTTGACGTACTGCAACCCCACCATAACAACTTTGTGATCCCTCCACAACTCCTTTTGGGGTCAGGATCCTTACAATTACAACACACTAAAATTTCACATTTAAATAGCTGAAAACACGAAATTTACAATTTTAAAAATCCTGTGACATGAAATTGACCAAAACGGATCGTGAATTTGGTAGGCCCCTATTCTTAAAATTATATATGTTCACTATCTTTTCTTTCACGGAAAAGCACAGTGTTGGCAGCAACTAAACAGAAGAAATTATAACTCTTGTAAAATTCATCAAGCACAAATGGTACAAGATACAGTAAATAGGAACCAAGCATGAATTAAAATGTATCAGTACCATGGAAGATAAGTGGTCTTTCAAATCATTCATATGCACTGAAAGAGAAAACAGTGATAACCTATCCCTTTTTTTATTTATAGGGAATGCTACTTAGAAGGATATCCAGAAAATTACATATCCCTTTTCATAGATTTGCTAAAATAAAAGGAAATCTTTCAAAAACAAACAAAAAAATCCCACAGGGATGAATACAATTAAGACTACTTAGTTTAAAACACGTTTTGTAAACCATGATCCAACAACAAAATTCTATCTACAGTAGAAACGTGTAAAACAAAGCAAAACATATGAACACACGTTCAGGATACAAATCAACAAAAGGTCAAAGAAAAGAGAGACAAATGTGAAATGAAATACAGACCATGAAAAATAAAACTATGCCTTAAATTTCACCAATGGTCCAAATTCAGTGTGATGTAAGCTAACAAATACCTAACAACTTTAATAGGAGTACCACCTGCTTACATCAGGGCTTGTATGCCTGTCTGCAAACTCTGACAGACAAATGACCTCCTGATTAAGTAGCTACCTCAGGAATCTCACTTCTTTGGTAGGTGGAACTTGATACTCTGCTTGGTCTCTGAGGAGCAAGGGGGAAAGAACTGTGTACTGCCATTGGACAATTAATGAGGAAGAATTAGAGCTTGTCTTGAGGAAGCCCATGTATCCACTCTTCCAACCATAAGGCGAGCACTGCAACAGCTAAGCACCGAGTGAAAATGTTGGCCAGAGAATAAAAAGAAAGGTGAAACACACTGAAACTTCTTTTCAAGTAAAGATGATACATGCTGATGAAACCTCATTCTCTTTGGAACTAAACAAAATTCTGTATTCCACACTCTCTGACTGGCTCTCTTTAACCATAAACACTTCCAGGTGACACTCAGCATTTTTGTGTGTAACCAAGTAGCAAACAGAAAGCAACATAAGGTAATTATACCTGTTGCAATCCTTCTGTACCATATGCTGCCCTCATTTCTTCTAGTTCTCTGTTTAGCTCTTCAATCTCTTGTTGTTTCCCAGCCAATTCATTCTCCATCATCTGTAGTCGTGTCTGAGAATGCTGCATTTCATGCTCAGAATAAGTCTCTCCAACTCCAAATTCTTCTTCCTAAATCAATCCAAGTTCCTTAACAACCCAACACTTACATGTTTTCTCAAGGTGAGCAGAGTCAAATTTTGAATTCTCTATCAAATACCACATTAGAACATTAAAATATAACATAGCATTTAGGAGCTTATTGCCATGGTAACCTGCCTTGTTGGCATAATTTACACCTTAAGAGCACTGACATACAGTACTTCTGTGAATTCTGTATTAAAAGGCTAAGCTTTATACTAGAAGGAGTATTTTTTGTTTTTCCTAAAGTTTAAAAGAGGCAACATTATACATATTAAGATGTCATGAAACAACAACAAAGCTAGATAACATAGCATACCACAGAATTTTTGTTAGTAAGCCAGGTAGTTTTGTTCAACCAGAATATTACTATACAAATTGCATAAGGTTTTTAGTACCCAACATTAGTAATAGGATTTAATTTGTAATACTATACCCTGATTAAGTCTGCTGGTATAGCTGTTCTTGTCACAAAACTGCAACCATTTACCTGTATAAAGACAATTTCTAGACACATTATAATTTAAGATGCAGCTTAAATTCTAGCTTCCTTTCATTTGAGATGTATCTGATTATTTTTGTAGACAAAACCTTGTGAGCAGAGAACAATCACTTCATTTGAAATGCACACAGTTAGTATATACTGTTCCAGAATCTGATTGTTTTGCACAATTCAGATATACCTAATTGTATCAAAAGTAGCAAGGGTTATTATTTTGTAATTTAGAGCCTCTCAGATTAATTAAACCTGGGCTGATGTCTTTAGGATATAAACTGCATTAGAATTCTGATAAACAAAGAAAACAAGGAAATTCAGATTTAAAGCTTCACATTTTAAATGTTATAATATTAAAAATCAACAACAGAACATACAATATGAGCAGACTGAACAAATGATACATTTTAAACACAAAATATTTTGAGTACACACATTTAAAAATGGTGAAGAGAGAAGCTCAGTAAAGAGTACCTTAAATTACTAAACTCCTCTCCTCTCATCCATTTTTTGTAAGGTGTGCACTTCATAATTTGCTATTACTAATCACTCTCCCCTGAAATCAGAGTTATTATATCATATTCTTGTAATCTGAAATAATTTCTTACACTGAAAAATGTACAAGACACTTTGGATTTAAAATAAAATATCTGAAAATTATTTCTTCCCTTTCACTTACCTGCTGCTGTCACACGGTGCAGCGTCCATGAGAATTTTGGCTCTAGAGACCACATAAGCCAATAATAAAGAGACTCCAAAATTTTAAGTGCAACCCAAAAACAATACTTACAGATCAACAAGAAAATTGTAAGAAACAAACACAAAAATACACAGGGCTTTTACTCAGCAGGTCCTTTGACCCATGTGTAAAGTGGTGTAACAAAAAACTGCCACATTCCTCTCAGAGCTCCTCTCCACATAAGAATCTGAAGTAGGAGTGAGGATTTTGGAGAAGGGGAGCTACTGTATATTTATAGAATTTCAGTTCCACCCAACATCATCACTGTAGCGTTTAAGTAAAAAAAAAAAGTATAAAATCAGTGTTTAAGTAAAAAAACAGTATGGAAATCTGCTTAGGAATTGTCTAGGCAGGGCAGGGCTTAATTACAATATGAAGGCATCATGTCTGTGCAAACCCTAAAGTCTAACATCAAAATGCACTGGCATGCAAGGGATCAAAGTCTGACCCCCAAGTTTGATTAAAGCAGTAGGGCATCAAAAAGAACAATGCCTCACTCCTGAATGACATTTTGGTAGAGACACAGAGGGTTGCTGACTCGCTTTGGGGGGAGTCAAGTCCAGACCTCCTCTACAATAAGTAAGGTCACCAAAACATAGTCTAAGTCTGAGAGGGAATGAATACTGTAAAATACTGTAAAAATCAGGGGATCCCAATAAACTCCTCTGCCCCCATATGGGCACAGCAGGTACTCTTAACTCTGCAGGGCAACTGACTGCCACTACATTCACCCAGCGTTTGCACTGTAGCTACTAAAATGAGGCCTTAGACCAGATTTGGGCTTCTGGTCCTATCACAATAATAACAGATTAGTAGGAACAAAACATGAATGTAAACAAACAAAATGCTACTTTTCTTTTTCCTTTATGTACTCCAATTTCTATTGGCTCTTAAACTGATAAATAAAAACACTGGCTACCGAAGAGTTATACGCCACATCTGTTGGATTGCCCACAGTGGTCCTCTGGTGTTGTGTATAATCTCTGTACTTCTCCCATCCAATTCTCTGTGGAATCTATTATACTTTTTCTCTTTTGGCATGGTGCAAGGTGAAACCTAACAACGTTTTTAATAAATTTCATTTGGTATTCCGAAGTGTAGACTGAGCACAATGGAAAGATCTGGTGGGTGCCAAACAGGCATATTTTAGACATGGAAAAGTATTGCCTGTAGGAAAGCTGGCAGACAATTACAGGAATGTGCAAACACTGATTTTGAAATATCTTGTTTTAAAATAGATTATAAATTAATTTGTAATTTTGAAGGCCACAATCCTGCAAACGATTCGATGCTTGTGGACCTCTGTGCAAGGCTCATTGATTTTAATGGGTTTCCATGTGGGCATACTGGGTTGCCTACACAGAGCTCCCTACAACACTGGCATCTAAGTCCATATATATCATTGATTATTGATTTGAAATCTTACAATTTAATTTCTACTTTTAAAGTTTTGCAATGCACCTTTAAGGCTGAAATGTTCTTAAAATCACACTGGTGTGCCTATGTACTGCAGTATATAATACATGAAATCATCCATCTTTGGAGATCCTGGAAATATTGAGTAACAAGAGCACAGTTTTTAATCTTAGTTCTGAATTTTCCTGTTTTCATTATTATCTTAATATTTTCACAAGAAATATTCCCCAAACATAAAATCTCTTTTAAAATGTTTATAATCTATTGTGTAAAGGCAAATGTGCTTTAATTTATACTTTATTTTATACTGTTTTAGCAAACACAATGCATATTTAAGCAAAAGCAGACTTAAATATCACAGAACTAACCAAGCAGCACCACTGAATATAGTGATTCATGACTACTGCCACCAGGGGTCAGCACAATTTTTTTGAGCCATTGCACTTTAATGTACAGTATAGCTATCACCATCAAGCTCCATAAAGATGATTTTAGATCCTATAGACCTCGGAATCCCTGACATGCTACCACACAAACTGCAGCATCAATCTTCTATATGGAGCTATTTCAATGCTATTAGAAAGATTTGTTTAGAAATTAAAAAATTACTTTCCAATATAAATTATCAAGTTTACATGTCAAAGCATTGGCAATGTAGGACAAATTTTAATATATAAAAGAATAGCATATTATTGACTGACAGCAACTTTCAGGTCAGAAAACAAAAAAAACCCAAAGCCCTTAATTTCATTATATATGAGTTTCTATAAAAGCATCTGGAATGGGTAATGCATTTTTATTCCACATCTTTAAAAGAACTCATATTTATTTATTTTAAATAGTTCTTTATTTCAATGTGAGGATTAAGATATACATTTTATTCAGGAATTATTTCACTTTTATTGCCAATTATTATTCCATGAACACAGAAGTTTATAATATCAATACTGGCAGACGACATTGCTTGCAGCCTGCAATGTTGCTAACTGCTAACGGTCTCTTTTAATGGGTCCCTCTTTTAAACTAAATGAGAAAACACTGATTCTGAAAATATACACAAAGTGCTGAATCCTCAGCTTTCGCACTCTTACAATTTAGTGCTTTTTAGTTGTCACATATTATAGCAACATCACAACATATTGAGCACTCCAATAAGTTTTAGTCTGATTACTACAAAGAATTTATCTAAGATTCTAGCACTATAATAAGATCACCTTGGCAAAACCTATTTCCATACATTCTTATTTTTAAACTGTGGATAGGCAGAAGATATTTCCTGTTCGTTTCATATAAACAATTAGAATAAAGACTTAAGCCTAACAATAACAGATGCACAACCTTTTAAATCTACAGAGACTTTAACAGTGATTTTTAAAAATATGTGATGGCTGTGTTACTTAATTTATTTTTCCATTATATAGTGCATTAGAAAAATTTCTTCATTTTAAGGTTAAAGACTACCGTTTACAATGTAATTAGTTTTGCCAATAACAAACTTATTTTCTTCATCTTCCTCAACAGTGATTAAAAATATTCCTTATGTTTGAAAAAAATAAAAAGAAGTTTTGGCTACTGTCTTTTAGTACTTGTCTTGTAGAAGTATGGAATACAAGTTTATATTTGGACCTACGGAGAAGCAGCATCAAGAAAGGTAAAAAACAGTGCTTTCTACTGGGAAAAGCTCAACTTCCCCCCTTAGTCTTGAATTTGAACTGTAACCCTGACTAGATTACTAATCATCACCATTATTTAATTCTACAGGCTACATAAGGTCTCATGCTAGCTTAAAATCAGTAATTTGTTACAAACAGCAAATTCTGTATATATCCATATTTTGGATTTGGTTACCATGTCCACAACTGTGGATTTGTACAGGAGACTGAAGGAAAGAGAAGACTTCATTTATAATAATAAAATTCCTGTAAGACAAGAATGCTGATATCTGCAGTTACTGTTTCCCCCAACTTTGCTTAGGAAACTGTACTCTATCATTAGACAGAGCCATTATGAGCAATGTCCTTCAAAGAGGGATATATTTATTTGTCACTGGATTTTATCCAGTTCCCCAAGAGAATTAGCTAACAAACAAGAAACATATTGCTCACTTTGCCAGCTATAATAAAACAAACAACTTTTAAATAATACTAGTTAAAAATATTCCACTTGAAAGCATGACTACTTTTTTTTAGCATTATTTCTGACTGAAAAGGTTTAAATAAACTTCTTTAAAAAATGAAGCAAAGCCTCTTTAAATAAGGAGAAGAAAGAAGGGAAGCAAAGAATAAGTCGCGTGCCACTAATAAGCTCATCACCAGCCTGTTCGAGTTGCCAAGCACCCCTGGCTCCCACCAACTTCCAATTAAATTGTAGGTGTTTAGTATTTCCAAACGTAAGGCGCTACATGCCTGAAACAAAACTGAGTTCAAGATTCAGTCTCCAATTCCATACAAAATTTGTCCAGTCTATGCTACGGTATGCAGAATTTAATTTTCTCTCACCTTTCAAAATTCTCAATGTTACAGATGGCTGCAGTTGTTCATTAACGTAAATGAAACATATTTATTACTAAAAGTGTTATTATGGCTGACCTGAATACACCTCTACCCCGATATAACGCGACCCGATATAACACAAATTTGAAACGTGGTAAAGCAGCGCTCCGGGGGGGCGGGGCTGCGCGCTCCAGCAGATCAAAGCAAGTTCAATATAACGCGGTTTCACCTATAACGCGGTAAGGTTTTTTGGCTCCCGAGAACAGCGTTATATCGGGGTAGAGGTGTATATGCTTGATGACAACTCAATGCAGTTCCAAAGACACATGTACACTGGTTCCAAGATCTCACTGCAGACAGTGAAAAACTTCACTGACTTTTAACAATTAAAAGGAATGTACGGAAAAGCTGCACACCCTGCATCTTAACAATCATTGCTCGATTTTGCAAGCCAACCACCATTTGAACTGCATGCACAAGTTTCTCACTATCTACTTATGTTCTGGGACAAAATTATTACTTCATGAGAAAAGGGAGGGGGTTCCTCTCACAGGAAAGAGAACAAGAGTTCCTAGAAAAGCATGAATTCATACATAGTTTTTTTTTGCATTTTCATTTTCAAAGAGGCTGAAAAATGAGATTTTTTTTTAAAGTAGAGTTCAGAACGAGATCTGGTTACAATTCTACAATATTAGTCTTCTGTGGTCTTTGGCATTTAAAATACTGCTATTAAAATCTCTAACATTAACTGTAGATACTAAGGAGAACCTTTTGAATACCGAAAAAGAGTACAGACCCACAAGGTGCTGGGCTAAACTCTTCAGCTCAGGGATTGTGTCTTCACCTATCCTTCTACAGGGTGGATGCTACCATAGTCTAAATATTAAATAACTAACCCATGCTCATCCATAATTATGAGACATTACATCAATGTCCTTCATGTACTCTTTCTCAATCTCCCAGGACTTGCATGTTTTCTTGGGATTTTTGCTCTCGCTTTCTGCAATAGCTGCTCCTTACATCAGACTAGAGGTTTTGATTATACTTTTGTACGGCTCTCAGTTGTGCATATGTCAGAGCATGTCATACTGCTCTGGGCTTCTGAGGCATTGAAGGTTGGTTCTTCATGTACAACGGGTGTGGTACAAATATCTCACTGTGGTATACATTCTAAACATAAAAATACCATAGTAAAGTCAGTTCTGTGCACAGAACTGTATTTGTTTCCTTTTTAATGGTAAACTGTGTGTGTGAGTTGCCTCCTTTCCTCAACACACACACAGAGCTCCTGATGATTCTTTTAATCTTCTCCTACTTCTCACCCTTCACCAAAACATATAACAAGAAGTGTGCTGTGCCCAGGTATCTGAGATATGAAATCTCTAATCAGAGCATATAACCTGGATTTCCTTCAGGTAGAGAGGAACAGGAGCCACTGGTTACCCAGCAGAAGTAATATTATAAGCAGAGCTGGTAGCTCCACTTATGCCAGGTTGCCTGACATTTCCCACTATCAGATCCTGCTTTCAGTTACCTAACATTGCAAAACTTTAACCATTTGGGCTCAAATCTTCCATTCCAGGTGCAGGGCCGGATTAACGCAGGGGCTTTAGGGGCTGCAGCCCAGGGCCCCAGGCTAAGAAGTGCCCCGGCGCAGCAGCACTCAGGCAGGCTGGCTGCATGCCATGGCCCCACACTGCTCCCAGAAGCAGTGGGCTGCTGGCACCTCTCTGCGGCCCCGCACGCTGCCCCTGCTCCCAGCATTGTCCCCACAAGTCCGGTTCCCGGCCAATGGGTGCTGCAGGGGTGTGCAGAGTTGTGCCAGCAGCCGGCCGCTTCCGGGAACAGCGTGGGGCCATGGCATGCAGGCAGGCAGCCTGCCTGAGCCCTGCTGCATTGCTGTCCAGGAGCCACCTGTGCTAGGCACCTCCAGGCCGGAGCCTGCACCCCAACCCCCTGTCCCAGGTCAGAATCTCCTCCTGCACCCAAACTCCCTCCCAGAGCCCAGACCCCCTCCTGCATTCCAACCCCCTGCCCCAGGTCAAAATCCACTCCTGCACCAAACTCCTTCTCAGAGCCCACACCCCTCACCCTCTCTTGCACCCCAACACTCTGCCCCAGCCTGGAGCCCCCTCCTGCACCCAAACTCCCTCCCAGAAAGAAACTAATATAACAGCTGTTCTAAGGTAAGAATTAGGCTATTTTGAATTAATTTAACTATATTTGATATATTTTAAGACTGAAATGTAACCACATAACGGCTTTATGTTAATTAAAAGGCAAGTTTAGTATAGAGCTAATAGCCTCGATGTTATAATTGTGATCATTTTGTTTTAAATTAGGAAAAAGAATTGTATACAGGGGCCCCACAAAATCTAATAGCCTTGGGCCCACAGGAGAGTTAATCCGGCCCTGCCAGGGTGCCGGCTGCAGGCTGAATTTTTTTGAAACGTTTCAGTCAAAACAGTTCAGCCATCTCAGAGAAGGAATTTAGGGAAAGATATAGTGTTTTGTCATATTAAAAAATCCTTACTAAGGTTCCACTGAGAAGCTTGAACGCCCCGTGCTTTGGAGCAGGGACTTGACATTTGGCAGGAGGGTGGCTTTTGTGGCAGGGATGTGCCTTTTGCTATTCCCATGAAAATCTGGCCAAATGTTATAAGCTTTTTAAAAATCTCAACTTGCACATGTTCAGTGGAGGCTTTTTAGAACTGCACAGCTAAAATAAAATCTGCAAAACTCCTTCGCATTCAGCATGCTCTAGCCCAGGGGTCTCAACCACGCGGCCTGTAGAGTTATTTGCACATTACGAGAACATTAAGGTTGCTAAAGAGCTCCTATGTGATGCTAGGCAAGTCAATTAAACCAAACTTTTCACTAAGGGCTTGCCTTCACTGCAAAGTTAACCTGAGTTATAACTCAAGTACTGCCGCCAGCTTGAGTCCCATCCATACGCAAAATCCCTTGAGTGTGGCTGTGCTTTTAACTTGAGTTGGCTGGCCTGGCAGGGGATATAAGCTAAAGTTTAAGTTACCTAGCACAACCACTAGTATGGATGCAGGCTAGCTCCACTCGAGCACTGCTGGTCCTCCAATGCCTTCCCACAATTCCCTCTGGATCCCCAGAAAGGATGGAGAAGTTCTCTCACAAATCACTGGGAAAGAATTCATAGAGTGGCTCAGCTTACTGCAGTGCAAAGAACTATGGGATATATCCCCAGAAGTCTGAGTGCCACACACAAGTGAGTGCAGCATCGGTGTGGATACAGTAGTTTGAGTGTTATTTTGCAGTGTGGTCTCTTTCATTCAAGGTAGGATAACTCAAGAGGACTAACTCAAGTGAAGATCACTGCAGAGTTAACTCTGCAGTGAAGATATACCCTAACTGTATGTTCCTCATTTTCTGTGTACTCAACTTGAGACCCATAATCTGATTTGCAGAAGTGTTGTACACTCACATCAGCAAACTGAAGTCAGTGGGAGCAGGGCCATCAACATATAAAAGTGCTATATGAAGCTAAGTACACTGAAAAAATAGGTTGTAGGCATTTCAGACTGAGCACCTAAAATTAGTGGATACTTTTTACTTTAATCTCTCTGCTCCTGAATTCCCCATCTGTAAAATGGGAATAATAATAGCCTCTCACCTAACAGCAATGTTGTTAAGATAAGTTTATTAATGTTTGTGAAGCACTCAAATACTATAGTGATGAGTGCCATGGAACAGCCCCTGAGGAAATTAATAACTGTATTCAGAGCAGGGTTTGAATTGTGTGCAATAAATAAGGCAATAAAGCATTGAACAATTAAGATAAAACAAAATATTGACTAGCTGCTGATTTAATGAGCACTGAATGAGGCAGGGGTCTTGGGAAAAGACTGTATGCGAGCATGTAATTAAAGACTATCATAATGCATATGCACAAGGGGCCCAAATTAAGGTTGTTCAAGCACCCTATATTCTGGCATTTTCTAACTTTTCAGAGACTGGCTTTGCAACCTTAATCATATTTTAACATAGCTTTTGTATGTGTAATAAATTGGCCAGCATGTGTTATATCGAATCAAATTTACTGTTCTCAAATTGACAATATTACAATTTTTCTACTTGTGTTAACTGAGAAAGTTAGAGCTGGAAATTGTTGGGAATTGGCAGGGATAATACTATATGTTACAAGGCTCACCATAAATACAAAGTAACACATTTAATTATAAACTCTAATGATTAAAGAAACTATCATAGTTTTTGAGGAATCCTCAAGAGATAAGAAAATTAATAGCATATTGACATGAAGTTAATTATTAATAATGCTCTAAGGGCCTAATCCTGCTCTCAATGGCAAGATGACAATGACTTCAGTGTGAACAGGATCAAACTGTTTCAAGGTATTTCTTTCTATAATTAACTAATTTTCTGAACAAGTTTTCATTTTACTTACAAGTTAAAGATAATCACTCAACTTGGCATTTAATTCTTCACAGAAAATTAACATAGGGAAGTGGTTGCATAACCAGAACTCTGAACAGTACCATTAAAGTGCAGTTGTAGTGAAGAAACCATTACATTGGCTTACAAACCTACTACTTTATTAGGTATAGTATTTATCCTGTTATTTATCTGGCATGCTGCTTGTTTAATTGTGACAGCTTAAAAAAAAGTTATATTTTTATGTTATTTATAACATTTTCAAACTAATACTTCCTTTCTCTTTTTTTTTAAACAAAATATTTGAAACTATTCCACAATGTTTAAATGTGACATATTAAAAATGTAAAATGTTACTTCATTCTTACCTCAGAACTATAATCATCTGCTGTAGTGGAAATTTCACTGTCTGGCTAAAATAGGAGAAAAATAAAAATATTTACAATGTTAACAGACTTCAAAACATTAAACATAATTTCTATCTATTTTTGTGTATTTGGACAGTAGTTAAAGCCACCTGAAGAAGTATATCTAGTTAAAATACTCATGTTATCCATTAGAATCTACAAAATGAAAGCCATTCCCAGCTCTCTGAGGCCTTGTCTATACGTATAGCTATACCAGCAAACCCTCCTAGTGGAGATGCAGTTTATATAGACAAAAAAGTGCTTTTGCCAATATAGCCAATACCAGTCTCTGCACAAAATAAGCAGTACTGGCAGAAGTGGCATTACTCTACATGCAAAAGTTTCTAGTGTTGCTCCGGCCTCAGATGTGATTATGCAAAGCAGCGAACACCTTCAATTTCCAGTTAATGAGCGCTGAAGGTGATTTCTTGCAGGAGGCGCTTAGGCTCAGGTACGTAGGCTCAAATCCTGCAATCAGATCCACATGTATTCAAGCAATTGCAGGAATAGGGCTTCAATTTTGAAAGTAACAAATATGCCCAATGAATGCCTGATTTATTACCAAACATGATTATCAATGCGGGGCGAGGGATAGCTCAGTGGTTTGAGCATTTTGCCTGCTAAACCCAGGGTTGTGAGTTCAATCCCTGAGGGGGCCACTTAGGGATCTGGGGCAAAATCAGTACTTGGTCCTGCTAGTGAAGGCAGGGGGCTGGACTTGACCTTTCAAGGTCCCTTCCAGTTCTAGGAGATAGGATATCTCCATCAATTTATTTTTTTATTTTATTTTTTTATTTATTTTATGTGATACAAAGCATCAGTTTAAGTTTCAATATCTAAAGAGTTATCTCTACAACAAAACTTCAAAGGTAGTCACATGAAATCCATTCTTGGCACGTTAAAAATACTACTTATCTTTCCCAAAGCTAAATTATGTAAGGGTACACT
The DNA here is from genome assembly GCF_002925995.2 of Terrapene triunguis. Taxonomy (NCBI): domain Eukaryota; kingdom Metazoa; phylum Chordata; order Testudines; family Emydidae; genus Terrapene; species Terrapene triunguis. The sequence goes on from NW_020664435.1 coordinate 32,035,343, forward strand.
TTAAAACTTAATTCTATATAGGCAAAAATGGTGGAAGGGGACATGTCCAACATTCTTAAGTCAGTTAGAGCCTTTCCATTTACTTAAATGGGTGTTGGATCAGGCCCCATGTAATTAAATACTCTCAGGGAGATTTTCAAAGACACAAATAGCACAAATAGTTAGATGTCTAATTTCCATTGACTTTGAATGATGCTGAATTGCCATTTGTACTTTTGAAAATCTCCTCGAGAGGTCTATTGGAGCCCTTCAGTTTTTTGCTATTCAAATGCCATGCTTTCTATAGATTTCAAAATGTAAATAAAATATAACACTTCACAAAGAAATCACAAAATTCAAAACTGTTATATTTAAAGAGTAAACAAAACTTTTGTTTAAATATGAACATTTATTCATAGATTCCAAGACCAGAAGGGGACTCCTGTGATAATCTAAATTATCATATTATTGTGGGGATTTACAACTCATAAAACTGATAGGACTGTAAGACCAAAAAGATCCACTTTAAGAATAAGAAAGTATTGTAGTGAATATAAACTGAAGTTTATAACAGAAACCAAAAAGGTGTTTTTAAATTCTGAGCACTTGCACAGACAAAAATAATATTAAAGTTAGCCATTCAGAATTGAAATAAGTATTGTAGAATTCCCTTAACTGGGACATTCCAGAGGACAGCCTATTATCACAATTAGGCCATTATGCCATTTAAGAGAAAAAGCTGTGATAAACTTGAAAACAATCAATAGGAATCTGAGTTCCATCCCACTATTTACAAAAACTTTATGTAACTCAAATGTTAATTTGTGTATTTTCTTTACTATATAAACTTGTTTTACAGAAATATTTTAATAAATATATGAACATAACAGTCTGAAAGATAAGATGATTTCATCCTATTCTGAATAATAAAAATGAAATTCACTGCTTTTATCATTTTTTATTTTTATTTCTCCTCAATTTAATGTTTATTTGATAAATTTTGTATTAACAGGCCATGATTTAGAATTATTTAACACATGACTAAGAACCACTCACTCACTTGGCACCTGTCAAATACATTCCCATTAAATGCAATTTATGTTAATACCATCCTAGGACCAGAAATTTTGGCAAGGTTTCCCTTGTGGAGTTTTCAGTGAACAACTACTTTAGAAGGTGGGGTTTGTACTCCTGAGGAATGACTAAAGGGTCTGGTCATCAAAACTACTTGAAGATGGGAGTGTGCCTGAATTCTGGGCAATATGCCCTCCTAGCTTCCTATAGTAGTTGTGCAACCAGAGAATGTACAGACAGCCATTGGACCAGACATCTCCCAGGTGGTATTCCACAATGCCAAAGGGAAACCTCCTAAACAAATCCTGACCCAGTTAACATTAACTTTGGTAGTAAAACTCCATGGAATTGCTGGAAGGGAGAGGAGATATGGCAAAGAATTGGTGTTGCCTCAGCCATGATTATGTAAGTTAAAGAAGGCCATCCCAGCACCTTTAACTTACACTTTTTCCCCAGCTTTTTGGCATATAAATTGTAACAACTTAGTCTGCCTTTTTTATTTTTAACTATTTTTATTTTTACATTTGCTGGAAATTAAGTGTGTGTGGGGGAAAGGGGTAGGGGTTGGGATTAGGGCAGTGTTGACAGTGGGGCTGCAGGGGGCTCCCAGCACTGACAACAGGTCTGAGGGAGGCTGCAGTCCAGGTCTTGTGGAGCAGAGACCCCCAGCCAGGACTGCAAGGAGGAAGAGGAACCCCTGTACTGCTGAGTTGTTCTTGCCTGGAGAAGGCTCCCACACATCTAGCTGGTGAGTGAGGGAGCAGGACTGTAACACTGGAGCTGAAGACTCCCCCCTGCATGGCCACATGGCCAGCAACACCCAATCCCTGACGGTGCAAGGTGAGGGAAGGTACAGTGGGAGGCAGAGCAGACCCCCTTGGCCAGAACTGCATGGAGGAAGAGGACAAGCTCCCAGCAGTGGGGGAGGTCACCCCATAAAAACATATGAATGGCCGTACTGGGTCAGACCAGTGGTCCATCTAGCCCAGTATCCTGTCTTCTGACAGTGGCCAATGCCAGATGCTTCAGAGAGAATGAACAGAACCAGGCAATTAGCAAGTGATCCATCCCCTGTCATCCAGTCCCAGCATCTGGCAGTCAGAAGCGGACAGATATCCAGAGCACAGGCTTGCATCCCTGACTATCTTGGCTAGTAGCCATTGAAGGACCTCTCCTCCATGATCTTATCTAATTATTTATTGAATCCAATTACAGTTTTGGCCTTCAAAATATCCTCTGGCAATGAGTTCCACAGGTTAACTGTGCATTGTGTGAAGTAGTACTTCCTGTTTGTTTTAAACCTTCTGCCTATTAATAATCATTCAGCAGTGGAGTAACCTCCCCCATGGCAAGGGACTTCTTGAGGCCATGGCCAGCAGTCCCTGCTCTGCCTGCAATGACCACAGCCTTTCCCACAGGTGTCACCTGCTCAGTGGCCATGCAGGGAGCCCTCTGCAGCCTCACTGTTATGGGGAGGGAGGGAGCTCACTCCTGCCTGGGGAGAGAGCCATTCAGCCTCAGGGTGACCTATCCCAAGGCCAGGGCTCATCCTCATCCTTCTTGCAGCCCTGATTGGGGGTTTGTGCTCTGCTCACCAAGACCACAGCCTTCGTCGCACCTTATACCTGCAGAGATTGGGTATCAACTGGCCCTGTGGCAATGCAGGAAGCCCTCTACAGTCCCGCTCTTTTACCAGCTGGGAGTGCTGGGGGCCTCTACTCTTCCCTGCGAAGACTGCAGCCTTCCCTGTACCTTGCTTCTTCAGGAAGGGTGTCTCACCAGCCCTGCAGCAGCACAGGGAGTCCTCTGCAACCCAGCTGTCAGGGTCCTGTTCCCTCACTCCCATGACAGCAGGGTTGCAGAGGACTCCCTGCACAGCCGCAGGCTGGTGACACCTGATCCCTGCAAGAGCGGGGGGAGAGGAAAGGAGCGAAGGATTAGGATATTGGATTTCAGTATTAGGTGAAACGACATTTACTGACTTCTGTCGGTTTATATCGAATCCTGCGAAGACCGACACATTGTAAGTGGCTATCAGCAGGTGTTAGGAAGTCTGAGCCTTAAAGTAGTTGATTAACACCCTCTTACACATCATATGTGAATCCTTTGTATTACAAAATGTGACTGAATGGAAGAGTTAACCACAAATTTCAAATACAGAGGATAGCAACATGTTCTAAAGGTTGATTGGCTCCTGGGACGAAAGAAAGACAGACAGACTAAACTACAGCATTCAGTAAATCTGTATAAATGCTGTTATGTAAGTGATGCTCTCCCTACCGTTGCAGTGAATAGTCGTGGATCTTTTTTAAGTGGTGGTTTCCAACTTAACAGGATTAGTCTTAGTAGCCTAATAATACTTTATTTGATAATTTGGTCTGATATTAGAATTCTGACTACTGTGTCCCCAGTGCATTCAGAAGATTGAGTGTTTATTCTTAAATAACCACGGCTGAGAGACATTCAACATGGGTTCTCCCTCCCAGTTTAGGTGTGCGTACCTGCAAATAATTTCTTAATTCATTTGCCTCTGTCTCACCTTTTTTTTTAGGCAGAATGTAATCATCTATTGACTCTGAATTTGAAGGGAAGTGTGACATACAATCTGAGAGGTTCTCTGTTGACTGAGACCACCCAGACCTTAATGACTTGTAATACAGCACTTGTAAAACAGCATGAAAGCAGCCTTTTCATTTTACTCCTTTCACATTGATTTAGGAAGGCTTCCAACTGATATGCGGCACCAGCAGCGATAGACAAACAGATCACCTCCTACTCTTGACACAGCAACAAAAGACGCCTCAGATTAACTGAATCTAAGCTAGAGGGAGAAAATATCACATTAAAACTGAACCATAGAAACAGACAGTCCACTTTTCACCTGTATAATATGCACTCCATTTCCCCGCAACTTTTATTTCTAGCAGGTTCACTCTCAGAAAAGACTGATAACATGACATCCTTGGTGCGTTTTCAGTGTGTGTACATCACTGATTGAAACAAATACACATATTATGTGGCAATAATGGTGATAACCTTCTGGACCCCACATCTTTACATAACCTACAGCTCTGCACTGTTGTTTCAGAGTTGCTAATTGAAGGTACATGCTCTCTCTTCCATCTGGGTAGACTACTGTGGATGGCTCCAAGGTTCCAAGATGATACCCACACAGTTTTGTTTTTCAGATAGGTGGTACTTCTGGTAGCTTGGATAAATCTCCTGTTTGGCTGTTAAGATTGAATTGTTTTGCCAAGAGATTTGTCTGAAGGTAATTGCAGAATGCTGGCCAGAAGAGCTCAAATTAAAACCTCTTTGGATACATATTCTACTTTAAGGGCATGATCCAAAGCCCACTGAAATCAGTGGAAAGATTCTCATTGACTTCAATGGGCTTTGAATCAAACCTTAATAACATATGTTTATTGTTTTATTCTCTTGCTGCCTCAGTCTCTGAGGCAGTATTCAAAACAGGCAACAATTTGCAAATATTCATCTTATATTCTGTGGGTCTAAGCAGTTGTATTTCATTTCCTATGGCTGATCAAAGCCTACTCACTCGCTTGAAAACAAAGTTCTCTGTAAGGCTGTATTGTCCCCTTTCTATCCATTTTACTCCATTGCTGTATACTTCCGATATTTATCAGTCAACAGGAATCACTAATTTCTATATATCTCATCTGATTGAACCCTCAGGATTCAGTTTTAAAGGAAGTATGGCTTTTCTCTTAAAAAAAATCATTTGTTAATAACAATAAAATCATTTGACTAGGGCAGAGGTGGGCAAACTCAGGGCTTTGGATCTAGCCCACGGGATTGCCACCCCCGGGGCGCCGCGGGCCACGCGCCGACCAAGTCCCTGCAGCCCATGGGGGGGCAGAGGGCTCTGTGCGCTTCCCTCGCCTGCAGGCACCGCCTCTCGCAGCTCCCATTGGCCGGGAACGGGGAACCGTGGCCAATGGGAGCTTTGGGGGAGGTACCCGCAGGCGAGGGCAGTGCGCGGAGCCCTCTGCCCGCCCTTCCCCAGGGGCCGAAGGGACGTGGTGCCAGCTGCTTTGGGAGCGGCGCAGGGCCAGGGCAGGCAGGGAGCCTGCCCTGGTCCCAATGCCTGCCACTGCCACTCTGGAGCCACTCTAAGTAAGCGGCGTCGCACCCAACCCCCCGCCGCACCCCCCCTGCACCCCAACCCCTTGCCCTGAGGCCCCACCCCCCTACCCTGAGACCCCTCCCGCACCCCAACCCCCTGCCCTGAGCCCCCTCGTATACCCTGCACCCCTCCTGCGCCCCAGGACCTTGCCCTGAGCCACTTCCTGGACACCGCACTCCAACCACCTGCCCCAGCCCTACATTCATGCCCACCCCTGATTTAAACAAATCAAAACAAAATGAAGTTGGAGCAGTAGCTCTTGACTGTGCTTTTCTCAAGACAAATGTGTGTTTAGTAAACTGTCTTAAGAATAGACCAAAGAATTTTAGCTTCTGGCCAAGCCAAAATTTATCCCAATTTTCCATATTTTATTTCCATAACTTTCTCTAAATTCCTACAGGGTTAATACCTGAGATCTGCAGCACCTTATTAGGTAGTTCAAGTTTTTAATTTTTAAGTTCAATTACTTCTGACATGAAAAGATTTCAGCTTTGCTAACTCACTTTTCAAAATACTTGATGTCAAGTTAGAGGCAACATAACTTCAGTATTAATGAAAGAAAATACAATTCAAATATCATTCAGATAGTGTATAATGTATAATATAGCTGCTAAATCAGGGGTGGGCAAACTTTTTGGCCCAAGGGCCACATCTGGGTATGGAAATTGTATGGTGGGCCATGAATGCTCACGAAACGGGGGGTGAGGGCTCTGGCTGGGGGTGAGGGAGGGTAGGACCGAGGGGTTCAGAGGGCAGGAGGGGGATCAGGGCTGGGGCAGGGGGTTGGGGTACTGGAGGGAGTCAGGGGTGCAGGCTCTGGGCGGCGCTTACCTCAAACAGCTCCCAGAAGCAACGGCATGTCCCCAGTCTGGCTCCTACATGAAGTCACGGCCAGGCGGCTCTGCGCGCTGTCCCATCTGCAGGTGCTGCCCCTACAGCTCCCATTGGCCCCGTTTGCTGGCCAATGGGAACTGCAGGGGCAGCACTTGGGGCAGGGACAGCGTGCGGAGCCCCCTGGCTGCCCATACGTGTAGGAGCCAGAGGGGGACGTGCTGCAGCTTCTGGGATCCATACAGAGCAAGCCCCTGACCCCGCTCCCTGGTAGGAGCTCAGGGGACAGATTAAAACATCTGAAGGTCCGGATGCGACCCCTGGCCGTAGTTTGCCCACCCCTGGTTTAAATCAAAGGGGCCTGCTGTATAATTTAGGTCTAAAATGCTGCCAGGCATGTGGGGCTGATCTTGGAAGCTATCAGAGTTTGTAAGTAACCAACCACAAATAAATTACTAAACAACCGAGCATATCATTATCTTTGTGAGAAGGAAACTGGACAGAAGGGAATTTAAAACAAATCTAGGGCAGGCCCAACTATTTAAATTATACTATATTCAAGAAATCAGGGTTAGAGTCCCTCTCCATATCTCTCACTTTCCAAGCAGGGAGATCAACTTTTCTCAGCTAAAGGAATAGCAAAAAACGGTTACTCACCTTCTCGTAACTGTTGTTCTTTGAGATGTGTTGTTCATGTCCATTCCAATCAGGTGTGTGCGCGCGCATGTGCACGTTGGCCAGAAGATTTTTCCCTTAGCAGTATCCGTCAGGTTGGCCTGGGCGCCCCCTGGAGTGACACCCTCATGGCGCCTAATATATAGCTCTGCCGACCCGCCACCCCTTCAGTTCCTTCTTGCCAGTTACTCCAACAGAGGGGTAGGAGGATGGGTATTGGAATAGACACGAACAACACATCTCAAAGAACAACAGTTACGAGAAGGTGAGTAACCATTTTTTCTTCTTCGAATGGTTGTTCATGTCGATTCCAATCAGGTGAGTCCCAAGCAAAGTTAAGAGGCGGGGTCGGAGCTGACCACTGACTGGAGCACTGCCCTACCAAAGGCCTAGTAATTGCATAGTGTGCGGGGAAAGTGTGTATTGATGACCGCGTCGCCACCCTGCAGATGTCCTGGGTGGGGACCTGAGCCAGGAAAGCTGTTGAAGAAGCTTGTGCTCTTGTAGAGTGCGCCGTTATCAGGGGCACTGGGATTCCTGCTAGATTGTAACACTCAGTAATGCAGACCACAATCCATGATGAAATGCGCTGGGTTGAAACAGGCTGTCCCTTCATTCTGTCCGCCTCTGCAACAAAGAGCTGTACCGACTTCCTGAAGGGCTTGGTCCTTTCTATGTAGAAGGCCAGCGCTCTGCAGACGTCGAGAGAGTGGAGTCTCTGTCCCCTGTCACTCGTATGAGGCTTAGGATAGAACACCGGAAGGAAAATGTCCTGGTTGAGGTGGAACTGCAACATAACCTTGAGGAGGAAGGCCGGGTGAGGCCTGAGCTGAACCTTGTCCTTAAAAAACACACTGTAGAGCGGCTTGGACGTTAGGGCCCTGAGCTCAGACACCCTCCAGGCTGAGGTGATCGCCACCAGGAACGCGACCTTGTAGGAGAGGTAGAGTAGGGAGCATGCTGCTAGAGGCTCAAAGGGATGTCCCATGAGCCTACCAAGGACCAGGTTAAGATCCCAAGCAGGAACCGGTTGGTGGACATGTGGGTACAACCTGTCAAGGCTCGTCAGAAAGTGACTAACCAGGGGGTTAGCGAAGACCGAGCAGCCCTGTACCCCCGGATGGAAAGCCGAGATGTCAGCCAGATGTACTCTTATGGAGGACAAGGAGAGACCTTCCTGCTTCAGGTGGAAAAGATAATCCAAAACCCGGGGCACTGAGGCTAGTGCCGGGGAGAAGTTGCGCTGAGCTGACCAGATTGAAAATCTCTTCCACTTTGCCAGGTAAGTGGCCCTAGTGGAGGGTTTCCTACCGCCCAAGAGAACCTGTCTGACTTGTTCTGAACAGGAGAGCTCGAATGGATTCAGCAATGAAGCCTCCAGGGCGTGAGATGTAGCGACTGCAGGTTTGGGTGCTGGAGCTGCCCATGATCCTGTGTGAGAAGATCCGGGAAGAGTGGTAGGGTAATCAGGGCCCCCCCGACATGTCCAGGAGAGATGTGTACCAATGCTGGTGGGGCCAAGTTGGAGCTATGAGAATGACCAAAGCCCGGTCTCTGCAAATCTTGAACAGGACCTTGTGAACGAGCAGTGTGGGTGGGAAGGGGTACAGAAGCGGTCCCCCCCAGTGGAGGAGGAACGCGTCCACTGTGGAGCCCGGATTGTGGTCCTGGAAGGAGCAGAACTGCTGGCACTTCCTGTTGCATCGCGTGGCGAAGAGGTCAATCGGGGACAGTCCCACCTCTGGAAGAGCGAAGATGCGATGTCCGGGCAAAGGGACCACTCATGGCTGTGAAAAGACCTGCTGAGGCGGTCCGCCAGCTCGTTCTGGACTCCCGGAAGGTACAACGCCTGCAGATCGACTGAGTGTTCTATACAGAAGTCCCATAACCTGAGGGCTTCCTGGCACAGGGGAGAGGAGCATGCACTCCCCCGTTTGTTGAGATAGAACATCGCGGACATACTGTCCAACATGACTGATACACAACGACCCGCTAAATATGGGCGGAATGACTGACACGCTAGGTGTACCGTCCTGAGCTCTTCGGCGCCGGGGCGCTCTACGTTGAGGACGACCACGATGGGGTCAGGTCTCTCGAGCCCGGGTCAGATTGGGAGCGCAAGGCTGCCTCCATGAGGATCACCTTCAGGCACTGTTCCCATTCTTTAAGTGTTTGTGAGCGGAACTCACGGCAGATCTTACAGCGATCTTTCTGATGGGTCTCCCCCAGGCACCTAAGACACAACGAGTGCGGGTTGCTCTTAGGCATGCGCTTGGCGCAAGCCACACAGTTCTTAAAACCTGGGGAGCGCGGCATGCCACGGCGACGGGCCGGAGAGAGGGAGGGAAAAACCCAACAACTATACTATACTAACCTTTTAACTGGTACTACAAACTAACTGAGAACTATATACATGGAAAAGTGAAGAGAACTTGCTGAGCAAGAGCCAAGGGAAGTTCCAGCCACCATCACTGGAGGTAAGAAGGAACTGAAGGGGTGGCGGGTCGGCAGGACTATATATTATGCGCCATGAGGGCACCACTCCAGGGGGCGCCCAGACAGACCTGACGGATAATGCTAAGGGAAAAATCTTCCGGCCAATGTGCACGTGCGCGCGCACACACCTGATTGGAATCAACATGAACAACCACTCGAAGAAGAACTATGATTTAAGGACATTACAGATGAAGTTCAGGTGAGAGATGCAATGGACAGGAAAACAGGGATTGTTATTTCTTATCAGTTACAATAATAAAAGCGGTAGTAATCTTCAGGACTCTAACAAAAACAGACACTCCTCTCCCCTCCTCCCACCTTTCTTAAACTGGCTCCTATACAACACTCCGAGGAGAAATTACGCCTGTCAGATTGCTACAGAATTCTCTCAGGGGAACCACTCTAACATGATTATTAGGGAATATTAATGACTATCTGTGCCTTTCAAAAATAGTCTTCTTCAGGTGAAAGGTTCTGGTGAGTTTTTCTAGTAAATTTTGGTAATCAGAGGGATTAAACACCCTTTTAATCCTAAAAGAAAGGGAATTAGACATCTTGTGAAATCCTCCCAGGAAAAGAGCAAGAAAGCCCATAAACTGAAGTAGCCAATGAGACTGCAAATGCTGAACAATAAAGGAAACAAAATGGTCCTAGTTACAATTCTGATGATATAACCAAGAAAGGGAAAGAAAAGTTTCAGTCCTTTGAATAGATCCCTTCTATCTAAGAAAAGGAATCCATAAAGTAAAGAAATAGAAACACTTTGATTCCATCTGCTGTGGTCTGCATCAAGAACGAGGGTTTCTTCAGGACTCTGTTTTTATTTTTTTTTAAATTGGAGATTCTAGTTCCACTTGCTGACAGGGAAAACTCAAATCAGAAAAATCACAGAAAACTGTGATTTATTTTATCTACAGAAACACTAGAAGAACAAAGAAAGTCCAGTCATGACACTTAAAAATGCTAGGTTTCAGAGTAGCAGCCGTGTTAGTCTGCATCCGCAAAAAGAACAAGAGTACTTGTGGCACCTTAGAGACTAACAAATTTATTAGAGCATAAGCTTTCGTGGGCTACAACCCACTTCTTCGTGGCTTGTAGCCCACGAAAGCTTATGCTCTAATAAATTTGTTAGTCTCTAAGGTGCCACAAGTACTCCTGTTCTTTTTAAAAATGCTACATACACCAACTACTGAATATATTTTGTGGCAAAAAAGCAAAAACCAAAGACATATCCTACTACAAAGATGAGGTAAGAAAGAACTGGAAATTCAGCTAGAAAATAATCCCTTGTAATACTTCCAGTAATCTTGCCTTAGATCTTTATAGGATGTTGTGTCAAGATAGTAATGTTGGGTGAAAGAGCAGACAGCGCTAAGAAAATGCCTTGTAAATCTCAGTTGGAGAGATTACCCTGAACCTGGCTACTACTTGGGCTGCACCTCCAACTGAGCAAACTCTAGTCTGATTATCATAATCTAGTTTGTCTATCAGTACTCTTACAGCACTAAACAGTAAAGTACGAGATGCATAAAAATCTATTTTGGCTTTTTAACTCCATTACAGATACTATATTAAAAGATTAAAGTTGAAAGATAAGTGCTTTGGAAGTTCAGAAATTCTCATTTAGCTTGACTAACATGGTCCTGATTGAGACTAAATGGAATGCAGCAAAAAAGGTTCTACATTTAACAGCAACTTCATTAAGGTGGAACTCAGTGGTCTTTTTGGAAAGAACTACATATGAATAATGAGCAAGATTCAGATTATTAATGAACAGTGGTGACAACATTCCATAAATTTGAGTTACAAGCACCAAAAAATTTCAAAAACTTTCATATAAAGTTTGTTGTTGTTAACTTTTTTTTTTTAAAGTAATTATAGGCTCTATCTCATTTAGGACAGGTAAATGTGATTTAGAAGAGTACTTGCGTCAGCTTACTCAGAGTGATAGTAACTCTCCACAGCACTACTGTAGAACATGTACTCATAACATTCTTCCACAAGAATTTGGTTAGGAAGGTTTCTCTGTACTACTATATATGTGTAGGCCATGCTGCCCTTATTATTCCAACAGTTTAAAACAGGGGTCAGCAACCTTTCAGAAGTGGTGTGCCAAGTCTTCATTTATTCACTCTAATTTAAGGTTTCGAGTGCCAGTAATATATTTTAACATTTTTAGAAGGTCTCTTTCTATAAGTCTATAATATATAATTAAACTATTGTTGCATGTAAAGTAAATAAGGTTTTTAAAATGTTTAAGAAGCTTCATTTAAAATTAAATTAAAATGCAGAGCCCCCTGGACCGGTGGCCAGGACCCGGGCAGCGTGAGTGCCACTGAAAATCAGCTCGCGTGCCAGCTTTGGCACGCGTGCCATAGGTTGCCTACCCCTGGTTTAAAACCTTCCCTCTTCTCCCTGCATAACAGCTCCCCTATCCCATTATTCCTCTCCCCCAGCTCTATCAAGTTACCTGCCTCCTTCCTCTTTCCTATATAAAATCAATCAAAGGAGGGACAGACTGATCCAATATGGTATCTCTTTCCTTCTTTTTCTTTCCTCCCTGTCACAGTAAGAGAAGTCTCCTAAGTTCACTCTCAAAACCAGTTCCTCTCACCCTAACAGCTTCCTTCAGGACCCCCTCCTGGAGGAGGCTGCAACTTGTGATCCTCTAGAGGAAACCCCTTTTGTTGAATGGAGCAAACAGTTCAATTGTGTTACTAGTAGGAGTGGTTCTGAAACCCAGAAGTGGGCTCTGTAAATAAGGAAACTGGGAATACAACATCAGAATTTAAATTTAATTAAAGCATATGTTGCTGTTCAACTTGCAAGGACCTCTGAAATAGGGATGTAAATACCATTTAAAAAGTTAACCGTTTAAACGATAAAAATGTTGTTTAAAGGGTTCACCGATTAAGCGGCTGGGCCCGCTCCGTCCGTGGGGCCACTGGGGTCGGCGGGCCAGCTGGCCGGCCAGCAGGCCCAGGGTTAACAGTTAAGGCAGGTTAACCGGTAAGATTAATGCTTACCGGTTAACCTGTTAACCTTTTGCATCGCTACTCTGAAATATCTAGTTTGGGGGTATAACTGCATTTAAAAAGGAGTCCACAGTAGTTGACAAAATATACAAGACAATTTTGGCAGTGCTAAGGTTCTAAATGGAAACTTGTAGTTTTGTCTCTCTGACTAACAGGCTAACCTCAAATATTCTTAATGAGGGCAGGAGAGGGAGGTGGAGTTTATTAAAGACCTTTTTGGCTGTTGGTGAGAAGGGAGAGGAGCCAAAGAAGTTATAAATTCTGCTTCTTCTCCCAGTGTAGGGTTAGCAAGCCAAAAACCAAGAGCACAGCTGTGAAACCCCTCTTGAAAATATCCTGCTTACATACCTGCAGTTTATGCTTTACAATATATTGTAAGCATAGTTTCTCTTGTTTGTGCCAAAATCATATCGTTCTAATTCATTTTCTTCATTGAATCTCTTTTCACAAGCACACTAAGTAAATCTGCACCTTGCACCTCTTCACTTTATTGGGAACTCTTATAGCTAGTGACCATTAGATTTGGCATTTTTGTCCACTCTCAAGCCACATTATTTGGTGCCATGCTTAGTTGATCAGGAGAAAACATAGTCAGTTCAAAAACCTTTCATTTAGTGGGCATTGCTTTCACAATGTGTGTCTCAAGAAATGCAGAGATCACAAATTATTTGGCAGGGGAGGAGAGCCCTGAAGTATAAATCAGAATAAAAAACAGATGTATGAGTTACTCTATATACACTAATAGTTCATATCAGTGTAAATATGTTTTTAGCACATGCATTAAATATGCACGTGAGAAAGATCTGGGGGTTTGGTGGATAATTTGCTGCACGTGAATTCTCAGTGCAATGCTGTGGCCAAAAGGGCTAATGTGATCCTTAGAGGCATAAACAGGGGAATCTTGAGTAGGGATAGAGAGGTTATTTTATCTCTGTATTTGACACTGGTGCAAGTGATGCTGGAATACTGTGTCCAGTTCTATTGTCCACAATTCAAGAAAAATATTGCAAAATTGGAGAAGGTTCAGAGAAGAGCCACAAGAACGATTAAAGGAGTTAAGGTAACAGACTAAAGGAACTCAATCTATTTAGCTTAATAAAGAGAAGGTTAAGGGGTGACTTGATTACAGTCTACAAGTACCTATGTGAGGAATAATATTTAATGATGGGTTCTTCAATCTAGCAGAGAAAGGCATAATACGATCCAATTGCTGGACAAATTGAGACTGGAAACGAGGCATAAATAACCATTGGAACAATTTACCAAGGTTTGTGGTGGATTCTCCCCCCAATGATAATTTTTCAATCAAGAGTGGGTGTTTTTCAAAAAAATATGCTCTAGGAAATATTTGGGGAAAGATCTATGGTCTGTTATACAGGAGGTCAAACTAGATGATCACAATGGTCCCTTCTGGACTTGGAATCTATGGCTCTATTAACAAAAATGTAGTTACTGTGCATATTCAATAACCACATTCAAACAGCTTTGTTTCAACTGGTTTTTCTTCCTAAAATATCAAAAACAATCAGACTAGACAATTGCTTACAATTCCATTTGATGTTTAAATTAAAGCCAGTTTTTTAATTAAGAGCACAAAAGATTACTAAACCAGCAAACCTACAAAATGTATATTTATGTTAAAAAATCTTGTGCAAGTTTTTTTTAAAAAAGGAATTCTATAAAAAAGGTTTCTAAAGATGTCTCTTTGCTGAGACCTTATATTCCAATTTTTATTCCTCCTTTTCCAAAAATTTAGACAGCCGATTTATGACTCTGTGGGAAAGAGAGAGGTTTTTACAAAATGGAAGGGTTTCACTTATTTATAGTGTCATGAAGCAGCAAGTCTATAATTCTGCCTTTTATCATTTACATTAATGCACAGTATAGGACAACACATAGCCTTTCGCTTCAGGATAGGTAGATTCAAATATTAAGTCACCAGGAAATATTCTTACCCTACTTTCTACTGTATGTTTGTCCACACCTCAAAACCACTACACAAGTGGCACGATTAGCAGTCTGCTCAAGAAAAGCCCAAGGTTGGAACAGCAGGAGGTATTTGCAGGTCAATATCAAGGAGTGTTAGCTGAAGTGTAAAAGGTCAATTTGACAAGCAGCTGTCTATACATTACCTTTCTCTAGCCAGTGTTATGAGTTTCGTTTTCATAAGAACTAGGTTCACCCATCACTTTTAAAAACTTAATAAAGATGAATTGAAAGATTTTTGTTATCATACTAGTTAAAGTCCAGTAAAACTAAATTGCTGGAACCAAAGGTTCACTGAAAATGAATGTGACATAAATAGTTACTGGTTTTTGTTTTCTCATATGAACTAGATGTTTATAATTGGTACTTAGCTGACAGACAACTCCAGAAACTGAAGTTCTTGCTAGTTGTCCACACAACAAGTACAATACTATGCTGTTCAGATGCCCCTCTAAAAAGATAGCTCAGTCACCATTCAGTTCCTTCACCTTCACTGCCAACATTCACAGAGTGTAAGTTCAGAAGGGACCCTTAAATATCTAGGTATATATCTGTATACTAGAGGCCTTTAAATTTCATCCGGTTGACACTGTATTGAGCCCTATCAATAAATTGTGTTTGAATAAAACCTTTCTTGGTGAAAGGCATCCAGACGTGATCTGAAGACATCAAGCACTGGAGAATTCACCACTACCCTTGGTAGTTGGTTCCAATGGTAAATCACCCTCATTGTTAAAAATGTGTGCCTTATTTCCAGTTTGAATTTGTCTGGCTTCAACTTCCAGCCATTGCTTCTTCTAATACCATTCTTCACTACATCAAAAAGCCCTTTGGTACCCAGTATTTACTCCCCATGAAGGTATTTATACACTATATTCAAGTCACTGCTCAATCTTATTTTTGATAAACTAAACAGATTGATCCCTTTAAGTCTCCCACTTTAAGGTATTTTCTCCAACGATCAAATCGTTTTTTGTGTTTCTTTTTTGCACCCTCTCCAATTTTTGAATATCCTTTTTAAAAAGTGGACACCAGACCTGTATGCAGTATACTAGTATCAGTCTCATCAATGCCATATATGGAAGTAAAATCACATCCCTATTCTTGCTTACTACTCCCCCATTTATACATCCAAGGATCACATTAGCCCTTTATGCCACAGCATCAAGCTCATGTTGAGTTGCTTGTCCACTGAGACTCCTAGAACCTTTTCATAGTCAGTGCTTTAGGATACAGTCTCCCATTTTGTGGGTATGGCTTGCATTTCTTGTTCCTAGATGTACAACAATAGTACTGAATTTTGTTATGGGAACACTTGTTCACTCAGAACTGAACTGCAACTGCCAATCCATTTCACATAGGCCATTTTATAACCTTTAGATGGTAGGCCATTTTTTAACCTTTAGATGGTAAGCACTTTGAGTCACTAATGACCAGGGTTAAATTCCAACAAGTAGTAAAAGGTGGAGCACCAAGTACCCTGAACCATCCAATTCCTCCCCCAAATTAGTGTTTTCAAAATAAATTCCTAGTCACTGTTAACCAGCAAGAGTCAAATTACTTTATGAATACCAGAAAAATGCTTAGGTTTGCATTTTTTCTCCTTACCAGTAACCACAATTGTACTTATTTAAAACTATAACAGTGTAATACCAGAGGCATACACAGCTGTAGGCACAGTACACATGATGTGTATTGACAGGGGAGCCCTGGTACAGAAGCTGGCCCCATGGCAGCAGCATGGAGAAGCAGCCCTGGCTGCCCCAATGCCTATTCAGTTTTGGCCCCACAGTCCTTCCATCATGCTGGGGAGCAGCGGGGCCAAAACTGAGTCATTGGTATTGTGACCTGGTGCACGAGGGTCACAAATTCACTCAGGTTTGGCCCTGCAGCCTGTTCGCAACGTGGGGATGGTGGGACCAAAATTGAGTGAGTGGTGTTAAAACCTGACACATGGGGGTCACAGAGCTACTCAGACTCAGGTACAGGGCCAAAACTACCCTCACACACTAGGTCACAACACTAGTCATTCAATTTTGGCCCCACAGCACCACCTTCATGGAAGAGCCATGGGAGCAAACCTGGTTGGGCAGTCAGCACTGCTTCTCCATGTTGCTGCCATGGGGCCGGCTCCCGCACCAGGGATCCCCCCCAGAAGCCTGCCCAGCCTCACCCTGCTTCCAGTAGTCCATGTCCCCTCTGCTGTGCCCCAGGTACTTGCTCACCAACAGCCTCAAGACCTACTACAAGTACAGGGAGCTGGAGTGAGCACCTGCATAGGGTAGCTGGCCAGGAGAGGGGCAGTGAAGAGCCCCAAGGTGGAAGAACACTAGAAGGTTCAGTTGTGCAAACCATGTAAAAAATTTCTGGGGGTACTCCTGAGTAATACTTATCATTTTATTATAAGCTTTTAAAAAATACATACAGCTTTTATCCTATCAAGGAATGCACACAACTGTGCCAACAAATGCTTCATATTCTACAGCTCAGTTATCATGCCATTGAAAATATGTCACCAACAGGCAAATGGAAAGTGTCAACTCTGGGCATAAAGCAGCATGGAGGTTGAGGCAAGGAATAATGTCAATATTCTCATAATGCCCACTCATTTTCCTTTGCATATTCATTGTAGTTTAATAAAATATAAAGAGCGCATCTTTAAATAGAAAATAATGTAATTGCTTAGGACCTGATAAACACTTACTTCAATGGTATACGTGTGGTCATGTTTGATAATTTCTCTACTGCGTAAAGTCCTCATTATAGCAAAGTCCGCAGTAGCTGCTGATCCTCTTTGGTGTGCGGATGTTTCACCACCCTGTGACCGGTCAATATCAGGACCATCTTGTATCGATTCTTCATCTTTGGTGTTTGATGCCTTTTTCTTTTTTTTCTGCTTCTTCGATGCACTCTGCCCATCAGACTGTGCTTTCCGTTGCCTAAACTGGGCAAGCTGCACATAAGAGAAAATCCTGTTAAGGTGAAAGTTTTCTTCTTTATTACTAATGACACCAATTATGAGAGCTTATGGACTGTTCTACATAAATCTTCTGACTAATCTCTGTAGAAAACAAAGCTGAGGTTAATGCTGCATATTCCAAATACCCTTCAATACAATTTAATATAAACATTAAAATAATGTTTAAAATGTACAATATATAAGCAGCATAATGATAATTTAATATAGGTCTTGCAGGTTTCAGAACAATAAGTAATACTTATTGGACAGCTATCTAGAAATCAAAAGATTCAAAGTTAAACAAAGCACAAAGGTTATAAAATAATCTTTGATCTCATTTTCTTAGGGAAACAAATTTCTCTAGTTTTATAATAATTACCTTACACACCAACAAGACTATGAAACTCATTTTATCTGCTTTGAAATAAAAGCGGAAGAGCAACCCTTTCTAATACCAAATATGTATCACTGCACTCTTCAGAAAAAAATACTTTTAGGAATGAAGAAAACCAGCCCAAGCTACTAACAAAACATAGAAGAAAGTAAAATACAGCTTTAGGAAATCATCTAACAAAAGACAACAAGCAAATTTCAAGATACTCTACCTTGTAGCAAAACATGATGATGAATAAAAAGTCGCAGGTGATCCAGACACAGCACAGTTGAAAAACCAATTAGCACGTAAGCTATTCAAATACTCTAAGACACTGCCTTTTACAGAGCTTATCACTTTTAATCAGATGTAACGGTTTACATGTGAAAATCCATTTAGAATATATTTTTCTTAACTGGAACAGAATTTCAGTTCAAGAAAGAAAAATAATAATTATGTTTTTTACAAATGTAAAGACAAAATTAAACGGACATTAACAAAGTGTTATCCATCACCAGGTTTTATTCTCCCACCTCAAAAGTCCAATATTAATGACTGCTGCAAACTATATTACTTTATTAAGCACATACACTTACAAACACAACAACATTTAAATAAAGCCCTACACTTTCATATCTATTTTATGTTAATTAATACCAAAGAATTATGCATTTTGGTAAACCCACTGTCAATTTTTTCAAAAAAAGTTTCTATCATATAAAATAATATTGGAATTTTTGCTCATGATATTCACCAATCCAGAGAGCCAGGCTTCCATTCAAACTCTTTGTCAACGCTCAAGTGGATCAATCAGGATTTCCAGTTTGGCAAAGATCTCCCTTCCCAGTCTCTGTTCTGTCACAATGCAAGCTGTCACTTTTGTGTTTTCTAATTGTCATTCAACCTCAAGATAGCTGAGAATGCCATAAATTAAACATAGATGCTATTTGCAAATCAACTATGATTTCTTCCATAGCTAATACTTTTGTCTCGCTGCAAGAAAAGATTTTCTTATTTCCCCAGCAGGATCCTGCAGCCTCAGGACAGCTGACAATGTGGAATATAGCTTCTGCTCTGCTCAGAAGGACCTTGAGATTTGCTGAGCAAATAATGCTCACCTACGTATTTAGCATTTATTTCCACTTTCTCTTCATTTCATCCCTAACTAGTTTAAATATTTAACAAGGCTTTTTCTATTTTTTAAATAAATAAAACTTTTTAATATTTCAGAACATTTGTCAAAGAATAAGTATTTTACATCAGGAAGAGAGGAGGGATTCCCCACCACCATGTTCAGGTACGGAATAGGATGCATCATAGACTTATCTTCTTAATAGAGGGAAGAGTGAGGATACTAATTCTATAGCTCTTCACAATACCAATACATGTTCTGAGGTCTTGTCTATACAGTGCGGCAAAGTGCACCAAAGCGGTGTGATTTGTAAAGCGTTCTAACTGGCCCCTGTCAGGGTGGATTTGATTTAAATCATGATTTAAATCACTAGTCAGGAAGATTAGATTTAATCATGGTTTTCTACATAAAAGTGCATTCTTGTTGGTTGTTATAACCTTAATACATATTCTTCACAACTCAGAGATAGATGTAGGTTTCATTTTTAGAAGGTACACACTATATATTTTTAAGTGATTTAATTTGAAAACTTTTCAGATTAATTTTACAGCTATATCAGAAAATGAATGATTGTTTGGTTATTTCATTTACCAAAGGTAATTGAAGCAGATATTTATGAAGTCATTGGGGGATGAACTATCTCCAATACAACAGGTTAACCATTAATATTTGGAGGATTTTCTTGCCACGCTGTATTAGGAGGAGAACATCACCAGACAAACATTTAAATTGTTTTATTTAACTAAAACAACAATGTTATATATTCTGGATTTTTTTCTTCAACAGCAAACGTATAATATTTTAACCAAACAAGCATATGTATTTTTGAATTTAGTTAAACATTCAAGTTTTTTGAAAATCAGGTTTGTTTTTGTTCAAATTGTTTTAACTAAAATAGTTAAATGAAATATTAAAAAAAAACAACACAAAAATTAAATCGACCGTGTCAGCCAGGTCAACACGAGAAACTTAAAATATGGCTTCTGCGGCTAACTCAGTCGTCTTCACCTTCATTTTCCTGTTTGTTCATACTCGGAGGGGGACACACACACACACACACACACACACACACACACACACACACACA
>NW_020664435.1:32055126-32057874 GCF_002925995.2 Terrapene triunguis
ACACACACACACACACACACACACACACACACACACACACACACAAAACCCCAAGCTTTCCTGCTTTTTCAGGTCCCAAACCATTTCTCAATTTGGAATGAATTAGTCCAAAGGAAGAAAATATTCTTTCTACACCGGCAGAAGAAGCTACTGCTGTTAAAAGTGAGATTATCACTTCAACAGTCTCTGAATCCAAGTGCTTAAGTGACTTCCACCAGTTCACTGGTGTGACTTTCTTTAAAACATAATAGTTGGCATTATGGAGGGATGATTGCTGGATGTCCATGTCACAGCCAACTCCTCTTCTTCAGCCGTTAAGGTCTGACCCTGGTACCGAGTATTGAGACTATTTGCAAGAAAATGAGCTGGAGATAGTGCTTGTCCCATTCGTTTTTTTAATGCTTGTAATTTAACTCTGTCATTGCATATTTCTCTTTTTAAGATCTCGCTCAGTTTCTTCCAAATTTCAACAGTGTCAGCAATAAAACAGCAATTTCTCTTCATTTTGTTCAAGGCTACAGAAATAGGCTTCAGGGTACTCAGCATGTATTCAACATTTCTCTTAAGCCCAATGTTGAGAACTTTGGCTGTGACAGTGCCATCTATTCTTTCATGGTTTTGTTCACAAACTGTCATCAGATTAGGCCAGTTCTTGATATAGTGCTCAAACAGTCCACTACTGAGTTCCATCGCACATCTTGTGGGAGAGTTAGCTTGGTTCCTCCCACTTTTTTCAGAGCAGCTGCTGCAAAGTGGTTGTTACGGAAGTATTTTGATTTTTATCCACCCTGGCCCATGTAGACCCTGCTGGCGAGCTCTAAAAGGCAACTAGTTTGCATTAACATAATCCTTTTTGAGACTATATGTTACGTCAACAAAACAGCTAGCTAAGTCATTCTTGTCATAAGTAAAACCCAGAGTATTTTCTAAATGAGACACTGGTACAAGCTGGTGGGTGTGGCCTTCAGAAGTAAGTATTTCAGAAATTTTTAAGAGCGCTAGACAGTGTCAGAGATCAAGCATTCTCTTCTCAAACTTGATCACATATTTTTATATTACCTAAAGCAACCCTAACATTGTCTCTGTAGCTAAAGTTGCTGCAAGAAAATGTAATTGTGAGCTTTCTGGAACATATACACACTGGTTCTAAAGTATCCCATCAACTCTATGATGGCTGAAACCGTAAGTAATAGATAAAAGGTAATGCAGCTTCTTCCAATGCAACTTTATATTCTTTATTTGCCTACGAAATTAGATAAACGGCTCCAACAAGAATGACTGAAGGATTCTAATCCCCTCGAGTACGGACTGTCTGCGTGATGCATCTAGTTACATTATATTCCTCTCTTTTCAAAACTAAGCTACCATTTTTTATCTCTGAGGAATTATTAGATAAAACCCTAGCAATTTTGGTTAAAGATATTATACAATTAATTGAACTTTCTTTTAAATAATACTAAATATGGGTATGTGTAAATGTAGGTACCTAATCTGGGCATTCAAATAATGATTCCACCTTATTTTCACAAGAACGTCCATTAGGTACATAATTGGGCATTTGTGTTCTGAAAGTGACCGATTTTCATACACATCTGGTATTAGCATGCACCAACTGCATGCACCAATCTTAGAAATTTTTACCCTAAAATTTGCACAGTCAAATAATAAAATAGTATGATTTCAAATTCAGAAATTTAATCAAAATTCAAAAAAGAAAATAGAAAATTATGTTTCTTTATTTTAAAATTCCAATTATCCCTTCGGATTAGAGGTGAAATGCACTAGATGCAATCCTGAAAAAAACTGCTGACCAAAAATACTTCTGCTGATTATGAAGAAAGGAGAACCTAAAATACAGACTTCCTTCAAAAGACAGGGCTCTAGAATTAAGATATATGATCAGGGCTTGAAAAAAAAACAAAAACAACAAAAAAAAAACCACACACATACCTTACCTTCAGTGACAAATGGGAAGAATTCCATAGCAATCATTTTAGGCAAGGCCAACAAATTCTAAACAAAATATTGTTTAAATGAAAGCTTAATAAGTTTCCAGGTTTTATATTTGCAAAAAAATAACCTTCTAAATGTGAAAGGAATGTGAGCCAAAGGTAAACTGATGTAGTGCTGTCTTCCTGAATCTAAAGGCAGAGCTCCAGAGCTTCTACTGCTGCTCATGATTTTATCAGCGTTAAATTAATAACACAGTAATTACTTTTATTGCTTCTATTCAAAATCTGTGACCAGCAACTCAACAATCAAGTCAATTTCATGCCACTGCTGATACTTGGAAAAGCTGTAAGAAGCAGCAAAAGATGCAAGTACTGGTGTTATTTAAAGGAAGGAGGCTCCAAAAATAGAGAGAGAGAGTCAGAATAGCAGAGACATTCCACTACTGCCAATTCCTTGCAGTAGCAGGAGGCTCTGGTCCCAGACACTACAGGAAGAAAGGACAAGACATCAAAAAAGCAGCCACAACTTCATTAAGCAACACAGCTGGAAACTATTTAGCAATAACTTGTCCAATGCAGGTCATCCTTTCTTTGTAATCCATTCTATCTGGTGGAGGGTTGCCCATCAGCTCTCTACACCACAAATCTGGTCCAAGTACCATTACTGTAACTTCCAAGCAGTAGTGAAATTCCAGCCTTTTCAGAAACTGGGAGATAACAGCTGGTGGCAATTCTAACCAGGGCCCTCTTGTAGGAGCTGGATTTTACAATGTACTATGAGAATTAATGTATGATT
>NW_020664435.1:32062874-32079921 GCF_002925995.2 Terrapene triunguis
CAGGGGGGGGGGGGCGCGGCCGGAGGCTTTTTTGCCTGGGGCGGCAAAAAAGCCAGAGCCGGCCCTGAGGGCAAGGTAGCTGTTGCTGCAGCCTATGCTCTTTCTTGGCAGCAAAAGAGGTACTTCTACCACTGAAACTATGCAGGATGAGAAAAGCCTCTGGTTCAAAATGCCACCCTCATTCCCCCAAAGTAAAGAGGATTTTAGCTAAGCTGTCAGTGGGAAGTAGAGAAGCTGGGAAGGAAGCACTGTGCACCAACCACCTGCCATGCAAACAAACTGACCAGAGCCTCAGAGGTGATGGAAAAAAGGGGCACTGGGGGAGGAACCAGTTTCTTCAGAGAGACAGAAAGGTCCTGCCTTCAGACCTGAAAAAGAGGCAGTAAGATGTATCTGCTTTGAAGGAGAGACAGGATCACTTGTGGCTAGAAACCTGCCACGGGTATGGAGCTGTCTGCTCAGTCAAGGCTAAGGGGTTAGTAGAACCAATGGAGAGGTTAAGGAGGAGCCCTTTTCCTCTGCACTGAGGGAGAAAGGTCACCAGTCATGTGCTTGTCCTTGCCATTCTAAGTGGCCTATTCTATCTTCTACTTTTCTCTTTACCTTTCATTTTGTACGCTTTTATTTGTTTGTTTGGAGGCTGGAGAGCAGAGAGGAAGGCTCAATAATTGATATGAGGCGGCACAGGCAACTGGGGTTGAGGATTACACACTGCTAGAAATACACACACTTTATTCTTTGCTTTGCTTCTACTAAGTTGACTCATAACATGAATTTTCATTAAACTGGAGTCTGAAACTTTCCTGAGGCTTTAAAAAGTCTCTCTAGCATATTGTCATTATGTCATGTTACTGAAAACTAACTAGCCTGTCAGATCCAGGAAATGCCAACTCAGTGCTAAAGTCTAAAGAGCTTTAGAGTTGTTGGGCAAAAGTATTCAAACAAACAACGAAAAAAGAGCCAACAAAAGTTTCAGCTACATTTTAAAAGAACAAAAATGAGAAAAAGATAATAGCATTATTGTTTAACTTTATCTGCTAAACTTATTCTTTCGAATCTGCTTGTTGCAGACCTACGACCTTCTCCCAGTTGGAAAAACACTGGAAAATTGTAGTTCTAAACTTTCATTTTTAGGCCATGGCAGTTCTCCTTATCAAGTGTTCCTACTTCATAAAAGTATTTGGTAAAAATGGTGTCCTTTGGCAATTGGGTTTGCTACTCTGGATGCACTTTTGTCTGAGCATTGCAACCAGTTGCAAAATTGTTCATTGGACTACATGAGCTTTCTGGCTCAGAGCTTTTTTTTATGTATCAAAATTTATTACTTGACACCAATCAGCAATCATCACCCTCTATATTCTCTAAAACAAGCTAAGGATCAGATAGTGAGGCCCAGAGTAGGGTTACCACCTTTGAAATACAAAAAACCCAGCAATCCCACACGCACAAGGCAAGCCCGCATACAATCCCAACCCTCAACCACAAGGCAACTGCGCAACTCTTCTCTCCCCGCTTTCCCCCCCAACAACCACTTACAGTATCTAGAGTGATAACACATTTAGATAAGATTGATAACATAATTTATAACAATTAGTTTTATCAGCACATTTTGCCAGCCAGTCTTTTTAGTCTGTTTCGTTTAGCCAGTTGTCATTAATGTGCAGTTTCTGATGCAAGCTTTTTTTTCTGGGGGTGTAGTAGGATCACTCACACCATCATCCTGCTCTTCTATTATTTAATATGCCTCGCACTTCTCCTCACTCTCGCATGACTCAGACCCTTTCTCACACACACACACACACACACACACACGGTGGGCTTGCATGTTGGTGGGCAGACAGCTGCTGTATTTTCAACAGTTTTGATCTGTTATCACTTAATGGGAACATTGCGGCACCTTTAGCTGGACACAGAAACTTGGAACATAGCTATCCCAACGTATTCTGATAATAATGCAAATCTATAGACCCACTAAAAAAAACCCAGCAAATTAAAAACAATTTCTGGCACCTGGCAAATCCATAAAAACAATGGCCAGACCGGTCAAACACTGGCCAGGTGGTAACGCTAGCCCAGAGCCACAGTGAGACTTAGGTGCCTAAAGCCCAAATTTAGGCCTGTTGCGATCCACAAAACCCCTGCCACCTAACCCTGTAGGCGTCTAAACTCACCAGCACAAAATTTTCACTGTAATGGTTCTCTAGGCACCTACAGGTATGTCTACACAGCAATGGGCTAGAGTGTCTGAGCTAGGGTTGCCAGGTGTCCGGTTTTCAACCGGAACGCCCAGTCAAAAAGAGACCCTAGTGGCTCCGGTCGGCACTGCGCACCGGGCCATTAAAAGTCCAGTTGGTGGAGCAGCGGGGCTAAGGCAGGCTCCCTGCCTGCAGTGGCTCTGTGCAACTCCCAGAAGCAGTGGCATGTCCCCCCTCCAGCTCCTAGGCAAAGGAGCAGCCAGGGGGCTCCACACGCTGCCCCCGCCCCAAGTGCAGGCTCCACAGCTCTCATTGGCTGGTATCCGCAGCCAATGGGAGCAGCGGGGGCGGTGCCTGCAGATGGGCCAGCGCACCAAGCTGCCTAGCCACACCTCCGCATAGTAGCCAGAGGGGGGACATGCCGCTGCTTCCGGGAGCTGCTTGAGGTAAGCGCCGGCTGGAGCCTCCACCTCTGACCTCCCTCCCGTGCCCTCCAATTGGCCCAGTCCTGATCCCCCCACCCTCTGAACCCCTTGGTGCCAGCCCAGAGCACCCTCCTGCATCCAAACCCCTCATCCCCAGCCCTCCCCAGAGCCCACACCCCCAGCTGGAGCCCTCAGCCCCCCCGCGACCCAACCCCCTGCCCCAGCCCTGATCCCTCTCCAGCCCTCCAAATCCCTGTGCCCCAGCCCTGATCCCCCTCCCGCCATCCGAACCCAGCCCAGAGCACCCTCCTACACCCCAAACCCATCATTCCCAATCCCACGCCAGAGCCTGCACCCCCAGTTGGAGCTCTCACCCCCCCATGCTCCAACCCCCTGCCCCAGTCCTGATCCCCCTCCCATACTCCAAACCCCTCAGCTCTACACCCAGCCTGGAGCCTCCTCCTACACCCCAAGCCCCTCATCCCTGGCCCCACACCAGAGCCTGCACCCCCAGCCCACAGCCCGTTCTGCATTCCAACTCACTGCCTCAGCCCAGAGCACCCTCCAACACCTGAAGTCCTCATTTCTGGCCCTACCCCGGAGGCCGCACCGCCAGCCGGAGCCTGTACCCCCTCCTGAACCCCAACCACCTGAGCCAGCCTGATGAAAATGAGCGAGTGTGAGTGAAGGTGGGGAGAGCAAGTGAACGGGGTGGAATGGAGCG
Organism: Terrapene triunguis; assembly: GCF_002925995.2. Classification (NCBI taxonomy): domain Eukaryota; kingdom Metazoa; phylum Chordata; order Testudines; family Emydidae; genus Terrapene; species Terrapene triunguis. The sequence goes on from NW_020664435.1 coordinate 32,066,219, forward strand.
AGCAGGGGGCAGCTCAGAGAAGGGGCGGGGTAGGGGCAGAGGGCAGGGCAGAGCAAGGGTGTTCAGTTTTGTGCGAGTAAAAGGTGGGCAACCCTAGTCTGAACCCATGTTAAACTGGGACCTAGGGTCTGAACTCTATTGCTTTCCTGTCTTATTGGAAACCTGGGGGGTGGGCGGGCTTGCGCTTCTAAAGGCCCCTCCCCCAGCCTAGCGGGAGGGACCACTGGACCCAGAGACCAAATGAACACGGGGGACAACAAATGAGAAAATCAGGGATTGAGGTGGAGGTCACAGGTTTAAAACGAGGGTACCGGATGAGGACACTGAGCAGAGAACCCCGGACAGCGCCCACTGTTCCCCAAAGGTGTCGAGGGAGCCAGCGGACACTGCCCAGTGGTACTCTGCCCAGATACGCGAGACTAGGGAGGAACGGAAATAGGCCCCAGTCGCAGAGCACCCCCTTGTCCAGCATCCTCCTACTGGTAGTGTAGATGGAGAGTTTGGCCAGGGCCAGGAGGAGGTTGACGAGGAGGTCTCGCGACTTTGTGGGGCCACGGATGGGGTGTGCAAAAAGGAACAGGTGCGGGGAAAAGTGCAGCCAGAACCTCAACAAGAGGTTTTGGAGCAGCCAGAATAGGGGCTGCAACCTGGCGCATTCAAGATAGGCGTGCGCCAGATTCTCCCTCACGCTGCAAAAGGGGCAGGCCTCGGGAATAGGTGTGAACTGCACCAAGTACACGCCCGTGCTCACGGCTCCGTGAAGGAGCCGCCAACCGATGTCCCTGGTGGGCCATGGGACCAAGGTGGAATAAAGGCTGGCCCATTTCCTGTGTGCATGCAGCCTTGGCTTGACTTTGGTCCTGGAAGTCCTCCTGATGGATCCCAGAGTTCCTTGGGGGAGCTTCCTTAGTCTGCTCTATGCCAACAATCTGGTGCAGTCTATTGCACTCTATTGCAAATAGAAACCACACCTCCCTTTGCAAAGGGCAGCAGTTCAGGTCAGTGTTAACCCATCATCTGCTGAACACTGGTCTGCAAGCACACTACCAGAGAGGTGACCTACAGGGTTTTCAATGGAGACAGAAGAAGCTTTTTCCACAGAGAGCTGCTTCCTGGTCAGAAGAGCATAGCCAGATTTCGGTGCATGCAGCCTAGGGGCTCCTGCACACACAGACACAGGGAGGGCAGGGGGGCTTGGGAGCAAGGCCCAGAGAGCGTAGTGGGTACTAAGCTGCTGCCCTGCAGGGAGGGGGAGCTGCAGAGCTCCTGGCTCAGCACAGCTGGGAGAGGATGATTCCCTACATCCCAGCCGCACCCCATCCCTGGCAGGGCAGCTGCTTAGTCCCCAGGGCCCTCCCTACCAATTATGGTGCCCTATGCAGCCCGAGCCTGCTTCCCTCCTCCTCTTCCCCCCCGGAAGGTCTGGGCTGCACTCAAGGCCTGCGGGGCCGGGGAGGCAAGAGCTGTGGGGGGCCCCACAGGCCCAGAGCGGCCCCAGTGGATTAGCAGGGGGTCCGGCGCTGGCAGCAGGAAGCGGAACCACCTGGCCCCAGCCCGCTCGACTCCTCCCACCCCAGCCATGTCGCTCGGGTGGGGGGAGTTGGGGAAAGGACCGCGCCCCGCACTCACCGGTAGCGGGAAGTGGAGCGACCTGGCCCCAGCCCGCTCCATTTCCTCTGCCCCGGCCCCAGCCATGGTGGGGGGGGGGGGGGGGGGGGGGGTGAAAGAAGGTTGGGAAAAGGACCGCCCCGCACACTCACCAGCAGCGGGAAGCGGAGCAACGTGGCTGGGAGATGGCGAAGTGGAGTGGCCTCGGGCCGAGTTGTTCCGCTTCTCGCTGCTTCCAGTGAGTGTGGGGTCGAGCCCGACCTCTGCTGCTGGCACAGGCCCCCTGCTAATTCTCCGGGCTGCGTCCATCGCTGGGGGAAGAGGCTTGGGGAGGGGAAGAGGTGGAATGGGGGCGGGGTGGGGGGGCGGAGCAGGGGAGAAGACTAAAAAGCAGGGCAGAGGAAGTTGTCCCGGGCCCTACACCCCCCTAGGGACGGCCCTGCCCCTTGCAGTGGGCACAGCCCGCAGTGGGGGCCAGCTGGGGGATAGGGTTGGCTGCCAGAGCTGGTGCTGCCATGTATGCAGCACGCAGCTGTCTAGGGCACCATGAAATTTGGGGCAATTTGGTGCCTCAAATTTCATGGTGCCCTAGGCAGCTGTGTATGCCTAGGGACGGCCCTGTTAGTCCCCTCTCCACTTTCTGGTCCTGCTGCCCTCCCTGGGGCTGCATGTGCAGGGGTGCCAGGGCAGCATGCACTATCAGTGCAGTGAGTGGGAGTCAGCCCCAAAACTTCCCCGCAACCTCCTGCGGCTCCAATTCCTGATTCTTGCTGCTGTGCAGAGCTTGCCCAGAGCAGGGAGCAAAGTTGAGACAGGAGACTGCTCCTGGCTGCCAGGCAGGGTGAGCACCTGGGTGTGCACAATCCTGAAACGCAGAGTTCCAGTCCCGAGCTGAATGACTCTGGGTCAGCATTTGCTCTGGATTTCCTGCTGTGGGAGGGGGGAGGGGCGGCATTGGGCCTTAGCCCCTCCTTGCCACAAGGACTCACCCCCTGCTCCTCCTCCCAGTCGAGGCTGTGCCACTAGCCAGGCCAGAAGCCAGAGCTGGGCAGTAGTAAGAGCTGATCAGAGTGCCTGGGCTGCTGTGGGGAGCCCCGTAACCTGCACATGCCTTGGGCGGCGTGCCCCTGGATGTAGGAACACAAGCCAGGGGGCTACTCTCAGGCACCCCAGTCCCCCACTCAGGACAGGTGGAGGCACCGGGGCTCCCCACAGCAGCCCAGGCTCCCTGGGCACCTCTTACCATGGCCTGGCTCCAGCTTCTGGCCAGGGGGCAGGACCTCAGGTCGGAGAGGAGGAGCAGGGAGTGGGGCTGCGGAGGGGCTGGGGCTCCTGCATGTGTCCCACTTTTGCCTTTTGAAAAGGTGGTCACCCTACTGCCAGGAGGTTGGGAGTCATCCCTCCCATGGCCTTGCTGAGCTGGGAGCTTTGCTGCTCCCCATCCCTGGAGGGCAGCCACTTGGAACCGCTCCGCTCTCTGTCTCTAGCTCCTGCGTCCCGTCCCCCCCGTCCGCCTGCCCTCCCTGGGGCTGTGTGTGCAGAGGCGCCCAAGGTGTGTGCACCGACAGTGGGTTGGAGCCAGCTCCAAAACTTTCTCACAGCCTCTTGGGGAGTGGCAGGGGCAGGGATAAGGGATCCCCAGGGTGGGTGCTGGAGCACACTGCAGCACAAGCCCTGGGGATGCACTTCACAGCTTCACAGCCGGCAGCAGCCAGGCTGGGGTGTGTGTGTGTGTTTCCTCTGAAACCTACATTTTATGTCAAATTTCAAAACAAACAGACAAAAATAAACTAACAACCAAACAAAAACACCTTCATTAAATATTTTAAAAATTAAGAATTGTGAAGTTTCATTTTTATAATTTGATAGCCTCCCTAGTAACCTTTAATCAAGTGGACTCTAGGATAGTCTCACATGGGGAGCCACAACGCTCTGGCCTATGGGAACTGGGGGGTAGTGGTGCCTGCAGGCGAGAGTCACGCAAAGCTGCTTGCACGCCTCCGCCAAGGAGCTGGATCTGCTGTTGGCCACTTCCGGGGCACAGCGTGGTCCGCGGTGCCAGGCCAGGTGGGAAGCCTGCCTCTGCGCACCACTGACCGGAGCCGCAGGAGGTAAGTCCGTGCCCCAACCCCGCAACCCCAATCCTCTGCCCCCCAGCCCTGGAACCCCTTCCTGCACCTCCAAACCCCTCATCCCCAGCCCCACCCCAGAGTCTGCACCCAGAGACCTGACCCCCTCCCACACCCCAACCCCTTGCCCCAGCCCTAAGACCCCCCCCAAACCCAGAACCCCTTCCTGCATCCCAAGCCTCTCATCCCCGGCCCCAGCCCAGAGCCCTGCCCCCCTCCCGCACCCTAATCCCTGCCCCAGCCCACAGCCCCCCATCCCACAGCCCTCACCCCCGCACCCCAATCCTCTGCCCCAGCCCTGAGCCCCTCCCACACCCCAAACCCCTCATCCCCCAACTCCGTTGGGTCACGGGCATCAACAATTTTCTTCAACTGGGTCCCCAGAAAAAAAGTTTGAAAACCACTGCAATATACTGCAATAAATGCCTTCACCACCACTTCTGTAATGAATGAAAATACTGGGTCTTGCTACTTGTTTTGCTTATAGTCAATTAAAAAAAAATACTGATAAATCTAAATCAACAGCTTGATATTTTGTCTATTTGCATCAACAGCAATTTTATGTTGTTATATGGAAAACTAGGCAATAAATGTTTAAGAAAATGAAGTTACTTTGTTAATATTAATCACTGACTGTATTTTGTACTAACAGATGAATGAAACCTCTATATGCTAGGTTTGAAAAGAATGAAACATTTGACACCACACATTCTAAGTTACACAGCAAACATCTCCCTTTATATATATATGTACACATTACAGTGCATTTGCTATACACCGCATCACACATTTTGGGATTGCTTTGTAGGAACCAATCCCTGTACAGCAGTGGTCTCCAACCTTTTTACGCACAAGATCACTTTTTGAATCTAAGGGCAACCCAGGATCTACCCTACCCCTTCCCCAAAGCCCCACCCTGCTCACTCCATCCTCCCTCTCTCCATCGCTCGCTCTCCCCCACTCTCATTCACTTTCACAGGGCTGGCGCAGAGCTTGGGGTGCGGGAGGAGGTGTGGGCTCTGGGCTGAAGCTGACGGATTTGGAGTGTGGGGGGGGCTCCGGGCTGAGCCTGGGGCAGGGGGTTGGGGTGCCCCTCCGTTCCCGGCCAATGGGAGCCGCGGACGCTGTGGCTGCAAGCAGAAGCAGCGCACGGAGACCCATCCCCCTCATGGGCCGCAGGGACCGGCTGGCCGCTTCCGGGAGCAGTGCAGGGCCAGGGCAAGCAGGGAGCCTGCCTTAGCCCCGCTGCGCCACCGGACTTTTAGCAGCCGGAGATCACGATCGACTGTGAAAGGCTCCAGGATTGACCAGTTGATTGCAATCTACCAGATGATCACCACTGCTGTACAGCATGCTCTGTCCATGCACTGTCCATGTATGACTTACCCTTTACCTCATTTTATATTCCAGGCTTATTTTATCCATTGTTACTTTGTCCATTGTAAATTGTTCCTAGGTGTTCCCCCTTATCTTAGCTAGAGTACAGACATTCTGTTTCTAGCCTGCCGATCTATTTACCTCCCTAATCCTGTCTCACAAAAAAAATGAGGCCTCACCCATGTCCAATTATTTATGTCAAGCCCAGTTTACAGCATTGACACTTTGTCAAGTTGTGAAGTAGGTAATTTAGTCTTAAAAATGCTTTTCCTTTGAGCTCTTGATAACTGTAACCTTGTAAATTGAATTATTGTATTGGAGGGGAAAGACAGGTATAGCCCCTTTGTGAAGAAGGCAATAGAGGGAGATAAATACAATATATTAATTACATTAGCAGCACATTTTGTCAAATAAATTCCCTACACACAGTATAGAAGGAAAATTAGTCATCAAAATTAGAAAAAATATATATTGCTAGCCTTTATATTTATTACCCTCAGATTTCAATAAATCCAGTGTAGTCAGTGTCGTTACACCAGGGAAAATTTTTTGTCCATTCTCTTCTATCAAGCAACAACAATAATTTCAAAATAGTCTATATAGATATACCACACACTTTACTCTGGTAAAGTGAGAGAAAAAGTAAATCCAAAACGCATGGCCCATTTTAACTGTCATTCACATTTAATGAGCTATTGGGCCTCAAAGGAAAAACTGTTTACATTGCAGAGTTGCAATTCAGTATCGATTAAATATAAGCAATAGAGAAGAAAATGTAAGATTTTGGCAAGTAGCACATTCATCAAAGTGGCAGAATGTCAAAAGAATGTCACACTAGAAAAATTGCCAACAATCCTAGTACTGCTTGGGTATTTAAGTCATTTCATATATGCCTTAAGGAACAGATGCAAGACCAGTTGCTATGACTAGTGTATTATGCAGCTGCTAGAGATTTATTTAACCACTTTAGAGTCCTGGCATGGGCAGCATTTATCCTCCAAAAGCAGTCCCAATGTAGTCCTAGGGTTAAACATGTTTATTCCTGCCACAAAAGAGACATGGCACTCCAGGGGTAAAGTAAAATGAGTGACAGCAACAGTAAAATGCAAAAAGACTCAAGAAGACTAATGACAATGGTATCATTGAGCTTCATCTGTGCTCACAAAAAGAACTGAATATCTGTATTTTATTCAGACACTATTTCATTCCCTAAAAATCAAGTGGAGATTGTTCTGAGAACACAAAGCAAAAAAAGTTGAGCCTATTTGTTTAAATCTGCCTTGCTCTCATATGAAGATTATATATCAAAAATATAATGAAATCTAATAGTGGTTGGGTAAGGAGGGAAATAAAACTTCTTTGTACAATGAGATAAACAAATATTTTTCCATAGCTAATACTTACCACTTATATTATACTTTGTTTCTAAAGTTCTTTACAAACATTAATAATAGTAATTCACCCCCTCAAATCCCATGTGAGGTAGCGAAGTGCTATCCTCATTTCACAAAGGACAGAAATATAATTACATTTCTTCCATATTATTTTTTTGCATTGGGCAAGAGTGAAAAAAATTAATTATCTGGACGCCCCAAAGAACGGAGTAAGCCCTTCATAGCCAACTCAGGGGAAAAGTAGTACCGTTTTTCCTCACACTATAATCACAGTACATTAGATAGTGTACTTATCTAGCTGAAAGTCCCTAAGGACTCAGTTTTATCTTCAGATACATGGATTTATATTGTTGTATATCTTGGGGAAAAAAAACCTGCTAGCACTTGTCTTTAGCATAGTGCTAAAGTCTTTAGCAGATTGCTCAAGATATGTGGATTCACATAGTGGAAAACAGAACTGAGCTAACTCTTGCTAGGAACACTGAAAACATTTTCCACTAAATTATTTTACTCTGAATTTCCTGGATTTAAGCCATGCTGTTGAAAAGGGGCAGGAAAACTTTTTGGCCTGAGGGCCACATTGGGTTTCCAAAATTGTATGGAGGGCCGATTAGGGGAGGCTGAGCCTCCCCAAACAGCCAGGCGTGGCCCAGCCCCCGCCCCCTATCCGACCCCTCCTGCTTCTCACCCCCTGACGGCCCCCCCGGGAGTTCTGCCCCATCCAACCCCCCTGTTCCCTGATGGCTCCCCGGCACCCCTGCCCCAGGCAGGAGGGTCCCTCGGGCTGTAGTTTGCCACCTCTGTCTTGAATCTTCAACCAAGAGCTAGCAGGGCTTCTTTAAAGAGGTTCTAAAGTCAGGTCAGAGGAGTCCCACATAGCCAAAGAGGCCACTTTGTGATCACCAGTAATCAATCATGGAGGACAAATAGGGCAGTAGATTTGACAGAGCAAACACCTACCAAAGCAGAACCGGACAACCTGCATGGAGAAAGATGAAAATGCAGCAGAGAGAACACACAAATGAGCACAAGATACTGCAAAACAGTTAATGTCTGTGTTCATTAAAATTAAACCTGTCCACACACCATTTTCAGCCTTTAGCTAGTACAGTAACATGGCACATTTTGTCCATTTTGCTTTATATGCAAACATTTCCCCACAACTCTAATTATTTACTCAGGAAACTTATCTGTACCACACTTAAAAACAAATTGAGAAGAATTTAACTGCTTGCTCCCCGATGGTCTCGCCATAGTTAGCTGCTGATTCACCAGTTCACAGCTTCTTTTTCTACTTAACAATTTAAATGGATTTTTTATACAAAATGTTACATGCAAGTCAGCCTACAAATTTATTAATTTTTACTCATCTAAACAAAGTCCATCATACACTATGTACTTGAAAAACCTAAAAAGTATTTTAATCTGGCATTATAAGTATTAACACTTCAAGATTACACAATTGACTACCGTATTTAATTGAAAGTATTTCTCAGACAGAAAGCTGTGTTAATATAGGCACCGGAGTCACTGCTTATTTTCTTTTGTACCAGGCCAGTTCAGTGGCTAATTAGAGTCTAAGGCCAGCAGCACAGGCAGGGACCCATCCTCTTATTTATCTGCAAATACCATGCACACACAAATTCACACAACACTGTATGTCCTACTGTTGTACATACAAGGAGAGAATTCATGTTGAAACCAGTGTTTACAAAAGCTATTTAAAGAAGCACCACAACATTATCAGCAAATTAAAGGCCTCAATCTGTTCCAGCCTGATTAATTTTAGCGGAAGGAAATCAGGCTCTGTTTAAAAGGTTACAATTCCAGAAAGTGACACTAAATTGATGGTAATAAAATTGCAAATTAACCCATGCACAGATTTTTTAAAATGATCTAAAAATAAGTGCACAGTGATGTACTTGAAGGCTTTTGCTTAAACATGTATACTCCTACAAATATTATTTTGAAATATAATGGTCATGAAACCTTCAGATTAACACTAGTGCTAATCTCTTTATTTCTATTTTGCAAAATAATATATCAGACTACAGACCTAGCAGCTATAATTGAAAGCCTTTCAGAATAGTTAACATTTGATGTTTAGATAATGAAGTTTAAATTACTGTGTAAACATGTTTTAGTTTATTCAGAAACATACAAAAGCCACAGTCTGCAGCCATCTGTGTTTGCCACTTAGGAGCCAATTATAAAAATGTGAACGTATGCAAGTGCAGCAACAGTTGCAAGGATCTTCCCAGAGTGCTTGTCACTCAAATTACTGGTAACAAAACACAAATGCTGAGACCCATTTCTTGTACACAGCCCTTTTTTTTCTTGTAAATTGTCTGGACTCTGGAGTGTTTAAAAATTATTGTCTGAGAGTTGACAGTTTTACAAGATTAGATTTAGAAAAACAATCTTAAAACATCAACTACAGAAAATTTAAAGCTGTAATAAAGAAAATGGCATGCTTCTCATATTGCCTCAAACTATACGAACATTTCCAACAATCAATAATCTGCATATAGAGACCAAAAGAAATGGGAGTTTGATTTGGGTATTACCATTAAGCAAAACGTCTACAAGAAAGTTTGGTTTAATATACAAAATAACTGTGCTTGAACACCAACATTTTCATTTTTTCTGCTATGAAGCTGGCCAAAATAGGTTTAACCTCCTCATTTTATAGGTCCTATCCTGGAGATGCTCAGCACCAGCAAACCCCATGGGCATCACTGGGAAAGGAGGATGCTCACTGCATCTCTGGAATAGGTACTTAGGCTCTGATTCACAAGGTACTTAAGCACACACCTAAGAATGCGAGTAGTCCCATTGATTTCAATAACACTACTCCGGTCTTTAAAGTTAGGCACGTGTTTATGTACCTTCTTGAGTCAGGAAGGTTAAGGATCTGATCCAGAGCCCAAAGAAATAAATGGGAGTCTGTCCATTGACGTCAGTGGGCTCTAGGACAAGTGTTTAATGCATAATTTCTCCACTGTCCGTAAGGACACACGGGTCTCAGTTCATTACCATAAAAAGCCAAATCAAGACATTACCACAGCTTCCACATCATCATTCTTCTTTCTTTGGTGCTACCCAAAGTTACAGACCTGTATTGAGGTGTGTGTAGAATCTGGGGCACCATCTAAACTAATCCTTGATCACTGTCTCTTTCAGTATTACATACAAAATACAATTTATATAACCTTCTGTTTTCTAAGAATACAATTGTAAATTCCCTTTAATATAAGGAATTGCCCTTTTCTAGTTTGCTTTCACACTAGGCCTCCCAAATATATAGTCATTTTTACACGTGCCATATATCACCACAGTACTGAATTTCCACATAGTAACCAGGATACACACTGGCATATTATTCTTATTTTAATCTGACTTTACTTTATGTATAATTTTGCTTCTGTGAAAAAATGATATTGAGAAATATTTCTTAATGGGTTAAGGAAAGTTATTTTATTTCACCTGTTTTCTAAAAGATTATCCAAATATTTTTACTCAGTTAAAGTAAAATTTCCATGATATATTGGACATCTGTAAATTCTTTTGTATTAGGTGAAGAAAAACAAACTGGAGACTGTTTATTAATTTCAAGAACACAAAATGTTAAAAGAAAGAAATCAAATTTCCACATAAAATCATTCATCCAAATAAATGGAGGATCTGGTAGTTAGGTTGCCTAGTTTAAAGCAGACCCTTGAAATTGGACAAGGAGAAAACCTTGGGGTTAGAGAAGTGTCTTTTCTTTATCCCATGAAATTCCACAAAGGTTTGGTTGAGATATAAACTTTTTGAAAATCATCATTTCCATTCTATTCCTTGTGTTTTCAGCAAAATGTTGGCAGCTTGCCAAAATAAGAACTGAACATGACTATTTTAACGTAAAGCTGGGCCCACACCACCATCAATGCAACAGCACACACTGCACTGAGAAGACAAACATGGAGGGAGAAGAGGTCAAGGAAGAGACAGCCAGACTGAGCTCCCCACAAAAAAATCCTCCCCATGGACCCAGCACATGTCCTGGTGACGTATGCCCCCCACTCCTGGGGAAGGAGGGGAGAGAGATAGGCAGGCTGGGATCCCCGCAACCACCCTGAGAGCCAGCACATGGCCCCAACAGCCCATTTTCCCGCAGGATTATAGCCCTCTCCTGTTAGCACCTAATGTCCTGTAGTTCAATTTACACATAAAATAATTTGTTTTATTTTTTCCTTTTAAAAAGCCCTGCAATATTACATAGCAAAACCCCTGTAGCATGATCTTAGATGTAAAGTCAAGCACTCAAAATTAACAAATACCAGAATAAAGGTTGCCTGTGGAAATTTAATTCTGCCCCATGTGTATATGCATTATGAAACATTCTTTAGTTGTATAACCGCATACCATTTTTTCCAAAAGACCTCTGCCTCATTAAGTGCACTCGGCGTACAGTACCCAAGGAATGAAGTAGAGCTGAGTAGTGACTGAGGCTGTTCGTAGGATCCTTGTCTCACTTGCTCTAAAAGTTGGAAGGTGTGTAGAGAACGAGGTAGGGAGTTGCAGGAAAAGAAATGATGGTCTCCTGCTTAAGGCAGGTGAATACCACAAAGGAGAACTCAGTTCTATCCCTATCTCTATCATAGTTGTCCTATGTGCACTGATAAAGCCACTAAAACCACAATTTTGGCAGGTATTCCCCTCACTGTGTGTTCCTCATTTTCTAGGAGATACCTGGAGGCCTGATATGCAAAAGTACTGAGCACTCACAACAGCAAAAGACATCAGTGGAAGCTGTGAATGCTCAGTACCCCTGGAGGAATGAACCCAGAGTTGAGTCTCAGGATATTCTGAGTTCTAATCATCACTCTGCCTGTGGTTTCAGACAAGATTCTTCATCTCTTTTCCCCCATCTGCATAAGGGGGTAATACTCTTATTTCAATGTGTACATAAATTGATTAATGTTTGTGAGGCACTCACATTTTATGTTGATGAGTGCCCTAGAAAAGACTCTGAGGAAATGAATAATTCTGTATTTATTGGAGGCTTTGGACAGTGTGTACAATAAATAAGGCAGGGAACTAATTGAAAAAGTGAGGATAAAAATAACGAACAGCTGTCTCATGTCCTGAGCACCATCTATTGTGTGCAATGAATATTATTAAATCATGTAATTAAATACTGTATCACAATGCATATGCACAAACTTTCCTAACTTTCATGTGCTTGACTTTGGAACCTGTTATTTTTTTAAAAGTAGGGTTTTTTAGATTGTCATGGGGTGGTACCCTGCGAGTCTCTCTCATCTTAGGTATAGACCACACTCACTACACGCAGGGCTGGCTCTAGGTTTTTTGCCACCCCAAGCAAAAAAAATGTTTGGCTGCCCCCAACCCCAGCCCTGGGCTCTTCCCCCCCCCCGCACCTCCTGCCGCCCCAACTCTGGGCCTTTCCCTACCCATACCCCCCTGCTGCCCCAGCCCTGGGCTCTCCCCCCTCCACCCGCACCCCCTGCTGCCCCAGCCCTGGGCTCTCCCCTGCCAACTGCACCCGCCTTCCGCCCAGCCCTGGGTCACTGGTAACTCGCTCCCAGGGCAGGTCATTCAGCAGGAATTTTATATGTGCACAGAACACAGACAGGATTGGTTCCCATATGGTTACAGAACTGCAGTAAAGTGGAACAATTTTCAGCTTGTGTGATTGGAGGATATCTGGATGCATATTATAAGACTGTCCTCTGTAAATGAGGAAAAGTTGAGGTGCCTTTATTATTCTTTTGTTCCACTTTCTTTCTTTCTATGGGGAATTTGCCAATGCAATATCACTGTCTTCCTTTTAAACAAATAAAACTAAAAAAAAAATAAAAAAAAATGGCAATGGCTGTTGAAAATAGCAATTCCAGTCCTAATAACCACTGGGAAGCATTTCTTGCTCAATTTTATCCTACTTTTTCTACAGCAAGTTACAGTGGATCAGTATATTTGATTTGGGAGAAATGAAGTAACAGCTGCCCAAATTGAGCTTGAGCACTCCTGAATTTTGAGGTGTTCAAATCTGGAAGGCAGGTGCTAGACTCCCTTTCTGAATATTAGCTATATCGGGAAAGGAAAAGTCAATTTCTGCTTCCATGGCTCAGAAGTGGAAATCCTCCTACGTGCCTGGTACTGTATCTAAAGCTGCCCACGTCCAGAGCCTTCCCTCCCTTACTTTTCATTTTAAATTCTAGTGGGATCCACGTACCTCCCTTGCTAGGCTTCAGCTAGAGAGGGGCACTGTCCATTTAGTCCACTCAATTCTTTCTTTGGGGGCTGCAAGGTAAGGTCACACCAGTATCCCTAATCCAGGCTGGGGATGTCTTCTGAAGGGGATATCTGGGGCAAAGCCTTCTACTCCTTGGGCACACTTGTTCCCTGTTCACAGTGCCACCCCGTTCTAGCAGTGAGCTCTCCATTCACAGCAAGCTGCAGCATGGCTCAGCTACCTCACTCCCTCCCCCTCCCTTTCCTGTTGTAGTGGCCAAGGGAATGCTGGGAAATGTAGTTCTTTCCCTGCTCCAGGGCTGGCTCTATAGGCAGGGAGCTAACCAAGGAACTACAGCTCCCAGGGGCCCCTGTTGGTTCTCAGCTCCCATGCTGGCTCCCTGCCGGCTGCCGCCCCTGCAAATGGGCTGCCCTAAGCACCTGCTTGCTTTGCTGGTGCCTAGAGCCACCCCTGACTACACGCCACCTTCACCACCACTGTGCTTTATTATACTGTTCTAGCAGGCCATTGCTTGCAGTACTATTTACATATTTACAGGTCCCAGTCAGCTCCCCCTCCTACTTCTGGAGGAGAAAGAAGCAGTACCTAGGGTTACCATTCGTCCGGATTCCCCCGGACATGTCCGGCTTTTTAAGCTAAAAATAGCGTCCGGGGGGAATTTGCAAATGTCTGGACTTCCCCCTGATGCAGAGCACGCGCGGCTAACAGTGCTGCCGGCCGGACAGTGTCACTTACATGGGGCTCCGACACTCAGCCAGAGAGGGCTCCTCCTCCTCCCTCCCTCCCTGCATCGCAGATCGGCTCTGGCAGTCTGGAGCTCCTCCCCCACTGCTGCCCAGCGGCTCAGGCAGTTCCTGAGCAAGTTCATCGAGACATTAGGTGAAGAAAGGCCAACAACAAGGGGGCCAGGGGGTCGGAGAAGGGGCAGGGAGG
>NW_020664435.1:32080021-32119073 GCF_002925995.2 Terrapene triunguis
GGGGTTCTGGAGGGCAGTTAGGAGCATGGGTCCCAGGAGGGGGCAGTCAGGGGACAAGGGGGGGGTTGGGAGTTCTGGGGGGGGCTGTCAGGGGGCAGGAGTGGGGAGAGAGATCGGAGCAGTCAGGGGATAGGGAGCAGAGGGGTTTAGATGGGTCGGGAGTTCTGGGGGGAGCTGTCAGGGGGTGGGGAGTGGTTGGATGGGCCGTGGGAGTCCCAGGGGTCTGTCTGGGGGTGGGGGTGTGGATAAGGGTTGGGGCAGTCAGGGGACAAGGAGCGGGGGGAGGGTTGGGGGTTCTGAGGGGGGGAAGTGGGAGGGGGAGGGGCAGGGCTAGGGCAGGATGGGGCGGGGCTAGGGCAGGACGGGGCGGGGCTCCTCCCGTCCTCTTTTTTGCTTGCTGGATTATGGTAACTCTACAGTACCAGCAGCAGCAACCAGATCTGCCTTCCTTCAGACTCTTTCCCACCACACACATTTATCTACTGCCAGCCTCTGGGTTGCTTCTTTCTCTAATTAGTCCTTCAGTTATTGCCCCACTTGTTAACTGATCCTCTATTTAGGTCCCAATTAACCTATATTGGTGGGGATTTGAGTGACAGGGTACTGAGTCAACTCCTGACTCAGAACCCCTGTCACATAGATTAAATAGTTTTTAAATGACGATGTTTTAGAATGGCAATATAAAGTAATGGCTGAGGATATTACTCTCACTCTAAAAGCTATTATTTAGAAAATGTTATTCTAGCAGGAGTAATTATAGCCGATTGGCTTAATTTCATATGATATCAGTAAAAATATGCATCTCTGAGGTTTAACAATCTGAAGCATGTCACATATTTATTTCCATTTTGCTTTATTAGAACATTCTAAATTCAGAATGTAGCAAAACTGCACAAATGACCACCACTAATTTCCTATTTGCAGTTTTTAAATCAATAATGATGTTACAACAAACCTAAGATTCAGTGCATGTGAAAAAAATCATTATGTAAGTAGCAGTGTATTCTGAGTGACCAAGAAAAAACTCAACACCAAGCTTAAGAATAGCTATGTATTACCTTCCAAAATGACCATACACAGTATTTACCTAAAATTAAAATAGGATTAGACAAGGAACCTTAGAAAAGCAATGCTGATGAAAATCAGTAGTTGCTGCTAAGATATTTAGGGGGAGGGAGGAAGACTCTGCAAAATACTTATTTCACCCTCTACTGAAAATACATATTCTATCATTTTTCTAGTCTTTACTTGGGTCCATATGCAAGTGAACTAAATACACTTAATCTCTTGTGTGTCAAGCTCTTCTCAATGCATTTATGTACCAAATGCATTAACCTGCAATGGTATATATGGCAAACCTTCATAAGGCATATCATGTAGGTCCCGATCCTGCAAAAAGTTATGCATGACTAATTTAACTTCAGTGGATCTACTTACATGAATCAAATTACTCACTAGCAGAACTGTTTGCAGGATTGAGCCCACAGACTCTAAAGAGTTTAAACAGTGTTTGTCTGTATAATGTTGATGGCTGATGATAAAGTGATGAAATATTGTATGATGGTAGTTTGAATGGCCTATTATTGCTTTACAATTTACCATTTGTGGCCTGTTTAACAAAGGAGGCCATCTGCCTTAGAATTATTAACATGCAAGACCATCTTTATGGAACTAGTGTCTCATCTGGAGTACAGAGGAGTTATTTATCCAAGTAATTACAATTATTTTAATAGAACTATGTGTATAAATACCCTCTATCAATGGGGAATATAGATCCCTTTCTCTAAAACTAAATAAAGGGATACTCCCAACTTGAAAAAAAAATCTAATTTCTATATAAATATTTTGTACCCACCTGTTACAAGCAACTCCTAAGATTACTGTGACAGACTATTTACCATCTAATTATTTTCCTTACATCTTTGTTTACACTGTACATTTGGTAGCACTTTATGTACAATTAATTTAACTGTTTTGTTGACGATGCAAAGAATGTGTTTAACAGTAACAGCAGCAGCAGAACTTTGAATCTGAAGAGGCAGCAAGAAACATGCAGTTGCATGAACAGAAAAAAAGAGAAAGCAGGAGAACAGAGTAACTTGGCCATGTTTGACAAATTATGCTCTCAGAGCTAACCAAATAAGTCCTCATTAACAGGGGAGCAAAACCCCTCTCCCTTCCCCGTTTTGTTTTCTTTTTTAAGAAAACCTCTTTTAAAACATCAGGACGTTCTTCAAAGTGTACACAAATAGAAAATTGAATTATTTAAAATTAGTCAATCTGAAAAAAGTCATCTTGACAGTGTCCCTTTAAACTCAAGCAAATAAAGATAATATGGAGAAAAGAAGAAAAATAATTTATAATGATCAGGGTGATGGCCATCATAATGAGTGACAGTGAAAAACATATGAAGAAAACACTTAACATGAGTGCACACAGACACATCCCATTTTCTTGATAATTTGTAATATAGACTGCCCTGCTTTAGTCTGACAGCAGTTATTAGCTTAGCAAAAAGTTAGAAATAGCATTTCTCTATTGGGCCTATCTTACATTCCTTATTTAGACAAAATTCCAACTGAAGCCATTAAAATCAGTGGGAGTTTTGTCTAAGTTGGGAGTGCTGAATAAGGCCCTGGTCCCTGTCCATGCACTGAAGTCTATGGAGTTCTATGTGGGGACAAGGGTTTGTCTGCCTGTGCAGGATCAGGGCCTAGGTAGAAAAAAGGATCCTGTATAGCTGGTTACACGCAAGCCTGAAAGTGTTGACTATTAATTGCTCACTCTGAATGATATTTTAAGTGATTTTTTTAAAAAACATTTGGCTCACAATGTGAAAGAACAAATTGTTCTCTTCATTTGTACTAAAACAGAATTAAGATAGTATTCAAAAGAGGTTATAAAAAAGAATGGTTACTTTATAGTAAGTTTTCTCTGTGTGTGTGGGTTTTTTTGTTTTTTTTTAAGATGTTTTTTCTGTATGGATCCTACACACAAATGGAATCTTTTCATCAGTAGTGTACTCCCACTCCCACTCCACAGCAAATAGGGCAGAGTAGCCCCAACCACTTCTCAGTTCCATCACTAATCCAGAATTCCAGCAGAGACTGATTCCAAAGGAACGGGTCATGGCATCCACAAGATCAAAACGATGATAACTGGAAGGTAAGTAACCTTTCTTTCTTCTTCAAGTCTTTATCTGGGTGAATCCGTTTATGGTGACTAGCTAGTAGTTCCCAGATTAATAGGAGGGTCTGAGAAGTTCAGCTAACTAAATAAGAAACTCTCTCCCAAATTTGGCATCTGATCTAGCCGCAAAGTCCAGGATGCAATGTTTGGTAAAGGTACAGGCTGAGCTCTAAATGGCTGCCCTGCAGATCTCTGATACAGGAATATTTTTAGGCATGTTGAAGAGATTGCCTGGACTCTAGCTGAATGGGCCCTGCTACAGAGGGAAGGGGTACATCTGCTAGTTGGTAACATTTTGTAGTGCAGTTGGATAATCTCTGGGAAGAGATGGCCTGACCAGTCAGTTTTCCTTAATGCCACATATAAACAAGGTGATTTTCTGAATGGCTTTGCCCTGTCTAAATAATAAAGAAGGGCTCTGGAGATAAAGAATGGAGCTTAGTTTCCACTGAATCTAAGTGGGGCTTGGGGAAGAAAACAGGGGAGTTGATGGTTTGGTTTATATGAAAATTGGACACCACTTTGGTATGAAACTGAGGTTGGGGTCTCAGCACCCCCCACATCCCCGTGGAAGACAGTCTTAGGGAGATGTGGTATTAGTGCTTGAATCTCAGTAACTCTCTTGGCTAAGATAAAAGCCACAGGAAGGCAGTCTTGAGAGTCAGACAGTGAAGAAGACATTTGGATAAGAACTGCATTAAAGTCCAAGGAAGGAGGAAGTTCATGAACCAGGGAACAGGTGTGATCCAGTCCTTTTAGAAATTTTGAAACTGGGATGCAACACTGTGTAAGCTTGTACTGGAGGGTGGCATGTGGATCCTGATAGAACTAATGGTGAGGCTGACAGCTTGAGTTGGGATTCCACCTTGATTTGTAATCTGATTTTGTAGAGGGTTTCCTGCTCTGTATAAAGATTTCTCAAATCTCCATAGCGCAATCCCTGTCTGTAGAGTTTAGCCAGCCAACTTCCAGGACATCAGATGTAAAGATAGTGGGTTTGAATGAAGAATTTGTCCCTGGTTCTGTGAAAGCACATCTGTCAGATTACAGAGAGAAATCAGCAGTACTATGGACAGAAGTAGAAAGTCTGTAAACCAATACCATGAACCAATTCTATGTAGTAGGAGTAAGAGATGATGATTAGTAATTTACCCTCAGTCCTAAGGAATGGAATTAGGTGAGGACTAGCGATATTGCACTGAACACTTCCTAACGGGATTTCCAAGTGCAGGTGTACATTTTTTTCCTTCCCATCTCAGAAGGGCTGCCACTACTGTCTAGCATTTTGTGAAGACTTTCCAGGCTATGGACAAGCCAAATGATAGTAGTACCCAGTATCGATAATGGATATATTAGATACAACAGGGTAGCTAGCAAACACTACCAAGATGTGTCTCACTGTTATAGGGGGTAAGAGGGAACAGAGGCAGTCAGGGCTGCTCCACCCTACCAAGCCCTCAGTGGGGGAGAACATGCAAGGTGCAGGCACAGCCCCAGCAGACACTGCTGTTCAAAAGATTCCAATTTCAGGTGCATGAGATGTATATGCACCATAAATGGGACCAATGTGGATAAAGATTTGAAGAACCATGTTGAAAAACTGTGTGAAATTGAAAAACTAGAAATTATGACACAACCATGATTTCATAATACAGCAACACTACATTACTTGCTAACTTTAGGCATTTCTTAAAGGATGCAGTTCTACATTGAGTAAATTATGCATCTACTTACTCTAAAAAAGACTAAGTTTAAATGCTAAAACTAATGTTATTTTTGGAAAGTTATACATTAGACAATTCTGAGAAAGGGATCACATACAGCCAAAACTTCATACATACATACGAAAACATTTGAGTCCAGTAGGTTAGACTGCTTTAATTACTGTAATAAATAACTTCCAATGTCATAAACTTTGCACACAGACTGAATGATTTAAAGGGACACTCCCAAGAATGGTAAGCCTGAACTGGAACTACAACTTTGATCTCAGTTTATTGATGTACAGGTCCTGGCATCCCCTTAAGTGGGCAAGTTTTTAAGGGCAATTTCAAGGATCCTGCTACTAAATATTTTGGAGGACAAATTTTCAATATCTGGCTGTTACTTAAATGAAAAATAAAATGTTTTATTAGGTTAACTAAACTATTTATTTATCTACCACCTACTTATAGTGACTTGACTCTGATGTATTTACTTATCTTGTACATTTGATACATTTTTATTTCTAATGTAAGAAAAGAGATTATTTTTCTAGTACATTTTTAATGGCAAATTAGCAATTAAAACAATTTACAGTAGAATATATTCGGGGCTTTTCAGCCTGCACAATGTCCTTTTAAGAAAACTTACTTACTTCATAGATATTTACTAGAGCAAAAGTTGGATAGACTAAAAATATGTTGAGAGCCACAGATAACTTGAAAATTATATGGCAGACATCAGGGCCGGCTCCAGGGTTTTGGCCGCCCCAAGCAGCCAAAAAAAAAAAAAAAAAAGCCGCGATCGCGATCTGCGGCAGCAATTTGGCGGGAGGTCCTTCGCTCCGAGGCGGAGTGAGGGACCGTCCGCCGAATTGCCGCGGAATACCTGGACGTGCCGCCCCTCTCCGGAGCGGCCGCCCCAAGCACCTGCTTGACAAGCTGGTGCCTGGAGCCGGCCCTGGCAGACATGCAAATAAGTCCTGGATAACTGTTCATTTTTGACATTTTGAAAATGAACTGAGAAATCTGCAATAGAAAGTCATCCATCACAGAACCAACAAACTAGAGAAGAGTTATATGCAGTATATCTAAATATGGACATTGCTAATAACCAATACAGGATTGCCAGTTTCCCCAACTCAATGAGTGACATAAATTTAAAAACAAATTACTATAGATCTGGGTATTTTAAGTGATTGACAATTGGATATAGAGCTTTTCAGCTCAAAGGGCTTGTCTACACTATGCAGCTTTTAGCGACAAGGCTGTGTCGACACAGCCTTGTCGCTAAAAGTCAGCGCATGTGAACGCTCTCTATCGGTATTTTGTCGACACTTTTGCCGACAAAATACTTCCAGCCCCGTGAGCAGGTAGTCACTTTGTCAGCAGAAGAGCGCTCCAACCGACAAAGCCGCATTCACACTGCCACTTGCGTCGGCCAAACTTTTGTCTTTCGTGCGGGGGGAGAGGGGAGGCTTTTTTAAGTACCCGTGAAAGACAAAAGTTTTGTCGACCTCCAGTTCAGGTAAGCAGTGAAAGAAAGTCGTTATCACATAATCAGTCTGTGATGGTCAGTAAAAGTGATTTGTTCATTTCTGTCCAGTTACTAAAGGACAATCATTTCACAAAGACTATGGCTCAGATAGTCAAATAGATTGGGGGATTTAGACATATCTTTCATAAAGTTACTGAATGGCCTCAATTTGTCAGTGTCCAACTTATATCTAAAGCTGGTTGAAACACAGAATTTTCATTTTGCAAGAAATTTTGACATTAACTTTTGTTTCAAATTGGAATAAAATACATTGTGAAATTTCCTACAAAATGGAAATTCTGAAAAACAAATCAGAAAATTTCAAAGAACTTTGAAATTTTAAAATTTATTTTATGTTTTATTTTTTAGATTTCATGACATCAGTAGTAGTAGATGATATGTCATTGTCATAATATGATGAAATGTGCAAGAATTTGGGGAATTTGTCTATCATTTATTAATTCTGTGGGAGATTATGAACTCTCTGTGTGTATCTGCAAACGGCATTTTGAAAGTGGCTTCTCTGTGGTTTGACTACCTCCATGCTAGACTGAAACGTCAAGGCATAGTGATGCTGAGCTGACAAATGAGGGTTGTTAACTTGAGATAGTCTTGGGTTGCCTGCCAAGGAAAGCATCAGGCAGGGGTCTGCGATCACCTGTTGAGGCTGATCCAGGAGTCACCTGACAGGACTGGACAGTTATAAAAAGGCCAGGACCTGATCTATTTGGTGTTTTCAGTCATTTTTACTAGCTAAAGATAAGAGAAGTTGCCACAACCACGTAATGGTTCCCTCTGCCTACCTGAACACAGATGGTCCCTAAGGACTTCCAAGGGAAGGATGAGTTAGAGTGAGGAGCAGTGTGTCCAGGATGTTCATTATGTCATCTGTACTATCTGTGTATATCTTATGTGATTAAGTAAAGAGCAATGATCTATTTGAATCCTTCACAACCTATGTGTGTCAGTTAAGTATTTATTTCCATGCATGCCCTCTGAGGGAGTTAAACTGTTACTCAGAAGGCTCATGCCATTAGTGGTATTCTGCAGAAAGATATGTTTAAGATACAGGGAGTCAGAGGAGTCAGCACTGCTGCAGAGGGTGGGCAGGTGACAATGACGTGGTCTAAACTCTCAGGATAGGGGCTAGAAAGAGGGTCTGCAGGCAGAGTGGGGCCTAGGAACCCCATGATCAGGACCATGAGTTGACTTTGTTCATACGCAGAGGTTTAAAAACATGCAAATCAGTGGCTGGATCTTCTCACAGCAAGCTAGCGAGTAACTACAAGGAGGCACTTGACCCAAGCTGTGACAACCTCGATGAGTCTGACTTAGAACAGAATATTTCAAATCCGTTTGTTCCATTATTTTAAACAGACATGAAGGGCAGCACAATGTAGCAGCTCTCCTTATTGTTTTTTTAAAGAAGAAAAAGAAAAATATTTTGACTATTACAAAGTCAAGGTGGGTGAAGTCATATCTTTAATTGGAGCAACTGTGGTTGGTGAAAGAGATGCTTTTGAGCTACACGGAGCTCTTCTTGAGGTCTGCTAAAGATTTCTGTAGCTTGAAAGGTTCTCTCTTCCACCAAATGCAGTTGGTCCAATAAAAGATATTACTTCAGTCCCCTGGTCTCTCTAATACCCTGGGACCAACACTACAAACAATAGGCTATATGTCATAACTGAAATGACATTGTGCACTAATAGTACTGATGTGTCATGAAATGTAAAAATAATTTTTAAAAATAAAATAAACAAAAATGTTATTTAAAAAAAAAAAAAAACTTTCCAAAAGGAAAAGTTTTGCATGTTGGGAAAATTGATATATGGCATAGCTCGTCTGTAGGTTTAAGTCCTAGATAAGAGATTCTGTACTTTTGTTTTGGACATGGAAAAATCAAAATGAATTTGGGAATAATGTGAAAAATGTTTAGCACAACTTCAATATGAATGAGACAGGATTTAGCTTCCACCAATATCATCACCTGTATCTCTTTGCTGATGTGTAATTACCAATGACCAATACCTTGTATGGGTAAAATGTTACAAAATTATAATGGAAGTTCCAAGGAGATGATGTATCAGGGCTGGAAGTACTCAATTTAACAGTCAAAAGGGATACATTATTAAGTGCTAAAGTCAGATAAGTTTGGCTGTCCTGGTGAATCTCTGACTTAGAAGAGTGGGTTAATGGAAGTTGCTGAGGAAATTCCAGTGTAGTAGGTCTTCCCCCCCCCAGTATAGGAAATTTAGATCCTGGAATATATTGCAGTTGTTGAAGAAAATCTAGGAAAAAAATAGTTCCTCACAAAGTCTTAGTAGATGAATGATCTCTGTACACAATATAAAATATTCTTAAAACCCTAGCTACATAATGCATCCTACTGAAGTTGACCTCAGAAAGAAAGGCTTTCCCCTTTGGTTTGGAATCTGTTATCTATCTAAGCAGTACATCTCTTCCAGAGAAATTCCACATAATCTAAAAGACTATGAGTATTCTTTACTTTGGAGAGTAACAAACAAATTGTCTTGGGAGAATGATCATGTGCTTTTCCTTTGTTGCTATATAGTCAGACTCAGGAGGCACAATTAGGGAGGAACACACAATGCAGGATAATCAGCTCATGGAAAAACTAAACCAGGGCTGAGTGAAGAGCTTTTGTCTTTCTTGCTAGTTTATAACCTAGCAAAAGAAGTTAAAAACAAAATTCTAGTTTGGTTTAATAAGCAGCAGGGTCTTCTCTGTCTGATCATTTCCCTCAATCCAAACAAGATCAGAAAATATTTTAAAATCTCAAACTAACATGCTCAGTATTGCCAACGCCAAGTATTCAAAAATCATGAGGCAGAAACTGCAAAATCACGAGATTTTTAAAAACAACAAATCTTTGGGGAATGTTTTAGCTCTGGTTGCTGAGCCTTTAAGGAAGTTGCTTCATGTTTTCAAGATTTGCTTTGCAACTATGAAGACTAGAAATGTACTCTTTCTTGAAAATGAAAGCTGAGAGTCTCATGTAATTGACTCTAGGAGTTGGGGCTTTAAGGAAAACACACCAAATATCACAAGTCATGATAAAATCATGAGCTAGCAATACTGTAAATGATGCATTTTGAAGTGCTGTATGCACAAAACTGCAGATTAGTGAAATTACATTGAGTATTAACCTGCTCCCTTCAAATAGCTCAAATCACCATGACTCATTACTCAGTTATTTATAGAAGTTTTATTCATATCATTTGCTACTTGTGACATCACTCTTTGCTTTTTATTCTCTCCTTACATCTATTCTGTTCTTCCTTCTCATGCACCTGCTCCTTCCCTCTGTCCCTGCACATGCTTCCCTGGTGGCTGATCCTCCCCTTCCCCTACAGATAGATAGCAGGGGGAGAGAAGAACCAGACTCTCTTGAGCTTGCTATCTCATTCCCTGTTCCCTATTCAAATGACCACTTCAGTCCACTGGCAGCTCGTGTCTTGCTGTTGGCTGTAGTCCTTGAGGATACCCTCTTATTTTCTTTCTCCCTTTGCCTGTAGCAGTAGTTCCTAATGGAGACAATTAGTCTTTGTTTCTACATGCTTTTACACATGGCCAACATCTTTATAATGTACAGATTACCAACCTCTTCCAGATGCTAGAAATCAGCACCATGAAACAGGGCAGTTCTCTGAAAAACCACCAGCAAATGCCCCAAAGACAACAGTTGAGAGCTGCTGCTCGCTTATGTGCTTTGGCTTTGTATAGAGTAAACCATCAAATTTGCTCAAATGATAGTGTTTATTTTAAAGTTGTTCCTTTCTCAGCATATCTCTGCAATAACAGTGACCCATTAGCCAATCCCAGTTATGAGAATTCCTTGATGAATATTAAGACGGATCAGTGAAAGTAGACTGTGACCTCTGGATGTCCATTAACGATCAGACTACAGCAGATGATCAAGCAGTAAACGGAGATGGGAAAGGAATTTATGATAGTTGCTCCCTTCATTAGTTGAAGGTTTCTAACAATTATATATTAGTAACACAATTTGGAGTTGAAAGGATACTGATAACTAATGTTGGAACCATTTCAACAGCTTTTTTCTGATTTTCTCTTTTCCACTGTCCTCTTATTTTCCTTACAGGTTTACATTATTTCTCAAATTCCAATTTTTCCAAATATTAATTACTATAGGATCTCAGGTACTGTTCTGCAGCAATAGATCTCTGTACAGGCATTTAAGAGTAATTTTTTGATAGATAATGTTGCCTGTAAAAAAACTATATTTTGTATTTCTCATGTGACCTATCCTCAAACTGTCAAAGGTCAAGCACTACTTTCCCTAAAGTACTGGTTGCACTTTATTGAAAACACTGTACAATTCTTCCTTTATTAAGTGAGAATTTTTGTATAGAATTTATATTTATTCACACTAATTTGAAAGTTCAAAATACTTCTACCTGTACAGGTAAATTGGAAATTATGTGACAATATAAAAATATCTACAATGGAAAGCTATGCTATCTTAAATATAGATGGTTGCTACAGTCCCGTCCTCACAAGGAGATCACTAAAAAAAAAAAACCAGGTAGTTTGAGAACAGACCGGAGAAAGAAGGAAAGGCAGTTATAACAAGTGCCTCTTCACTTGATTTGTCAAAACTCATGTCTCCTGGATTTCTCCAAAGTAATTTTCCATCTATAGCCTTCCCTGTAAATCTTTCCTTTATGGTTTGAAGAAATAGCAAAGAGATAAAAGTTGCATTTTTAAATGTCTACGTTTCTATTACTTTTGGAGTGCTTCTTAGGACAATTTGTTGGCTTATTTCTGCCCTTTTTTGGAATCTTGGGAGAACACCTTTATTTTTTTCCCCCCTTATTCATAAAATAAATGTTCCCAATTGGGAGGAGCACACTACTGTACGCAGTTTGTAATTTTTAGGAGAATGTAACAAAATTAATGTCATCTCCTAGGTGATAGTCTTAGGGTATGTCTACACTACGAAATGAGGTCGATTTTATAGAAGTTGATTTTTTAGAAATCGATTTGATACAGTCGATTGTGTGTCCCCACTAAGCGCATTAAGTCGGCGGAGTGCGTCCACAGTACCGAGGCTAGCATCGACTTTAGGAGGGTTGCACTGTGGGTAGCTATCCCACAGTTCCCGCAGTCTCCGCCGCCCATTGGAATTCTGGGTTGAGCTCCCAATACCTGATGGGGCAAAAACATTGTCACGGGTGGTTCTGGGTACATGTCGTCAGGGCCCCCGTGAAAGCAACGGCAAACAATCATTTTTCGCCTTTTTTCCTGGGTTACCCGTGCAGACGACATACCATGGCAAGCATGGAGCCCGCTCAGCTCACTGTCACCGTACGTCTCCTGGGTGCTGCTGGCAGACGCAGTACTGCAGTGCTACACAGCAGCATCTCCTTGTCTTGCCGGCGGCAGACAGTACAACCGTTAACCGTCGTCGTCTCGTGGGTGCTCCTGGCTGACCTCGGTGAGGTTGGTCGGGGGCACTTGGGCAGACATGGGTGCTCCTAGTCGACCTTGGTGAGGTCGGTCAGGGGCGCCTAGACAAAAATGGGACTGACTCCAGGTCATTCTCTTCTTTAAGTTTTGTCTAATGGAGATTCAGTCCTGCCTGGAATATCATTCCAGCTGGAGGCTTCTGCCTCAGGCTGCTCTCCCAGCGGGCAGCACCGCATGGTTGCACCTACCCCAGCCTACCCCTTGCTCCCATGGCTCATGAAGCCTGGACAGTAGTAAGGAGCAGTTCAACTATAGGCTGAACAAGTGCAGAATGGTGGTAGAATGTGCCTTTGGACGTTTAAAAGCTCACTGGCGCTGTTTGCGGACTAGTCTGTTTGTGATTAGATTAGAAGAGCACAACAAGGCGCGCTGCGCATCACAGAGGCTTTGAAAACCAGTTTCATGACTGGCCAGGCTTCGGTGTGACAGTTGTGTGTGTTTCTCCTTGATGCAAACCCGCCCCCTTTGTTGATTTTAATTCCCTGTAAGCCATCTTGTGAGTCGCCCCTCCCTCCGTGAGAGCAGCGGCAGACAATGGTTTCGTGCCTTTTTTCCCCGCAGAGGACATACCACAGCAAGCATGGAGCTCGCTCAGATCACCGTGGCAGTTACGAGCACTGTAAACACCACGCGCATTATCCTGCAGTATATGCAGCACCAGAAACTTCAAAAGCAGGCGAGGAGGCGACGGCAGCGCTGTGATGAGAGTGATGAGGACATGGACACAGTTCTCTCAAAGCACGGGCCCTGGCAATTTGGACATCATGGTGCTAATGGGACAAGTTCATGCCATGCAACGCCAATTCTGGGCCCGGGAAACAAGCACAGACTGGTGGGACCGCATAGTGTTGCAGGTCTGGGATGATTCCCCATGGCTGCGAAACATTTGCATGTGTAAGGGCACTTTCATGGAACTTTGTGACTTGCTTTCCCCCGCCCTGAAGCGCAAGAATACCAAGATGAGAGCAGCCCTCATGGTTCACAAGCAAGTGGCAATAGCCCTCTGGAAGCTTGCAACGCCAGACAGCTACTGGTCAGTCGGGAATCAATTTGGAGTGGGCAAATCTACTGTGGGGGCTGCTGTGATCCAAGTAGCCAATGCGATCACTGAGCTGCTGCTATCAAGGGTAGTGATTCTGGGAAACGTGGATGGCTTTTCAGCAATGGGATTCCCTAACTATGGTGGGGCAATAGACAGAACACATATCCCTATCTTGGGACCAGAGCACCAAGGTAACCAGTACATAAACAGCAAGGGGTACTTTTCAATGGTGCTGCAAGCACTGGTGGATCACAAGGGATATTTCACCAACATCAACGTGGGATGGCTGAGAAAGGTACATGATGCTCGCATCTTTAGGCACTCTGGTGTGTCTGAACAGCTGCAGCAAGGGACTTACTTTCCAGACCAGAAAATAACCGTTGGGGATGTTGAAATGCCTATAGTTATCCTTGGGGACGCAGCCTACACCTTAATGCCATGGCTCATGAAGCTGTACACAGGCATCCTGGACAGTAGTCAGGAGCTGTTCAACTATAGGCTGAGCAAGTGCAGAATGGTGGTAAAATGTGCATTTGGACATTTAAAAGTGCGCTGGCACAGTTTACTGACTTGATTAGACCTCAGCGAAACCAATTTCCCATCGTTATTACTGCTTGCTATGTGCTCCACAATATCTGTGAGAGTAAGGGGGAGACGTTTATGGCGGGGTGGGAGGTTGAGGCAGATTGCCTGGCTGCTGATTATGCGCAGCCAGACACCAGGGCAGTTAGAAGAGCACAGCAGGGCGCGCTGCGCATCAGAGAAGCTTTGAAAACCAGTTTCATCACTGGCCAGGCTACAGTGTGAAAGTTCTGTTTGTTTCTCCTTGATGAAAACCCAGCCCCTTGGTTCACTCTACTTCCCTGTAAGCCAGCCGCCCTCCCCTCCCGCCTTTGATCTCCGCTTGCAGAGGCAATAAAGTCATTGTTGTTTCAAATTCATGCATTCTTTATTAATTCGTCACACAAATGGGGGGATAACTGCCAAGGTAGCCCAGGAGGGGTGGGGGAGGAGGAAAGCACCGGGTAGGTGGCGGAGGAGAGGAGGGGGGGAAGGACAAGGCCACACTGCACTTCAAAACTTCTTGAATGCCAGCTTTCTGTTGCTCGGGCAGTCCTCTGGGGTGGAATGGTTGGGTGGCTGGAGGCTTCCCCAGCGCGTTCTTGGGCGTCTGGGTGAGGAGGCTATGGAACTTGAGAAGGAGGGCAGTTGGTTACACAGGGGCTGCAGTGGCGGTCTGTGCTCCTGCTGCCTTTCCTGCACCTCAACAATATGCCAGAGAATATCAGTTTGATCCTCCAGTAGCCTGAGCATTGCTTCCTGCCTCCTCTCATCACGCTGATGCCACCGATCATCTTGATCCCGCCATCTCTCCTCTTGCTCCCGCCACCTGTCCTCACGTAAATTTTGTGCTTTCCTGCACTCTGACAGCGTCTGCCTCCAGGCATTCTGCTCGGTTCTTTCAGTGTGGGAGGACTGCATGAGCTCAGAGAACATTTCGCCGCAAGTGTGTTTTTTTCGCCTTCTAATCTTCGCTAGCCTCTGGGACGGAGATGATACAGGGAGCATTGAAACATTGGGGGGGGGGGGGGGGGGGGAGGGAGAGTAGTATTTAAAAAGACACATTTTAGAGAACAATGGGTAGACTCTTTCACAGTGAACCAAGCTGTTAAAGCACATGTGCTATGTAATGTTCTTTACAAGGTCGCATTTTGCCTCTTATATTGAGGGCCTGCCGGTTTGGTGTGAGAGAGATCACACATGCAGGACCAGCAGGCAACAGAATTCGGCTTGCAGGCAGACATGGTAAGCCACAGTCTTTTGGCTTCTTTAACTTTCATAACATGTGGGGCTGGTTTCAAACAGCAGCGCCCTCATTTCCCATATCAAGCATCCATTGGGTTGGCCATTTAAAAGGAGGGGCTGCAGTTTTCGGGTTAACGTGCAGCACAAACCCAACTAAACCCCCCCACCCACACCCAATTCTCTGGGATGATTGCTTCACCCCTCCCCCCACCGTGTGGCTAACAGCGGGGATGATTTCTGTTAAGCCAGAGGCAAACAACCCAGAAGGAATGGCCACCTCTGAATGTCCCCTATTTCAACCAGGTGACCCTGGGAGTACATCCAGGAGAGCTTCACTGAGATGTCCCTGGAGGATTTCTGCTCCATCCCCATACACGTTAACAGACTTTTCCAGTAGCTGTACTGGCCACAACTGCATCCCAAGTCTTCAAGGCAAATTAATCATTAAACACACTTGCTTTTAAACCATGTATTATATTTACAAAAGGTACACTCACCAGAGGTCCCTTCTCCGCCTTCAAGGTCTGGGAGCCCACCTTGGGTGGGTTGGGAGGGTACTAGATCCAGGATGAAAAACAGTTCCTGGCTGTTGGAGAAAACGGTTTCTCCGCTTGCTTGCTGTGCGCTATCTTCCTCGTCCCCAAAATCTGCATCCCTGTTGTGTGAGAATCCATTGGCGGAGTCCACGCACAGGGGTGGGATAGTTGTAGG
This sequence comes from Terrapene triunguis, assembly GCF_002925995.2. NCBI lineage: Eukaryota > Metazoa > Chordata > Testudines > Emydidae > Terrapene > Terrapene triunguis. The sequence goes on from NW_020664435.1 coordinate 32,095,518, forward strand.
GGCACCCCCTAGAATGGCATGCAGCTCATCATAGAAACGGCATGTCTGGGGCTGACCCGGAGGGGCCGTTTGCCTCTCTGGTTCTTTGGTAGGCTTGCCTGAGCTCCTTAAGTTTCACACGGCACTGCTGCAGGTCCCTGTTATAGCCTCTGTCCTTCATGCCCTTGGAGATTTTTTCAAATATTCTGGCATTTCGTCTTTTGGAATGAGTTCTGATAGCACAGATTTATCTCCCCATACAGCGATCAGATTCAGTACCTCCCTTTCGGTCCATGCTGGAGCTCTTTTCCAATTCTGGGACTCCATGGTCACCTGTGCTTATCAGCTCGCGACGCTGGCCAAACAGAAAATTAAATTCAAAAGTTCGCGGGGCTTTTCCTGGCCAGTGCATCTGAGTTGAGAGTGCTGTCCACACATACATAACCCAGAACTCAATTCTACATGCCTTCCCACCTATTTAGATTGGGGATGAACAAGAGAGAAAGTACCGGCAGGAGCCATTTGAGGAAGAAGAGGATGAACAAAGAACAGGAGTTCTGATGGACCAGGGAAAGGAAACAATTCTGCAGCACAAGAAAAGGGAGCCCAGGAGCTATCTGGACATTGAAAAGAAAGGAAGCAGGAACAAGTCCCTTCAAGAGAACTGTCTCCAACCCCATTCTCTTCCTCCATTGCTTCCTCACAGCTTCCCCTCTGGGCCCCAGTCACCTAATCTACTGAGCAGTTTGCTTTTCTCAGTCCTGTTGAACCTATGCTCATCCACTCCCTTCACCATATTCCAGTGCATTATCATCAGGAGTCTCCCCTCCAGTTTCTCTCACACACACGCCAGACGTAGTGGTAACCCACAGTAAACTTCTCACCCTAGCTAGGAGGATTTTTTTAAAAAGCATGAAGTGTGAGAGCAGTAACACAATGCTTACCACAAGCAATGCCTTTTGTTACATAAAATTTCTTGTGTTAAAAAACTGACTCAAGATGCACACTGGCAAGAAAATGTTTGTATAATTCTGCTTCATAAATGTTTTTGTTCAAGTTACTGAAAGCAGTTGGAAACAAAATGAGCAATCTGCACCTGAAAGCAAAACAACATACGTCAGTAAGGTCAGCTTTTAAATGACACACAAAATTTAGTTTTAAGATAGAGAGCGGATGCTACTTACCACATCCTTAATAAATTGCAAGAAATTTCAGCAGTTACCCTAAAGAGAAAATAATATTTAAAGGATTTCCTAGTTAAACAATTTCAAACTAAATTCTTTATGTTAGATTTAAACACTGACCTGATGAATTGTGGAATGAAATCCTTTCATGCTTCTGTCAAGTCAAATGATTTAAAAAAAACTGGAACAACCTGTAACGTCATTCTAAGAAATCATAATTTCTCAACACAATAAGATCAGATGACAGAAGTAAAATTTATCTTGTGCATCAGTAATTTGTAGGGAAACAAAACTACACAGTCTCGGGATACCAGGCAACATCAATCTGGATACATTCCACCTTCATGCTCAGCCACTAGAAATACGCACAAACATATTCACAAACCAAACTGTTGAAGATATTTTCTGGTACAGTTGAATTTCTGAAGGCATCATCAGATAGACCTATAGACTACTTAGCCATTTTAAGTAGCATTAGCTCTCCACAACAATGGACCTAACATTGTAACCTTTGCCATTACACTTACATGTCTTTGATTTATACTAGGTAATAATCAGAGCAAGTTCCTTGTTCTGTGTTTAAACATGTACTAAATAAACCAAGCAGCTTCTTTCCACAATATCTTCAGACAGTTTAGGGAGTATATCTCCGTGGACAACATGCTTTCAAGCAAGGGACCAAGTATGCACTGTGAACATACAGAAGACACTGACAACCATGACAATGAACAACATAGAGGGCATTCTTGATACAAAAAGATATAGACAATACCTAAAAGCCCCGAGAATCCAGAATTAACAATGCCAAAGCTGGAATAAAGATTTTCTAAGCAAAATTCAGTATAAATATGACTTAACAAGCTAGACAGCATGCCACCACTGCCCTTCATCCCTCCTCCTAAATATAACAGAAGACAACAGCATGATCAAACACACTGGGAGGTAGTTTATGTCCAAAGTTTCATTACTGTAAGATGAACAGTGTTACAAAACTTCGTACTGACAGAAGTATCTGTGAAACTTTATACATTTTTCAATTAAAGTAGTTATGTCTTTAGAGCATTTAAACAATTTCATTCACCTACAATGATAAAGGCTGATGAGCAAATATATAGTAGGAAGGTTGCTATAGAATTACATTCACTTTGCACCCTTCAGGTCTGAAGAGAGCCATAAGTAGCAAGAAAAGCAACTAAAAATCCTCTTACACACACCTCACCACTTAATTTACAAAAATTTAAAACATAACAGCGTGTACAATTCAGCTGTGATGTTTTAAGGGGTGTAAGATACCAAGTCTTTAAGTAAGCACTTACAGGAGGACTACCATTTTAGCTTTCATCCAGAGAGGACTAGAAGAAGGTGTAAGTTACACTAACCCTCCTGGAGTGAAGTCAAGGAGAGGACAGATCTAAAATAATAGTCACAGAAGAGAATCAAGGGGAATGCCATAAGAAAAAAGCACAGTCCACCTCACATCAGAAGGGGGCTGCTCGGCTTCCCTGTCCATCAGTCTTTGGTTCACTCTTCAATCATTACCACCCTCATGTTCCATGTCCTTACCCTTGCATGTAGAAAGATATAATTCCATTGAGAGGTTTCCTGACATCGTAAACCACTAGTTCAGATGTTGAGTGATTGCAAAGATTACATTTCTTTGTAGAGTATTAGGGGGTTGTTGGTTTTTTTTAAAAATAAAATATTAGTGTTACTCTGACAATAATATTATAGTAGGTCTTGATGGTTATGAATTCATAGCATAAAAGGGTGCATTTATTTTGAATTAGATGTTAAAAACTACACAAAAGGCACCCATCCAAAACTCTGGATGTCCTTGACATGTATTTCAAAACAAAACACTGGATAGTTACAACAAAAACTGTCTGAAACACTTCTCCCCACCCAGTTAATTATTAGCATCCCATCACCTTGATGGAAAGGATTGGAAACAACTCACCATAGTAGGGGCAAGGACTAATAGACATCTAGCTAAATAGATGATACTGTGTGATCAAGACAATGAAGTAGAATCCTTGGGACATGCGGATAAAGAATAAAGGGGTGGGGAGAGTAAGGGAGCATGAGAGAGCAGCTGGATAAATATGCAGCTGCTTTAGAGCTGGCCAAAGATAGAACCTGGAGAGAGGAACCCAGCAGCAGAATCTCATCTAGAGCTGGGGAAAGAGCACATTTGAAAAAGGGAGAACTCAAAGAGGCAGCAGATGCAGGCAGCCACTGAGGAGTAAATATTGCAACTGGCAGACCTGGCACACGGGAAAGAGCAGTTTGTCCAGTGTTCCTGGGATCTGGGCCAACTGCAGAAGTGCAGAGAATATGATGCGAGAAGAACCACCTAGAGATGCCAGAAGGCCTTGTAGACTGTTGCCTTGAGAAGCAGAAGCTACAGCTCGCAAATTCAGCCAGGAGGCAACATGAGGGGCTTCTCTAATGCAAACACCAGAATAGAGGTTCTTAAACAGGGTGCGCCCTCAAGAGGGGTGCAGAATGTATTCTGGGGGGCATGAGAAGCTTTGGGGGAGGGGGAGGAATTTACCGCGCACATTCAGAGCTGGGTGCCTGGCGTAGCTGCTGCTCTCCAGCCACCAATCTCTGAAGGCAGCACCGCTGCCACCAGCAGCAGAGAAGTAAGGGTGGCAATACCATACCATGCCACCCGTACTTTTGTGCTGCTGCTGGCAGCTGCGCTGCCTTTAGAGGACAGCACCCGGTCAGCAGCCTCTGCTCTGCCTTCAGAAACAGGTGACCTGAGAGCATGAGCTGCTGGCTGGGAAGCTGGGAGTGTAAACTACTATAGACACAAAGAAGGGGACACGATTAAATGACTTTGAGAACCACTGCACTAGGAGATGCCACAGGCATCAATGTTCGAGCCAACAGCAGCCCATGCAACCAAAGACTAAGAAGATTTCCCTCCCAAAGAAGGTAACTTTGAAGAACCTTTGGAACTAGACATAAGGACTCAGACATTAGCCTTGTAACTTCCTATATGATTGCCCCTTAGGGAAATAGCCTGGAAATTTTCTGTACCTTTCTTCTGTACCAAACCACTTAGGTTTCAGTGTAGAGTCTTTGCATCCCTTCTTTTCTGCCAGCCCTAATAAAGAATCTGCCTTTATTTACCAGATGCGTGCAAGTGTCCACTGGGAACCACCCAAGAACAAGAGCCTGTAAAGCCTAGCATTTGAAGTGCATAACATGCTTCCCTCTAAATTCCTGGTATACAGCAGGCTACGTATCACAGCACTCCTGGTAATTCTTCTAAGGAGAGAAGGAAGGGGAGCGGGAAACTTGTCAGATACAGTAGATTATCTGCTGGGTGATGGCACTTTTTAAAAGAATTATATAAATAGGTACAATGGCTATACTTAAAAGTTTCTACTGATTGATAATTTAACTGAGTCTACCACTGTTCTCCCAAAACGTATAGGAAATCTTTCAAACCAACAGAAACATTTCAATTGCAATTGCTATATATAAACACAAGTGTGAACATGGTAAAAAAAATAGACTTGCATTGATTATTTTAAATTTTTAGATATTGCCATAAGAGTATATGGCACTTTTTAGAGGGAGTAAGGTAAAGACGATTTAAAGAGCAAAGAGGTTAAAGTGGAAAGATATTTTAACACCTCTGAAAACGTACTTACAAAAGTGTTCAGCATGAATAATATAGAATAAACGTTCACTGAATTATTATCACAAGAGCAAATTCTTTCCTGTGTGCACAGCATCAATTTTTAAATAAAAAAATTGAAGCTACAAAAAGAAAGGTACACATTTGGCGGTGTCCTTAGTTGTTCCCTGCCCCCTAATATACTTCATTTCTACATATGATGGTCTAAAAAAAGTGCTGAATGTCCACATTGTGAGCTGGGATTCTTAAATACAATTTTTAGATATATGTATAGTATGGAATTGTACAAGTTATCCATGTTTAGCAGCTAATATTAGTATAACTTGCCAGTGCTTGTTCTTTACTTACTGTTGTTTAAAATCACTACTTGAGAAGTTTAAGTAGAATTACAAATTTTATTCATTTTTAAATTGAAAATTTTTTCCCCATGTTTCAAAAAGAACAGTTTAATACATCAATTTACAGTGTACACTGCCATGCCATACCAAAACATCTTTGTTTGCTTATCATGTAATGCTGGCATACAATGCCCACTGCAGAACTAGCACAAAGCCATAAAACAGTTTTGATACCTCACCAATGGAAAGGTGGCTATAACATTTACATACACTCTGTATTGGGGAACATTTATTCCAAGATATGGCATTCTTATAGTTTAGTACTACTACTCACTGACACTTTTCCAGTTACACATTTAGGTTAACCATTTTCACAATGCAACAGAGGGTCCTGTGGCACCTTTAAGACTAACAGAAGTATTGGGAGCATCTGAAGAAGTGAGGTTCTTACCCACGAAGGCTTATGCTCCCAATACTTCTGTTAGTCTTAAAGGTGCCACAGGACCCTCTGTTGCTTTTTACAGATTCAGACTAACACGGCCACCCCTCTGATACATTTTCACAATGTTAAGATTTGGCAAAATATGCTATTACATTGCTAAGCTAGCGTATAGCAAGGAAATCTATGGGCAATATCTAGTTGTACAGGATTTCTCCTACTTGATAAAGATCTTCAAGATTAAAACTGGGTAGAATCCTAATGGACTTGTAGACCTAAGGGGCTTCAGAGCATCCTGACAATATCATCCATTCAATTTGATACTTGGATTCTAGATTTTTTTTCCCCCCTTCCTATGTGTATTGCAATTGGGTGAAGATCCAGTGAATCTCTCAGCTGCCCAGGCTCTCTCCTGCCCATTATGCTTCTCACCCTCATCTATCCATTCCACTCCCCGCCCCTCAGTTACTTGTCCCTACACTCAAACCCCACTCTTGCTCCAAAAATCCCTTCCTCTCCCCAACCTCAAGTGGTCTTCTCTGCCAACCCTCCGCAAAACTGGATTATATGAACTATATATATATATATATATATATAAAAAATCAACTTGCCATCATCCTGATGTCTTGCCCTATCCTTTCATTAATTTCCTTTTAGACTGTAAATTCTTCAGGGCAGTACCTAGCATAACGGAACACTGTTCCTGCCGGAGGCTTTTGGTCGCTACTCCAATAGAAATGATATTTACAAGATACAAGTCACAACAACCAAATAGAGGCACTGAACACTTTTCTTGATAACATATCTTAGCCTATTCAACTTTGCACAATTGAATTTCCAACCCCAATTTCAGTGAAGAGACTCTGCAAGCAAGACAGAGATGGACATTATCGTGTAGTTACAGATTTACTTTGTTCTCCAACTGCACACACAATGTGATCTTGCTAAATTATCTTTTCCAATGTGAACTGACAATTTATGTTCTATGAATTCTAATATTTGGTGGTAAATTGCCCAATTAGATGGACAAATTGAGACCAATTGCCATGGCTTACTAAACCTAAATTTTGCTTTTCCATGTTTTATTATAAGGGTTGATAACCCTTGAGTCTTCTCTCACTGATCATTTGTGAGCTTCCCTTACTCTAGGAATAAGGTCATTATAGTTGAGCCAATGTACTCTTTTACAGATATATTCTGAAGGTGATTTGTTTAAATACATTTAAGTTATCAATAAACAGCTGATTATGGGAATAGTTTGGGAACTAAGGCATCAAACACACTGCATTGTAAGGTTACTTTATAGTATTATTAGCTCACTGAAGACAAGATATCCTTCAAAATGAAAAATGGTTATTACTTTTTAAAAATGCAAAGAGCAACTTGTGCATCAGGTTAACAGTATGTTGCAAACTGCATTTTCCTCACCACCAAATCTCCTTTTGCTAAACTGAAGCAATTTTAAAGTATTTTTCCCTGACCATTAAAGCTATACACATTCACAAAAGACACCAGCACACAAAGAGTTTCACGCACAGAAATACCATTAACTTTCAATGTGTAACTACTGGCACCTGTGGCACTTGCACGTCATGACCGTCCACCAACAGCTGTCACAAGCCAATCATACAGATAGAGAGAAAGAAAACCTGCTCTGGAGGCTACTGCTATAAAGGAGACTATCCCAGCTCCTACAAATACCCCATGATGATTGCACACCCCATTATCAGGGACACAACTCACTGGATACTGGTGAAAAGCAGAGTTATTCCTACACCTTGAGGTGTGCTCATCCCAGGCTACTCAACAGAGGATTTGGTTCCCCTCCATAGCTTCCCCCATTCCCCCGTCCTCTCCCCTCGGCCCCCCCGCCCGCTTCCCCCCCCCCCTTCCCCCCCCCCCCCTGCTCCCCCCCCCCCCCCCCCGGTCCCTAGATCCCTGCCCCCTCCCCTCATATTTACCGGGGACGATACACCCCTACTCCCCTAACAGACACCTAGCCCTCCCCAGTCGCTCACCCTATGACACGCTGCCCTTCCCCCAATAGGATGACACTATAGTTGTAATTTTAAAAATTTGAAGTAATAAGTAATTTTTTTATTAAGGCTAAACACTTGCAAACTGAATGCTGCTACAATATTCATGTGTGCAACATTGTTTTTCTAAATGTTTTCTTTAAAAAGAGGAATGTTTCCTTGCCTTATTACCTATTCCTGAAGTTGATCCAATGATCAGAGCACATTACATTGCAAACTGTCTGCATGTCCTATGCATTTTTGTCCTGGAAATCATAAAAATCAAGTCTGTAAGGTGTTTGTGCATTATGTACCATGAGAGGGTGATGCACAGTATTTTGTAAGATTATGTCCCATGTCTGCATTTCATAACGTGTATATTTCATGCATCAGAAGTTTTAATAGCTTTTGTTTGGTTAAGGATCATGATGTTTAATTGTCATGTATTACTGAAATGTCAGGGGCATATCAGTACCTGGTCATTCAAGATTAAGCAGTATGCTGTGATAGCTAATAATACATTTGTAGTACATTGGGGCTCTGAATATGCACATGGCATGCTTTTCCTTTCTGTTGTCCAGTCTCTCAGTTTTACTTTTGTTGAAGCAGGAAAATGGGTTAGATATTCATTAACACAAACATTTCTTACAAAACATATGCATTTGTGTGTCTTAAAATATACATTTTCTTAAACATAATGCAAGCCTTGTCAGATTAACATGCAACGGTTCTATATGAACACAAATATATTTCCTAGCAGTTTGTATTCATACACGTTTTCATTAAAGCTTATTTACATTTTTGAATTTGAAATAAAAGATATAATTTTAAAAGAATGTTCAGTTCCCAAATTTGGCAGTAGGATACATTGTTTATCACCAAACAGGATGTTTAAAAATATTTTAATGTTAAAATTGCTGATATTTTACTGCATAAGGAAGTACACTATTTTCTATATTTTAATTTAATTTGTTATCAAATACTCGAAGAATCATATTTCAGTGTTGTAAGGAATATTTTTGAGGGAGAAGCCATTCTGTAATTTATTTTAGAATTGAAAATCACATGTACCAAACAAATTTTATTCCTAAAATATACATATTTTGGGGGGGGGGGAACAGGCAAGATCTCTCTCTCTCTCTCTCATACACATACACACGTCAAACTATTTCCATAGAAAATGTCTTACAGAAAGGATTTTTAATTTAATCATATTCCCAGACTATGTCTGATTTCTATATTCCTTACAAGAATGTTCTTAGCTTCAATAGATCGCTAATAACATCCAATAACATCAAATAATGCAACTGATTTGCACAACTATATCTTCTAAAGAAACAGCTGTATATTGTCTCTGCCTCTTTGACTATCAATTACCACTTCAGGAAATTCATCATTGTATGCACTAGCATCTAATGAGATTCTATTGCTTAAGAGTACAAAGAGAGGATGCAGAGTGCACTGATGTGCATATCAATGAAATAGTTTATACTGACTATTAAGGGAACCATTTAAATACAGCATTCATGAAACTCATATTGATTAAAGGTAATATCTAAAACCTCTGTCAAAGCATTCCATTTTCAATCCTGATCGCTTTTTAATAACATTCATTGCCAAGAAATGTTTGTGTTTTTTAAATGTTATATTTAAGTTCTGCATGTTTTAACTAAGCTGTAAACAATCACTCCAGATACCTGTGCAATAAGGATGAGTACTATGAACGATAAATCCTCTTTGACCCCAATCCAGTTCCCATGGAAGTCAGTGAAATCTTGTCTGCATTGTCAATTTTTAAAAAACATTTCCATTATTAGTCTAGCACTGGAGCAGCTCCACCAGCACCAGCAGTGATGGGTGTCCTAGTGTAGATTGGCCATCTGGGCCCAGATTCACAAAGGATCTTAGGCATTACAATGCCTAACTTTTAAGCATCTTGGGTAGATCTACACTGCAATAAAACACCCATGGCTGGCCCAAATCAGATGACTCAGGCTCACAATGCTTGGGCTGCAGGGTTAGAACATTGCAGTGTAGGGATTCACACCCTGGGTTCTCAGACCTTCCTCCTTCATGGGGTCCTGGAGCCCAGGCTCCATCCCATACCTGAACAGCTACACTGAAATGTTATAGCCCCACAGCCTGAACCCCATAAGGCTAAGTCAGCTGACATGGGCCAGCCAGAGGTGTTTTATTGCAGTGTAGACATACCGTATGATGCCTAAGTAGAAGCCACAAACCTTGGGTTAGGTTCCTAGGCTCCCTATACTTTGCATGAGAGAGATAGCTGCTTGAGAAGGGCATCCACAAAAACTAACATGCTGGGAAGGGACCTGCTTAAACTAGCCAACTGCAGATGCTGAGGAGAGGGATGTGTCCTAAGTAGATAGGGCTCTCACCTGAGAGGTGGGAAACCCCTGTTCAAATCCCATCTCCTCATCAGGCAGAGTGGGGAATTGAATCAGGGTCTCCCACATCCTGGGGGAGTAACCACTGGTCTAAAGGTTATAAGGAATGCTGCCTCCATTTGGTGTGGAGTTAAGTGTGCTCTGACCATTCCTACTAGATCAGATCCAGCAGGCAAGATAGGCGTTGCCCTGCCTATCTTCACCTGGTTTGAGGCATGTGCTGGGCATGAGATAGTCTAGAACCCCACCTGAGGCAGTAATGCTTATACCCAGAAGCAGAAATATAGGCACCGAGGGAACATGTATAGTGAAAAATGTAGGCGTTGAATGAGTTTAGGCACCAACTGAACAGGGGTTTTGTGGATAGCAGTAGCACCTACATCTCTTTGTGGATATGGGCCCAACATCTTTACCACCATATCATCCAGACCTGCTCTGAGCAGGAGTAAACAAAATACACTGCTACCTCGATATAACGCCACCTGATATAACACGAATTTGGATATAACGTGGTAAAGCAGTGCTCGGGGGGGGGGGGGGCTGCGCACTCCAGTGGATCAAAGCAAGTTCAATATAACACGGTTTCACCTATAATGCAGTAAGATTTTTTGGCGCCCGAGGACAGCGTTATATCGAGGTAGAGATGTACTGGTAAAAATGTTGGTAGGAAGCAGTCTACATTAGCACTTGCCTTTTGCCACCACTGGAGAAGCTATAGCAAGAGTGGGGTATTTTTAGGGATAGTTCAGTACAGAAAAAAATATGGAGTCAGTAAAAGAAGTAGGATTAGAACTCAGGAATTCCTACTGTGATAATTAGGGTCCAGACACCCCCAGAGGAGAACAGAGGATTTGAACTGCAAAGTATATGGATTTGAATCAAAGGGATACATTTTTTGTTTTGAAGTTTGTGTTTCTTTTCACTTTAATTTTCTAATCAAGACCAGAACCAGCACGACTCAAATGGCAAGAAAAAGGCAATTTGCATGGTATTACTGACCAGGACTCTTGCCACAAATCTTCCAGCCCAATTGTACATCCTTGCTAAACTAAACCTGAAAAGGTTTTCTCATCATTACTAGGGGAATTCAATTTTCTAGAAAAGTTCAAAGTGATCTGCTAATGTTTATATAGATATTCAAATTCACATTATAAACACACTGAATTGTGTCCTGAAGTTTAGCCAGTAAGGAAGGGAATTATAAATATCTTTGCAATATCCTTTCCTAGCAGCTGATGTATGGAAAGACTATAAATTTCAATAGAATTTTTCTGAACTTTAATCTGTGGGAAAGATATGTTATGGCAGCTAATAAATGAAAGAAAATAAACTAGGGATGCCAATGGCCTGGAATATTCTTTCAAAGTCAGTTAAATATTCTTTTATACAGTCTGAGTCTGTAAAAAATGGGCACAGTCTGTATACATATCTCATCATGAACATTAAATTTAGAGCATTTAATCTGCTTATTCTTTGGGGTTCAAACTCCCTGTTCTCCCCTGGGGAGGAGTACTGGACCCTGATTGTCACAAGGGGACAATGGAATAAAAAACTAAATCAAGAAAAGATTTCTTTATACAAAATAAAGGTATAATCTGAAATCAGTAAAAACAAACAAAACCTCTCTGATTCAAAGACTGTACGAAAATTGAATATTTTTTCATGGACTTCACTGGGCTCTCAATCATACCCTAGGGGAGAAGCAGGTCATTTTCTCTGTGCCAAACAGCATTCCTCCTGGGCTGACAGTTTCAAGTGTCACTGCTAGGTGTCAATAAGATTTCACACATATATTAGACTGTGACAGTAATTTTCAATCAGAATATCCAATTTAGAAGATAGGGGCCCCCGAAGTCCCATCATCATTCACCCATGAAGTCACTTAATAAGAGCTAATGGGTCTAATTTTCGTCCTGCTTACACCAGTTATACACCTGTGTAACTCCAGTGGAGTAACTCCTATTGATACGAGCGTGAGATGAAAATTAGGCCCACAAATTGTGTGCACACTCGCAATGACAATTGGACAAAATATTTTTTAAAGGAATAGCACTTATAATTCCACCTTTTCTCTACACCTTGGAAGCCAATGCTAAACGGGGGTAGTAGGAGAGCATTTTATTAAATTCCAAGGAATCTACAGAGATTGTAGCTCTTTTTAGTTATATAAAATTCCCATTCACCAAATTCATATATGGCTAGATGGCTTTGGGGTGCAACTTGGTTAGCCACTTAAGGTTTGAGGGTTTGAGCTATAGGTGATATTTTATCTCCAATAATCTATTTTGAGAGGAAACCAATACTGGCTCACCTAAGATGCTACTTGATTAAGGGCCAGCCCAAAAGCCATAAATATTTAAACATCTTGGTTCATTTTCTAATCTCCATAAAGCTCACATACCATAAACAAGTAAGTTTTCATTTCAAACATTAGCATAAATACAATTATAAATGGGCCTAAGCCACAACATTAAGATCTGGATCTGAAATTCCTCAAAATATGAGGGAATGGAGTTTTTGTTTGGGCTCAACTCTGAATACAATACAATTGTTTACATTTGGAAATTAATGTTTATAACTACTGTCTGCACTGAATTAACTTTGAATAGCAAGGATGGCTCTAGGTGTTGAGAGGCTCTGTCTAAAGCAACAGCGCAGATTCTATTCTGGTTCTTCTCCACTTATGTCAAAATCGTTCCACGTTTGTAGAACAATTAAACCCTCCCTCTGAGCTGCCTCCTTTTGCCTCCCTTATTTTCCCATTCACTTAGTTGTGAGACTTTGCCTGGTTCCTCTGATAATGCCCCCTTAAGGAATGGGGAAGCTAGAAGATAGAACTGAAGCACCACTTTCCAGCTAGGGACCTGGAGAGGGTCTTTAGGGAATTCAGCCTCTGCCACAACCTGGTGAAGTCGGAGTCAGATGGGTAACCAGAACCAGATGGGGCTCATGCTGGCAAATCAGATGCGTGAATGGGGTGCAGAAGTTATGGAAATTTAGGGGCCTAAGCAGATGCATACATCACTTAAGCCTAAAGCCAAGGAGCTCAGATACTACTGTGACTGGGGATATAAAGTTTTCGGATAAATAGATAGCCTAATACTATACAGTACTACTCAATAGTAATGAGGCTATCCAACTATAATTGGGCTGTATCAAAAAGTAAATTCATATTGAAGTGGAAAGCTAGATGAACCTCATTACAGTCTTAGAGCCCACTGCCTTATAAGGACAACCTCCTCTCTGCAAAGTAGGGATCAGAACTTTTTCCTGCCACCCAGTATAATGATCCTGCCATTTGGGGTTAAAGAGAGTTGAAAATGTAAGATTTCACTTGCAAATGGCTGTATTTGTTCAGTATTACATGGAGGACAGACTGCCGCTGATGCTCGCAGTCCAACCCTTCTGCTGTGGCCCTGGGATCTGCTGTACAGACCTACCTGACAGGAGAATAGATTGTGAATAGAATTGTGAATTAACTCTGTGAAATGATATGAAAACAAAAGAGGTACCTACATTTGAGAATTACTGTATCCATGTGTAGCAGGGTGGTCACCCGCTCCGGCCCAGAAAGGGTTAAAGCCAGCCCTGGGAGAGGGCTGAGGCTGGGAAGGAAAGCCTGGGCTGTTTGGGGAAGGCAGTAACAGCTGGGGCCACACCCCAATCAGGCCCAGCTGGTCCCTATAAGAGGCTGTGAGCCAGAAGGCCAAACAGTCTCTCTCTGTTTGTAGAGGGAGACAGGCCTGGCTGCAGGGAGCTAGAGACAGGGTACCTGAGTGGAGCAGGGTTAGGGAAAGGCAGAGGAGCCGGAGAGCTCCAGCCTGGAAAGCCCCAGGCTGCAGCCTAGCAAAAGGCAAATAGGTACTGGGGGTTGCAGAGGGCAGCCCAGGAGTAGGCAAAGGAAGCAGGTACAAACCCAACCTTGCCAGTGATGACTAGGCTGATACTGCAGTCTGGTCCAGGGCGTAGACGATGACTGGCAGTAGCCTTATACTGAGGCGAGGTGGGGATAGTGGGTGGGGGTTTCCCGGGGAGGAGAGACCCTGAGAGAAAGGGATTACTGCCAGGGGTTACTGCCAGATAATAGGGCACCGGGTCCGAGAGGGACACGGGGGCCAAGCGGTAGCGGATCACCAGCCTGCAGAGGGTGCTCTGGGCTGGATATCGAGCTAATTCCCAGAGGATGACCAGCAGGAGGCGCCGCAGGGGTGAGTCCAATGCGCTACAAGAAGGCATTATTTGATCAATGCCTGCTTCTGCTTCCACTGACACCAGTGAGGATTTTATAATTACATTTCAATGAGAGCAGGATAGGGCCGCCAGTATTTAGCTGTCATAGTGCCTATAAGAAAGTAATTACTCATCTCCACTTTGATAAGAAGAGATAGAAAGAATGAAGGGTTAACTTGATGAATACCTCACCTCAGCTCTTGCCACAGTCTGCTACAACAGTTCTGCTCCAGCGTCCCTAGGTATCCGTTACTATCTGCTCTGCAGCTGAGGTGAGTTTTGCTTTGTACTGGAGTATCTCAGTATGTTGTGGGCTGTTCTGTCACCATGGTTGCAGCAGGGATGTGTTTTAGGTAATAGTGTAAACATCTTCTCTGGACACCCCCAATCTTTACTGAAATAGAGTTTCTGTTATGAGATATTGCTGTACAGTATTCTGGGGTCCCCTTCAAAGGCAAGCAGTAACAAAATGCAATTGCAGAATAGATAAGTGGATGGTTGGTGGTAAAGATGCAGGTGGGGAAGCTGAGTGGATGGGCCATGGAGCAGTGTTTGGGGATTTAAAGAAACGATAGAGCAGAACCTTTCCTTAAGAATCATGTTGAAAGGAAAAAGTTACAAACTGGGGTTAGGATCAGGTCCACAAAGCTATTTAGGCCCCTAACTTGAAATCAATGGAAGTTAGGAGCCTAAATATCTTTGAGGATCAGGGGCTAGGTAATTATTATAGAGGTTGCTCAAGGTCTGATGTGGACGTAATCATTGTTTTGTGTTTATCCACTTCTTATTTATAATTAATTTAAAAAGCAATATAAGAAGCAATATGGGCACTGAGGAAAGAAACAACTTTTAGAAAGTCAGCTAAAATAAAGTGTGGATTTTTATATGTTAATTGTAGGCCTTGTACATTAGCCAAGTTCATGTGACGTATACACAATGAAAACATTGTATAGGTCCCTCCATTGTATGTCTACTTTTATTCATTATTAAATATTAATACTCTGTAAATCTAAATACATTTTGCTGAGACCTTTTATAGTGTTCCAAAATGCATCAGAACATATACACACCACATGCAGAGCTATACAAAGATAACCGCACCTGCACATTCACATGCTATATATACACGTGTTCACAAAATCATACATACAGGCATACAAGCATGCTCGCTCCATGCCTCAAATATGCATCTGCAAAAACATATACATAAGCACTTTACTTATATTCTGAACACCCAACATATTTATCTCCTGTTGTAAAGATATTAATCACTAACTCAGACAAATGGAATGATGCACAGATCTCTTGTAATAGTGCAGTAATACATACCCCCTGAAGTAGAGTGTTGTTGTTTTCTGGATCCTGGAGTTGTACAGCTTATAGTTTGACAGATTGTAAACTCTACATATCTCTTTTTGAACATATTTGATTATTATTCCTCATCTTTTAATTAAAGAGACAAATATTTTAGGTTTGCTGAGCTGGTCACTTCTTTGGTATGAATTCTGTAGCTGAAAAGAAGATTAAGACCCCCTGCAGTGTAGCAAGTTTGGTACTATGAATAATTTATTCTGAAGTATAATATATCAGGGAGGTAATTTAAGTAAGCCTGCAACTAATGCAGATAATTAATTAAGTGATCCTGGAGCACCTGATTGATATTTCCTAAATCAGTTATGTACAAAAATTCTACTTGTATCACAGATCAGTTGGTATATATAAAATATTATAATACACTTACATGTTACTGTATGTCTGAAGTGTATACAATTGTCCCAACTTCCTTTAAATATTCGGAATAAGATTCTTTTATACTTATTGTATGGGTAGGTGTAAGTTTGCCTCCTTTTGTATTTTATCTCAATGATCATTATTTGTTTTAAATGGAATATAAAACCTCAGTTACAGTATGAAACCTTTATAACCTTTATCACAATATCTACGTTTCCTAACAGTTTGGGGGAATGTACCAGTTTGCCAGAATAAATACCCGCCAGTGCCCTCTGCCTCCCTCCAAATGTATGCAGGCCATGCTTCATGGCAGATTAAAATGTCCACAGCAGAATGTGAGAAGCAGGGCTGGCCCTAAACCAAATGGAACCCCAGGCTAGGAGTGTCTTCGGTGGCCCCCTCTCCATTTGTTAAACTTCTGAATACCATTTAAAGATTCCATGAGATTCTACAAAGGTCTAGGAGGTTAATGAAAAATGAATCCACATATGGAATAACTGAAACATTTTACTTCAAACATTTTACTTTCCTTTCTGTTGCTAACAACAAAAACAGCACCCTGAGCTCAACACCTCCTAAGGCCAGCACCCCAGACGGTCGCCTGGGTTGCCTGCCCTGAAATATGGCACCGGTGAGAAGAGAAATGGCATGATCCAGAATTGATACCATGGCAGTGAAATCCAGAAAAGCCAGAGTTCTTAGAACTGTGACTCCTTTAGTAAATTCTGTAGGTGCTAAAATGGAGGAGACTGTCATATGTTAGAATGTCCCCAAATATGTCAGAGAATTGAGTTGCTTTCATTATGAGAATTAGTCCTAAAGCAGTGCATCACTGGTGAGGGGGAGGAGACTCTGTTTTTTTCCAGTATTAAATTATTACGTTTAAAGGATAAGGCTTGACATGCCATCTCTATTAGTCCCATAAGAACTGGTAGGTATGGTTAAGTGTACGTGGCTTAGCTTTGGTACTTAGGGGCAAATCATGCCACACCTCGTCAGGTACAAATCATTCCCGATGGGTCATCTGCAGGGTGGTGTGTGTGTGTAGAGCCTGTAAATGGGGTGCACATCCCCTGCACTCTGTGGAGCTTCATGGGGGCTCCCTCCACTGCTAGTGCTGAGCAGCTATACAGGGATGAGTAGGGCTAGCTCAGTGGTTTGAGCATTGGCCTGTTTAAACCCAGGGTTGTGAGTTCAATCCTTGAGGGGGCCACTTAGGGATCTGGGGCAAAATCAGTACTTGGTCCTGTTAGTGAAAGCAGGGGGCTGGACTTGATGACCTTTCAAGGTCCTTTCCAGTTCTAGGAGATAGGATATCTCCATTTATTTATTAAAAGAGGTGGGTGGGTCAGGGCCAAGCAGCATGGGTATTCATCAGTCATTATCCCCATATGACCACTGAGGCTACTGCAGTCCTGAGGCTGAAACAGCAGCTACAGACACCTGCCCATTTATACCCAGGTTAGTTATCTGGCTGGGCATTGAGGTCAGGATTAGCCCTAATGTATTACTAGTCCTTACTGCTCTGATAAAGAATTGACACATTGGACCTAACTTTATGATAAAATTAAATAATACAAAAATTAAAATCCTTCTCTTTGTTTAATTTGTTTAAAAAATACATTTGGTACCCAATGTGAATGTGTTGACAACAATGCGTAGGGTTGCCATCCGGGATGATCCCACCCAAGCCCATACAACTGGACAGCTGGCAGCGTGTACTGAGCACCCTTACAGATTTCCTAGGGCAGCTACCTCAAAAAAGGACAATCCTGGGAAAACCTGGACAGGTGACAACCTTCTGTAACAGGCATGTTAGAATCCTCACTCATCTATTTAATGAGACTTTTTGGGGAAGAAATGTGATGGTGCTATATGAAGGCCAATGGCAATGTCTCTGCTCCATATTCCATATCCTCCTGGAGAGGCTTCAGACACCTGTCATCTTTGGGAAGGTTGCTAGTAGCCAACTCGTCTTTCCTACATACTCTACTAAAACATTGTGGACACCCCCCCCCCCAATCTTAAATATAGCACAAAATACCGCTGCACAAATTGCATGGTTGTTATTTTATACTGCCATCTCCTGGTGCAGCATTAACTAAAATGAGTGAAAACAGGAATCTGCTAGGTGGCAGCACTAAAACGAAAACCAAATCCTTTTTAATATCAAGTTTTCTTCTTTACTAGTTTTGACTGCTTTCTCCTTGTTAGCTTTCAACTTTAACCTACGATGAGGAAGACTCCGGAGGGCAACGTGATGGTAAATTACACGTTTTACAGTCTTATTGCACGGGTTACTCAGGTAAGAGTCATTTTATGTTCAATCTTACTGGATGGAAAACACAAATCACACCTCGGCTATAGCGCGTTTCACGTTACTGCTAGCAGAATGCAAATTGCAAAGTGAAACAAGAAATTTAAGGAAGAACGCTGCAGTGAAATGATTTAATTAAAAGGGGTTAGCTAGTATGTGCCGATTAAATGCTTGAAAATTACTCTTATGAAAGCAGCAAGGTTTTGGGGCTTGATTTAACAGGAAAAAGATTTGCTTTGCCCAATAGGAAGAGTTAGCAAGACTAAAGGGAAGTCAAAGTGGTCTTCGAATCCGAGTAAAGTGATGGGATTATCTGCGTGCAACATAAGGACTGATTATGCTGTGTAAAATGCAACCAAGAGGGTTTAGAGCAGTATATTTATTTTGTCTTATAGTGGGGTTTCTAAAGATATTAAACTGTATTCATTAGTCTGAATTTTTGCTTGAAATTTGACTAGTGTTTCTGTGTATTGGCAAAGGTCTCATGTCTGAGCAATGTGAAATAAAAATCCCCAAATTAGGGTTGCCAGCCCTCCAGGATTGTTCTGGAGTCTCCAGGAATTAAAGAGTAATCTTTAATTAAAGATTATGTCATGTGATTAAATCTCCAGGAATTCGTCCAACCAAATTTGGCAACCCCCAGTGGATGCTTAGGTCAGGGAGGTCTGGGGAGATTATTGCTTAGAATAATAGAAATAGAATAGAAATGAGCTGTGCAATCATATGTCCCTTGCTATTTTGGAGGAAGGTTCTTTTTCTCTTGTCATATGAGTCAGGGCAGACAAATGGATATTTTTAGGGACAGAAAATACTTTAAAAAGGCATAATCTATAAAAAGAGCATTTGTTAGCAGCTGTTTGCAGGTTCAGGACCTTAGATTGCAAATTCTTCAGGATGTGGACTGCCTCTTTGTCACACAGCACAATGGATCTCTGGTGCAAACCGGCACATCTGAGTGCGATTGTACTGTAACTATTAAAGACTAGTAAGTTATTAAATTATAAAGTAATATTGTGATTGAGCATCCCTTGTAAAATAAACCTTGTCTTAATTACTATTAAATTTTAGGTTTCAGAGGGGTAGCTGTGTTAGTCTGTATCAGCAAAAACAACGCGGAGTCCTTGTGGCACCTTAGAGACTAACAAATTTATTTGGGCATAAGCTTTCGTGGGCTAAAACCCACTTCATCAGATGCATGGAGTGAAAAATACAGTAGGCAGGTATAAATACACAGCACATGAAAAGATGGGAGTTGCCTTACCAAGTCGGGGGTCAGTGCTAACGAGGCCAATTCAATCAGGGTGGATGTAGCCCATTCCCAACAGCTGACAAGAAGGGGTGAATATCAACAGAGGGGAAATTACTTTTTGTAGTGCTAACTAGGCCAATTCAATTACGATGGATGTAGTCCATTCCCAACAGTTGACAAGAAGGTCTGAGTATCAACAGAGGGAAAATTACTTTTTGTAGTGACCCAGTCACTCCCAGTCTTTATTCAGGCCTAATTTGATGGTGTCAAGTTTGCAAATTAATTCCAGTTCTGCAGTTTCTCATTGAAGTCTGTTTTTGAATTTTTTTTTTTGTTGAAGAATGGCCATGTTTAAGTCTGTTATTGAGTGTCCAGGGAAATTGAAGTGCTCTCCTACTGGTTTTTGAATGTTACATTCTGGATGTCTGATTTGTGTCCATTTATTCTTTTGTGTAGAGACTGTCCAGTTTGGCCAATGTACATGGCAGAGGGGCATTGCTGGCACATGATGGCATGCAGGTGAACGAGTCCCTGATGGTGTGGCTAATGTGGTTAGGTCCTATGATGGTGTCCCTTGAATAGATATGCGGACAGAGTTGGCAACGGGGTTTGTTGCAGGGATTGGTTCCTGGGTTAGTGTTTCTGTTCTGTGGTGTGTAGTTGCTGGTGAGTATTTGCTTCAGGTTGGGGGGCTGTCTGTAAGTGAAGACTGGCCTGTCTCCCAAGGTCTGTGAGAGTGAGGGATCCTCCTTCAAAATAGGTTGTAGATCCTTGATGATGCGCTGGAGAGGTTTTAGTTGGGGGCTGTAGCTGATGGCTAGTGGCGTTCTGTTACTTTCTTTGTTGGGCCTGTCCTGTAGTAGGTGACTTCTGGGTACCCTTCTGGGTACCCTTCAGGTGGGTATTGTCGTTTTAAGAACGCTTAATAGAGATCCTGTAGGTGTTTGTCTCTGTCTGAGGGATTGGAGCAAATGTGTTTGTATGCAGGAACGGCGAACTGCGGCCACTGGGAGCTGTGGGTGGCCATGCCTGTGGATGGTCAGTGTAAACAAACTGTCTTGCAGCCCGCCAGCGGATTACCCTGACGGATCGCGTGCGGCCTGTGGGCTGCAGGTTGCCCACCACTGGTCTAAACCATCCAAGACAGATGGTTATCCTACCTCCTTTTGAAAACCTCCAGTGAAGAAGCTTCCACAAATTTAAGTAATAGGGATTTGCTCAGTGTAATTTTTAGGGTGGTTATTCTGCTCTTCAGGCATATGTGTTACTCCTGGGTGGGGAGAACAGAAGTTACACACCTGTACCAATGAGAAAATATTCCACTTCTTAAGATAGTTTTCATCCTTCTTGACTGTTTTTTCCTGCTATTGGTTTTCATGTGTATACTGGTCTGTTGAAGAAGGCTCCAATATGCCCTGGTGAGTTTGAGACTGTTAGAATCAGTTATTCATGCAATTCCCTTTCATCGAGTGTTACTGTAGCATTTATCAGATTATTGCTAGTAGTGAACAGATTATGAAATGTAACCAGAAGAAAAGCAGTCTGCAATGAAATTATGTAATTAGAATAGTTAGCTGGTATGTCCCATTGAACTCTTGGGACTAGCTGACCTGAATCCCAATAGGGATAAAATGGTTAAGGACTGCTTTTATTTTAACTAAAAGCATTGAGGTTTTGGAACTCAGTTTACCGGGACTGATACTTGCTTTCGTAACCCGCACTAAGGGATTGTGAATCTTTTAGTCTTCTGCTAATGGGTGGTAGAGGAAGATTAGGAGCCCACTACAGTTTCCAGCTGTTGGAGTTTTTCTCAAGCTATAGAGGCTTACTCTCTTAGCCCTTTAGATCCAGGGTTTGAACCCTGCTGATGGCCCAGACAGGAATGTACTTTGTTCAACAGGAAGTTAGTTTGTCTAGAGGCTAGTGGAATCCTTAGTGCAATATGTCATTGAGTCAAATATTATAATTGGACTTTGAAAAGAGATAAGATAACTTCATAAGCAGTAAAAATGATTGTACTTAGACCAAGATATGGATTGTCAAATCTTGTTACATTGCATCAGCTGATCAGAGCATGGATGAGGAAGGTATTCCCTCCCATAATTAGCCAGGTGATGTGGATGTGGATGAGGATAGATTGGGGTTGCCTTCCTCTTAAGTGTCAGATATTCAGGAAGCAGTTCAAATCTTTGCAACCAAGAAAGCATGGAAAGCACTACTTTGATTATTCGAACAGATAAAAATGCCAGTGTTTACTCTGCAGACAAGAAAAGTTACATTTGCTGTTCAGGCATTTGAAAGTTAAGTGTAACTTAAAATTTTTGAACAAGGCATTTTAAGTTGTTACTTCTCCTTTATTGGGGTAGGTAGCAGAGCAGTACCATGAGAGGAGTAGAACAGGAAGAAGGCAGAATTGAGACCTTTCAAAGTTTTGGCCCAAGTGAGGGGGCATCATTTGAGCTCCCCACCTCAGGTGCCAAAATGTTGTGGGCCGGCCCTGTGCACACACGCACATTGGCTTCTATTGGCTGGCTGCAGTTTAGAAAGAACATGAGTCCCTGAGTCCTTCTATAGCTAACAAGTAACTCAGACGTTCCTTGAACTCCAATGGTGGCACCCAAATAATTCTAAAGTAATTTTTTTAGAAGGACAAGCCTAGGAAGGCAAGAGTGGACCCACTTTAATTACACATTCTGCCCTCTCTTTTATTGTATTTCAGCACCGAGATATTACAGTGCTTGGCAGTCTATCAATACCTTAGGCAAGCAGACTAAATTAAATAGGTTTGCGGATGACACAAAGTTGGGAGGCATTGCCAACTCGGAGAAGGATCGGGATATTCTGCAGGGAGACTTGGATGACCTTGTAAATTGGAGTATTAGTAATAGGATGAGATTTAATAGTGAGAAGTGTAAGGTGATGCATTTAGGGATGACTAATAAGAATAACAGTTATAAGCTAGGGACGCATAGGTTAGAAGTGACTGAGGAGGAGAAGGACCTCGGAGTCCTGGTTGATCGCAGGATGACTATGAGTCGGCAATGCGACGTGGCTGTGAAAAAAGCTAATGCGATCTTGGGATGCATAAGGCGAGGTATTTCTAGTAGTGACAGGGAGGTGCTGCTTCCGTTATACAAGGCGCTGGTGAGACCTCACTTGGAGTACTGTGTGCAGTTCTGGTCTCCTATGTTTAAAAGGGATGAACTGAAACTGGAACGGGTACAGAGAAGGGCAACTAGGATGATCCGAGGAATGGAAAACCTTTCCTATGAAAGGAGACTCGAGGAGCTTGGTTTGTTTAGCCTAACCAAAAGAAGGCTGAGGGGGGATATGATTGCTCTCTTTAAATATATCAAAGGGATAAATACCAGGGAGGGAGAGGAATTATTTCAGCTCAGTACTAATGTGGACACGAGAACGAATGGATATAAACTGGCCGTGGGGAAGTTTAGGCTTGAAATTAGACGAAGGTTTCTAACCGTCAGAGGGGTGAAATTTTGGAACGGCCTTCCGAGGGAAACGGTGGGGGCGAAAGACCTCTCTGGCTTCAAGATTAGGCTAGATAAGTTTATGGAGGGAATGGTTTGATGGGATTACGTGATTCTAATCAATTAGGCAATAACAACCATCGCTGGTAAAATGTGGGTCTGGCTAGAGAATCTTGCCTGTATGCTCGGGGTTCTGCTGATCGCCATATTTGGGGTCGGGAAGGAATTTTCCTCCAGGGTAGATTGGCAGTGGCCCTGGAGGTTTTTCGCCTTCCTCCGCAGCATAGGGCAGGGATCGCAAGCTGGAAGATTCTCTGCGACTTGAAGTCTTTAGATCACGATCTGGAGACTTCAACAGCAGAGCTAAGGGAAAGTGGGGGGGTCAGCTTTTGTGGCCTGCATCATGCGGGGGGGTCAGACTAGATGACCATATTGGTCCCTTCTGACCTTAAAGTCTATGAGTCTATGAGTCTATGAAATAGGACTAAACACAGCAACATTCTTCATTGGTAGTAATAATCTA
>NW_020664435.1:32124073-32124515 GCF_002925995.2 Terrapene triunguis
TCCACACAAAGATGGACTACAAGCTATCAGGAACAGTATCCCCGATAATGTCACAGCTAACCTGGTGGCTGAACTCTGTGACTTTGTCCTCACCCACAACTATTTCACATTTGGGGACAATATATACCTTCAAGTCAGCGGCACTGCTATGGGTACCCGCATGGCCCCACAGTATGCCAACATTTTTATGGCGGACTTAGAACAACGCTTCCTTAGCTCTCGTCCCCTAACGCCCCTACTCTACTTGCGCTACATTGATGACATCTTCATCATCTGGACCCATGGAAAAGAAGCCCTTGAGGAATTCCACCATGATTTCAATAATTTCCATCCTACCATCAACCTCAGCCTAGATCAATCCACACAAGCGGTCCATTTCCTGGACACTACTGTGCTAATAAGCGATGGTCACATAAATACCACCCTGTACCGGAAACCTACT
>NW_020664435.1:32124615-32124932 GCF_002925995.2 Terrapene triunguis
GTCACATAAATACCACCCTATACCGGAAACCTACTGACCGCTACACTTACCTACATGCCTCCAGCTTCCATCCAGGACACACCACACGATCCATTGTCTACAGCCAAGCTCTAAGATATAACCGCATTTGCTCCAATCCCTCAGATAGAGACAAGCACCTACAAGATCTCTATCAAGCATTCTTAAAACTACAATACCCACCTGCTGAAGTGAAAAAACAGATTGACAGAGCCAGACGAGTACCCAGAAGTCACCTCCTACAAGACAGGCCCAACAAAGAAAATAACAGAACACCACTAGCTGTCACCTTCAGCCCC
>NW_020664435.1:32125032-32136472 GCF_002925995.2 Terrapene triunguis
TTACTCTCACAGATCTTGGGAGACAGACCTGTCCTCGCTTACAGACAACCCCCCAACCTAAAGCAAATACTCACCAGCAACCACACATCACTGAACAAAAACACTGACCCAGGAACCTATCCTTGTAACAAAGCCCGATGCCAACTCTGTCCACATATCTATTCAAGTGACACCATCATAGGGCCTAATCACATCAGCCATACCATCAGGGGCTCGTTCACCTGCACATCTACCAATGTGATATATGCCATCATGTGCCAGCAATGCCCCTCTGCCATGTACATTGGCCAAACCGGACAGTCTCTACGCAAAAGAATTAATGGACACAAATCTGACATCAGGAATCATAATACTCAAAAACCAGTGGGAGAACACTTTAACCTGTCTGGCCATTCTATGACAGACCTGCGGGTGGCTATCTTAAAACAGAAAAACTTCAAAAACAGACTCCAACGAGAGACTGCTGAGCTGGAATTGATATGCAAACTAGCTAGACTCAATTCAGTGATGGCTAGGTATTGGGTTGTAATGGCTCAGCCATTACAAACATTGAATCTATCTCCCCTTGTAAGTATTCTCACACTTCTTATCAAACTGTCTGTACTGAGCTATCTTGATTATCACTTCAAAAGTTTTTTTCTCTTACTTAATTGGCCTCTCAGAGTTGGTAAGACAACTCCCACCTGTTCATGCTCTCTGTATGTGTGTATATATATCTCCTCAATATATGTTTCACTCTATATGCATCCGAAGAAGTGGGTTGTAGCCCACGAAAGCTTATGCTCTAATAAATTTGTTAGTCTCTAAGGTGCCACAAGTACTCCTGTTCTTTTTGCGGATACAGACTAACACGGCTGCTACTCTGAAACCTGTCACTTATGGCAGTTTGAATTAAAATCATCTTGATGCCTTCTAAGAGGGAAGAAATTGATGGATGAAATGCAAAGGGGAAGAGAAAAAGAAGTGGAATAGTAAGGAGAGACGGGAAGAGGAAGGTAGAGGAAAAAGAGATTTTTTTTTTTTTTTTTGCTGAGGAAGTGTTGGACCAAGTTGTGAAAGCAGGGGACGAAAAGTAAGGACTCCTGGATTCTTTTCATAGCTCTCCTTTAACTTGTTGTGTGGCTTTTGACAAATCAGTCATCCAGTTTGTACATCAGTTTACCTAGATGTAAAACTGATGTAGAAATACTTATCTCACAGGGGTGTGGTGAGGCATAATTTCTGTTTAAGAGATTTTTGAGCATCCAGTAAAAGGTACCAGGTAAGGACAAAGTATTACTATTTATTATTGCTTTCTAGTACTTTGTATTTCGTTTTTTTGTTTTTGTTCTCAGCTGATCATCTAAGTAATCTTTAAAACTCAGATAAGCAATTGTGGAGGTATGGAAAGCTATTAAAGGAATAGCTATCTTTAAAGGGTGGTTACCTTCAGTGTTTCTCTGACCCTCGCTTTGTTTTTAAAAGAGGTTCAGGGACAGTTACAGCCCAAAATATGCCAAGTTATATGTATGATTTTTAAGGTCCCCTCTGAAGAGTTCTGTTGCTGCTGTGAGGGAGTATTTGAGAGCTCCTCTCAGATGACAGATTGTGTCGGGGATTGGTCTTTTGGAGGAGGAAAGAAAAGGAAGCCCATCTTCTGAATGTCAACTCTGTAGCTGCTATTGAGCATCCTGCATAAATCCTGCTTTAATCCTCCTGCATTAATGAAGGAGGCATCTGAGATAGCAGAGGAGTGGAGAGCTCTACTCCTCTCCATAACTGGTGTGGGGGAACAAGCAATGACTGCGGTGATAGTGTATGGGAGGGGGAGTGGGTTATGGCTGTTTTGACAGCTGCTAGAAACCAGCCACCCAGGGTCTGATCTTCTGGAGGGCTGCCCCAGCAGTTCCCTTTTCCTTGTTAGAGCATCCCTTTGAAAGACATGAGCCT
Source organism: Terrapene triunguis (assembly GCF_002925995.2). Lineage (NCBI taxonomy): Eukaryota > Metazoa > Chordata > Testudines > Emydidae > Terrapene > Terrapene triunguis. Next base: position 32,126,962 of record NW_020664435.1, read on the forward strand.
TTCCATAATCGTCAGCCAATCAGCCATGGTGCAATAGGGAACACCGCCAGACGTCCCTAGTCCTCTTCTCCCGGGCCTCCCTCAGAACTGGATGAAGGGGTTAAGGGGTGGCATTAGTGCTTCTCCTGCCCACTCCCATTGTTGACAGGACTTTGGGTGCAGGATGTTTGATCCTTCTCCTTTTCCCCAGTTGGCTCTAGGAGCCGCTGATGCTGCTTGGTGGGAAAGGAGAGCTGAGCAGACTTGACTATGACCTCTCTTCTTTCTCTGTGGTGCTTTAAATGCCTACCCAGGGAGGGAGAGAAGAAACCACTGGGAAAACCTGCCTTCAGCAAGGGAAGTGGGGAGATGAAGGTCTGCGTGGCTGGTTTCCAGCCCATGTGAAACCAGACATGGCTCTCCATGTCCACCTTCACTTTCTCCTATTCCTTTGCAGTGGCTGGCACTTCTTATTTTGTTTTTTGAAGGGAGAAAAAGGTTGCTTGTTCTGTGTCAGGGGTGAGGCATAATGTCTACAGCATTACAGTTACAGTGTGGGGCATGCCCATCTGTGCCCATCCTGACCCCTCTGTTCATTAATGCAGAATTACAGAGAGGTTGCATGCTCCTTATTCAGTCCCTCCCCACCATTATTTTTGGAGGACACAGCTGTCTGCTCCCCTTCTATCTCTGGGTGGCATAATGGTGTCTATCCTTCCCTTCTCCCATTGTTGATGCAGGATGTTGTTGGTAGGAGTGCTTGATCCTTTCCCTACTCTAGGGGACTCTGGTGATGTTCCCCATTGCACCACGGCTGCTGAAGAATTTTTCTTTTCAGCATTTGAAATACTTGCTCCTTCCTGTCTCAGGAGCCCTGACCCTTGTAATAACACCTGAGATGGAGCCCATCAGGGTTCCCTCTTGGCAACCACAAGTGTCTGGGGAGCTCCTAACTCCCCCCCCCCCCATTGTAAATAAACCCATAGAAGCTACAAGTGCCGCTCATCCTTATTTATTACACAATAAGGGTCTGGCACATGCCAACAGTTTAACTGGTTTTTTATGTAAAAATGGTTTGATTTTTAAAACTCTGGAAATTTGCCAGGAATTAATCCCTAACGGGGCCGGAGTCCATTTTGCTATTTTGAAAAATGTTTTGCAGCACCTGAGATTTTTAACTTTTGAAACTACCTTTTCATATTATGTTTATATCAACATTTAAAACTCCCAATTCTGATGAATAGGAGAAAGATTCTATTCACTTCAGTGGGGTGTTTGTGTCACTTGTTGAGGATTTCTGACATGAATTTGTGGCACTAAGAGACTGACATAATTATCTGAGTTGCTTGGCTTAGTTTGACTGTATTGGAAGACCTAACACCTGGGGATTTTAAATGACCAGCCTTCTGCAAAGGTTCCAAGAAATGACCTATATTGTGCTGAGACTCATATTGTAAGTCTCCTTTTTGTGAAGGGGACAAAAAAAACTTGTTCATCTTTTTTAACTTCCATTTTTGATCAGATGGCATTAAAACTTGTTACTGTACTTAGACTGTGTACAGACAATTGATTGGTTACAAGAGAGTTATATTTATAAACCCAAGTGTCAGCATCAAAGTCAGGCCTTGCAATGCCTGATATCTTCTTGGCTGTAATATGCTGAATCAGATGAGGGGCTTTGTGGCTCAGGATAGTGGTATAGTGTGTTATATGGAAGAAACAGCTTAGAGGGTGGGGAAATAGAAGAAGCAAGGATGAAAGGAAAAAAATACAACCAACTAACCCAGAACTCAACATGAAATTGACCCGAATACACACACAAACTTCAGCTCTTGGGGGTTTGTGATTTTCAACTTCCCAACTCTTTGTGGAGAACTATTCCTTGAGAAACAGTTTCAAATGTTGGCAACTATGAAAGGGGACAGGGTTGGATGTGGTGAGATGTCAGTGTTATGCAAACTTTTCTTGCTGAGTCCTCACCTTGGGTGAGATTCTCACTCCTGCACCAATTGCTCTATGCTGAATAAAGGGACCAGAGTAATATAAAGGGGCCTAAAAGCCCCAGGTCCAGCTGGGGGAGAGCTCCTTTGAAACAAGAGCTGGGGGAAGAGAGCTGTAGGCTGTCCTCCTAGGACCCTTCTCAAGCCCATATGTAGGGATTGTGCTGGGGAAATGGCTGTGTCTGGGAGAGGAGTGTTTGGAGTGAGGCATGTGGGAAATTCTGGGCAGCACTACTGCCCAGGGAGTCTACCATAATGTAGACAGACCTCCAGGGCTTCCTGAAATATGACGGGGGAGAGGGACACTTCAGCCATCAGAGCAGTCCAGAATCGGGAGCGTGCAAAGCTGGTTTAAAGCTACCCTAGCTTCCCACCTAGGCTGTCTGTACCATGCCTCTTAAGAGATGGAAGCCTGAAACTTACTCCTTTACTGTAACTGAACATTTTATTCTGGTTTCATGGTAGTAATCCTGTACACTTCTGTTAGCCTCCAGAATTTTAAATGAATGAATTTTAAACAATTTATTGAATTTGCTAATTTATAGGGTTTTTTTTTAGCTAGATCTTTTAACTAAATAATTAGATATTGTTACTTGGGCAGGTTATTTTTTTATTTTTTTTAAGCTCTAACTATTTAAAAATAAACATCCACATTCTTCATTTAGTGTCCAGTAGCTGTGCATAATGACTTTGTTTTTTTTCCCCCCTCAGATGATAAACAGTGGACATACAGTACTACAAAGATATTTGCAGCAGCTGATCCCTATGGCAGCCAGAGGACTGTTGCACACGAAAAACTCACGTCTTTACAACATGAATTGTTTCTGGCTGATTAGATTTTCAACAGAGATTGTGCTCAGACCTGTGTCTTCTAGGCACTTCTGTCTGAAGACAGAGAGTGCTAATGCAGAGTCACGCCAGGAGAATGGCATTCTAGTAAACAATCTGGCACGCATGGGAGTGGATGTCGAAATGGTGAGAAGGCGACAACCTGGAATTCTGAAGAAGCTGATCACAAATGAAGAGGGCCTCAAAAGGTTTCTGCAAAGCAAAGGGGCTACTAATGAAGTCATTGCCAGCATCATCTCACGTTATCCACGGGCCATCACGCGTTCCTATGAGTCTCTCGAAAAACGTTGGGAACTTTGGAGAAGTATTTTGATGACTGACTTGGAAATTGTAAATATTCTGGGACGTTCTCCTGAGTCCTTCTTTCGTTCCAGTAATAACATCAATATGGAGAAAAATATTACATTTTTCTGTTCTCTTGGGCTAACCTCTAAACACCTTTGCAGTATGTTGACCAGAGCACCTCGGGTGTTTTCTAACAGAGTGGAGCTGAATAAGCAGATGACTGACCTCCTGCATGAGATCTATTTATCTTTAGGTGGTGAAAACCCAAATGATTTTGTGAAGCACATCATTTCTAAAAATGTCTTCATCCTCCTGCGGAGCAGCAAGCAAGTGAGCGCAAACATTGAGTTCCTGCAATCATCTTTCCATCTGAGCAATGAGGAATTACTAGCTCTGCTACATGGCAGTAGAGCTACCATTTTGGACTTATCTAATGAATATATCAAAAAAAACTTTACAGATGCTAAAGAGAAGCTGTTATCTCTTGGGTGCACTGAAAGAGAGGTGGATAGATTTTTCATTAGCTATCCACGAGTGCTCTTTCTTTCATCCAAGACCCTCAGTGATAAAATAGATTGCCTCTTGCAAGCAAAGGTTCACATTAAACAAATAGTTGAAACGTCTCACGTTCTGTCTGCAAGTATCAGTACTATAAGAAGCAAAGTCAAGGAACTGGAAAAAACTAGTTATGACCTCAAAACCAATGGAATTGGCATCCTTTGTTTAAGTAAAGAGAGATTTGAAGCTAAATTGGAAAAATTACATAGTGCACGGTGATTAATCAAGAGGACAGAATCCATTCTGTGAGAATACAGGGTCAGATTTTGAAATTAAAAAACTTGAAAAAGGGTCCTGTTTTTGTTATTTTGAAACTTATTTCAAAATAATTTGTGGTTACTTAGCGCTGCTTATTTTGGATAAGTAAATTCTCAGCTATCACTAGCAGGGTGCTATAGGGTGACCAGGAGAACCGTTTGGTGTGTTGCTTACCAGTTGTGATGGTAGTGGATCACAGATATTGAAAAGAGTGAGACTGGTTTAGAGTGTACACCAGTTGGAGGAGATAATAGAGGTATGCAGAATAATGAATGGTACAGAGAAGATAAGTCAGGTATACTATTTGCCCTTTCTTCCATACAAAAGCAAGGGATCATTCATACCCTTGATTCTGGAACTGGCTTAGCACAGGCTAACCCAGGGGTAGGCAACCTATGGCACGTGTGGCAAAGGCGACACACAAGCTGATTTTCAGTGGCACTCACACTGTCTGGGTCCTGGCCACCAGTCCAGGAAGTTCTGCATTTTAATTTAATTTTAAATAAAGCTTTTTAAATATTTTAAAAACCTTATTTACTTTACATACAACAATAGTTTAGTTATATATTATAGACTTATAGAAAGAGACCTTCTAAAAATGTTAAAATGTATTACTAGCACGCGAAACCTTAAATTAGAGTGAATAAATGAAGACTCAGCACACCACTTCTGAAAGGTTGCCGACCCCTGGTAACCATTGCATCCATTTGAAACCCCATTGAAGCCCTTTCAGGAGCCAGTTTTTGGACTGGGGTATTCGATTATTTCTTTACATTGCTTCATCTTATCACGGATAAGTAAGATCTAGGAGCCTGTGTCCTTGATAAATGCATTGAAAGGTCTGTTGATAAGGGTTGGTATAAATGTAGTCTTTATGATAGAAGCATGTCTCTGTAAGCCTATAAAATCTAATAATATGAAGTGTTGGCTTCAATCTAACAGGCATACTTAGAAGGACAGCTTCCTTTACAGCAGTTAGTAAAGGGATGTGACATCAAAGTATTGTCCACAGCCTAATGATTTGATGACAGATGAGTCATTAAATGCTACAGAACTCTCTCAGATGAGGACAAATGTACTTGGCATTTGCAAATCGTAGATACTTTAAGGAGGTAGCTCCTAAATGCAGAAAACTAACCTGACATTATTCCTTGAAGCATAATACAAACTGATTTTGATCTTAAGAACAGGTAATTGTTCATTTCAAGTGGATGATGACACATTTTCCCCACCTAATTACATGATCTAAGGATTTATATGTTTACATATGTATGCTTTTATGTTTCTTACCCTTTGATCACACATCTAGTCCTCTTGCTTTAACTAGGTGTAAGTAAGTGTCTATTTTTTTCACTCCCTCCTTTGCAGGAAGAGGGTGAAGTCAAAGAACCTGGATCCTCAGTCTGAAGTCTAAGAAAAAATTCAGTAGGTACCTGCTTGTATTTGCAGGTTTTGGCACTTAAATTTGATTTGAATTCTCAGGGTCCTGGGAAATGTACATTTTATCTGAGTATAAATTTAAAAGTTTACAAGAGAAGCATTACTTACTGATTAGATTTTCAGTAGAGATTGCACTCAGATCTGTGTCTTCTAGGCATTTCTGTCTGAAGATAGAGTGCTGATGCAGAGTCATGTCAGGAGAATGGCATTCTAGTAAACAATCTGGCATGCACAGGAGTGGATGTCAGAATGGCAAGAAGGTGACAACCCAGAGTTCTGAACATTAAGATTACTTCTGGTTAAATTAACAAAGCTTATTTATTTTTCTGCTATGTTTCTACAATTATTCCTCCCTTAGGAACTGTGATAGGGTGCTCAGAGGGCCAGGCGTCCTAGTGGTTGGCACATCTGACTTCTGGCCTCTTGCCCCATGTGTGGAATACATTACAAGGTAATGTGTGGATGTGTGCCACCAGTAGAAACAAAAAACCTAGATACTCCAGCCAGGACAGGTTAGGCATTTTAAAACTCACTACTCAAAGAATTACATTTAAGTGTGAGAGAAATAAAAATTATGAAATGCACAGACCAGTCAAAAAACAAAAATAACATTACTTTTAAAGAATAAAATTACAGTGAATATATGTGCTTTGCAGGAAGTACCAAGAAGTAACAACAAAACAACAACAACACAAGTATGTGTTGGGAGGTGAGTGGGAAATGCTGTGTGGTGTGTGACAGTGTATGTGCTGGCTGCTGGGGAATTTTCTGAGACGCCGTGCGCTGTCTCTTTAAGGCATTAACTGAAAGCTCTCCCGCTCTGTGGAGATGAGATACATGGGGATGGGAAGTGTGTGTGTGTGTGTGTGTGTGTGAGAGAGATTGATTGTGTGAGCTGGCTGCTGGGGAAGTCTCTTTAATAACTCACTCACTCACCTGGAAGGCTCATTCAGACCACAGCAGCTCTCTCCTGCTCAAGTCCTGAGCCCTGTCCCCTCTCCCTGGCTCTGTGGAGATGGGGTACAGGGGCGGTGGGAAGGAGACGCCCTGACATCAGCACCCCCACCCCCTCCGCTCTGCACAGCCAGCAGGAGGGTCCTGGGAGCAGCTGCAGGAGCAACATGGCTGCAAAGCAGCAGGGTAGGGGGGAGGAAGGGGCACCTGAACACATGCTGCCGGATGTGCGTGGCTCTGCTAATCAAGTGCACGGCACTTGAATCACTCCTGGGTGGCCGCCTTACGGCGCAGCTTAGAGGGAACACAGACAGTGACAGTCTCCCATACAATAGCTTGAACAGGAGAAGCCTGTGGATGCCTGGGGCACCTCATGGATGGTGAACAGGAGAGGTGGGAGCAGGCTGTCCCAGTGTTGAGTGATCAGCGACTACAAACTTTGTCAACATGTTCTTTAATGTCTTGTTGAAGCAATCCACCAATCTGTTGGTTTGAGGATGATATACAGACATCTTCAAAGACTTGACCTGTTGCAGGCCACAAAGCTCCTTCATTAATTGTGAGGTAAAGTTGGTTTCCTGATCCCTTAGCATCTCCTTGGGGATCCCCAGGCAGGAAAAAACCTTCAGGAGCTCACTGGTGATGACAGCTGTAGTTGGTCAGAGAAGGATGCTTTGGGGTATCAGGTGGCATAATCTAGGATCACCAGGATGTATTTGTTTCTGGCTGCAGACTTTTCTAACGTGCCCACCAGGTCCATGGCTATCCTTTTCAAAGGACACCCCTATAATGGGCAGTGGTACCAGAAAGACCTTTGGGATCTTTTTCTGACCTGTCCACTGGCACTGGGGGATGAATGCAACTTTAAGTGGATGCCTGGCCAGTAGAACCATATAGTCATTATGTCAAGTGTCTTTTATCTCCCCAAGTGCCCTCTGCATGGTATTGGATGGGCCAGTTGGAATACCCCCTTTGGAACTCTACCAGATGGATTTCCACTCCCCCCCCGCTTGGAATCTTTCATGGCCTGGTATGTCTTTCCTCAACCAGCTCAAAATGGGGCCACCATTTCAAGAGTTGAGGGTCTAGTACTATGCTGTCCCCATGGGCAATCTGTTCATAAACCTGACCCAAGGTTGGGTCATTGTTTTTCTACAAAGTCCAGTCTCACTTGCCAGTACATCAACATTGAAGGGTGGTGGTGGACCTTACTGCCCTGGTTAGGCACTGATGAGTGGTCATTGTACCCTCCCTCACTGGGACTGGGGATCCCAGTTCCCCGGGACCTCTTTAGCTGGATTTGGGGGTTGGTAGTATGTGGTTCCTAGGACTTGCTGGGCTGGTCTTTGGTGTTTCTGCTTTGGACCCAAGGGACGTCAGCTAGTTCTTTGCCAGCCCAACGGCTTCTGCAAGCATTTTGAGACAGTGCCTCACCACACATTCACACCCACCTCACCCATGGGGAGGATCTGCGTGAAGTGCTCCATGACAACGTTCTCCGTCACCTGAACCCCAGTGCAGCCCTCTGTCTAGAGCCACTTCCAGCAATGTTCTTTCAGATTCTAGGTGACAGCCTTGGGCTGAGCCCCAAGCAGGAATTCCTAGAAGCAGAACCACTGCTGGTGGGTTATGGGAGATATGTTCAGGGTGTCCAGGACAGCTGCCTTGACTTAGGTGTAATCCTAAGCGGCCACCACAACGAGGCCTTGGTACGTGGCCTGGGTCAGGGCCCTCAAGTAGAGGGCTAGTAGGGTGGCCGAGCTTTCCACTGACCGTTGAACCCTAGTGGTGACTTTCTCAAACATGACGAGGAATGCCTCTGGCTTGTTCATGGGCCCCATCTTTGTCAGTTTCACCAGCTTTGATGGCATTGGGGTGGCACTTCCCTTTCCGTTGGTGAGACTTGCTGCTGCCCTAGATGGTTGTAGGAGCACCGTCATCTGCTGGATGAGCCACTGCTGTTGTACCATCATTTCTTTAATCAGCTGCTGTTACTGCTACTGCTGTTGGACGCTGGATAGCGAGCTGCTGGAGCAGTTGGTTCTGCTGCTGCTGTTGTTCGGCTGCCTGCTATTGTTGGTTTTCCAAGACCCAGGCCAGCAACTTCTCAAAATCCATTTTTGCCTCCCCCCCCCCCCCCCCGGGTCGGTCTCTCTCTCTCTCTCTCTCTCTCTTTTTGTCCTACTTTCAGGACTAGGACTCTGCTACCCACATTCTCCACCACGTGGGATAGGGGGCTTGGAGTGCCGAGCGGCCTAGTGGTTAGTACACCTAACTTTCAGCCTCTTGCTCCTCTGTCTGGGTGGAAGAAGTGCCTGTTCCTGATCTTAAGCAGGGAATCTTTTACTTTCCACCTGCTTCTGGGCCTCAGCCCCCAGACCTGGGCCCTTCCTCTCTACTGGGTCCCAGTCCAGAGTCCTGGTGAAAAGCAGCACTGGCATGGTCCTCCCTGCAGCAAGCCCCAGTTTGCTTTGCTAGGCTACTTCCTACCAATAGGTCCCTTCAGTTTGGGGCATGGCCCCTTGTAGGGAGCCAGGGTGGCTGCCCTCCGAACTGGAGGTAAAAGGGCCTTTCTCTCAGCCAGAGTGGGCAGGGCCAGCCCAAGCTAGCTCCACCCCCCGGAAGGGGAGGGGTGGAACAGGAAGTATAAAGGGCGGGGCCCTTAGCTCAGTCAGAGCAGCACCAAGGAGGGAGGCAGATGCAGACCGCGGGCTGCTCCCTTCAGATCCTGCTGCCGCGCCAGGGGAGGCCCTGGACCAGTGGAAACTGCACCGGGAGGACGGACTGGGGCTGCCAGGACTGCCCGCTGCCGAGTACCCAGGGGAACTGGAGGAGCCGGAGTGGGAGCTGGAGCTGCCAGCAGCCAAGGACTGGGGGGAGCTGGAGGAGCCTGAGCCTGAGGGGGAGCTGGAGCTGCCAAGAGCGGACTACCCCGACGCACTGATGGGATCAGAGGGATCCGGACGAGCGATCGGGTAGGAAGTAGCCCAGGGACAAAGCTGCACAGTGGTGAGTCTGTATCACGGAGGGACCCCGCTGATCCAGTGGCGGGACCCTCGTCCTGCCACCGTCAGGGCCCTGGGCTGGAACGCAGTGGTGTAGGGTGGGCCTGCGTTCCCCTACCCGGCCGAGCCACGCCGGGACCTTTGCCGGCGCTCCCCTGCCTGAGGGGCGCGCTACTGACCTTT
>NW_020664435.1:32136482-32148015 GCF_002925995.2 Terrapene triunguis
TTGCCGGCGCTCCCCTGCCTGAGGGGCGCGCTACTGACCTTTGCCGGTGCTCCCCTGCCTGAGGGGCGCGCTACAGACTCTGGCTGGCAGCCTTTCCGCTGCTAATTCCCCGCTGGCGGAGGCGTAACCCCGGCCAGCCCGTGACGACGTAGCTCCCCACCGCCCCCTAGCGGGTAGGCGGACCGACACCGATCACACCCCTATAGTCCAACCCGTCAGTAGCTCAGCAAAGAAAGAATCCAAAGAAGCAGGGCCCTGCTGGACCTACAAGTTCTCAGAATGGGAAGTGGTGGTGGCTAGAGAAGGCATTACCTGGGGGTCTTACCCACTCCGTGGTCCCCTCACAGGCTCAATCTTCTGTCTGGCTTCTTCTCTCTTGCAGTCTGTCCACAATGGTTTGCCTGGATTTCTTAGCTCCCCTTTATTTAATGCTCCTCCAATTGAAGCCTGCTCTGCAAGCCTAGAGTGTGGGGGCTGCTTGGACCCAGTATTGCCTTTTAATCCCTTCAGGTCCAGTGTGGAGTTTGTATACCACATCATAGGAACAGTAAAACTTTTGGGCCTAATCCTTTTGAGCTCAATGGGAGGATTTCAGTATTAAAAAAGATAGGATTGGATTGCTGCTGGGTTTGACAGAGTGCTTTAGTCTTGTTTTGGTTTTGACATATTTTTGGATCAAAACAGTTATGATTGGAAGGTAGCCCTAGTTTTGATTGGGGAGCCTAGCAGGGCCCCCCTTGGTCCTACCTCTGCTCTGCTCTAAAAATCACTCAGAGACCTTCTGGCTCAGCAGTCAATGGTGCAATTCCCACCACCTTCTCACCACCTAGAGTTTGAAGGGTTCAGCCTTAGGGACTGCTCAGTCTCTGCAACCAAGAACAAAGGGCTACTACTCTTTGGCTTCCCCTTTTTAGCTTCCTTCCCCTGAGGCTTTTATGCAGCCCCAGGCTAATTAGGCTGGCAGCTGTTTCCCCTTTGCCAATCAGGCGCAGGTTTCTTTAGGAAGCTCCAATCTAACTCCCTTAATTAGCGCTGGTGTGGCAAAGGGCTGGCTCAGGAGTCCCAGCCCAGCACCCTGTCACAGGAAGTCAGAACTCTTTGGCATAGGGGAATTTTTAGTTCTTAGCTCCTTATTTACAGGGACAGGTGATAAGCCATATGCAGCAAAATGCATCATCATTCCTCTGAAATAAACAGAATGATCTGTCTTTAAAATCAAAGGTAATCTCTCTTTGCTGTACAGTCTGATATTGCCTTAGGAGGGCACCCCCAAAAAGTCACCAGATATTGTAACTTTATTCCTGCTGGTGTTATTTTCAGTGATGGGATTTAGAAAATGGAGTTCTTAAAGATCAACAGGGCAGGGTATAAATATCTGGGCAATTTCAGTAGCTTTTATGCCATGCATTTGTTTTTCTTTACTGTTAACATGTTGTATCATTTATCAAGATAAGTTAGTATAGGCCATGCTTTTAAAATGGTGTAAAATAATAATTTTAATGGCTCTAATAACTTCAGATTAATGCTGGAAAACAGATGCTCCAAAATGTCAAACTGCATATGTATTTCTTGGCTCAGATATAAGTTAAAGTAAATGCTGCTTTTGTACGGAATTTCTTTGCCTGCCAATGGAAGAATTGTAACACATTTACTGAGAACAAAAATTTGAATGAAACATGGTAGAGTAAAACAGCAGTTATTTCCTTTTTGCCAATCAGAGTGAATTAAAATAATAAATCATTAGGACAATAAAGGAAGACAGTTTGAAAGGGGGCTTAGTTACAAGTAGGTATACTTCAATGAAAGATTTACAAAAATGATAGGTTCACATATAGCTCATCTATGATCTAGAACTTCCATTAAATATTGTGTTTTCTTTCCATTTTAGTGATAAAGGGGGTAAAACATAAAACCTTGGTTCTTTTTTTTTATTAATGTGTATATTAAAATAGAAACTTTATGAAGGCAAAGCAAAGAGGTAATAGTTGTTAAATGGAAAAATAACTGGCACTCAGTAACTACAATGGCCAAAAGCCACTTTTGTTTAAAGTTATCAGAGAATCACAGGATGGAAGCCTTTGGGAAATAATTCATGTTATAATATATTGCTACTAATTACTGGATCTGTGAAGTGCATACCTTCATTTGTGAGATACAGAAGATTGTGGGTCACATTTATCCATGGTGAGACCATCAGAGTTATTGCACCAGTAATGAGCTTGACCTTCTCAACCTTGTAAAAATTTTGAAAACAATAGTATGTGAAATGATTAATGAAAAGCTTTGTTGTATTGTGACTGTATTAACTTTTTGCGGAATAAGGGAAAGTTAACCTGTAATTCTGCTTCTTTGAAGATACTATACTTGCAGGATTCCAACTCTTGGGCCTCAACTTCCTTGTGCAAGACAGATAGGAATTATACAAACTCTTAGGTTTTTTGGCCCACTGAAACACTTGAGAGCAGAATGAAAGCTCTTCTTTATGTCCCTGTCACTGCTTCCTCTCAATTTAGAACCTTCTCAGGAAGTTCCTGAATATACAGGAAGCAAGAACTTTCCTTAAAAAATAAAATAAATAAAACAAAACCCCAGCACAAATCACAAATGTAATTTTTCCTAAAGTCCAGAAGATGCCAGCCATCCTGAGGACTGAAATAACAGAAAAGCTTGACCTCAACATACTGTCTTAGAACAGAATCCCAAACTCTAAAAGCAGGTGAGTGCATAGGAATCCTGCATGCTGATATTATGAAAGAAGCAGAATTACAGTTAAGAAGGATGTACGTAAGCCTGTTTATATGATATGGCCATAACTTTGTCTTAGAATCAGGGAGCTGGAAACCTTCCACATCAAACACTGTTCCTCTGGAACCCCACCTTCTAGAAACCTGTCAGTTGGTAGAGATCTTTCACGCTGCAGAAAGGCAAGCCAAGGTATCTTCTAAGTGAACATTTGCAACTAGAATCTCAACTTGATCAGATTGGCCCTGTCAACCACTTGCAAGATAGAAACCATACTTGAGCAGTTTATAGGTTTACTCAGTTTGTTCTGGACCACTTGTAGTACAGATTTTGGAAGATAGTTATACAGGACCACTCTATACTCAATGATGAAGAAGGTGTCTTTTATAAATGTTGCTCTTTCCAGCAGCATCCGGAGCAGAAGCCTAGAAAATTTCTCAATCAGGTGCAGAGGCAAAGAATCACTACTGCCTTCCACGGATGGAATACCACACAAGAAGCTTCTGTGCACTCGTGCACATTCATAGCTCTTGTGCAGCTCAAACTCAGCCTCCAAGTGAATAAAACAGCACAAGGCCTTGATAGAGGTGTTGCCACTACTGCCATAGAACAAGCAGTGCCATAGAACTAGGTCTTAGGGTATGTCTATACTTACCCGCTGGTTCGGTGGCAAGCAATCAATCTTCTGGGATCGATTTATCGCGTCTTGTCTAGACGCGATAAATCGATCCCGGAAGTGCTCACCGTCGACGCCGGTAATCCTGCTCCGTGAGAGGAGTAGGCGGAGTCGACGGGGGAGCCTGCCTGCCGCGTGTGGACTTGCGGTAAGTACCTTTAAGTTCGAACTAAGATACTTAGACTTCAGCTACGTTATTCACGTAGCTGAAGTTGCGTATCTTAGTTCGAACTGGGGGCTTAGTGTGGACCAGCCCTTAGAGAACTGTTTGAAAGAATTAGGTTACTCAAGTGGTATAGAAAATGTGTTGCCCAGTCAAAGGTTGCTCTGAAAATCATATTGTTGACTCAGTGCCAAGATGATGCCAGTGCCTCCGAAATAGTTACCGTACGCTCCTGTTTATCCAAATGGCCTGGAAGATGTTCAAAACTTTTGGATAACTGGGTGTCCAGATAAGTGGAAGTACTATTTTGAGTTGTAGTTTCACAGGCAAAGTGGCCCCTTCATGTAGCTCTATGTTAATCGCCTGCTAATAACTTCTCAGCTAGCCTCTTAGGACCTGTTAGGGCTAATCAACATCTTTGTATGGATTAGAGTTTAGAGGCAAATTAAGAAGTTATTAGTGGGTGATTCATGAACATAGGGCTACACGGGGAGGGACACACTGTGAATTTGAATAACTAGTATTTTTGGATAAGAGAATTTGGATAAACAACTGTACTGTATAGCCTAGAGCACATGGATAGGTTCAAGTACAAAGTACACACTCTTGGGTTCCTGGATAAAGAGTAACATATGAAAGGATAGAAACCCCTCCCTGAAGCTGTCTAGTGTGTCCAGAGCAAGTATGGAAACAACCTCCTTCCCTCACAGAGTGTCTATACTTTTTTTTTTTTTTTTTTTTTTGCGTGGAGGGGCGGGGCTGAAGGATGGAGGACTGGTATTAGGCTCCTGCATTCTTTGTTGGATCAAACTCTACAGTTAATGTTATGTGGAGATCTAGTAGTTGGGCCACTAAGGAAACACAATCAACAAAAATGGGGCTCCTGGCCTTTCCTCTGTTGTAGAATCCAAACATTTTCACAATGCTAGATGGTGTGAACTTGGGTTCAGTTAAAGACAAATATGACCTAAAAATTTCACCAGGGTCTCAGCACATTGAGAGGGGGCAGCTGTAAACTGATTTAATTACTTGTGGTTGGTTTAGTTGGTCCTGTGAACCAAGGGTTCTAGGTTACATTATGCTTTTGACATTAGAGTGGACTGAGCTCAGGAACCATGCCCACTCCCCCTCGTGCATCGTGCTGCAGAGATACTGGCTGCCATCAGATGACTGTGTGTTTAGTGGAGATCCTGAAGATTGTAGAAACTCTTGATTGTCTCTGCACCTAGGAATATGGTGCTGCCAATGTGCTGAGCTTGCACTATTCCAGGAACCTTTGCATGAGGCAAAGTTTGATGTTGGATCATAAGCAAGGTACTGACTTTGAGCTGAGCAGTTCAGTGCCTAGGCCAACTCAAGCTCAACAGAGCATCCCTTTTGTGGGACTTGAGGAAGCACTACCCAAAGGACTCCCACTCCCCTCTGCTAGCATGATGCCTTCCTGGGACATAGGACTCAACCAGCCAGAAGGCTCCATGAGTACTGTGTAGTGAGACACTGGTAGAGAAAGCCTTCAGCACAGATGATTCCCTGAAAAAGTGCACGCATACATGCATGCAGCATGTATAGGTGCCCCAAATCCATTAAAAACAGCAATGCAAGCCTAGCCTGACTATTAGACAAAGCAACCATTCTCCACCCTTGCAGACAGACTAATGTGGTGAGGACAAAGCCACTTTTTTAAGAAGTTGCAGACAGAATACTTGTAAGAACAACCATTCTGAACTTCCACAGGCAGACAAACTAGGGAACAGCTGCCTTAAATCAGAAAACAAAGTTTTCAAGGAAGCCACAACTGAAACCTAAGACCTACAGCTCAGCACCATTCGTGAACTCATTAATTGGAACTACTGAAGAGGGAGAGCCCCCAATAAAGGCTATGACAGAGCTTCCTGAGGTGGGACAACAGCCTAGAAAGAGCTGTAGCAGCAACAGAAAATGCCAGTGCCCAGCTCCCATGGAGAACCCCTCTATTGATCATTGTCATAAAGAAAATGATTAAGAAGGTTCTAGATGGAAGCGAGGTATTGGCAGCTGGAATGGAACATGGGGAAAGGGCTCATGTTCCACTGCCAATGCCTCAGAAGGCTGAAAATCTGAGAGGTAGGGGAATTCCAAATGTCTTATGCTGCAAAACTGAGACCCAGTAATGGAAATCCTATGTGTATGGTATCTTTTAAAGATGTTAATGATTAATGCTCCTTTTTGAGACGATGGAAGGAGACCAATTGAGAGCCTAACAATGGTCCTGTTGTGAAATAGCACACAGCAAAGCCTAAAAGGATGGTAAAACTAAATTTGGCACTTTTAAAAAGGACATAAAATTGCTTGAGGCTTTACTGCCCCGAAACATTTATTTTGGTATATGCCATATGCGCCTTGAAAATTATTTGTTTGAAAAATGTTGTTTCACTTGGAAGAAACACAGGACAGGAGGAGAATTGCCACCAGCTGGAGTTAGCTCATAGCTGTACAAAGATTCCCTCACTATTATTTTATCTTCTTGAAGTTCACTGCTGACAGATGTAATGAAGTTGTGGAATCTGGGCAGCTTCCCAGGGAAAGAAGGGATCTTTAGCTCTGGCTCTGAGGTCAGTATGGATAGGGTAGTGCTGAAGGTGGGAGGAGTGACAGTGCTGATATTTTATAGCACCCAAAAGTGCTTCACAAAAGACATGACCCACATTCCAAAGAGCTTACAAACCACATTGTAGACATAACATGAATTAAAGGATAAACAATGGGGATGAGGTATATGGGTAAGGAGTTGATAATGCATGTACTTATTTTAATGGATTTGTACATCTTGGTGGTCCCATAGGTGTTCTTTTTCATGTCTATAAAAAGTTAGGTAAAGATGAAAAATAGTGAATATTATTGTCTCATTTAGTGTAGGCATTGTGGAAGAAGTGAGTTCTCAGGAGTGATTTGAATGAGAAAGTAGCACCTTGGTGGAGCAGAGTAGTGAGGGCATCCCCATATAGGATGGAGAAAGACACTTTAAACACTTGTGAGATAAATGGAGTGTTGAGGCCAGCATCAATGGTGGAACAGGCCTGGGCAAAGCGGGAGGAAGTGAGAGGATTGCATGAGATATGAGGAGAGATTGGCAGATTGAGGGAAAAAATGGGAGTATTGAGGTAGGAGCCTCTATGTCCTAATCAGACAACTGTAGCAGGCTCATGAAAGTGCGCTTGCATAATATTCAATACCCAGAGTGGAGGTAGGTGCTTGGTTGTACTACAGGAAAGATCAGAACACTGGCTTATGTGTTTCCAATATTAATACTTTACTGAACCACAAATTACTTTAAACAGAGAATTGATACCCATCAAAGAGCAGTGGTACAAATCTAGCCCAGGTGCAAGTTGGCGCAGCTCCACTGACCTTAGTGGCACAATATGTAAGTGTGCTAAATTTGGCTCAGTATCCATAAGTAAGCACAATTGTAAATTTTTACATAGCAATTGTGTGTAATTTAAAAAAATATATACTAAAGTATTTACTCTTGTATATAAATCTTTCCTGGGACTCTTAAAAATAACAGAGCATGCCTTATTGACTCCCTGGTCTCTGCTCTCCTTTGTAGGTCTCTAGTTTATTGTCTTAATCTGTTTCACACATTTCCTGATTCTCTGCACTACCTCACTTGTGTAGACCACCAGACTACACCCAAGATCACTTTTGAGAAAGTTCCTTGAGATGTGGTTTCTGCAGTTTGGCTCTGCTTTTCCTCAGGGGCAGCAAGTTCTTTCCCTGCCATCCTGGTTTCTGAATAGATTCCCTAGACTCAGTTTTCCTCCTGGCTCCTAGGTTGTTTTCTCGAAAATAAAATGAAATGACAGTTCCTGTGTTAGTCTTAAATTTAGATCCCTTTTTCATATACATAGAAAAGATTAGAAAACCCCACAACTTAATTTCCTTGTGGTTTCCCATTGCACTCCAGATTACCATCCCTTTATTCTTTTACAAAGGGAAGAGTATATATATATTCTACTTCTAATACTATTAATCATGACTCCATAGATTGTGATTTGAAAGTTTAGATGGTTAAAGTTTCTTGACTAAAATCCTTCTGTAACCAAGTATCTGAAATCTTGGGTTAGTACTTTAAAAGATACCTAGGATGACAACTTGATCACACATTCATTGTTACATGTTGAGGACCATCTCAGGTAAGTATCTCAGAGGACCAAGCATCAGGAAAGGTAATTCAGAATTATTATACTTGTTTTAAAAGGCACTAGGGCAGATTATTTAGGAAGTCTTCTGACATAGGCCACCTCAGTTTAAGGGGGAATCCATGTATCCTTGGAGAACATTCTCACTGAGATAAAGCAACCATTTTTGCTCTCCCCATCAGCCCTAGGAGGGGGAATGAACAAATTTGGTTTAGATGCACTCTTCCCCACCCCATCCATAGAGAAGTATGCTAAGCACCATTTGGCCAAACCCTGACTTCTGGGTCACGGTATGTAAAAGTGCAATGAAAGCTTAGTCTCCCATCAAATATAGGGGCACAGGACTTGCTATAACAGATCAGGCCAGTGGTCCACCTAGTTCAGTATTCTTCTTTGACAGAGGCCAGCATCACATGTAAGAAATCTTATAATAGGCAATTATGGATTACTTTTCCCATAGAGGAAACTTCTTTCTAGTGTTCAATCAGTTAGTGGTTGGTTTATGCCATAAAGCATGAGGATTTATATCTCTTCTAAAATGTTTTTGTCATGTCTACTCCTACTGGGAATTTTCTCTCACCATTTTGTAACAAACAGAAGGAGGAAACAGCCTGTTACCTCCAGGGAGATTCCAACACAGCAGTTTGAGAATATTTTCCAGGAGAGGAATATTTTGTTTCAATTGAGCAGTTTAATCTGTACTGTAATATAAAATGCAATAAAAAACCAACAATACCCCACCACTAAAAATACACTAAAATCCAAATCATCTTCAATCTATTGCTTGGACACCTTCACTGAGGGCCTTTTGCCTGAAGAGCCCGATGCCCTTGAGATTGGGGGAAGATGGGAGTGGACCTTCTGTGCCAACCTGTATAAAAACTGAAGGTAGATGCTGGACCAGTGGTCATTGCCAGAAAACAGTAGAAGGGAAGGAGGGAATGCTCTACTCCCCACCTTTAAGGTAAGGATAAGCTTTGCCCTGAGGGGCTAATGGTAAAAGAGATCCATCATGATGGATGGGGGATGCTGGAGGTTATGGTAGGTGGTACCACAGGTGGAAATGGGGAGCCGTGGTGGAAGTGGGGGTTGACATGGAAGAAACCTTGGGAAACAAAGCTGGGGTAAGGGTCCTGTGGGAGGTAGGTTTCAGGGAAAAGGGCAGCAAGGAAGATTGTGGGTGGGCAACCAGAGGCTGGGGAGAAACTGGAGCAGGTGATTTGGGTTGATCCAGGATAATGGGGGGTTCAGCAGAGGTTGGGTTTGGGTTAGTGAAAACGGGTACCAAAAAAGTAGATGTGGAGAGATTGCAAGGACCTGAAGGAATCTGGTGGCATAGGGCTGGGTAAGGCAGGTTGTTGGAGCAGGGAGTCTAAAATGATTAGTCACACAGTATGAATACTGAATAATAATGATAATTATAATTATTATAATAATTATCTCAAATGGTCACAGCACATTTTTCATGAACTACAACTAGTTTCGTTTTCAAACATTTTAATCCTGTGATGCATGTATGTGAAGAAATCATAATCTATTCCGGTAAACAAACACAAACCTGACAAAAGATGAAATTCATTCAATCATTTATTATAGATGGGTTGGGTAGGTCCACCGATTAAGGCTGCCCAATACTTCTCATTGTAAAGCCCTGTTTTAAGTTGCTTATGATTTTGCCAAACTTTAACCATTTGGGCTGAAATTTAACATGGTGTTTGCCCCAGGCTGATTTTTTTTTTTTATTTCAGCCAGAACAGTTCAGCCATTTCTGAGATTAGGGCTAAGGAAAAATTTTGTTATTTCTCATGTTAAAAAATCTTGGCAACCTTTTCTCTGAATAGCTCCAATGCCTCCATACTTAGGAGCAGGGGCTTGAAATTTGCCAGGTGGGTGACTTTTGCTCTCCCTGTAAAAATCTGCCCAAATTTATAAGATTTGAAAAATTGCAGTTCACACATGCTCAGTAGAGACCTCTTTGATGTTAGCTGCTAAAACTTCCCCTGATTCCATCCTCATCTGAGCATGGCCAAGCCTCTGATAGCTCCTAACACAGATTGCCTATGCCATCCCCAGAGTGAGTATCCTTCATCCCCTCACAGCTTCCAGTGCTGACCAAATGGTGCATGTGCCATCCTTACAGAGCAACTGAGCATGCTCCAGCCCATGGTAAAGGGGGTTAAGAAGGAATTTCTCTGTAATGGCTGCTCCCAACTGATTAGGGGCAGGGTGGGGCCAGGCACTGGGATTGAGAGCAGAGAGCCTGTCTCACCTGTGGTCTCACTTACCCCTCCCGGCTGGCACTTCAGGTAGCATGGAGGAGGAAACTGCCTGATTTAAATCCAGAGGAGACAAAAGCCAGACCATGGGTGAGGAAAAGGAGTAGGTTAGTACAGAGTCTGGTGAGCCTGTCTGGAGCAGGCAGAGAGAAACTGCGACTGATAGCCAGGGGAGGAGGAAAGGGCAACCTTAATTCTGGCATTTCCTAACAATTCAATGCTCGACTTTGCCACCTTTAATGTTCTTTTAACATAGTTCTTTTTCATGTGTGTAATTATAAATAGTTTGCAAAACTCTCATAATATAAAACTACAAGTGATGGAAAACTGAACATCATGCTTTAAAAAATAATTTATCTTAAAAAAAAATATCCTATCTTGGAATTACAGCAGTTTGTACTTATTTTAAACCTGTAGATTTCAAAAAAAGTTTCTACTTAAGAAGTTTTAACATTTCCATAACTGGCCTTTCTGCTTTCTGTAGCTAGGTGGAGTGTGCGCAACACTGAAATCAAGACATAATAATGGGACTATAATACAAAACTTAGTAAGAAACTAACTGAAAAGGCTTATAATGTTTAAGATATGCTTACATATAAACTTGTTAATTCTTTTTTGGGTATAAAATACTGTATTGTAACTTTTGGCAACTCTGTAAATAAGATATAACTTAAGTTTGTGTTTTATGCCCCTTATGTAGTGCAACACTTTCACTCCAGCCATCACATTTAATCATGAGTAATGTGTAAACTATCATCATATTCTGTTTTCCCATCATTGTCTCTGCCTCTGTAATTAACGTAGAGTG
Source organism: Terrapene triunguis (assembly GCF_002925995.2). Taxonomy (NCBI): domain Eukaryota; kingdom Metazoa; phylum Chordata; order Testudines; family Emydidae; genus Terrapene; species Terrapene triunguis. The sequence goes on from NW_020664435.1 coordinate 32,147,329, forward strand.
TTATGGACAGGATGCAAATGGGAATGGGCACAAGGGAACATTGTTACTCTGATTTAAAAAAATAGAAATAAACTGATACAAGGAGAGAAGAGAAGGGTTTGCTCTTGTTAAAGAGTTACGCTTCAAGATCCTTTGATCAAAGTGACCACTGGAAAATCATTGGTCTTGCTGGTTTCCTGTCCAAATATTAAACAGCAAATTGGTCTTCATTTTTTTTTTATTGTAGATATTTCAGGCCTCATCTACCTCCATCACCTTCTGATAATGTGGTAGGTTGGCAAGATTTTTTTAAAACCAATAAAATGCATTCTAATCACAGATCTGTAGCTGTAAAAGTAAAGGAAAAGAGATGTCTTTTTTTAAAAAGAAATCCACCACCCTGCTTCTGGCTGAACTGTAGCCTACAATGTTGTATAGCATCGTAGATTTTTAAGGCCCGGAGGGAGAATTATTATCATTGTCTGACCTCCTGCATAACACAGACCATAGAATTTTGCACATCAATTCCTGCATCAAACCCAATAACTTCTCAATGAACTGGGGACACAGAGAGCTGAGGAACAGAGGTTAATTGACTTGCCCAAGCTCACACAGGGAGTCTGTGGTTGAGCTGGCAACTGAGCCCAGATCTCATGTGTTGCATTCTAGTGCCTTCACCACAAGACAAGTCTCTTTCTCAAGACTTGG
>NW_020664435.1:32168015-32232713 GCF_002925995.2 Terrapene triunguis
CAAAGAAAAATTCAAATCGCAGTTCTTTCTTGTTCGCACTGATCAGGCCATATCTTCTGTTTCGTCGCGATTTGACCAACTCGTGGAGTGGTATAAGTTGTTTGGATTTCTGTACAACGCTAACAGCCTGAAGCAGTGTCACAGAGAAAATGAACTGGAGAATCACAGCAAAAATTTTGAAAGAAAAATGGGAGACATTGATGCCAACGAATTCATAATGGAATTGAATCGTTTTATTTATGTCATCGAGAAAGAGAGAGGACTTGTCACGGTAAACAATTTTTTAACGTACATATACAAGAACAGCCTTCAGGAGATATATCCGAATCTTTGCATTTGCATCAGAATTCTTCTGACCACACCAGTTACTGTCGCTGGTGCTGAAAGGAGCTTCAGCAGAATGAAACTGATCAAGAATATCCTGCGCTCAACCATGACAGATGACAGGCTTTCTGCGCTTGCAGTTATCTCAGTCGAAAACAAGATTGCCAGATCTCTGGACTATGACGCATTGATTAACCAATTTGCGGAGAACAAGGCTCGAAAGAAGCGCTTTGCGTAAATACGGAATATATGTACACTGTAGGCCTATGTATACATAATATGAACCCTGTATATTGTATAAAATAAATACCGCATTCCAGTTTCTGCATTGTAAGGGGCCCGGCCCGGACATATGTTTGGAGGGGGCCACGTTCCTTTGTTGCTACGGCCCGGCCTCTCATGGATCAGTAACTGGTTAAGAGATAGGAAACAAAGGCTAGGAATAAATGGTCACTTTTCACAGTGGAGAGAGGTAAATAGTGGGGTCTTCCAAAGATCTGTGCTGGGACCAGTGCCATTCAGCATATTTGTTAATGATCTGGAAAAGAGAAGAAACCACGAGGTGGCAAAGTCTGCAGATGATACAAAATTCCTTAAGATAGTTAAGTCCAAAGCTGATGGCAAAGAATTATAAAAGGATCTCATAAAACTGGGTGATGGGGCGAGAAAATGCCAGTTGAAATTCAGTGTTGATTAATGCACATTGGAAAGCAAAATCCCAACTCTACATACAAAATGATGGGGTCTAGGGGTAGGTCCACACTACCCGTCCAATTCGGCGGGTAGAGATCGATCTTCTGGGATCGATTTATTGCGTCTCATCTGGAAGCGATAAATCGATCCCAGAAGCGCTCCCCTGTCGACTGCGGAACTCCTGCTTGCCGAGAGGAGGAAGCGCTGTCGATGGGGGAGCTTGCCTGCGCCGCATGGACCCGCAGTAAGTAAACTTAGTTCGATCTAGGAAACGTCGACTTCAGCTTCGCTATTCTCGTAGCTGAATTTGCGTTTCCTAGATCGATCCCCCGCCCCAGTGTGGACCAGTCCTAAGTTAGCTGTTATCACTCAAGAAAGAGATCTTGTAGTCATGGACAGTTCTCTGAAAACATCTACTCAATGTGCAGCAGCAGTCAAAAAAGCTAAAAATGTCAAGCATTCTTAAAACTACAGAACCCACCTGGGGAAGTGAGGAAACAGATTGACAGAGTGAGACGGGTACCCAGAAGTCACCTACTACAGGACAGGCCCAACAAGGAAAATAACAGAACACCACTGGCCATCACATACAGCCCCCAGCTAAAACCTCTCCAGCACATCATCAACGATCTACAACCTATCCTGGAAAACAATCCCTCACTCTCACAGAACTTGGGAGGCAGGCCAGTCCTCGCTTACAGACAACCCCCCAACCTGAAGCAAATACTCACCAGCAACTACACACCACTTCACAGAAACACTAACCCAGGAACCAAACCCTGTAACAAACCTTGTTGCCTACTCTGTCCCCATATCTACTCTAGCGACACCATTAGAGGACCCAACCACATCAGCCACACCATCAGGGACTCATTCACCTGCACATCTACTAATGTGATATATGCCATCTTATACCAGCAATGCCCCACTGCCATGTACATTGGCCAAACCAGACAGTCTCTACGAAAAAGAATAAATGGACACAAATCGGACATCAGGAATGGTAACATACAAAAGCCAGTAGGAGAACACTTTAATCTTCCTGGACGTTCTATAACAGATTTAAAAGTAGCCATACTTGAAGAAAAACACTTCAGAAACAGACTTCAAAGAGAAATTGCAGAACTAAAATTCATTTGCAAATTTAACACCATTAATTTGGGCTTGAATAGGGACTGGGAGTGGCTGGCTCATTACAGAAGCAACTTTTCCTCTCCTGGAATTGACACATCCTCATCAATTATTGGGAGTGAACTACATCCATCCTGATTGTATTGGCCCTGTCAACACTTGTTCTCCACTTGTGAGGTAAGTCCCTTCTCTTCATGTGTCAGTATAACAATGCCTGCATCTGTAATTTTCACTCCATGCATCTGAAGAAGTGGGTTTTTTCCCCACGAAAGCTTATGCCCAAATAAATCTGTTAGTCTTTAAGATGCCACTGGATTTCTTGTTGTTTTTGTGGATACAGACTAACAGACTACCCCCGATACCTAACAATATTACAAAACGGATAGATCGAAAATATCATAACGCCACTATATAAATCCATTGTACACCCACATCTTGAATATTGCATGCTGTTCTGGTTGCTCCATCTCAAAAAAGATATTAGAATTGGAAAAAGTACAGCGCAGGGCAATAAAAGTGATTGGGGTATGGAACAGTTTCTATATGAGAAGAGATTAAAAAGACTGGGACTGTTCATCTTAGAAAAGAGATGACTGAGGAGGGTATGATTGTATAGACTTCTATCACGAATGGTGTGGAGAAAGTGAATAAGGAAGTATTATTTATCTCCACATTATACAAAAACCAGGGGTCACCTAGTGAAGTTATTAGGCAGCAGGTTTAAAACAAACAAAAGAAAGTACTTCTTCACACAACACACAGTCCATCAGTGGAACTCATTGCCAGGGATTGTTGTGTAGGCCGAAAGGATAACTGGGTTCAAAAAGGAATTAGAAAAAAGTTCATGGAGGATAGGTCCATTGGTGGCTATTAGCCAAGATGGTCAGGGATGCAACCCCATGCTCAGAGTGTCCCTAAACCTCCAACTGCTGGAAGCTGGGACTGGACAACGGGATGGATCATGCGATAATTGCCCCATTGTGATAATTCCCTGTGAAGCATCTGGCACTGGTCACTGTCAGAAGACAGGATAGTGGGCTAGATGGATCTGAACCAGTATGGCCATTCTTATTTTCTTAACAGAAAGTTACCTTTTCACTTCTAAAATCATGGCGTTTGCACATCTACTGTATGGAAACAACTTTTTTTCTGTCTGCAAAATGCACATTGTCCAGCTTCATTGCTGAACATTGTGATACAGGAGGGGAAATATATAAGACCTAGGCTAATTAAGGAGTGGTTCCCTGTAGACTACGGAGGGTGGCTACAGGTGAATTGGAGCACCTGCAGTCAATTAAGGCGCTTTCAGGAACCTAATAAAACCCCCTGCTTCAGGCAGTCAGGGAGGAGGAGGAGGAAGAAGAGAGGACTGCAGCTTGGTGGTGTCTAAGGGGGAAGAGGGTAAGAATCCACAGAGGTTGAGAGGGGCTGGGGCTCAGAGTGAGGAGCAAACCCAGACCCCTCCCCTGCTTCCCTCCTTTACCACCTTCCTGGGCCACTAGCGGGGCCCTTGGTGCCCCAAGAGCAGGGGCAAGAGGTGACATCTTAGCCCCCCTAACCCCACCGCCAAGAAAAGTGCAGGACCCACCATACTAACATCAGCCATCTTGTCACACCATTTAATTGCTGTAAATTCATAGACTCCTCTTCAGGAATGAGCTTGTCTGCAGATGGTCAGTACATATTTCTAGAAATCTTAAAAAAAAAACTATTTAAACTAGCTTAAATAGAAATTTTAAAAACAACAAACAAAAGTTTCCACCAGCATCTGTTTGTGATCTGGAAAGAAAGCCCTGTTAGATCAGTAGGGCTCAGTTATACTATCTGAGCATATGCTTCCACTGATATTTTATGTTAATGGAGGTGGTTTTTCATTCTGATTGAGAATAAATTGGTGTACACATGCTTTTTCATGCATTTTAATTCTTCACAGGATTCACTCCTGGTTTACTTTACTTATTCTTCCGGTAGAATAAATAAGATCTGGTTTGTTCTGTTTGCAAAGCACTAATTACTCCTGGGGGAATTCTGCACCAAAAAATTAAAAATTCTGCATACAATATTTTAAAATTCTGCATATTTTATTTGTCAAAATAATACAATATGATCACACCACTTTCCATTATTTTGGTAATTTATTTCAAAATACCTGTCAGCAAGTATTTCTGTAATACAGGCAACAAAAAAGATTCAAGAAATGTTTTTGACAAATAGATTCCCTACTAGGCATATTAATACAGAACCATCCCCCTTCCCTCTTGTAGTGCTACACCCCCCCGCCCTTGTGTCCCTGCACCCCTCAGCCAGACCAGCACCCCTCATCTCCATGTGTTCCTGTCCCCATGTGTCTCTGTGCCCCCACTCAGCCATCCACCCTGTAGTTCTGCACCCCCCTCTCCCTCTGCCCATGTGGCCCTGCACCTCCACTCCCATTCAGCCCCTGCCCCAGTCTGTCCTCCCCCACTAGCCCTTATGAGCCCCTGTCTGACCCTGCAACAGCCCCACACTGTCTGTCTCCCCATAGCCCCTGTCTCACTGAGAAGAAGACTGGCTCTTTTTCTTCCCTATCCTGACTGGGGCTTGCCAGGAGCAGCTGTGCTGTTCTAGTGCCACAGCACCCTCTGGTGGCCAAAAGGCAGAAGAGCAGCAACTTTTCAGCAGAAACTATTTTCTGCAAAAAAATTAAAAATATGCACAGCACATGAAATATGCATTTCCCTAGGAGTAACTAATGTATGATATCCAGAACCTTGGTTGATTCCACTTAGGGCTAGTCACCTGATCTGAGATACTACACTGAATTAGAAAAGCGAACTCATTAGTTTCCTTTACTTATCTCAGAAGCAGGAGAAGAATAAGAATCTCTGTGACAAAATAAAACTCATACACAGTGTAATGAACCATAGCTACATCCTCACAGACATGCCATGGTTGCCAGAACAGCTCTGACCTTAAGAACCCATTTAAGCTACAAGAGCACTCCTCCTGCTAATTTGTTATAGATACTGTGGCCAGGCACTACAGGTGACATGGTCAAACACACTGTCAGTGTCTGCTTCTGTTTGTTCCACACCTCATGGAAAGAAGCATTGGTTTCTTTGTATTTAAAGTTTGCAATGTTTATTATTATGGGATTAATGTGATCCATATTATGAGACTGAATAGAGACTAATCAGCAAAAATTCTTTAAGTTAAAATAAATTGTGTCTCACAGTGTTTGTATAGAGAACTTTTCCTCAGCATGTGTTTGTGTAGGGATCATCTTATTGGGGATACTTTATAAGGTCACAATTCTCACTTCAGTGTAAAATGGAAAGGTGAATCTGAGGACAGAATTGTGTCAGAAGGGCTTGATCCTGGACAATGACTAACCACATTCAACTTCTGCTTGGAGGCATTCAACATTGTGCAGAATTGACATCTAAGCCTTCACTGGGAGAATTATGTTTTCTCAAAAAATGTAATTTCAACATCCCTTTGCAATGTAAAGTATTAGGATTTAATATTAAATTAGGATTACTGAAGAGGAGATATTACTTTTATTAGATTTTATATTTAGTATTTCAAGATGCATTTTTTTTGTGCAAAGCATTTTGGGAGACAGTTTGCATGACAGAGAAGATAAAGTGGTATAATATTGTGCTCCTATTCCTTGTGGTAAGAAGATCACCTCTCCCTCCTTTCTTCCATATGCCCCTCAGGAATTAGTGCAGATGGTAGTCAACAGCAAGTGTGCATGTGATGGAGAAAGGAAGAAATAATAAAAACATCATAAATCCAAACCTTTTATATGTAAATCTATTCTGGGAAATGGGCAAGTTCCTTATTGGTACCAAGGAAAAGGGTGTACTGCACGCTGAAAAAATAACTTTTCAGGCTCTGATTAAATAACGTTCATTTTAAAAAAACCAAACCGAACCAAACCCTCCACAGAGCTTGTTAAATCAATGTGTGAATCCAGCTAAAGAACTGCTATAGATTTTAAAAGAAGGTATGTATTACAGCAGGCCTGCACAACTTGTAAAGCGGCGAGGGCCATATTACTCCAAAGAAAACAGCTGAGTGCCGAACCCCCCGGCCCCGCCGAATCCCCCCCCCCCGCCGCCCAGCCCCCCCCCAAACCCCCCCCCCCCCCAGCGCTGCCTGCCCCGTGGAAAAAAACCCTCCTTCCCCAGCACCGCCCTGCTGAAACAGCAGTATTGAACCTTGGTAATATGTTATAGCTGGCCCCTAAGGTAGTATAATTAAGGTAAAAGAAAAATGTCTTTTTGCTAGAAGGAGGGGTGAAAGTAACTTACAGGATTTACCGGTACTGCCGGAGTCCTGAGGGGACGTGACCTCATCCGGAAGAGGCGTGGCCTCAACCAGAAGAGGTGGGGCCTCAAGAGTTAAAGGCCCTGGGGCACCGGCTGTGGCTGGGAGCCCCTGGGGCTCAGGGGCAAATTAAAGGGCCTGGGGCTCCAGCCGCCATGGAGCTCCGGGTCCTTTAAATCCCCTCCCACAGCTCCGGCAGCAGGAGCGCCGAGCTGCGGGCGGGATTTAAAGGGCTGTGGGCTCCCCGCAGCGGCAGGGAGCTCCGAGCCCTTTAAATCCCAGCCCCAGCCTGGGTGCCGAGCTGCGGGTGGGATTTAAAGGGCTCTGGGCTCCCCACCGCAGCGGGGGAGCCCAGAGCCCTTTAAATCCCTGCCGCGGAAGCCGGTGCGGTCCGGCACGGCGTACTGGCTCTTGCCGTATGCCGTACCGGACCGTACTGGATTACTTTCAACTCTGGCTAGAAGTAGAATAAGATCTTTCCCCCACTTTGTAATCAATTGCCCTGTTGAATGAATGAGGTGTGAATGAGGAAGGTGTGGAAGGCAGGCACTTCCAGACAGCTGCAACCCTTGGAGAGGGGATGGGAGCCAGACCAGATCAGTAGAACAGGTCGACCACTGACTCGCCGCTCGCCTCCTCAGCCCCCCACCGCCCCGGCTCACCTACTCAGCCCCCGGCCACTGCTGCCGGCCCACCTGCTTCCCTGCCACTGCACGCCCGCTCGCCTTCTCAGCCCCCCATCCCCTCCCGGCTCGCCTGCTCACCCCCTGCCACTGCTCACCTCCTCAGCTGCCTCCTCCCCTGCCGCCGGCTCACCTGCCCCCCCGCCACTGCCCGCCCGCTTGCCTCCTCAGCCCCCCTCCCTCACCCGCCGCTTGCCTATTCATGTTGTGCAGGCCTGTATTACAGATTGATCTATTTTATATCAGAGTAAAAATTCAGCCCTGTGGGCACAATGCTCATTTTTCTTACTAATGGGCCTTGAACTGGGGGAGAGATAGCTCAGTGGCTTGAGCATTGGCCTGCTAAACCCAGGGTTATGAGTTCAATCCTTGAGGGGGCCATTTGGGGATTTAGGTGGGGAGTGGTCCTGCTTTGAGCAGGGGGTTAGACTAGATGACCTTCTGAGGTCCCTTCCAACCCTGATATTCTATGAACAAATGGAAGTGGACTCTGTGCTACCATGTGACTTCTAGAACTAATACTTTGAAATTAGTCAAGGGGTTTGCAAACTTTGGGCCTGATGTTGAGAAGCGCTAAGGGCCCCCCCCCCCTTCCAGTAGTGAGGGCTCAACACCCCTCAGGAAAATGCCCATTGCCAATATATAATATTTGGGCAAATATACAATGATTGGCTGCAATTACTCTTGTCAAAAAGGCCACCTGAATTTAGTAGAGATTAAATCAGTTGGTGCTATAGAAATTAGATAGGATTCTTATTCAGCTTACTCTGAAACCTACAGATTTTAATACAGAATGCTAGTTTTTAAACTATCCCATAGAATTTAATCCCTTCTATATTATTCTACAGGTTGATTTAAAAGCTCTGTAGAAAGGTTCTCATTCTTTATTAGATTCTGTAGGACTTTTCCATAAGGCTATATTCATACTTTTTAATGTGGAAAACCAACCTATATTTCAAACCAAGGCATGCATTCTAATAGAGTTAACACCTGGAGTGTATTAGATGTGAATATCAATCTTCAGGTCAGTTCAGTGGCCTGGTATATTGCTTTATTTCTAAGGCAGTAAGAAAACTGCAGGCAGTGATTTTGTTGTGGAAGCAGTAACTGTCAGCACTCACTGAAACTTTTTATACTTGCCACACATGTGAGTGATGTTTCAACCCCATGTAACTCACTCTAATTTGGCCTGGCCACCCCTTCGTCAGGTTGGAAAATCGGAGTGAGTAGCGTTGCACCAGATGCATGGGGATGCAGTGCCACTCAGATTTGGCCCAGCCTCCCCATCATCATGCCCCAGTGGGGGGCAGTGGTGGAGGCAGGCAAGGAGGAGTACAGGGTCAGGGACCCATGCTGGTCGGGGTCAGGCTTCCCAGTAGGCTCATCTTGCTCGCTGCTCTGTGCTGAGCACCACACCCTGCCCTCAGCCCTGCTGATACCATCCTCCCAGTTCTGCCTCCACCAAAGCAGCAGCAATCCTGAGCATGTGTGAGGACTTTGCCTTCAGCAGCCGCTTGACCGCACCTGGGTTTGGGTTTGGGCGTCCCTGGGGAATGTGGACAGGCAAGGGATGGGATTTATGCCTCCTGCAAAGTTCAAATCTGAGATAGGGGAGTCCCAGTGGTGCCAGCCCCCCATAAGGAGAAGAGGTGTCTCTGAGCTGGAGCTGGCTCTAGGGTGCAGGGACTCACTCCCCCTGCTCTCCTAAGGCCTAGAGAGAGGGTATCCAGCCCCTGTTGGAGAGTAAGGGACCCAGCTGCCAATGAGACACCTAGTCAGAAAACTAAGAATTTAGGTTCCTGCACTCCCACAACCGTGTCCAGAAGCCCCCACCCTGCTACCCCACCACACCTCTGTCTTGAGAGCACCTCTACACATACCTGCCAAGCATGATGGAGGGGCAGTTGAGCCAAGTTTGAGTGGTATTGTGACCCTGTGTGCCAGGTTGAACTGACTGCACCAAAACTTTAACCAACTATGGCTGCAACTTCTTTTTGTGTGTGTGTGTGTGGGGGGGGGGGGGGGGGCGGCGGTGGTGAAATCACAACTTTTAAATTAAAAAAAATAAGCCATATTTATTTCTGAAATCAGGAATTGCAAATGATGTTGGGGTTTGCTGGGACTGGGAGTATCATAAAGGTGATGGTTTCCAGTCTCTCAGCAGATGCAGGTGGGAGAGAAGGGATTAGTGCAATTCGTAACACATTTTTTTGTAACTGTATGCGTTTACTGTTGGCTTAGCTGGAGAGGGCAATGAAGATATAGTACAAAATTTCTATTTAGCCACTCCCTCATATTGGCATGAGACCAAGAGCTCCATTACTCAACTGTTGTCTTGACTCCCTGCTCCCCTGGGTTAACTTGAGCAACTTTGTTCCCTGATAGCTGTGGTTAGGTGAGCACAGAGCCGATACTGAAACACCACCTCACAACATCCAATTCATTATTAATATGTAATTAACCAGGAAACTCTGACAATCGAAGAAAGAAAACTCTACTGTATGTGATTATGACTTCGTCAGATATAAAGGGCCATATGAAAAAAAAATACCGCAGGTTGAATAACAAAGCACAGCTTGTATTTGAACTTGGCTGCGGTGAATTAAAATGAATTCCCCAAGTCCCTTCACTCATGGTTGCTTTAAATTTTGTAGCATTTTCCAACCCTCTTGCTCCATCAGGGTCATGAGTGATTAATTTTGTTCACTTAATCTCAACCTGACATTTTTACTGCCCATCGTTCCCAAATTTTAATGATATAATCTCACTTTAAACGTTTTAAATTTGTAGTTCACCTTTTTCATAGACAAAACACTGGTTTTTATTTTGCATTTTTAAAAATGCATTTCTTTTCTGTGCATCACTCAAACTGAATCAATAACAACATATGCTCTTCAGAAATTGGGAATGTTTGTGACATTCATATTGACCACTGAAGTCTGCACAGTTGCTTTTTTTGTCCTTAATTTATGACTGTATAATTAAATAAGTCTGCAAGCAATTTTAGTCTTATCCTCAATAAGGGTGTGTAGCAAAGAATTAATAAGAGTGGTCAAAATTTAATATTGTGAGCAAAATTCTTCTTTGTGAGCTGCACTACAGATCGTTATTGTATATTCTGCACGCTGAACCCTTACTGATGTTAATGAAAGTTCAGTGCACATGATGGGACTATTCAGTACAGATCTGCAGTGTAGATAAGGGCTCCACAGCCTAGCTTGGAGAGAAGAACTCTGCCCTAAATATATAGTTTTGGAAGATCTAGTATAACTTTATACTAGACCAACTGAGGAATTTTGCATTATACCTAAACGTTTACAGAAACATTACTGTAATCCGGTGTAGCTAGCATAAGAGAATACCATAGTCAGGTTATTATGGGTCAAATTTCCAACGTGACCTGAATCTGACATCTGTTTGCATATGTCTTAAATGTGCAGTTTTTGAAAGCTACCGCTTATGCATATAATTGCATTTGCACACACAACTATTTGTGTTCTATTCATGCTTGGTTTAGTATACACATCAGCTGTTGCATGTGTAGATTCTATCATTTGTGCTCACAAGTGCTACTGTGGAAAAATTGCATGGACAAATGTTTGCACAACCACAGCTGCAAACTGAGTTGAGGCTTCTTTGAAAATCTGGGCAATGTAAGTATCATTCTGCATCAGTGGTACCTGCAATACCTACAGGTGGATGATGTAGTTGTAGTCCCCTTCCTATTCACAGTATGAGGTTGTTCAAGATGTGTAAAAAGCCCAAAGGGAGACTTTCCCTAACTTTGGGAAAATGGGCTTGAGGCTCCTCTGTGTGCTGTGCATTGTGTGTCAGCGTGTGTGTCAGACAAGACCCACTCAGACAAACCACGAGGAACAAGGTTAGTCTGTGAAGAACAGGATTACAGTCCAGGAGCCTCCTCTCTGCTTGCCTGCTACATGCTCCCAGCTCAGTCAGTACTGAAACCTCCTGCTGGGAGGGGCAGAGGGGACTTTATATAATACAAAGTCCTTACAAACATATCCTAACTCCCACAATAACTAAACCCCAAAACAAACAAGCCCATGTTCGCCATTTGTCTCATTTACACTCCTCTCAGGTTCCTCTCTAAGCCAGGAGCAGCAGAAGCTCCCTAAAAGTGTGTGTGTGGGGGGGGGCGGGGGTCACCAGCACCCAAACTGTGGCTATGCCACCCCTTTCCCTGAGGCTCAGCTCCCCATGCTGCTCCTCGCCCCGGAAGCCACCCCCGCTTGTCTCCGTCCCCCCATCTCTTGCCTTACGTCCAGTAAAAAGTGGGAACGCATAGCTGTAATCCGGCATAGCTAGTATAAGAGAATACCATAGTCAGGTTATTGTAGATCAGATTACCAGGGTGACCTGCATCTGACACCTGTTTGCACATGCCTTAAATGTGCAGTTTTTGAAAGCTACCACATGTGCACACAAATAATTGCATCTACACACACAGGAGCCTTTAGAGCAGCGTTTCTCAAACTGGGGTCCGCGGATCCCTGGAGGTGGTGCCTGCAGGCAGGGGCAGCGTGCGGAGACCCCCTGGCCCCGCACCTAGGAACCCAGCCTAGAGGGATGTGCTGGTTGCTTTTGGGAGCCGTCCGAGGTAAGCGCCACCCAGCTGAGCCTGCACCCCTCACCCCCTTCCACACCCTAACGCCCTGCCTCAGCCCGGAGCCTGCATCCAAACTCCCTCCCAGAGCCCGCACCCCCCCCCGCACCTCTTACCTCCCAGAGACTGTCCTCACGCCCCCTCCTGCACCCAAACTCCCTCTCAGAGCCTGCACCCTGCAACCCAACCCCCTGCTCCAGCCTGATGAAAGTGAGTGAGAGTGGGGGAGAGTGAGCGATGGAGGGAGTGGGGGGAGGGGCATTGGAGAAGGGGCGGGGCCTTGGGGCAGGGGTGAGGAAGGGGTGGGACAAGGCTGAGCAGGGGGCCTTAGGGGGTCCCTGACAATTTTTAAATCAAAAGGGGGGTCCTTGGGTTGCTAAAGTTTGAGAACCTTAGAGTGTGCAATGAGCTCAACCTACAGAAGCAAAGTGTGCAACCCTCTAGTGTATTCATGAACAAAACAAACAGAAGTCACAGCTTTAAATATTAAAACCCTGAGTTGTAAAAGGGATCTAACTCACTTAATCATTTCCCTGCTACTGCAGGGAACGGGTGCACCTCAGTCCCTGCTATTCTCTGCCTGTGGCACGTAATAGTCTACTCTTCTGTAGGCTGTAATACTTTGGTCAGTGGGGTTAGTGTGCAGGTGCTGGGTGGTGGTGATGGACAGTCAGTCAGTCTAGATATCAGGTGGTCCTTTCTGGACTTAAACTCAATGACTCCTCTGTCTTTATGACATGATCATCTAGTTATAAAATGAATTTGTAATTATTTGCATGTGGAAAATTGCTGCTGTTACTTACAAGCACTAAAATGGGAGGCTGCTTCTGTGGGGAAAAAAAAGTAAATAAAAAAAGATCCAACCTGGACATTTTTGTTTGAATTTAGTAAAGCAAGTATCTTTGCTATTAAAAACCCGTCAGTTTAAATATTTTTATGTATGAAGAACGTAAGTTTGGTATTCTTTGTTTTCTGTAAGTGGCTAATGAGCTGCTAATTCTCAAGAAATGCCTACCAATGTAGTATTTTTTTTTTAAGAAGAAACAAGGTCACACACAAATGTAAGGAGAAGATAATCTGTTCTAAGGACATAGCATAGAACCAACTACATCTCACAGGTAGTTAATCTCTTACCTAACTGAAGTATGGTTATGATCAGAAGAGAGCCTATTTTCTCAACATAATTTCTGCCTGTAGGGCATATTTTCAAATTAAGTTTAAGTTTTTGTGAGCCAGTTAGGCACCCAAAATTCTGACATGGAAGATTATGGCACTGTGCCTAGAACCTGGCTTGTTATATTTTTAATTTTCTCAATGTTTGTGTTTATATGATAATTTGTATCTGCAAAGTTGAGCATCCAAACACTTGAGATCCAGAACTAGAAGATCAGCTGAAGGCCTCTGAAAATGTAACTGTATCTTCAAGTCCTCTCTACTTATATAGTACTAACAAAAACCAAGTTCACTACTGTCAAAACTACAGTGCCCAAACAGCTACTCCAAAAAGAAAAGGAAGCTGGATTTTATTCAGCGTCAGACATTATCAGAATAGTCAGTAAGGTTTAAGCTGTAGAAATTTATTACTTGTGAAGATGTAGGATACAGAAAGTACTGGGCTGACTTAGCAAGGCTGCCAAGTGAGAACAAAAATATCTTTTCCCTGTAGTTTTGTGGGCCAGCTGGAATCTGTTGTGATGATACAATTGGGTGCTCTGTTGTTGAGTGTGCATCAGGGCATAAGGTATCCTCTGCTCCAGCACCTCCTGCAGCCGTCTGCCTCAGTCTGGATCTCCTGTGCTGCTGCCCTCTGGCCATGTCATATAAGAGGCTGAAGCTTCAATCCACTTCCAGAGTTTTCAAAGTCCCAAAATAAACAAAAGGTCCTCCACCCCTCTGCACCCAATGATCATCCCCTAGCTCTCTCCCCTCTGGCTGGGAGGCAATTATCCCACAGGTGTGGATCATGTTTCTAATTGGGGTCTTTCCACTTCTTTAACAGGTGATGGGGAAACCCCACCACACTCTTTAAGAGGTCATTCAGTGAAGGAATTGCCACTTCTCCGTCTCCCAGCCTACATACCAAATCACAACAGAGAGATTAGTCACACATAGAAATGACTCCAGCAAGGCACTCCAACTTTGGTTGGACGTATTCCTGGAGATTTAATCACATGACAATCTTTAATTAAAGATTAATCTTTAATTCCTGGAGACTCTAAGCCAATCCTGGAGGGTTGACAACCTTATCTCCAACAAAAGCTTACTCTTTTTTGGCACTACATTTATATTGGCCAACTAAATTTGGAATAAATCTCAATGTTAGCAAAATGCATTTTACAGCAAATGCTGAACTAAAGCACCTTCAAAGTAGGTAGAGAAAGCAGAAGGAAAGAATTTCCCATCTTTGAAATTAATGTTGCCAGAATGTTTTGTAACTACATATTACAAAGAGGTTAAACTGCACAAGGAAGAAAGTAGAGGAAGAAGGAAAACAAACAGGAAGAAATAATTATTCCTATGAAAATAGGAAAGTTTAGGAGTGTATACGTTCTCTTTTTTGTGCCAGCGCTAAACAGGCCCCTTAGGAAGATAATAAAGGCCTCTTGAACCGCAAAGACTTTTTGTTGCTTTCATAGGCAGCATCTTCTATAATACCTCTTTTGTTCAAATTAAAACTCATGCTCCAATTGCCAGTATAGAAATCTTTTCAGCCACTAATTTTATTCAGGTATATTCAGAGTGTAGCACTTGGAACAAGAGTAGGGAAAAAACATTCTGAAGAAAGCTATTTTTTTCCAAAGGGATTTTTCTTCTTTTCTTGATCCCCATTCCACAAACACAAAACAACCACCAGAATAAAACTAATGTTCATAAAAACAGGTCTATCTTCAGAGGGATGTAAAATATGAATACAATTTTCCTTGCTCATTATCAGTGGGCTCATATTGTAACTTCTAAATAAGTGAATGTATTAACACAATTTCTAACAGTTGTTATGATAAGATTGCATTAAAAGGCACATCTGCACTAGAAGTAGAGATGATACATCTCTGAAATTAATCATATCCAGAGTAAGCAATTGAGTCCATCAATGTAATAGGTTGCCTGTTGATGTAGAATACAGAAGATTAAACTGAGACCTATCATTTAAATACTTGAATGCCAGCATATGCTTTTATTGTGATACTTACATAGAATTCAGGAATAGATCTCAGTTTTAATTACACTTTTTTCCTTAATAGTATTAGTTTTATTATTGCTATCAGACCATATGAAACTGATCTAATTTATCTAACATTCAACATTTGTACAACTATTCATCTTTTTTCAGTTGTGGATGCCGCTTATCTGCTGCAAGACTCTGGTTATTGCAAAGACATGCAGCAGTGAGAGGGTGCAGGACTGAAAACTGGCAGGGTCTCGGTTTGGCACAGACAGACAGTATTGTGACTGTAGCAGGGGGCTGACAACTGGCAGAGGGAGGGAAAACACACACACAGCACTCAGATCAGGGTGGGGAGCTGAGATGTGTCTGACACAGGGAATGACCAGAGACTCACAGCACTAGGACATGGAGTCAAGAATAGTTAGTCTTGTGCATTCCACAGCACTGCGGCTGGATAGTGCCTCACTCCACTCAACTGTCAGTATTTTATAAGATAGGCATCTGTAAAAGCTACGTAGAGGTTGAGTAGAATCCAGAAGTTGTTGTAGATTTGTAAGAATCAAGTCTTTGTACTTTTTCAGCTGGCTTAACAAACACTTCTTGTTCTCTTCACTTAAGGGTTCAGTATAAGTGCCTTCATTAATCAACTTCTGGAATGAGGTCCTTGCTTCTTCCAATACGTTTTCAATGGATCTCTCTCTGATTGATCCAAATGTAGCTTCTATTGCTGGACAAAGATCTACTACTGTTGTAGCAGATGCCTGGATGGCATTATTTAATGACCCAAGTGGATTCAACAGTAGACTTACAAAAGATAGAGCATGGTGATTGTCTTCTCTGAACATAGTCAGCAAAAGTAGTCCACCAGCCTCACTACCTAGATCTGTCCCATCTTGATGGATACTTTCTAAAGCCAGTAATAATGGTTGTAGTAATTTTAAGACGTAAGTCAAGGATCGCTCATGAGAAAGTCTGCAGAGTGGGTATTTCCAGGTTGGACTGATTTGAATTTCAGTCCCAGAGCATCTTCTATTTTTTCCAAGACATTCAGACTTTTTGGACTTTTGTTGGGGAAAAAAAAGTATAATGAAGATATAAAAGTTATGTTTTTTAAATGTCTTTTGAAGATTTTACAGCTCATATTAGTGCTAGTTGAGTAGATCATAGAATTGTAGGACTGGAAGGGACCTTGAGAGGTCTTCTAGTCCAGTCCTCTGTACTCAAGGTAGGATTAAGTATTATCTAGACCATCCCTGACAGATGTTTGTCTAACCTGCTCTTAAAAACCTCCAATGATGGAGATTCCACAACCTCTGTAGGCATTTTATTCCAGTGCTTAACTACTCTGACAAGAAGTTTTTCCTAATGTTCAACTTACACCGCCCTTGCTGCAATTTAAACCCATTGTTTCTTGTCCTATCCTCAGAGGTTAACATGAACAATATTTCTCCCTCCTCCTTGTAACAACCATTTATGTACTTGAAAACTATTATGTCCCCCCTCAGTTTTCTCTTCTCCAAATTAAACAAACCCAATTCTTTCAATCTTTCCTCATAGGTCATGTTTTCTAGACCTTTAATCAGAGGTGAAAGTAAGCTGGTACGACCCGGTACGCCGTACCGTACCAGCTTCCCCACATGGCAATTTAAAGGGCCTGAGGCTCCAAGCAGTGGCTGGAGCCCCGGGCCCTTTAAATTGCCGTAGAGCCCCGCTGCAGGAGCCGTGGGATAGCGGCGGCAGCCAGGACCCCCGGGACTCCGTTGGCAATTTAAAGGGCCCGGGGCTCTGCTGCGGTAGCGGCGGCTGGGAGCCCCTGGCCCTTTAAATCACTGCCGGAGCCCCCGGCCGCCGCTGCTACCCTGTGGCTCTGTCAGTAGGGCTCAGGCAGCGATTTAAAGGGCCCGGGGCTCTGGCTGCCGCTACCACCACGGGCCCTTTAAATTGCTGCCTGAGCCCCACTGCTGGAGCTGGCAGAGATTTAAAGGGCCCAGGGTGGTAGCGGTGGCCGGAGCCTCGGGCCCTTTAAATGGCCCCTGAGCCCCGGGGCTCCCAGCCACCTCTGCAGCTAGTAGCTCCAACCGTGATTTAAAGGCCCCGGGGCTCCCAGCCGCCACTACAGCAGCCAGAGCCCATGGCCCTTTAAATCCAGATTTAAAGGGCCCAGAGCTCTAAAGGCCCCGCCTCCTCCGGTTGAGGCCACACCCCTTCTGGTTGTGGCCCCACCCCCTGCTCAGGACTCCAGCATACCGGTAAGTCCTTTAAGTTACTTTCACCCCTGCCTTTAATCATATTTGTTTCTCTTCTCTGGACTTTCTCCAATTTGTTCACATTTTTTCTGAAACGTGGCGCCCAGAACTGGACACAATACTCCAGTTGAGACATAATGAGAGCGGAGTAGAGCAGAAGAATTACTTCTCGTGTCTTGATTACAACACTCCTGCTAATACATCCCAGAAGGATGTTCGCTTTTTTTGGCAGTGTTACACTGTTGACTCATATTTAGCTTGTGACCCACTATGACCCTAGATCTCTTTCCGCAGTACTCCTTCCTAGCCTGTCATTTCCCTTTTTGTATGTGTGCAACTGATTGTTCCTTCCTACATAGAGTACTTCACATTTGTCTTTATTGAATTTCATCCTATGTACTTCAGACCCTTTCTCCAGTTTGTCCAGATCATTTTGAATTTGAATCCTATCCTCCAAAGCACTTGCAACCCCTCCTAGCTTGGTATCCTCCACAAACTTTATAAGTGCACTCTCTATGCCATTATCTAAATCATTGATTAAGATATTGAACAGAACTGGACCCAGGACCAATCCCTGCAGAACCCTAATCGATATGCCTTTCCCGCTTGATTGTGAAGCACTGATAACTACTCTCTGGGGATGGTTTTCCAACCAGTTATGCACCCACTTTATAGTAGCTCCATCTAGGTTGTATTTTCCTAGTTTGTTTATGGAACCATGTATACATGTTACACTTTTCTCTGAGCAAAGCTTGTACTCCACCATGTCTTCCAGAGAAGTTTGCACAAGCAGCCATCTGTTTGGGGTCCAATTTACAAGCATGGAACTCTTCTAAGATGTGCTTTGTCACAGATGTAGCCAATATGTCTTCTATAACCTGAACATCTAGAAATGCATCTTCTAGCCCAGGGGTTGGCAACCTTTCAGAAGTGGTGTGCCGAGTCTTCATTTATTCACTCTAATTTAAGGTTTTGTGTGCCAGTAATACATTTTAACGTTTTTAGAAGGTCTCTTTCTATAAGTCTATAATATATAACTAAACTATTGTTGTATGTAAAGTAAATAAGGTTTTTAAAATGTTTAAGAAGCTTCATTTAAAATTACATTAAAATGCAGAGCCCCCCGGACCAGTGGCCAGGACCCGGGCAGTGTGAGTGCCACTGAAAATCAACTCTTGTGCCACCTTCGGCACATGTGCCATAGATAGGCTAGAACAGGGGTAGGCAATCAGTGACATCAAGATAACATACACAATGATTTAATACTTGACACCCATTTGCATCAGTGCATTCATCAGCCATGTGTACAATTTTTCGAATGTGGTGAGAGAGAGTTCTTCACTTTTTCAGCTGCTGAGTCTTTCACTGTTGTACTGCATGCTTCTGTCCACCAGTCAGTTGAGTTTCTTGCAGAAAGATCGTAAGCATTTGCTGGTCTTGTTTGGAACCAGTATCCAACTTCAGGGTTAACAAGTGTCAATGCACTTAACATGGGTCTCCAGTTTGTAGTGTGTGGTATCTTTGCTAAAACAGAAAGTATGATGCCACAGCCATGTTTATTTGCATAAACTGTGCTGTGTCTGCAGCATTCTTAACAGCCTCGTAAAGTACTTCTAAAACTGGCTTTGGCAGTGACTGGCTTATAAGGCTTTCTGCATGTTGATGCAGTCCAGAGGTTTGGTGTTTTGCAGCCTTTTCACGTAGTTTGTCAGCATTGGCTTTGCTGATCCATCTGACAAACCAAGCTCGTCCAGTTTTACCAATTGTTGCAGTGGGAAGCTTTTTTGCGGGAGGTGCACCAGTAGCCACCTTTTGTAACTTCAATAAATGGGAAAAGGTTGACTGATAAATATCCGAAACTGCCTTTAAGTTGTGGAAATTGCTTTTTCAGTAGGTACCTGTATTTGTGCTTCAAGCTGTTCGGATGTAGATAAGTCACTTGAACCTTCCGATGACATGTTGGTATATTTTTGGTTCTTGGTATGTTCTTCATCTTGGTTGATTTAACCACTGAGGGGATGATGGGGGAGTTCATGGAGGTTGTAAGGAAATCCCTGGGTTGGAAAATGGTGGCCAGATATCCTGGAGCCTTTGTTGCTGTACTCCAGAGAGATGGCCTCCTTAGAGGCTCAGTTCAGTGTTCCAGGAACTACAAACTCCAAAGAAGGTTACATAGAAAACATCTGGAATCAGGAATTAATTGTGGCTTTTAAGCAGGGCTGTTATGGAACTAAATTCCCTCCCCAAACAGACCAGCTCTGGACTCATTTGCTCCTCAGATCTCCACCCCATGGGACTAAGAGCTGCACAATCCTTGCTGACATGGCATATCATTTCTGGAGGAGGTGTAATCTGAAGAGAAAGTCATTCACTGGACTTGGACACAGGTGGGCCTAGTTGAGTCGGTTCACAAAAGGCCCAGATTTACCTGAGCCTGTGAGATTTTGCAACATGACAAGGCTGAACTAAAAGGTCAGTGCAAGTTTGGGCTGCCTCGGGTCACTGAGAATGTGAGAGCACACTGGAATAGTGCAGTCTGGGCACCGCATTACCAGAACGCAGAATTTTAAAACAAACTAAACTGTTGATTTTCCATATGTACCCTAGAAAGCACTATTTTGTTGTGGCTACAGAAACTGCTGAAATGAAAGTTTGTCTTCTGTACTCACCAAATGAACTTTTTCTTTTGGTCGCTTTTTATTCATTTCAGAATTTGTCAGAAACCAGTAGCAAGTGTTTTCACTGTATATTGCATTATTCCTAGAATTGATCTATATGATGACAAGCCAGGATCAGGTGAGAAGTGTTTCCTAACTGAAACAGGAGGAGATTATTTCTAAGATAAAGTACAGTCAGGGTATGAGTATTTTCATTTTTTGTTTTCTCAAACCCCCAAACCACTCTGCTCAAGTTCTTTAGCCACATCTGGATCTCTAATTCCTGCCCAAACGGTGGAAGAGTGGACCCCAAAAGAGGCATTCTTCATTCCTGACCTAAGGTCAAACTTTCTCCCTATGGGACAGCGTAGGAGGAAAGCAGCACATTTAGGTAAGGGGACAAGTAGCATATTCAAGATACAGAAGTTATCAGGAGAAGAAACTTTGGAGTGTAACTGTGAGCCTTAACAACAACAAAAAAAGTCATCTATATTACTTTGAAAACAAGTTAGATACATAAGCTCCAGAGCAGGGACTGTGTCCTTGTTCTGTGTTTGTACAGGAATGGGGACCTGGGCCAGGATTGCAGCCACTAGGTGTTATTGCTATACTACTACTACTAATAGAGCACAGGCACTTTACTACATGTTTGTATAGCACTGAGCAAAACAGAGCTCTTATTCCTGATTGGTACCATCAGGCAGTGCTGTAATATAAACAATAATAATAAAACCAATCTAGCACAAATATAATAAGCAAGGACACATGAGAAAGGAGTCAGAGGACATTTCCCTCAGTGTTTTTCCACTTTAAATATCAACATACCAATATTAAAGAAGTCCGACCAACCTACAGAGTATTGGGTACTATGCCAGGCACCTATTTTTGGAAAGTCCTAAAATTGGACTCCTAAATCCATAATTGGGAACCTAAGTTAATAGTTTGATTTTCAGAAGTGCTGGACACCCAGCAGCTCCCATTTACTTCAGTAGAAGTTAGATGTCAAAAAGAAAAACAAAACAAAAACAGCCCACTTAAGTACGAACCTACATTTGGAGCCTAATTGTAGACACCAGTGTTTTAATATCCTGGCTTAGACTACCCAGCCTGAGCAATTTGCAATAGATACTAGTTCAGAGCACTTTCAGGATATTTCGGTCTAAATGTATTGTAATAGGATTTCTTACCAAAGGTCTTCAAAACTATACCTAGAGGAGACTAGTTCAGTAAAACATATATTTTTCTAAGATAATCAATAAATTTTGAAAAATATTATTCTTGCAATGACTTTATATTTATATTTCCCACAAAAATAATTCATGCTCTTAAAAAAAACCTTCAGTGTATTATTGTAGAAATTAAGAACATGATCCGGTAAACTCTTACTCATCTGGGTAGTCCAGTTGAAGTCTACAGGACTACTCATGTGGTTAAGGAATACTCATCTGAGTAAGGATTGCAGAATTGAGCCCTAACATCCTGCACGGCAGGATTTGGAAAGATAACTAATATTCATCAGCAGGTGAAGTCAGAGGGATTTCTGCATGATTCAGTACTGCACAATTTGGCCCATAAACTTTATTAAGATAAAGAGCAATACAAGATGGAATTTTATCCCTGCTAAGTGTTAGTTGTTACAAAACTAAGGTTTTTCAGCCCTTTATAAAGTGGATAGATATCGGTCTGGATCACTTAATCCCTCTCAGTTTATCGCAGCTTCCTCAAAGGCACTAACCTCCATGACCTTTATGTCACCATCTCAGATGACTCCAATTATTCTGCTGTGAGCACTGATGCTTTCACACAGCCTATCCTTAGCTTAAAAAAATTGAGGGTGGTGGTGGTGGTGGAATGAAAGCAATACCACATGGCCTAACCACACTTTATACCCTATTTGATGGGCAACAGAAATCTTAGGGTGATGGAGAGAGGGAATTTTTCTTCCAAATTTGTAGATATCAAGAGGAACAGAATTCCACAACACTGAGGTCAGCTGTGTGAAAGCACTACATTTTGGCTTAGCAAACTTGAAAACTGAGGGGGAGAGTAGATAAATGAGCCACAGAAAGTAGGTTATGAGAAGAAACAAACGTGGCCCAGGTTATGCAAGTACACAGGGGTTGAGGCTTGAAGAAACTTGAAAGATAATAGTAAAATTCTGAACTTAAACTTGAGTTTCAGAGAGAGACAATACAGTTGCTTGAACCAAGAGGTAATGTGGAGACAGCAGGGATGGCAGTAGATTAAAGGTGAGCTGAAATGCTCTTATAAAAAACACCCATAGACTATGCAAGCCCCCAAATAAGTAACCTGTTCATGTTGAGATTGGGGTCTGATATAGGTCACACTGATGTTAATTGCAAAGCTTCCATTGATTACAACAGGACAAGGATAGGCCCTTAAAATTAAAAACCAAGTTGTAAATCATTTTTTTCTCCACTTAGCCTCCAGTGCTTGGATTCAAGATTCTCTGTTTCCAAAATGCTAACCCTAACCCATTAAGCATTATAAGGAATGAAAGTATTCACCCCCTCCTCTGATTTAGATGTTGCTTGAGTTAGTGATGGCTCCAGTCATAATAGGAAGAAGCCAGACCCCTGAACAAAGATTTTGGCTAGAGTTGGGTGGGAAGTTATTTCCCCATCCCACAAGAATTTGATATTTCAAAAAATTTTCCCATCCCACATCAGGACAAAAAGTAAAAATCTTGGAAATTTTCTTGAAGCAAACTCCCACCCCCTCCCCCAAAAAGTTTCAGATCAGGTCAAATGAAATGTTTAATTCTGATAATTTTGAAGTGTTTTGTTTCAATGTTGATCTTATCAGTTTTTAAACTTTTAAACTTTTAAAAACGATTGATTATCTTAAATTTTGAAACAAAGTCATTTGAAAACAAAAATGGAAATTTTCATTTAGAAAGTATCAAAATAGGATGTTTCAACAATTTAGAAATTGTTCACAAAGTTTTGAAATGGGAAATTAATCAAAACTGACTCTTTCCCATAAAAAGTTTCAGTTAAATGAACTGAATGGGATTTTCCAATAAAAAAGTGTTTTGTTGAAAAATTCCTGACTAGCTCTAGTCTTGGCAGGCAAAAATCTTTCAGCCCATCTTAAAATGAGCAGCAGAATTTTGGACCGACTTTACACTGATATTGAAAGATGATGGAGTGCATCTTAGAGATGTAAACATTGTACCAAATGGACACTCATTTTTTGGTGTGAATTAGAGGTGAATTGCACAGCATTCTGCCACACGTAACCAGTCATTTCCCCCCTGCAAGAACATATGTTAATCTTGCCTTTGATAAGCAGCATAATTAATAACCTTTATTGCTAAACAATTTACAAATTATCAGTGTCAGAAGTAATATAAGCAACTGTCACCATCCTATGTGAGCATATACTGTGCTATTTTCCATTCCTTTGTCTATCAACCTCTACTTTAAATGAATGATACAAACAATGGTTACATCTTAGTTAGGCTAATCAGGGTCTAATCTGTATTATTTTCCCATTTTAATTCAGACTACATTACATAGACATGGATCTTTATAAAAAATAGTAATTTTTCACAAACAAAACATCTGGTGCCAGACTGTGGCTGGCATCACGCAGATACTCCGGGGAATGGGGAGAAAATACAAGGAATGGCTCACTGCAATATGACTAGCAAAGGCAGGTAATGGCACTAACCTCCCCAAAAGAAGCAGACTGAGGATTGGAAGCTCCCTATTTTATTGGTGAGGGCGGAGAGGAATACATTTGGTATCTTCTTCTAGAATTCCCAGCCAGAATGCCTCCTGGATATTTTCATCGCAGCTTGGTGCCTCTTTATAACCTGGGGTCTGGGTCATATTTTTAAGCCACAATTTAGATTATTGCTATTATTTAATAGCACTCAGGTATCAGTCTGAATCGGGGACCCATTCTGCTAGGTGGTTCCAAATAGAGGTAGAAATGACCCCCCTACAAGCTAACACTAAGGATGAAATCCTGGCCCCACTGGAGTCAATGGGAGTTTTACCATTTACTTCAGTGAAGGGCAGGATTTCACCTTAAGAAACAATACATATTTTAATTTTGCTTTGTATTACATATATAAGTATCAAGTTTCCCCAGCTGCCCATCAGTCTAGCTATCAAACTTCAATACTGGATAAATTGGTTGAAAATAGTTAGAGATGGAATTAAAAAACTACCTAAAAGGACCTGAGAGATTCAAACCATCACAGCTTTTGAAAAAGATAATCATATCCCTCTAATCTATTAGAATTCTTTGAGATTGTCAGCAAAATAGTGGATGAAGGAGAAAGAAGTGATCTGATTTATTTGGATTTCCAGATGCCTTTTATGCTCTCTCACGCAAGAAGGAAATAAGGAAACTAAATCATAGGGTGAGAGGTAAAGTACGGTTATGCTACTGTTATGTAATATAATGGTAGTAACTGAAGTGTTAGGAACTCAGAAGTCAGGTGTGGGGAAGAGAAGGAAGGCAGGCCCTTTCTTCTCTCCCACACACATCAGTCATGCCTGGGCAAAGAGTGACAATAATGGACCTATTCGTTATTCTTTTTCACTGGCGTTTCCGCTGACCAAGAAATCAATGATTACAGAACACTTACATGAAAAGATAAACTCTATGTATTTTCATTCACTGAGAAGTTAACACAAACTTCTCAAACATTTCTCCAGTTTTAGCCCACCCTCACACTATTTTGGATCTGAGTCAGACCCAAATTTGGAAATGACATTTTCTTGATTTAGATGTGGCCAATATTTCAAAACAAAAGTTTGTGCTCTCTCTCTCTCTGTGTATGTGTGTATATATATATATATATATACACAGAGAGAGAGAGAGAGAGATACACACACCCAAGGCAGTGGAATCCTGTATGAATTATTAATCTCAGTGATATCTGCCATTTAGGACAAGATGTTTAGAAAAATAGTTTGGGAGATTTCAATGCAATGGAATCCACACCTGCAACCTAACTTGATTCAGTATAAAACCTAATTTAATGTAATCCAGTTTCAAACACAATGATCACAGTGACTAATTTTTACATGTTCACTTTTAGAAATGAACAAAGTGATGATGTTTTGGTACCATTTCATTAGATTCCTCCCCACCCCCAGCAACTGGAGGCACCAGTGTAACTGTGTGAATCTTAGTTAGTTTGGTTTGAGGGTTTTACACCCTTTGAGTTTTGAACTTCAAAACCCAGAGTGAAACATCTGAAATGGTTGAGTTTCACCTGTGTTCCATAGTTTCCAACCAAACAATTTATTTCAGATTATCTTGAAAGTTGGCCTAGTTCCACTCACTCTCTTCCTCTCTCCCCATAGACTGGCTAAAACATTCTCAAACTCTGGCCTCAGTTTTGGGTTTGGAACAAGACCCCAAACAAGGCGAGTTTTTCTTGGGTTAGCATTTTATTTTGTCAGTTTTACAAAGCGTCAGGAGGTATATACTAGAATGAAGGCATGCATCAGCAAATTACAGCTGGATTTTCCAGCATCAGTAAATATTGTTTATCTTTGTTTGCAAATAATGGTGACTGTCCTATGAATAACAATGAGGCAGGATACAAAGGAAAAGTTCAAAAATGTAAATTTGCACATTTATTGCAGCTTCTTGTTTTAAGTGCTTAATGCCTATTAATTCAGATGCCACATTTTCCCTTTCTTCTTCATGATCATTTTGACTTCCCCAGCTTAGGAAAAACATTCTGAGGAAATCAGAGGCTTTTTTTGTGTGTGACTTGTCTATTGACTCACTAATTCCACTCTCCTTTTAGTCCTTTCATGGTGATAACTTCTTTTCAACAAAAATTGTTTAATGACTTTTTTTGTGTGAAATTTTTTGTTGTTGATTTTACTCTCCTCTCTCCCCCCCCCCCCCAAAAGAGGCCATATTTTAAACAGAAGAATAACTAACTCTTTGTTACTTTACTTAACTGGAAGCTTGCCATAAGGACTGAGAGAAAACTAAAGGCTGGCTCTCATTTTACTTGGCCATACAGAGGAATAAGAGGTAGTTACTCCCCCACACATTTACTGCCTTTGCTCATTTGAGGAAGGGCGGTTGAGGCTCTGGCTGCAGGGGAAGATAGCAAGGGCTGCTCATGAAGTATACTGTCCTCTGTGAGCAAATGAGTAGAGAAAGGAGCAAAGGGGGATGAGGAATAGGAGGAGCCTTGATTCTTCTCCTCTTATTTATTAGCTAGATTAGCTGACAGGAGAAGCTTGAAGAATCAGCTGATCACCATAGGGGTTAGGAGGGAATTTATTTCCTCCATACAGTGTAGTGTAGGTAGATGTTTGCTATTTATTTATTTACACACACTTTGGATTGGCAGGCACAGGACACTGCAGTAGGCAGGATCCTGTACTCTGGTATACAAGTGTTATGCTGCTGTTGCTAATTACTGTTTGATTGTGAACCACCCAGCACATTTTAAGGCACTAAACACATAAGACAACATGATCCCTCCTTGCCGTAAAGAATTTATATTCTAAGACCCCATTTCTGCAAACATGCGCATGCTCAGTTTTTCACACCATGGGTAGCCCCAAAGATGATGTATATTGTGTGAAGTTAAGCATAGCAAGAACATTTCTGTTTATTCTTTTAGCTGTTTACAGTTTTTTTTAAAAATGTGTCATTTTGCCATTGCCCACTTTATATTTATTAGTCTTTGCTTTTTAGTTGCTTCACCCATGACCATTTGCCCTTTGATTTATGGTTCATTTATAGCCTTTATTCAAAGTTCAATATTTCCCCCATTCTTGTTACGATGTTCCAGAACCTTTTCAATTTTCCATTTTTTAAAAGTAAATTAAGAAAAATAAAATTAGGCATGTCCTGCTAACTCTGGGGGGGGCCTGATCCTACAAGCCTTACTCCAATGAGTTATCCATACACAGTCGTCCTATTTACTTAAGTGGTGCTTCTCCCATGAGAGAGGACTGTTCACATGAGTTTGTGGAATCAAGACCTGAGTTACCAAGATTGCAAGACAAAATACGCTGCAGTTTGCAATATGAAAGGCATTTTCTTTTTTTAACACATTTCCAAAGACTAAATGGCTGATAGTCATATGAAGTTACTGGGCCAAATTAATTTCTGGTGTAACTCCATGGAAGCCAATAATTACACCAGGGATGAATTTGGACTACTGGTTTGAGACTTCAGTTTCACTCTACTGAGTTGTAAATTGCTGTGGCCTCACATAAGCCAATATGGAAACACTAAACATTTTAAACTAAATGTATATTGTTGTATTCAAGGGGTATTCACTGCTCTACTTACTTTTTCGTGATTATTTATTTTAAAACGTCTAAGCAGAAGAAGCAGGCCATGCCATATACTTGGAAATGCATAAAAAACCACAGTAATGAGCAAACCCAGAATGATTTAGTGCAGATCACCTCATAGACATATATGCATATTTGCAGTTTAAACACTGCCATGTTGTCTGCAAGCTTGAAGGAGTAATTCTGTGAGCAATCACAGTGCAGTCAGAATCAGAAACTTAGTAAAGTAATATTACTTTGGAATAGCAATTAAAGTACATGACCTTACAACTCTCATTCAGTGGATGACTATTCCTGTGTGTAAGAATTATTCATACTATTGATATTACAGTAGGGCCTAGAGGCCCCAGCCAAGATTAGGGCCCCATTGGGTTAGACATGATACAAGCACATAGTAAGAGACAATTCATCCAGAAGAAGTTATTTGTAATCTACATAGACAAGGAAGACAGAGTGGAAGGGGAACCAGGCAGAGATGATGATGTGTCTTAAGGTCACAGAGCAGGTTACTGGCTGAGCTAAGGCCAGAACCCAGGTTCCTTGACTCACAGTCCAGTGCCACACTATCTTACTTACATTCTGCCTGCCTTATTCATGTGAGTAAAGGTATAGGATTGGGCCTCCAAAGCTTAATTCTTATACATGTGGAACCATATCATATATGGCATATGTTATTTTAAATACATTAGTCTAACCGTGCACCTTTTTGTTTAAAATTTATGGGTTTTGATACCTTAAATCCCACAATAACCATTTAGTTTCCATTATACACAGTATGAGCGCCTGCTACATGGAGAGCTTATAGAAACTTAAGCCCGGAGCTGAAGGATCCCCCACAATCATTCCACTATGTTTCTGGCACTGCCAGCCTTGCTGGGTTCAATGTAGGGTTGCCAGTTTTGGTTGGACATATTCCTGGAGATTTAATCACATGACATAATTAATTAAAGATTAATTCCTGGAGACTCCAGGCCAATCCTGGAGGGTTGGCAACCCTAGTTCAATGGCATACTGCTGGATTAAACCGCAGCCTTAAATAACTGAAACCATTCCCAGGACATCTAAAAAAGTGGTTATGTTCTCAGCCTAGCTAAAGTATCATTCCACTGCAAGTAACAATGCAGCAAAAGCCGTTTCACATTACTTTAACAGAAGCATTTAGCATTTTTACTGACAGAATCTAAAGCATGTGGTTATGAAGTGTGAAATACTCATTAAAATTCCTTGAGGAAAATCAATTGAATAAATTCCAGTAATTGTTACAGTGCCTCCCTTACTGTAGTTTTATAATGTAGTAATTCTTATCACTGCTCTGTTTTACTCTGACAGCAAATAAAAATCTCAGATGCTTGTTCAGAAATTTATTTCCTTCTAGGGGCAATTTTAATATTTGTAACTTTAAAGTTTTAAAAGTACATTATACTAACTCTGGGCCAGATCATGTCCCCGTGTTTTGCATGCTGAGGGAGCAACCCTGCTTTAGTATCTTGGGGACAGTGTGTGCATGCGTGTACCCCCTCCACAGCACCATTTCCCTTTTACCAGACCCCACAGAGAAGGCAGTTGGGACCTCTGTGTGGGAACTGGTGGAAACTGGGCAGGCTGGGAGTGTGGAGTCCGCTGGGAGACACTAGGTGGTCATTGAGTTGGGGCACATGTCACCTCCCATATGCCCCATGGAGGTTCCCTGGGAAAACAATACAGCCCTAGGCCCCTTTTGTGGTGGGCATCCTCCTCTATAGGGGGAGGAGTTCTGGGAGGAGCAACCATAGCCAGGGTTATGGAACTGTGCTGCCAGGGAACAAGTAAGGAGGACACTGAGCTGGTGCAGACGCACAAGACCTGTGTGTGGCCCTGGCCTCATGTGGAACTCCTGGCGATAGGCAGGTTTTGAAGGCAGGCTCCAAATCTCATTCAGGGAGATAGGCAAACTCTGACCCCAGATGGAACAATATTAGAGAAACTCCAGGAGGGGATTTTTGTGGAGTTTTCCATCCCCTTGGCCATTGGTTTTAGCATAGGAGTGGGCAATATAGCCCTATCTTTGCCTTGTCTCCCTCACTCATGAGGCAGCAGTGCTGGGGCAACCGTTCAAATGTCCATGACTCAGCAGATACACTCTGCTCCTCTAGTGCTGCTGTGTCCAGTCACCAGGGAGCTCAGGCAGCAGTGCCAGGGGTCTTTTCTGGGACACATGCCTCTGTGGAAAGTACTAGACTCCCCACCACCCCAGACCACTCACACAGTCCCATTTCCCCCCACATTTCCCCTGCACATAAACTACTTCTTCCACAGGCTTAATCAACTTTCCCCAGGCCCCCTGAAGCCCTGGTCACCACCTGTAGTCTCACTCTCCCTGCAACCCATGCCCACTATTCCCTCTTCCTCTCCCCTTCCCAATCTCAAGAGGTGGGGCGGGGACTTGGGGAAGGGGGTCGAATGGGGGTGGGGTGGAGGCGGAGCAGAGGTGGGAAGAGGCAGGGCGGGGATGGGGACTTGGGGGAAGGGGTGGAGTAGGGGCAGGGCTGGGGGCAGATGGAGGTCGAGCACCCACCCGTGGGAGCAGAAGTTGGCGCCTATGGCCTGGTGCACCTTGGAACCAAGACAGTAGCCATAAGCCCTGTTTCACCTGCCCCCCCTCGCACTTTCCCTTGAGCCCTCATGCCCTCTCAGAGCCCTCTTCCTGCATGCCTCCCTTTAAGCTGCTCAGTCTCCCTAGACTCCAAAGTCTCTGTTTTGAGTAGAGGTGGCTAAGAGTGCTAAACAAAGGAAGTAGCCAGTGGAACTTGACAGATCTATTGACTTTTCTTTGTGGGGAACAAATAGGTTCTATTGAATAAGGGGCATGGCTCTCATTTTTGTTACACTGGAAAATATTTAAAATCTTTCCTATCTCTGAGCTGTTGTGAAATGGTCTGTGTACACACCGTTTGTAGTTTGTAGGCACGCTGGGTTTTTTAACTAGAAGAAGCCAATCACACCTCAGGCTCTCAGGGAAAAATCACAAAGGCCTAATTTTAAAAACATTGCCTCTGCTGAAGTTATTACATATTTGAACAAGGAAGTATTATAGAACATTCAGCTGGTCTGCAAAAGACACTTAAAACTGGAGAATAATTCCAATCATTAGTATGTGAAATAGAAGGAATTTTGTCCTCTTTTAAGAGAAAACCTCAACACAACTTTAACAATGGAGCTGCAAGGGCATGTCTATAGTCCAGTCTATAAAACATGAAGCTCAAGTAGTAGAGTATTTACTGTAAGTGAACAAATTGCCTGAAGAAGTGATTTGAAATGTGAATATTGCCTATATTCCCTTTAGCTGATCTTGGAGGTCAAATGTCATGCCAGAGAGCTATTCAGAGCAAAACCATTACTTTTTCTTCACAATTCAACCGCAAGGTGGCATCATATCATATCTTTTGCAGGAATACCATTACTTTTCCCCCTTCTACAGAAAAGATTGATGTCTTACAAAACACTAAGCTAGGCTTTCATGGTGTGATAGATACAGTGAATCATTATTAACGTATTATGTTCCATCCAAATATTGAGAGGGTGTTTTTCTCTAGCTGCTCTTACTTGCTGACATGTTGGATACACACAATTCTTTCATTGATCCAGGTCTTTAATCAACATAATATAAACTTTATCTTGCCTCCTACCAAAACATTTACTATTATAAAATGCGATTTCAATTCTCAAATATTAAGCCTTTCAGGGACTATATTTAATAGAGAGGCAAAATTCTTTTCTTTTACAAGGAATTGGTCGCAGCCAGATGGGGCTGTGCTGGGTAGTACTCAAACCTCTCCCAGCTGGACACTGAAGTCAAATCCTAGTTTAGGATATAGACAGAGCTAGATTAAATTCCAGAGGCCAAATTTTGTTTAATTTACACCTCTGCAACTCTACTGAAGCCAAGAAGGGGTACATAGTGATTGGAGAAATATTTCAATTGAAGCTTTTTTTGAAATACACACACACACACACACACACACACACACACACACACACACACACACACACAGAGACTTGGTGACACC
The DNA here is from genome assembly GCF_002925995.2 of Terrapene triunguis. NCBI lineage: Eukaryota > Metazoa > Chordata > Testudines > Emydidae > Terrapene > Terrapene triunguis. The sequence continues at coordinate 32,199,219 of NW_020664435.1, forward strand.
AAAACATTTTGTGAATGTATGTCAATTTTGCTGAATTGTTTTATTCTGAAAAAACAACAACAATTAACTCCTTCCACACTCCCAAATCAATAAAATAGACATGATTTATTTTGACATTTTTGAATGTCATTTTTGAAGTGAACTGAATTTTGATTTGAAACAACTTTTCCTTTTCAAATTTCTTTTAATTTTATTTACAAAAATGGATGTAAAAATGCTCAAAATCAAAACATTTCATTTTGGGTTGAACTGAACGTTTTGTTTGACCCAAAACAGATTTAACTTTTTGATTTGCTAAAAAGTGTGAAAAAGGTCATTTTTGGTTTGAACCAAAACAATTCCCCTTCCCCCCCGGTCAATTTTTTGGAATTGCAAGTGAACCAAAATATCCATTATCCAATTCTAGTGGTACAGGTGAATGAGAGCAGCATTTTTATATTTCATATACCTGGTGAAATTTTGCACTGCTACCTTTTTCGTCCCTCTGACACCTAACAAGAAGACTATTGCAAGACACTTCATTAACCCAAAGTCCTCAGGGACTTACATAACAAGCAAGGTAGGAACTCAAGTTGTTTTTTACAAAAATACATCTTTAGTACATATGAAGGTGGTGGTTTAGCAGACCTAGATACTGAAATTCTCTAATAATCCACACACCAAGTTCATCATAGGTTGTGCAGCAAGCTTCCCTGCAGTATACTTAACCCTAATGAAGAGGACTGTGTCAAAGAATAGATCCCTTTCTTTGCCCATTCATAACTTGTCTTTGCCATGGCTGCTGACCAAGGACTCAATTAGTGCCTGTTACAGTGGTGCTTTATGTGATGTGGACATCTGTCCACTAGGAACTGCACTGAGACCATCAAACAGGGTGAGAACTTCCAATCATTACTGATGTGTGCTAGATTTGATCTGAACCAGAACCCTGGATGTGAAAGGTCTATTAATAAAAATATGCTCTACTCCAACAGCTCCGAAACGTATTGATTCATGTGCCGCCACCTTAAAAAATTGTTGTGAAGTGAACTGGGAACATCAAGCTCACATACCACGAGTGGTACACATAATACAGTATAGGAATTAGAACAGGAATTAATTCAGGGAAGTCCTATGGCCTGTGTTATTATCTAGTCTGAATTTCTGAATCACAGTGGTCCCTTCTGACTTTATAATCTCCTAAACCAGTTACACTTATAGCAATTAATTCCCAGCAGCCACAGACCTACAAGGCCTATAAAGCTAGGGCCTCGCAAAATGTTTTGCTGAGCGCACAGGGTTACTTCCCAGTGGAAAAAGCAGCTTCATTTCCAAAACACTGATTTTCATTAATACAGACTCTTCAGGTGATCAGAACTTTCTGTGATGGAATGGAAATGGTGAAGACAAAAATTTCTAGTATTGTTTTGAGTAGAAACATGTTGGAGAATTATAGATGAAAATGAAATGAGTTGAGCAGTTTTATCCTGGTCACATAACTACCACTGCATTTGCATTCCATGAAAAATGCAGCTTAGTTTAAGTTGATGAGCAAACAAGTGTCCATGTGACATAATGGCTAGTGTACAGGCGAGTCTCATCTTACGCGGGGGTTCCATTCCACGGTTAGCGCGTAAAGCGAAAACCGCATATAGTCAAAATTACATTGAGTTGAATGGTGGGCGGAATCGCCCGCACTACAAATACAGTATTAAAATTGTTATTTTTCTCTTTTTTTGTTGTTTTTTTTGTTTTTGCCGACTGCGTAAAGCTGAAATCGCGCATGTTAAATGCGCATAAGATGCGACAGACCTGTATACACATAGAGCCAAGTTCTGCTGAAAGCAGTCATGGAAACCCATTGAATGTAATGGAGAGCAGAATCTAGCCCATAGGCTGATGTGTAAACCTGTGTTTAAAGGTTTGATTTACTAATGATGTCCCTCAGAGAATGCTGTCAAAGGCACCATTCTAGTGCACAGTCATTTTATACTGCAGAAGTGTGAAGCACTAATTCCTCAGCCAGCAAAGTTTTGTAAGCTAGTGTCAAACAGACTGTTCACGAGTTGATTCCTCAGTACGGATGTGAAATGTGAGTAAAGTTCTGTAAGCTGGTCTTAAAACTCTGTTTATATCTGAAGCCTCCGGTCAGGAGAGCCCCCGGCATGGGAGGATGGGAGGTTGTAGGTGAGGACGTGGGAGCACTGTAACAGAACTGTATAACGAGAGCTTGCACAACGCCTGTCTTCAGCATGACTGATTCTAGCCAGTGCTATTAGACCTTCATAAGGAACAAATTGACCCACACTTTTTTAAGGTGACTACCTACTGCTGCACGATAATTTATTTCCCTAGTGTGTTATTTTAGACATCATGTTAGCTGGTCAACATTGCAATACCACTAACAGTAAGTAGCAAAGGGCATATCATACAATGCATAAGCTTGAAGATCTTCTTTGGTATGCGAGATTGCAAATTGCAACCCCTGTGTCAGCAAGAGTTTTTGCATCTAAATGGGGATTCATCCTGGGATGAATAACTTTAAATAGCCGATGAGACTTCATAGAAGCCATGTAAGATAAGGCTTCCTGTGATTATGTTGAATCAGCCCACCCCCTGAGAGCCCTAGCCATGCTTTCCTACACCACCAGCATTGCCCACCTGGGGGGCTCCACTGGCTAGCTCTGGGTATGCAGGCACATCAGTTTGTGATCTTTCTGCCACTGATGTATCCCAGGACTGAACCAAACTTCCTATCTATATTCTAGAGGATATTACAAGTAGCCAGCCAAGCCCTTCCAATTTCTAATTATAAATGATACAGAAGGTCAAGAACAGATGAGAAACCATGTTGAAGCAATACTGAACTGATTTTTCCCCACTGATTTTTTTGAAGGGAGTTTGCTTGGCTAGTAATATTCTGGGACATATAGACAGAAAACAGTTAACAGATATGCCTGCAAACATATTTATTTGGCATTTTGCTTCACTGAGCACAGAAGTCATCTGTCCAATCTTAAATTTTTTTTCTAAGGAAGTATCACAAAAAGACCCTGTAAGACAAAGAAAAAAAAAACAATCTGCAAATGCTTCCTTGAAACATGGTCTTTCCTCTGGTTACAAAGTGACATCGATACACAGCTGCAGATTTGTTGACCTACGCATGAGATTGAAACTATAATATGAAAAATGAAATTCCCTGAAGATAGATTTTTTTCCTCTCAGATGCAGCTAGTGGGAACAATATAATGACTGGAAGGATCTGCAGACCTCTGTATAATGTTAGAGAATGTCATGTTGAGAAAGGGCATATGTTCTCTACATCAACACTCCTTAATCTTCTCAGATTTTCACAAAGAAATCATATTAATCAAATCTGCTTTCAGCTATATGAAAAGTGTAGTCTGAATGGTTCATAGCTTACAAGGAAATTGAATATAGAAGAAAACCTTAGATAGAAAGAAGCCTAGAAGTTTAAATAACCTAGTGTTTTCAGTATCTCAGTTTGTGGTCTTCAATAGCTATGTCAATTATGCATCAGAGAGCTCTCAAACTACCCCATACTGTGGCTATGGAGTGGTCCATGAAGGCAACACAGGAGAATAGGAATTGCCACATCAAGTCAGACCAGTGAGTCATCTGCCACTGCCTTATAAAACAAAAAAACAAAGCAAACCTAAACACCCACCACCAGACAGACCAACATAGGGCTAGAACTGGAACTGGTACAGTGCCTTCCCACCCTACTTGGGTAGCCCATGCAGGGGCCAGGCGCAATTACAAGCCCTGTGCTCTGGGTGTACAGGGATAGGGAAGTTTGTTGCCCCAAATGGGGAGGAGATAGGCTGGCAGAAGGCAACCTGGCTTCAGTCCCTACACACCACCCCGTGGAGGGCGACTGGCATACAGTACAGAGCAGGAGGTACTCCATAAAAGGGTGTAGTGGATATGCTCTCCCTGCATTCCAGGGAGCTCTGGGAGACATTGTACCTTCCTGAGACAATAGCTCACTGGGGTGGTGCTGTTCAGCGCTGTCCCTTATTATGGGCTGTGCCTTAAAGGCACTGTAACCTACAGAGACCTGTTTTATTATAAGTAACCCTCAGTAAAACATGCAACACTTATAAGCTGTTTCCATATTACTATTAGTGTTTAATATTTGTTCAATATTGATATTGTGTATGGGACTTTATGGAACATAGAAAGACATGGTCCTAGAATTTGATTTCCTAAGGCCCCAGTCTTCCTCCTGTAATCCTTCTGGCAACATGCTGGCAGTGACAAGAGCTTAGTCCTTATTTTATTGGATTCTCTTCAATTTTGGCTCAAGTCCCTACCCAGTAATCTGGGAACCTATAACCCCTCTGGGTGCCTTTTCTAGGCAAATCTGTACCCACTCAAGCACGGGTTTAAACAAATGAACTTTGGTGGTAGGGGGAAATAAGGGAAAGAACAGGTTGAACTAGGACATATTTACAATTTTACACTTTCCATCATCATTTACCTCAGGCTGCATAAGTCACAAGTCCCAAGCACAGTGAACCCTGAATGGCTGATGCAATTTGTTTTGCCTCCCACTCTCAGTTTGTGGGCCCCTGACTTCCTCACTCACAGTTTGTGCTTTCAGGAATCCAGGAAAATCAGGATTCCCATTTTGTAGGAAGCTTTGGGGCTCTTCCACCAGTCCTGCTAGAGTGATTTCAGACGCTAGGAGCGGGAGGCCTCACCAAAGTCACTACACTCACACAAATGATTGCTATGATTTCCTCTGCTCTAACTTTGCTGCTCACCTGCTGGAAGCTGTGGCCTGTGGATGAATCCAACTGCCACTTTGCTCTCCTCTGCTCTCGCTCTGCTTTGCTCTGCCTGCTGGGTGCTAGGCTCAACTGCTGCTGCCTGCTGTCTTTTTCTGGTACTCAGGTGACCAGAAAGCTGTTGGGCTTTCATCTCTGTTTGCCACTGGCTAGGCAACTGGAATCTCTAGTGGCCACTGCCTACATAAAGCAATCACAGCTCTGTGATGGGGCATACAAACCTCACACTGGGCAACAAGGGCTTAAGGAGCTACTCTGGGCTCAGCCAGCCCTCTCCTCCCCACCCCGCCACACCTGAAAGAGATGCATAGACTGGGGGAGGAGTTAAAAGGGAGCAGAACAGCTTACTTGGTGGTGGACCAGATGCACAGCTCCCAAGGAAAGGCAGGATCTCTCCCCACAACAACTACCCAAAGGTCCCTCTCTGAGGGAAGGGAGGACATGCTTCACATACACCCTGAGGCATTTCCTCCTCTCTCTCATCTGAACTCAGTTTGTGTTAATTCCCCTTGTGTTGTTTACGGACTACTCTGACAGGCAAGAGACTTTGGACTGACCTGGCCAGAAGGCCCAGTCACAGGAAGAGCCAGTGGCTGCCCCGAGAGAGAGAGAGAGAGAGCTGCCATGCCAAGCATGGCCATGAGGAGGTGCCCAGTGGTGAGCTGACCCCCTTCACACCTCCTTGCCACAGACTGCAAACTTTGGACAATAGCAGGGTGGTAGGAAGTGGCTCAGGGAGGGCAGCCTTAAGGTACTCCTGGGTGTCAGACCTTTGATAGCGCTCATGGGGGCCCTGGGCCAGAACCTGGTGAAGTGGGAGGGCCTGGCCTCTCCTACCAAATGCCCCCCTGCATGTTGAAAAGCCTAAGCCCTGACCACTACACAATGCTCCCCACGAGTGCAAACCATCACAGGTTCTTAGCTCAGCTCTTTCAGATACAAGGGAATCTGGGATCTTAGAAACTCATCAGAATCCCTGCCACCCAGAGAAATATTCCTGGTAACAAACAACAAATAAGAAGTCTCCCTCCCCTTGCCCTCTAGCTCCGTCCAGGGCCTCTTACCCCACCTAGGCAAACATCAGTTTTAATCAGGGTGTTGCCATACCCAATCATTGTCCAGGCAGGTTCTCAACAGGGTACTTTCAAAAATAGGGGTCCCAAGTACAAACTTAGTTAAATTATACCCCAATGTCCCCACCTACTTGCAGTTAATATGTAAATAAGGTACTGCCTTGCTCAGTTGATTCCCCTTACTCTCCAGCAGATGCCATCAGAGAGCACACTCAATTACCTCCCTTGTTTAATAAGTTCAGGCCACAGGGTTTAAACTCCCATTGAAGGAAATCAGAGGTGCTGGAACTACGGATGCTGGGGGTGAGGGAGCACCCGCAGGCGTGAAGTGGTTTCCATCATATACAGGGTTTATAGTTTTGGCCAATGGCTTTCAGCACCACCACTACAAAAATTGTTTCAACGCCACTGATGGAAATAGGATTTTTGTCACTGTTTTTAAAAGGAGCAGATTGGACTTGAAACAAAAGACCACAGCTCAGACACAAGAACCATCATATAGCAATCCCCTCCCCTTTTTAAAAAAAACCCCCAAACAAAACATAGTAAATAGCACATCTGCAGGTGGTACGTAATATGTTTGGAGGAGAGATTTGAAAGGAGAGAGGGTTGCTTGTTACAATGGCACGAAGAGGGCGCTTCCTTACCATTAAAAGGTTTTCTACAAAATTAATATGACTTTTTGCAGACAGATTATATTTGCTTTAAGAAAAAGAGTTAACCCTAAAGAGGAGTCTATTTAAAACTGCTAGGAAAACAGGACATATCTGATGTCTCTCTGAACACATCTGCTTCTGCCTGGACTCTGGAGAAAATCTACTAATAATCAAGACAACATTAGATTACAACAACAAAATTGCAGTCATAAGACTGTAATGAGAATGGGTTAAGTCTCTACCATTATAGTCCCTGCCTTAAGAATAGCCTTTTCTGGAGTTAGTGAAGTTCTCCCTTGCTTGCAGATGTCATTTCATGTTTGCTCTTGCTATATTTGGAAAGATATCTGAAGTTGTTTACATTAATGAATTTTATAGTATTGTCTCCCAATGGGTTCAGTGGCAATTCTTAGTGTAATAACTGCTAGCCAACTCTGGATTTTTTGGTGGCAACCACCCTGTGGTATTGGAGATCAGTAATATTTCCTGGCATTTAGATTAGGAAATACAGAAATGGCAAACATCTGAGAAGAGCTGAACTACAGGAGGCTCAGCACATCTCAGGATCAGGCCCTATCATTATCGCACCTATTATAGTGCAGCAACTGTTGATAAATGGTGACTACTGTAAATGTCACAAAGCATTCCAGACTCTTCAGAAGATAGCTTGTGAATCTGCAGTTCTTTTGTCAGATAAAAATGATGGATTCCAGTACAGGGGAAAATACATTTTTAGGCACTGAACTCAAGTCTGGAGACAAAGTCTTATTTTAATTTGGATAAACTCCTGAGGTGCAGGTAGTTGTTTTAGTTAAAGCATTCTTGGCTTTGCAAATCACACAGAAGTAAGCAATTCACTTTTGGGATATAGAGTGACTCTGACAGAAATAGCTTTTTCTTCCTAACAGCCTCACATTGAAAAAAAGTGACAGTTTTCCATTAGAGTAATAAGACAGTTAAGAGACAAACTTGCTGTTTAGGCTGCCTTTTTCAGCTTGTTCAATATTAGCATGTTTATTTAACAATTCCAGTAAATAGCTGTGATTTTTTGTTGTTGATGTATGAAGTTAAAGAAGTTTGGTTGTATAAAGAGCCAGGCTTGTTAGTGAGCTAAAAGAGGTGGCTAGAAGTGAAGAAGAGTGGTAGTATCAGAACAAATCAGGAATAGGCTTTTTATCTTCACCCTGTCAGGTGGTGGGTAGGGGAATCCAGCTAGGTTCCAATCCAAGGCCCACAGGTAGGCAGCTGAGTCCTGCACCATGGAGTGCGATGTAACTGTCTCCCTGGATCATTTCCTACCAGGCTCCCTGCACAAGGCATAAAAAACAAACTAGTAAACAAAATAATTCTGAGAAGAAGCCTTCAACCTTGTATATGTCCAGAGTCTTTTGCCTAGGAAAGTCAATGGTGGCTGAGCAGCTCACAGTGTTCCCTTTGCAGCACTTCAGCGTGTAAGTAAATCTAATCAACTCCACTAGTTACCTGCAAGAGGGCTACTCTTTCCCCCTTTTAACTCCTCCTGCACATGTATTGCAGGTGTGTTGGGGTGGAGCTGTCTGGGCACCCCATCACCCAGAGTTATTGAAGAAATTTAGCACAAAGTCAATGAATTTGGTGCCAACAAGTTCTGAGGATTTTAATGTTTGCTTCCCAATTTGCTCTTGCCCATATATGTGATCTGCAATCAGAGCTGATTCTCTTTGATGTGTCACTGGTCACATTACAGTTTGCTGGCATTAGAAGATGAAGACTTACCTCATCCAGTCCCCAAATCCTTCATAAGAAGGGTGGGTAAGAGTGGAGTTTGTTGGTCAGAGGACATAGGGCTGTCCAAGGACAGTAGGTGGGACTAACTTAAGTCAGGAGGAGAAGAAGGCAGGGTGACTTGACATGAGTTTCCCCCTCCACCACAGACTAGTGCCAATAACAATAGGGAGGTTCCCAAGACCCTTCTGCTCAGAGACTTCCCCCCTCAACCTCGAAGGCTGAGCAGTGGAGGAGAGGGAGGATCTCCAGGGCCTGGACTCCTTCCCACTAAGATGCTCCTTCTGCAGGGTTGGGGGCAGCCTCTTCCCAAAGGTTGCTCCTGTTACTGGAAGTGTGTGTCTGCCCTTTACAGATAAGATGGAGGACACAAGTGAAAGTATCTCAGTTTTTGTACTAAATATGTGACTTTTACAACAGGCTCCTGTTTGATGCTGATGTGGCTTTTCCAGCAGCTGAAGTTTGAGAATCACTGAAATAAACCTTTTCAGGTCTCCCTTTTCTAATCCTTTGCCTGCCTAATCTCCTGTCCTTCATACACCCAAGCCAAGAAGATCCTTTTTTCTCTCTCCCTACCTCTCTCCTCTAACACCCTTGCTCCCTCTTTCTTGTCTCAAACAGACCTCTGAATTTCAAGTTGGTTTTCTTGCCTCTCCTTCTGTCCTCCAATCAGGCAAACCACTCTACTTTGGCTGATACCATATTTGGGTGTTTTACACTGTTTGGCTCAACCAGAACAAGAACCAGAGTCTTTCTGGCTCCCAACCCTTTCATATAACTACTAAACCACATGGTATCCTTAGTACATGTTTTCCCTGCATTCTGTAGCCTATAAAAATGGCAGTATGATACACTACCCTCAACTCTTAAATATGCTGTGTTTTGAATGACTGGTCATTCTTCCTCTTTGTCACAGGTTGCCAGATCTGTAAATGGGGAAGTAAAAGGACTGTAAGCCAGTCAGATTATTGAATATTGAAAAGATGAGCTAATGCAGTATTCTTCTGTCTTTCATAGAATGGTTGAGCGATTAAAAACATAATTTATCTAAGAAAGATTGCACTGGAAACTGAAAATCACAGACAAAAATCATGCAGTCCAGAGGAAGTACTTGTACCAGGTCAGATAATTAAACATGGGGACTAGAACTTGTTGAGAAATGATTTTTTTTTCTGGTGGAAAATTTTTGACTTTTAGATGAAAAATTGAAAACCAAAAGTTTTTGGGCCAAACGCCAAAATTGCTGACTGAAATATTTCAGCTGAGAAATGATAAATGTTGATTAGGAAATGCTGGTAAGGTACTTCATAAATGTTTGATAGCATCATTTCCCCCGCCTCTATGGGCTGGGCTCCCTGGTTGGACTATATGTCCCATAATGCATCACACCACTGTGTATCATGGGAGATGTGATCTCCTGGGGAACCAGACCCATGAAGAAAAATAGGGGCCCAAGACACCTGAATTACAACTTCCATAAGGTATCTTGGTGGCATTTCCAAACCAAAGTTTTTCAGTTTTTGTCTGAAATTTTTTTGTTTCTTTTTTAAAATGAAAAGTCAAATTTTCCCATGGGAAGCAGATACTTTTTATGGAAAAACTTCATTTATCTGAAAACTCAATTATCCAGAGAAAATCCAGCTCAGATGGAAACTTTTCGATGAGCCCCAATTGGGACCAGTCTTTTACAATTTTAATAATGTATTTTGTGATTTTTTAAAAAAAATCTCTCATAGTTGTCCAGGGACTCTGAAGAAAACATATAAAAGGGAGTATGAGGAATGGGTAAGAAACTCTTCATGATACCATCTGTCCATTGCTAGCTGTCTGCTGTAGCAATAAAACTGGAGAATATAATTAAATTGCTCGAAGCATCTTAAATCAGACATTAAATTTGCATCAGCACTGGCACTTTTAGAATCAGCTGATGGTTCTGATTCTGGTTCCTATTGCCTTCTCTTACTTCATTTATTGTTAGTAACTATTATTATTTTTGCTAATAAGTGTTTAGCGAGTCATGGGATTTCCTATCTAAAGAAAAGTTTAACAGAATTAAGAATGACACCGATGGGTACGGAATATGTTGAAATTTGGTACCCATTTATCAAGTATATGCAAGATTCAAGAAATCTCTCTCTCTTTATAGCTTAATTTATGAACTGCTTAGTATAATAATGCCTTCTTCAGTTTTCCACATTAGAGAAGCACTAGCAATGGGACTAAAGAGATCTGGGATCTAATCCTACCTCTGCCACAGACTGTGTGACCTTAGACAAGTCACTTATGTCAATCTTTTCAGAAGTCTATGCTGTCCAAGTGTCCTGTTGGGCATGCAAACAACAGTGCAATTAATTTTTGGGCACTCAGGTGATTTTAAGAACAGGAATTTAGTTATGCCCAATTCCTCTGAACAGGCTAGGTACTGAGTGCTTCAACAGTGCAGGTCCCAGGTGTGGCTAAAGGGCTTGCCAATCAGTTAGTATATTCAAAAGAGTTCAGAGGTCTTCACACACCCAGCCAGATGCTCCCAACTTTGTCATGTCAGAGGCACTGGTGAAGCCATTCATTCACCAGCTACTCTTTGGCTGCTCTACACACCTTAAACCAACATACCCACTGCAAACTGATTAAAAAATTCCAGACACACTGGAGAAAGGGAGACGGGGAGAGAGATTCTCAGACAGGCATTGTGAAAGTGAGCAATAACTAAGGGGCTTGGGGACTAGGGCAGAGCCAGAGTTGGTGGGGGCGGGGGCAGAAAAAGAAAGCTGAAGGGGACAAGCAGGTTCATCAAGGGATAAGCAATTCATGGTGAAACACTGTAACAGCCAATAGTTACAGTTCAACTCCAAACCATGCTATGATGGTACTGGTATATTTTGAGGTAACTGATGAAAAGGAGGATGGCCAGGCTGACTCTGGCTCAGAGGCAGAGGAGACACCATTATTTTATAAATAGAATGTATGTGTAGTATCTTACTGATGAGCAGACCGGTGTCAAGGTGAATTCTTCATTATAAATAGCAATGAGGTAACAAAACTTTCAGCTACTTGGTGTAGCCGTAGCCTGCAACTGCCTTGTCCTGGGCTGCTTTGTTTCTGCCCAGCAGGGAGTATGGCACTGGAAAGTAAAGAGGGCATAGAGTGTACAGAAGTGTGGCATCTCCACACTTCTGGAGGACTTACTCTATAGCACGCTATGAACCATGAAAAGCCTTCCATGACTTCACATAAGTGCATATCATCCAGAGGTACAGCCTCACCACAGACCCATCACACCCCCTGGTAAGCTGAAGTGGAATCTTGATAGGGTGACCAACAGGACCTAAGTCCTTTTAGTGCCAGTCTGACCTAAGTCCTTTTAGTGCCACCACAGCACTAGCAATACTAGCTATCTTAGGAAACACAAAGGGAATTGGTCAGTCAGCTGCCTCCCACACCTCGAGGACCTCTTCAACACCACCAAGAGGAGGGCAATAGCATACACCAACTTCCCCATGGACAGAAAAAAAAAGGGAATTCTAAATCATACAGAACTTCTATTAAATAAATGACTGTCCCTCAGTAAAAGGCAAATGTAATGGGGTTATGAATGGTATGATAAAATGGCACTTTACCTCCACTAAGTTATCTCAGTGGGGACACCTCTCACAACTTCCTGCATTACCCAGAGGAACAGGCTGGGTGGTGTTCCCTGCCTGTGGGAAGGGGTGGGTAATTGCAGGGCACTTCCTTTCCCCCCTGATCTGCTTAGGATGGTGATGCCAGCAGGGCCTTGCCTACTGGGTCCCCAGAACACTCTGGAATTGGATTTAAGGCTGCAACCCAATTACACTCTCTCTTGAGGGACATCACAGCTGCTTGTGAGACCCTGAGACTGAGTCTGAACACTGGGGGCTATGGTGAGGGAGCTTCCAAATTGCCTCATCCTCCCAACATGGTACCTCCTCCCCAGATGCTCCCCTTACCTGCTCAGATCAGTTATCTTCTCAAAGAAGGAGATCAGGTTGGTTTGGCATGATCTACCTTTCTATCCCCAAGAGGATAGAAGTTACACTCTGTCAGGCATGGCAGATCTCAAATGTAAGCCCACAGGACTGCCAAGCAAGACCCTTACCTTCTGTATCACCATGCTGCAGGGTCAAGTGGAGGAACTGCCACTAATGCCCCACCATTAGAGACTTCACCTGCTAACTCAGTAGGGTCAGGTGACTAGCAAAGGCTTCTGGTTGGGTATAAAGCTTTCTGTTCCTGTCCTCCTTCTCTGAGCAGCTAGTTCAGTGGTTCTCAACCTGTGGCCCATGTGGCATCCTCAGGGCCATACAGGTAGTATTGGATGTGGCCCACAATGGTAAATAGGTTGAGAACCACTGTGCTAGTTGCTCAGCCTAGTGCTGTCTAAACCCCTGAGACTCAGTCTCTGCCTTTTTGCTTGGTTCCTACTCCTTTTTCCTGGATCCTGCTACTTCACCTGGATCCTGTTACCATGCCTTGGCCCTGCTCCTGGTACCACCTCCTGCTCCTTGTTTGTTGTTCCTGGTTCCTCGCCATGATTCCTGACTGCTGACTCCATTCTTGACCCTTGGCATGACTTCTGACTCTGGCTTCATCCTTGACATGGCTCTGGCTCTGGCCCTGACCCTTGGTGTGGCTTCTGGCTCTGACTTTGGTTCTGACCACCAGGTTAAACTGCCCTGTTATGGGTCCTGACAGTCTCTCAAAATGTGGCTTCTCACCCAAACTGTAAAAACTGAAATATAGTCCCAGTCCAAGTATAATAGTACCTTCAGGTCTCCAAGAATGGTCAATAGTGCAGACATTTGGCACCTTCAGAATGCCTGCACCAGATTAACAGTACATTCCAATATGTCCTTGAAAAAGTTAACAGGATATTCCAGCTAAGTTTCATGCTCCATGATATTGTGGAATACCGTTGCTGGAGAGAGCTGACGTAACAGATGTCATTAACCATGCAAATGAAGAGGCAGATGAGGAGGTTCTACAGGAAAAAGAAACAAGAAGGATTTGACAGCAAGGGGGAGTAAGGACAGCAGCCACAAGGACCAGACTCCAGGACTGTCAGGTTGAATGGCTTCCTGCTGAGTACTTGAGGCTCAGAGCACAAGAAGGGTGCTCTGATATTTAGGAACAAGTGGTCACAGTAATGGGTGGGTACTATAGATTTTTTTTATATTTAGCTTCTAAAACTCCCTGTGGCTGAGCACACAACTAAACAGAGCAGGGGACATATTCTCAAAAATCCAGCATCATCTTCAGTTTTGAAAATGTCCCAGATTTCCAGCATACCCTGAACTGAGCCCTTAAATCTCTGCTTCATGCCCAGATTGCCACTTGGAAATTCTACATAGTAGTTTCTCAGTGCCTCAGTTCCCCATCTGTGAAATGGGAATAATAGTATTTCCCACCTCTCAGGTGAGCTGTGAGGGTACGTGGGGCACTCAGATGATATGATGTGTGTGCTACAGAAAAGCAAATAAATAAGATACATAAATTTGGGACTACATTACTTCCCAACTACTTAAAAACATTGGGATCACGTGTTCTACATAGGCTCTGTAGGCCTATTCTTTCAAAGATGTATGGAATGTCTTTGAACAACCAAAGTAGTGTACAGATTTTACTTTTTCTCATATTCTCCATTTGCTTCCCTAAAAGCAATTTATTGAAAAAGAGACTTGCAGCTGAGATTTCAAATATGTCGTTGTCAAAAAGCTCTCTGTACTTCCCAGCGACTGAACTGGTTTCAATACAAACAAAATCAAGCCACAATTTAAAATGTATTATATCATACAACTGGTCCATAACGGAATGCTGACGACCTGATTTACTAATCTGTAATGTGAAGGAGGCTGTGTCAGGCTTAGGGGGCATGAAAAAAAGGCATGGAGACAAGGGATGGCAAATAAGATGAAGGATTCAGGGAGGCAGAAGCCATTAGCAGAGTGTATAGTTCATGAGCAGGGGTGACTGATGGAATAAGGGCAGACGGGCAGTACTGTGCAGAACCCAGAAAGTCAGAATGAAGAGCTTAAACTTGATGCAAAATAAATCAGGAAGTCAGAGATAGGATTTGAGGGGGAGGGGAGGGCAGCTGAAGTAATACTAGTGGAAGGGAGGATTTTAGATGCAATATGTATGATGTACAGTCTGATTTAGGAGCTGCTTAGTAATTTATGGATGCCAGAAAACTTCCCCTCTCCATGCGGTCAGTCAGCTAACCCTAATGCCCTGATATCCTGTGCAAATTATTGGGATTGCTTGTTGGTGAATACTGAATAATTGCCCTTATCATTGAAGAGAGTAATCACATAAAAATTAAGTCTATGTAAATGCAACCTTGCTTATTAGGCTTTTAGTGTTTTGCTGGGAATGTATTGCTTAACTGTTAGAAAAACTGCACAGTATGTACTGTATAATCAGTATTTTAAAAGTTGAGTTTGACATGAATTCCAGCATAAAAAGTAATCCTATATAAAGCACTCTCCAGGAGCTAATCTATTGCCAGTTCATGTTTATATAAATAGAGCGACCATAATGAATTAACAAAAATACAAGGCAATTCTTGATGAACTATCTAGCTAATGAAACACATACTGCTGTTACTTTCTTTAAACTACTACTACTAGCACATAAAACATACTGCGTTTGCATACTGGCTCAAATGTTCAAGTGGCCTCTAATTTTGGGTGCCCAACTTTAGTTACAAAGGGCCTGATTTTCAGAGGCCTTGAGCACCTGCAGTCAGTGGGAGCTACAGGTACTCAACTCAGAAAACCAGTCTCCATCTGGATCAAGTTAGGGTCCAAACCATTGAGCTACCCCAAATTAGATGGGGAACCAGTGGATTCCTGATTTGGCAATCTCATTGTGTTTTCATGGCATGTTCCATTAGCTCCCTATGGGTAGTTCAGAGGGGCCACATGGCATTCCCATGCCTACCAGGGAATGCCCCAGGTGTAGGTAGCCTCATTGGCAAATGTAGAGCCAGCTTTCCCAATGCTATGACTTCCTCTCACCAGCAAGAGGCCCCAATGCAGGGAGTTGATGGGGTAAGGGAGGAGTGTGACTGGGGAGTTCCTATGCTCTGGCTATTTGCCGGCTGTTACAGGGCCCATAGGGGCCATTGTAGCTGCAGTGCAAACTAGGGCAGCTCTAAGGGACACCCTAATCTGCTCTGTATGCCCCAATCAGAGGATGGAAATGCTGTATCCCTTTGGTCCCTGTGCTGGGCCCTGCACTAGCGTAGGGATGAATCAGGTTCTAAGGGAGGCTGTCTGTGTTAACAGCAATTCTATTACATACTTGAGAAGCTCCCTCTTGGCATTTTATAATGAATGGCCCAGTGCTTTTCCTGGGCTTTTTCATTAAAATCCCACAGGATGGCTGTAAAAGGGTGTGGTCCCTGTATAGGGTGACCAGACTTCCCAATAAAATCGGGACTGTCCCGATTTCGAGCAGTTTGTCCCGCGTCCCGACCGAAGTACGGTCGGGACGCCATTTGTCCCGATATTTTGTTTCGGGCCTTTTTTTTTTTTTTTTTTCCCATCCAGGTCTTTGGCGGCTTTTCGGCGGATGGTCCTTCAGTCGCTGACAGTCTTCGGTGACATTTCGGCAACTGGTACTTCTGTCTTTGGTTTATTATCCGCCGCCGAAATGCCGCCGAAGACCGTCAGAGACTGAAGGACCCTCTGCCGAATTGCTGCTGAAGGCGCTCCCCCTGCGGCGGTCCCGATATTTTCAAGTTACCATCTGGTCACCCTATCCCTGTAAGATACCTGTTTACCACTTGATGTTGGCATTAATGCCCTCTACATTTCACTATTGACAGTGTCTTCCTTAGGAATGAACCAGGAGTTAAGTATTTGTAGAATGGGATAGGAGACTGAATCAGAAGCACAGGAAAAAAATTGCAGAATAATATGGAAGACATTAAATGAGGTAGCGGTTAGGGATTAGGGTTTCCTCCTGTCCTGGTTTTCCAGGGTCATCGCTTTTTAAGGCAGCCGTCCCAGGAAATCTGTAAATCTTCCTGGCACATTAAAAGTCCTTTTTTTTGTCAGTCAGGCTGCTGCTGGCTCCCCCAACCTCTAGTAGCAGTAGTGAAGCAGTGATGCTTCCACAGAGGCAACTCTGGCTGTGGAGTATCCAGGAGCCTTAGGGACAGGGCGTCTCAGGAGCAACGAACAGGACAGAAAGCTTGGGGCCAGCAGTGCCCAATCTCCACTGCACACTGACTCTAGGGGTCATTGCCAGGTGAGAGCAGGGTGGATCCAGCTGGCGCTACATCCTATTTGGCAAGGTTGGTGACTGGGACGGTCCCAGAAGACGGTGCCTGTGGATACTGGTGCCTTTGCCTGAGGTGGGATGGGAAGACAGTGCCCTAGGTGTGGGGGCAGGTGGTACCCAGGGGTGTATGTGGTAGGGTGTGGGGGGCAGGCAGATTTTTTTGTACCTCAAGAGGGCAGATGTCCTGGTTTTTTTGTACCTCAGAGGTGGCAACCCTACTAGAGATGGATATGGGCCATGAGCCAGAGGATGTAGGAGAAAAACAATTGGAGCAGTGGATCCAGCAAATAGCCTAAAAAAATTACTGATGGGCTGTAAGTGTGAAGCATGAAGCAAGCCAGCCTGAGGCTCATGGCCAGCTCAAGTTTACTTCAGAACAGAAAGCAGCCCCATCCTTACAGGCCAGCATCCTGAGGATTATCTGCAGGCAGCACCAGAGTAAGATGAGGCTCAGCATGGGAAAAAATTGGCCAGCGGTGACTTGGGGACAATCACTTCCAGGGTCTCCTCATTATCACCTGAGGGAAGGATTGGGTGCAACAGACAGGGGCTGTTACTACCACCTGCACTCAATGTATGCTGCAGTGAGACCTGCACTTGCCTTCCATCCACTTCTCCACTCTCCCTCCCACTGGTGCATTCCCTTTTCCAAGCAACTTCCCTCCTTTTACCCTAAGTTAGCATTCCTTCCCTTCTTTCTTCCTTCTGCTGCTGGCACCTCCCTTCTTCTCTATTACTCTCCCCAGGCACTTACCTTTCCACTCTCTTCCCAGGTAGCTCACATCCTTTCTTTTTGCTGATACCCTTTCTTATTACTGTGTAATTCCCAATCCTTTCCCTCATTCCCCTCCTTCGGTAAACAGGAGGTGAGGATTATAAGCGCAAAGGACAACTGGATAATAGCAAGCCCCTCACCCCCCCTTTTCCTAAATATGGTTGTGCACATCTCTCAATGCCACCCAGTATGTCATTTAGACACACTAATATCCTTGTAAAATCAAAACCAATTGTTTTCAAGCTGAGTAAATTGCATGCTTCACAAAGGACTATGTTGCAGTCAAGTTTCAAGCTTTGGCTCCTTTTGCTGAAGCTTTCTTAAAAATAGATATTTGGTTTTGTACAAAGGGAAAAGTGTATATTTTTTCACTCATGTAACCCCCAAATGAATAAAGGGATTTGGCTCTAACTTTAAATAAATACTAGTACGGGAAGGGACTAACCATGGAGAAAGTCAGCTCAAACGGTGATTAAATATAAGTCTGTGAAACAGGGTGTTTATAAACAGGATTGTTTTGATATCTTAACCATGGCATGGCACAGGGACAACTGGAAAAAAGTGGTTCTTTACTTAACATTATTAAAGTTCAGTTGCCAAACACTTACCTAATCCTCCAGGAAAAAATTGCCAGGACATAATAGGTCCTTGGATTTTAAAGGGCAAGCTTCAAAAGGAAATACATGATACCAAGAAACTAAACCTAGAGGACCAAACTCAACTCTGGTGTAACACCACTGACTTCAGTGGGCTTTCTCTAAGAATAAGTTTGGCCTAGAAAGTTTTCCAAGGATCAGCTATCCATTTAATTTCTTTCACAAGTGCCATGGTGATTTCATCAGAACTTGCTGTAAAAAGCAGTGGTGTTATAAAAACATTTAAATTCCTAATTAATAATGAAAGGGCACCATTACAATGGATTTACTTTTATGCCCCAAATTACAAAACAACTGCTTGGGCTATTAATTACAAGTCAAAAAGGAAAGGCAAATTTTCAGTCTTGAAAGTTTTGAACTAGACCAAGTACGATATGGCTTAATTGTTGAGTGCTATGAAATTGTTACTAAATATACATGCCAGGAAGAAAAGGGAACTCAGCAAAACCAATTGAGAATACATGCATTACACAATGGTGTTCCAGAGAATTATTTTTGCAAAAGCTATTCTTAGTGTTCCAAAATGATAGGTATCTGCCAGTTCAAATGATAAAGGTTAGTTTTTTTATTTATGGTTTCATTCCAGAAGAGTGGGGATTTGGAGTTCAGTAATGTCCTTGTTTTTATTTAAGACTAGCCCTAGAACAGAAATGAATGTCACAATAGTTTGTGCATTTTATCTGATGAAAGGTAGTCGTTTTCAAAGGGCCTCTTAAACTGCACTGGCTAATGTTGCATTCGACTTAAACACACGAACAGGCAATTATGTGCACGAAATAGGTAACAGCAAATACAGGTTTGTGAAAGAAAATACAGATTTTTGAACATGCAAGTGGATGGAACCACTAAAAAATGTTGGGCTGATCAAGGCTTTTTAGCAGAAAAACATTGATTTTACAAGGCTATTGGAAAGTTTGAACAAAAATATTCTTGAATCAGCATGACAAGAAAGTATAGACAGGGTGTGTACGTACACAGACACTTTTCTCCAAACTTCAAAAATGATCTTGGTTCCGTATAAACAAGCTGTTCACCAGACAGGTCACATTTTAAATTAAAAGTTTCAACGTTGTGACAAAATTGTTGCAAAACGTGGCTTAATTTAATATTTATATATATATATATCGGCAGTGGTGCCAGCAGCAGAGCTACACATTGTAAGGGAGATTGCAATCATATCTGCTACAGCATCTCACATTCCTGCTACTCCTGGCTGTCAAAATTTTCTTTTAGGTCCATGGGTAGTTGGATGTAATTTAGAGCAGCTTTCAGGGTGAAATCAGACCAGTTTTTGGCTGGTCCCAGACTCCAGGGTGACAAAAGTGGCAGACAGCCGCCTTTGTCACAAACCTCCTAACCTGTACTGAGTACAATTCAGCCCCAGCTCAGAATCTGGGCCAATATCTTTATTTTTAGAATATAAACAACTACTGTCTTTCCATAGAATCTACTGACTCTAAACCTCTAAGTCTAAAGCCATATCAAGTAACAGTTATAAAATGAAAATTCCTTTATAGCAATTGTGCACTTGCTGCATACAGCACATTCTGATTGTGGAGCACTTCTACCACTATCCTTTTTTCCCTTTGAGCAAAACATAAGATTCAGTATGTGCCTTTTCAGGAGACATTTAAATGCTGTTGAAAGCAGCAGGCTGTTTATTCTATAGGATGGTTAAAATATGGTAACGGTAATTATAAACCCCACCTTTAATTATGAATCATATGATGTGGTAAGACAAAGATGATGAATTTATTTTATAGGAAGTAAAAAATAAAATGCTGGTCTGGGGAGGTTGATCGGACTTTTCCCTTCTTTCTCCTTTACCTCATGCATTTAGTTTGAGATTTGAAGGTAAGTTTGAGTTCTGTTCCCAGAGAAGAGTTTTCTGCCTCACAGTCACAGCACATAGTTCTGTACAGGATACAGGATGGCGATTGCTTTCTCACCCTTCCCAACATTAGTATCTTCAGATCAGGAAAGGAATTCTTAGAGATGCAGCACGGGAAAGCTCTTAGCTGCTTAATCATGAGAACTGAAGTTCACTATTGAAGAATTTCTGATCTAGAGGCCTGTAACACTGGTCACCCAAAATGTGAAAAACATTTCAGAAGTAGGCCAGGTAATTTGCTTGAAGACAATGTCAAAGTATTTGGCAATGAAAACATTAAAGTTTGGATTTTTGCCCTAAAAAGGAATTGATGGTACTTTGTTCTGTTTACTCAGTTCGTTCTCCTTCTATCACACCTCTCACTTTTCCCTTATTTGTTTTTGGATGACTCTCGTGGTTTGGATGTCATCCCAATTTTTATTACAATATTTATTAAATAATTTGCATTTGTTAGAAAATTAATTACTACCCCATGAAGTTATTTTTCTACATTCTATGGTGTTTTCTGTTGTACTAATTTTGTTCTGCCTCTTACATGGGCTGTTTTCACTCCTGTGAACATTGACAAATTTGTGAGTACCCTAATAAATTGACTACATAATAGTCCCAGTTTCTGCCATGACTGCAAGTCAGTGGGAATTCCAAAGTCAGATTGACTTCAGGATTAGTGTTAGTGCAAAACACTAAACAGGAAACAGGAACACATCAACCATCATCCTCAGCAATCCGGCCTGACTTCTTATTCTTTTCAAAATATAGGACATAATCTCCATTCGAGGGCCAAACTCTACTTGCATTAGAGCAACTCCACCAAAGGCAATTCAGTTAAACTGGTGTAACAGATAACATGATTAGACTCAATGGGCCAAATTCTCGTTTACAGTTCTTTACACTGCCAGAGTGGTGTAAAGTGGCATTAGTGTAAATGAGAATAATGTCCAAAGTATTCAAGACCTTTTATGAGCTTGGTCCCGGATGTCTGTGCAAACTTCTGTTACACTGTTCTTCAAACTTCTCTGTACTCCCCAAATGCAGAGTTTGTCCATCACCTCTGTTAGGCACACATGCAAAGAAATGAAAAAAATATCATTGCTCCATTGCTTTTTTTTATTGTACGTGTGTGAGACTAATATGAATTACCTTCAATAACTGCTGACAAATCTGAAAAGTATACATCAATTGATTGATCTGAGCCTTGACCATTTAGTCCAGAGGTGGGCAAACTATGGCCCGCGGGCCACATCCGGCCCACGGGACCATCTTGCCTGGCCCTTGAGCTCCTGGCCAGGGGGGCTAGCCCCAGGCCCCTCCCCTACTGTCCCCCCTACCCCGCAGCCATACCGCCATGAGGGCAGCACTCTGGGCAGCGGGGTTGCGCGCTCCTGCGGAGCAGCACGGCAGCATGTCTGGCTGCAGCCGAGCGGCACAGCTGCCAGACCTGCTGCTCTGAGCGGCATGGTAAGGGGGCCGGGGGGTTGGATAAGGGTGGGGGATCCCGGGAGGGGGCGGTCAGGGAGCAGGGGGGGTTGGATGGGTCGAGGGTTCTGGGGGGGGCAGTCAGGGAGCAGGAAATGGGAGGAGTCGGATAGGGGGCGGGGGCCAGGCTGTTTGGGGAGGCACAGCCTTCCTTACCCAGCCTTCCATACAGTTTTGCAAGCCCGATGTGGCCCTCGGGCCAAAAAGTTTGCCCATCCCTGATTTAGTCCCAAGATTTTTTTCCCAAGTGGGCATACAAAAGCAATCAATTCTGTATCTCCTCCGGGCTGGCTTGTAGATTATTCTTCTCTGCATTAGAAAAAAGTTATGGGAGATATGTTTAACCATAAATGAGAGTAGATAATGTGGTTTTCTGGTCCACACACTTCTGTGGGACAAAACCAAACACATTTTAGACTGAAAGACATCCCCAGTATTTTATTTACTGATTAAATTAGTACTTCATGAACTTGCTAGATCAGGAAGGATTTTACTTTCTTGGTGTAAATTAGACATTATTTAATTATAGAATGGAGACAAAGAAGAATGGTGTTTATAACTCCTAATCTACTTAAGTTATTATCTAAGACAGTCATGAGAGAATACTCAACATATTGAATTGATTCTTGAATGCTTTATTAGCTCTTCATATCTTAACTGTACATAATAAGACACAATTCTGTCATAGCTCCATGAGTGGAATTCCTATTAATGTCAATGATAGGGTTCAATGTAAACTGATTGCAAAACAGTTACTAGGACAAATTTTGCCTTCAACTTCATCCTCTGAAACTTCATTGGTTTCAGAGGAGTTGCTTGAGTTGAGGTGTTAGTGAAAGCTGAATTTAGTTTAGTCTTCTGGAATTTATTCAGATAAGTTCCTTGGAGAGCCAGAGGTTTCTCATTTATTTTTATTTTTTTGAGTGAATTTTCTAAGTGATAAAAAATAGTGCAATTAGGGCCCAATCCAGACCCATAGAATCTTTTGTTTCCTTTGAAAAACCATTTCTTTTTGGCTAAACAAAAATCTTTACCATCTCTACTGAATGCAGCTGTGCTGTGGGCAGACAATATACAAATGCATATCTATATGTGCAGAGCATCAGACAGAGGATTATGTATATATTTTGAGGGCTTAAGTGGGACTTCAGTGGTACTTAGGCCTTGTACTGGACCTCAGCAGAAGAGGTAATTTGCCTTAAATGCAGGTTAATCATCCCTATCATTTGAGTCCAAGGCCTTTGCTAAGCACCAACTGCCAGTCATGCCAAATTGTTTGGTGGTATCAGATGTTACCCAGTCAGAACCTAAATTCATGCCAAACATTTTTTTTACATGAGATCAAACATAGATTAGAGCTCAGCTCTGCTGAGATGAAAAACTAATTTATTAACCTTTTGTACCACCCACTCACACAATTAAGACCACTTAATTTTCATACACAGGGTCTAATTGTTTAGACTGTTCAGGTACCTCTTCACTGCACTTAATTCAGGCTTTTATCTGGTGTTGTCCCAACCCCCATCCCATCCACACTTATAACCTTTCGCCTTGAGTCTAGTGGTGCTTTCAATCTGGGCTAGCTGGCCTGGCTGGGGGTGTAGCTTAGAGTTCAGGTGCCACTTTACCTTGGGCTAGTAACCTGTGTACTTTCCAGTGAGGATACAGGCTAAATCACTCAAATGCTGATAGTCCTCCAATGCCTTCCAACAATTCCCTCCATGTACTCAGAAGGACAGACAAGTTGTCACAATTCATTGGGAAAGTACCATTGCAGTAGCTCAGCATATTTCAGCATAGAGAACCAGAAGTCCTAGCAACACACACACAGGTGAATTCATCACTAGTGAGGACACAGTAACTCAGGTATGACTTTCCGGGATGGCTGCTCACACGTGGTCTGGACTAACCCAGGTGCAAATCACCCAAGTTAATTTTGAAGTGAAAACATATCTTTAATATTAACACATCTCTTACAAAAGTGCTAGTGTAGACCTAGTCTAAGTAATCACATTACACTGTGGGCTATTGTTATAATGGTGCCCACAGGTCAGTGTAATGTGATTACTTAGGCTAGGTCTACACTAGCACTTTTGTCGGTATTACATATGTCGCTCCGGGGTGTGAAAAAAACATCATCCTGAGCAACATAAGTTATACCGAAAGAAGTGCTGGTGTGGACAGTGCTATGTCGGCGGGAGACACTGCTCCTGCCAGCTCTGCTCTACCAGAGATTACTCCTACACAGAGGGAATTCTCCCCTAGGAGTCTGTGGTTGGTTTAAGAGCTCTTTGCGTTTCTCTGGAGCTGAGAATCCAGGCCTAAATCTTTGTTCATGAATCCGTGGTACAGATTCACTGAGAAGAGCCAATACATATACTCTACTGTAATTAGCCAACATCATTTACACAGATGTGGGCCAGTTATGTTCAGGGTGGACACAACTCCTGCTCAAGTCAAGCGCCTGCTCAAGTCAATGCCAGTTGCACCCAAATATGTGAGGATAGCCTGAGTTTCACATTGTCATAGCTAATTCTATGCTATCTTCAACTTCAGTATAGTTTACAGCTTGTCTACACTTGAAAGTTAATTTGGATTAAAGTATGATGTGAATTTAAAGTGCAGTAGCTACTCCAGAATAACACCATGTGTAATCAAGCCCTTAAACCAGCCTGTGGGCTGCTGTAATTTGTGACACTCAATATGACACCCAAAGGGACATCCACCAGCAGGTGATAGCTGAAGCATCATGCAATCTGGCCAGGACCCCTTTATGCCACTTCCCTAGTGCAGAACCTTGGGCAACCAACTAGCAATCTTTTATCAAGCTGAAAATGTACCATTCATTTCTACTCTTTAATTTCTCTCTCTTAGCCAGATTCTTATGCATGACAATACTTCACCTCTCACCCCAGGTCTATTTAGTTTCCCTAATGGACTCTTGGGATGGACTTTGTCAAAGGCTTTTGGAAATTCCATATAATTATATCAGACATTTTTCTTTAATCCGTTCTTATGTGGACATGCTCAAAGAATTCTCCTAGATTAGAGTGGGAAACTGGTATCATGAACTGAATGTGAGTTAGCAGTATCACAGAACAACACCTTTCAGAGTGTTTTCTTCATGCAGTATTTTGTATTTCATTAATCACGAATAAAATAATCTTTTGTACCTTTTCCAGTTTGGTGTCTTGTGGAAAGAAGAATAATGGCAATATTGGGTTGGCATTTTCCTTGAAATGAGTCAGATATGAAGGACTTATTGGGATGAAAAAGTGTGAAATGTACATTTAAAAAAAATCAAAGGTCAACAGCAATTTTATTTCCCCCCCAGTAAAAATCTTAATCTAACCAATGACATCTTTATTAATTTTCTTTCTTCCATTCCATTCTTTCCCTCCTATTTTTGGGGTGGTGGTGGGGAGGGTGGGACAGAGCCCAGGGCTCTTGAACGCAGAAAAGATAATAGTTTACAATCAATGCTCACAGACCAGACAGCTAATCTGAACTTAACCAAAAAGTCAATATTTAGCTGTTCCTTATCAGTGGAGAAATGTCAAGCACAGAGGTAGACATGGACAAATTTCCAACTGATTTCTCTTTTTTATGCTTCGGTGTTCAAAGCTATATGGAAGAGTCTCAACATCAGATAAGACAAACCTGCCTTTGGAAAAAAACATAACAAATGACAAACTTGCTACTGCATAGACTAGAGTTTATTTAATGAAAACACACATCAAAAATTCATTCTAATCTCCTCTCACACATTCCAGTGGTCACCTTCCAGTCTGCGTGATGCTAGCAGTTGATAGTAAATGCTGCAGGCAGGCTTTAAGAGATAGCAAGAGGAAATGTTTTCTTGCTGAGTGAAGTCGTAATTTGTTGCCACCAAAAACAATTGACATAAATCATTTGGATTCTAGAATTGCTAAGGGCTTTAATGCATGAGTGAGGTGCTGACTTGGAATGGTTGTGTAAGGTGGGTTCCCAGAGTAAACTTGGCTTTTGGGATTAAACCCAAGTCTTTAAAGCTATGGAAACATCTCATTTATCAAACCCATCACGAATGCTCCTTCTGCAAAGATTGCAGTTCATTCAGCTTTTTTCTGCTGGGTAGATTTTTCCATTAAAGATCAGTTAATGGCATTACACAAGGGATGAATTTAACCCAGTGGTTGGCAATTAGAACTCCTAGGTTTGTTCCCAACTCTGTCATTTACTTCTTTTTGGATCTTATGTCCTGATTTTCAGAGCTATGGGTCATAGCTCCCCAGCACAGTCACTGGGCCTTGTACCGGGGTGAAAGTAATATTAATCTCTTACCACTATGGGGGCCAGCTCCAGGCCCCCAGAAGGGGTGGCGCCTCAGGCAGAAGGGGTGGGGCCGGGGGGGTCAGCCTCCCCCAGCCAGCCCATCCGCGCTGCCTGGTCCACGCTACCTCGGGCTCTGGCGGTGATTTAAAAGGGCCCGGGGCTCCTGCCGGTAGCGGTGTCGGCAGTCAGGAGCCCCGGGCCCTTTTAAATTGCCGATCCTGGGGCAGCTGCCCCTTTCGCCCCCCCCCCCCCCCGCCAGCGGCCGGGCCCATAGGGTCCCGCCCACCCGGGCGGCCGCCGGGCTGCGGGGGGGGGGGCAAAAGGGCCGCGGCAGCGCTTTAATGGCTGTGTATGGGCCGGTGTCGGCTTCTTACTGGTACGCTGTACCGGCCCGTACCGGCTCACTTTCACCCCTGCCTTGTACTGAAGGGGTTTTGTTTAGGCCATGGAACGAAAAATACAAATGTTTAGAGGAAGCCTCTCCAGAGGCTGTGGATACTTCAGCCCCAGGGCTGGAGTAGTTTCTATTCCTGTTGCACTCTCCACTTTGTGGGTGAGATGTGGGGAGAAATGGAAGGTTGTGCTGAAACCTATCATTTTGGGATGCTACAATTTTTTTCTGCTAAAAAGCCTTGATCAGCCAAAGTAGGTTAATGGTGGTAAAAAGATCATCTTGTACTATGGAAATGTCAGATCCAATTGTTGATCAAAACAAACAAAAAGGAATCCTATGAATTGTGTTTAAGCTGAAATATGATGGATCATAATTGATCTCAAGCTAAATCTGAGTCAACAGTGTAACACTGTTACAAAATAAAAAGCAAACATTATTCTGGGCGGTATTAGCAGGAGTGTTTTAAGCAAGACATGAGAAGTAATTCTTCTGCTCTACTCCACACTGATTAGGCCTCAACTGGAGTATTGTGTCCAATTCTGGGTGCCACATTTCAAGAAAGATGTGGACAAATTGGAGAAAGTCCAAAGAAGAGCAACATAAATAATTAAAGGTCTAGAAAACATGACCTTTGAGGGAAGATTGAAAAAAATGGGTTTGTTTAGTCTGGAGAAGAGAAGACTGAGAGGGGGCATGATAACAGTTTTCAATTCAGTAAAAGTTTGTTGCAAGGAGGAGGAAGAAAAATTATTCTCCTTTACCTCTGAGGATAGGATAAAAAACAATGGGCTTAAATTGCAGCAAGGGTGGTTTAGGTTGGACATTAGGAAAAACTTCCTGACAGGGTGGTTAAGCACTAGAATAAATTGCCTAGGGAGGTTGTGTAATCTCTGTCATTGAAGATTTTGAAGAGCAGGTTAGACAAACACCTGTCAGGGACGGTCTAGATAATACTTGGTCCTGCCAAGACTGCAGGGGACTGGAATAAATTACATCTTGATGTCCCTTCCAGTCCTATGATTCTATGAAAATGACTTCCAAGGGCTCTTATGAGCTTACAAGTTGGCATTCCGATGGACAAGAAATTCCTTTAAATGAAAAGAAAGCACTATATTTAGGGCCTCAGTGATGGTCTTGACAAGGCAAGGTGATGAGTCAGCGATAGTTGATTATGCTCCTTCTGGACATTTTGGAGAAAAGCATAGTGGCATCATTCTAGGGTCCTCAGATGTTTATGCAACTGTTTCTTTCTGAGCAATTTACTGAATTTAAGCACAGAAAGAGGACTTTTCCTAGAATAAATAGTAATTTAACTTGTGAATTTCAGGCATTTTAATTTGTTCTGCTTTTTACCCTGTGCCTACAACAAGGAATTTCTATGATGTGCTTACTATGGTAAAAGTCAGAGTCCATTGAGATGAAACCTATGAACCCTATTTAAAATGTTTAATGTCCTAACTGTAGGAGGAGGGCTCTAGTAATACCGTGGAACCTGGTCTCCCCTGATCTCCACGGGATGTATGTAATCATGGTTTCAGCATCTCTGCCCACATGTTCCTATGTCCTCAAAATCCAGTTTGTGCTTGGGACCACGGAACCCCTGTGGGGCTGTGCTTCACAGTATGCAGACTCCTGTTCCTCCTTGTCCTGCCCTGCAGGACTACACCAGTTCCACTGTTGTAAAGGTCCTCTCTGCCTCTGGGAGAGGAAGTGGCATGATTTGCCCCTCAATGGGAATTCTGTGAAATAAATATAACCCTTCTGCCAGGTGGAGCCGTCAGCAACCAGGGCTGGGCTCAATATCTAGGGATTCCTTTTCAACAGCACAACACAGAACCGTGTCGAGCCCCCCCCACAGTAACCTGGGAAAATTACACACCACCAGGGCCGGCACCAGCTTTTCTGCCGCCCCAAGCGGCGAAGTGGGGAAAAAAAAAAGATAAAGCTGCGATTGGCGGCAGTTCGGCGGCAGCTCTACCGCGCCGCTTCATTCTTTGGCGGCAATTCAACGGCAGGTCCTTCGCTCCGAGAGGGACCGAGGGACCCGCCGCCGAATTGCCGCCGAAGACCCTGACGTGCCGCCCCTTTCCATTGGCCGCCCCAAGCACCTGCTTCGTTTGCTGGTGCCTGGAGCCAGCCCTGCACACCACCCCTGGACACCTCTGAGAGGCAATACTTCCCCACTCACAAGCACAGAGTCTGAGTGTAGTAAAGAAACTTTTAATGAAAGGAGAGAAGTCACCAGCCATTAATTAGGGAAAATGCCACAAGCAGGATTCATAATCATAAAACTGTGAGCAGGACACCCACCCCAGAGTGCGTAGGGCAGAGTCTTCCGCCTCATGTTCTTGAGTTTTACAACCAACAGTTCCTTTTCTGTGCCCCTCTCTGACCATATCCCACTCACAGTGGTTTTCCTTGGTGGCCCAGAATTCAGAGGTGCATCTATGTGAATTCACCTCCTACCTTGCTTGCTCCACCATCTGAGCGCTTGCTCTGGCTGGCTCACTGCTCCCCCTGGCCGCTCCCACCGGATGACCTCTGGCTGCTCCCACCGGCTGCTCATGCCGGCCCACTGCTGGCCGCTCCTGCTGGCCAGCTGTCAGTTACCTTTTGCTGCCACCTGCCTCTCTGCTGTGACCTCTGCAGGCCAGTCTCTTAGTGATTGTAGCTCTCAGTGATTTTCAGCTTTTAGCAGGCTGGGCAGAAATGCTGTCCCACCACAAGCAGCCCTACAAAGTCGTGGGACCTCCTTGTCAGCCTCCTCTGAGCACTGGCCAAAGTAGCTATCTGTAAGACCAGGAAGAGGAGGTTGGCTGAGGGGGTTTCCTGCGACTGTGGGGCCTATTTCCGATCCTTCCTTCGCTCATGTATCCAGGCAGAATTCCTCTGGGCGGCGTCCGCTGGCTCCCTTGACAGCTTCGAGGAGCAGTGGGTGCTGTCCGGGGTTTTCTGCTCAGTGTCCCCTTCGGGTCCCCTTTGTTTGACCCTTTGACCTTCACACCTGTCCCTGTTACATTTTTGGTTGTCCCCCGTAATTATTTGAGTTCCTGGATCTTGTGAATCCTCCCCACAGGCTGGGGGAGGGTCCTTTAGCAGGGGGCGGACTTGCACCCACCCACTTCCTGGGACCCAATATGACAAGTGATTTCAGCTCTTATTTAAGCACTTAAAATGACAAAGGCTCCTAATAGACCTATTTAGCTATATCTTTGAACAGTGGGAAGGAACAGGTTAAATGGGACCGGGGACCCTTAGGGAGAGTCCACATCTCCTGGCTGGGGTCTGGCATTCGACCCCCTGGCTTAACAAGGTCCTTTCAGCTGAGGGTGACCCCCTCATTTGGGACAGCTTAGGCATAGTTCTGCTCCCCTTTATTCAAACAATAAAGGCAGTGACACTGATAAAAGCATTTCACTTCCCCTGCATTCAGTACTAAAGTGATTTGTAACCCAACACCAACCAAAGTTGATCACTTTGAACAACACTGCTCTATGTGCTGGATATCTTGGCAGAGTAGGTGTGTTCATGTAAATACAGTTTGCTCCTGAAGTCTCTCCCCCTCCCAGCTAGCTGTCAGGGTAGAACTCATTCAGACCCTGCTTACATAAACAAACAAACAAACAAACAAGAAAACCCCACAACAAAAAGGCCTTTCTTTTCACCAGCATTTTGACTTCCTAATTTTCTGAAATACTTCACTAGTTAACCCACTTCTCTTGTTACTTGTGAAAACCAGATTAGCATTGTGAGTGCTTAAACAAAGAAACATCTTGGAAGCTCAGACTCATTACTTACCTCTATTCCTTTACCATCTCTCAAAACCTATTTGACCAAGAACTTTCTATCCACACACACAGTGCACACAACAGATCAAAAAAAATGGGACTGTGTTCACATGTTGAACATACGCATAAATAATAGAAGAATAAAATAACAATGGCATTCTCCAACAGAATGGTACACAATTTTAGAATATGCAATAGTAAATGAATTATTAATAAATAATTAATAATCTTTTCATCCCAACCATCTCAAAGTGCTCGAGATACACAAATTGTCAACACTCCCCTGTAAATGAATATGCTTTTTTTGTGTTCTGCACCTTTAAATTTCTACCAATTGCATGAGGTACTTGCTGCAGAGAAGATATGCCTGGCCATTTTTATAGGGGCTTTGCTTTTGTTATATTCTTGTTTGGCTATTTGCTTATTATAACATAAATGCCCTTCTGACTGACAGTATATAGCTGATCTTTGCATATGGGAAAATATAGTCATCTAAATCACATGGTATGGTTTCTGTCTCCTCATTGGATAACTTAGACCTTATAAACAGGAACTCATTAGAGCTCTGTCACCGACTCTTGGTGTGGTCTCTGCTGCTTCTCCTTAGTTTGTCATTGATCAGGGAAGTTCTTGGACCTTCACCTCTAGTTAAGTCTGATGGTCTGCTTTAGTCTTTTGGCTGTGTTCAGCCTGGTCCAGGGGTGTCATCCCTTTGCTATCCCAGGCCTTTCTGCCTCCCTTTCCTTCTCTGTACTC
Source organism: Terrapene triunguis (assembly GCF_002925995.2). NCBI lineage: Eukaryota > Metazoa > Chordata > Testudines > Emydidae > Terrapene > Terrapene triunguis. Next base: position 32,229,862 of record NW_020664435.1, read on the forward strand.
TCCCCTTTATAGCAGGCCTTGTTTCCTCTATTGGCTGCAGCTGTGGATGCCTGCCTCCGTGACTGGCAACTCTGGCAGCTGCGTGGGGGTGTGATTAAGCTGTTTGCTTGTAGACTGTAAAGGCTCTCCTCCCCTTTCTGTCTATGTGCGGTATGGGTTAGTAGACTCTGATTCAGTCAAGGGAATGGAGGAGAGATTTTGGGGAGAGAGGTTCTGGAAATATGCAGGCCCAGGGAATTTTAAACCTCCATATATATATATGGCCCCCACATTTAAAAATATGTGGATTTCTTCCTGACCCAAAGACAGAAGCTAAGTTTATTGGCAGCTCAACAGATTTGACACAATTTTTTCTCTTTTTACATTAACACAAAGCAATTACTGTGGTTCCTTGCTGTCTCCCTGCATTAAGATAAAGGTTGGCATTTCCCTCACTTCTCCATTTTTCCCTGATGCCAGCAGTGGGGTTCCTCCCCTTCACCTAGCAAGTGTTGGTGTGGCTGCTAGATCATGTTTTAGCCCTATGTTGAGTGTAGAGGTAGTTCCACAGAGCAGTTATCCCTGGCCACTGATTCTACCGTTATTTCTCTGCCTACATATCTGGTTATATTGAATTTATTTTGCTACATGTTCAAAAGGTCCAGGAAAGAGGCCAGTCATTATTATTATTTTTATTTGTATTAATAAGGGCCCTGTTGTGCTAGGTGCTGTACAAACACAGAACAAAAAGACAGTCCCTGCCCCAAAGAGCTCACAGTCTAAGTATAAGATAAGAGATAACTGATGAATACAGACAGATAGGCAGGAGAGTACAAGGAAACAATGGGACTGTATTGGTCAGCATGATAGGCAGTGGTCTCACCACACCAACAGCCCAACTGTGGTCAAGTTTTTTGTAGATATCAAGGCACAGAAGAGTTTTAAGGAGGGATTTGAAGCGGGGTAATGCATTAGTTTTGCAGAGGTTCACAGGGTGCAACTCTCAAGCATGAGGGCCAGCCTAGGAGGAAAGCACAAAGGTGCTTGTGGCATCATGGGGCAGGAGTTGACCTTTCGATACTAAATGAGAGATGATAGGTAAGGTGGGGATAGGTTGTGAAGGGCCTTGAAAGTGAAGACAAACAGCTTATGTTTGATGCCATAGAGAAGGGGGAGCCAGTGGAGGGATGCCAAGATAGGTGTGAAATGGTCAAACCAAAATTTTTGCAGCAGCAATCTGAATGGAAATTAGTAGGTGAGATTGCATTGGTCAAAGTCAGAGAAAAGTATGTTGCAGTAATTGGCACATGAGATGATGAGATCCTGGACAAGAGTAGATGAGCAGGAAAGGCCATATTTTGGAGATAGAATCCCAAAGATGTGAGGACCTTGAGAGAGGTCTGAGTCAAAGAGAACACCCAGATTATGGGCCCGAGTGACAGGCAGGATGGTGGTGTTGTCCACAATGTTTGAGAAAGAAGGTGGGGTTAGTCACACTGAACTTGAGCTGATGGCTCCTTGATCTTGAGATCTCAGGGGGAGTTTAATTTGGACAGAAGGATACAGGTCTAGAGTAGGGAAGTAGAACTGTCAGTCATTGGCATAGAGATGGTAGCTGAATTTGTGTTTGCAGATGAGATTATGTGTAGATGGAATCTGCTGCTTGATCATCTTCCCTCAACTCCGTTTATACTTTCTGCACCTCATTAACATTCATTGTCTTCTATTATTCTCTTGTGTCCTTATAGCCCAAAGCGACATGCACATTTTAAAAGGTATATATTTCACCCAGTGCTCTGGGTGCCTGTCCCATACTTTAAATATGAACATAAAAAAAGGACTGCCTATATATATATACCCATCTCAACCTAGCCCCCAACAGCCTTAGAGAAGATGAAACAGATGAGCTTTGCAATGTGCTCAGACGATTAACAGATCTGGGCTCTGGTGGTCAAAGTGAGTTCCAAAGCCTGGGTCCTGCCACAGAGCCCATCGGTCCCTCACATTTGTATGAAGGGAGCTTCGGCTCAAGTGCCTCTGATGGATCTCAATTGTGGCAATATGTCGGGGCAGAGCAGGAATCTCTCAGGTAGCCAGGTCCCAAACTATATAGGGCTTTATAGGTTAAAACCAACACACTGAATTCTACCCAGAAGGTAATTGGAAGCACTGGTTTAATGGGCTCCCAATGTGCAGCTCCACTTAATAAGTGATAAAATTATATTTGCACCAATCAAAGCTCCTCAGAAATAATGTGTGTGAGCAAAATCCTGCTGCATGAATGTGAACAGAAAAGCGAGCAGAAAAATGCAGTATCACCAATCACAAGTGTTCAAATATCATGAGTCAGGAACAAACACCTTATGAAATTGCCTTAAAAATCATGAGATTTTTTAAATTCTACATTCTGAGTTCTTTTTATTTGTCTTCTAGTTTCTGAGCCTCACATTTGCTTCAAGCTTTTCTCCGCATCCACAAGGGCTAGAAACTTATGTTTGTTTTTATTCAATTCTTATTCAATTTCTTGAGTTCAGCAACTGCGGATTTAAGAAACACACAAAAAATCATGAGAGTTTGCAATACGGGGCATGCATGACCATGGAGCGGAAAAAAAATCACAATTTGCAATTCACAAACATTTTTGTGAATTATTTTTCCCGCTGTAGCCCAATTCTATTTTTAACTGAAGTTTTGTATGTGCTGTAGGTGTCCCCTTGTTAAATACTTGTTTAAAAAATGACTAAATGTAGGATTCAAACTAAAGGTGAAGTTTTCCATTTGAACAGAACAGGAGTACTTGTGGCACCTTAGAGACTAACAAATTTATTAGAGCATAAGCTTTCGTGGGCTACAGCCCACTTCTTCGGATGCAT
>NW_020664435.1:32233113-32245487 GCF_002925995.2 Terrapene triunguis
AGCCCACGAAAGCTTATGCTCTAATAAATTTGTTAGTCTCTAAGGTGCCACAAGTACTCCTGTTCTTTTTGCGGATACAGACTAACACGGCTGCTACTCTGAAACCTGTCTTTTGAACAGATTTTTCTTATGTGATATGTGCTCTTAACTGTGTGTTTGGATAATAGAAATTGGCATTAAATAGTTAACTAGTTCACAAAACAAACACAAGAAAACTGATGTTTCTAGCAGTTCCCTCATAGAAAAAGCTGGGGAACAGTGAACTTTTTTGCCAGATTCTGGACCCAGTCAAACTGTGGATTCACAAGTTTGACTCAAACTAGAAAATTATTCGGTTTGCATTCCACTTAAAAGACCTGGAAAAGAGGCCAGAGAGGAAAAATCCAGTGCAATACAGCGTAAAATATGGAACTGAGAGTGGGTAGAGTGAAAAGCAAACACAGGGATGGACAATTGAGTTGTAAAGGGGGTAAAAGAAAAGTTCTAATTAAAAATATCCATTAATTTATTTTTATGTCATATATATAATGTCATCAACATGGTTCAGCCTCACACTTGGGGCCAAGGGGAGGATATAATCAATAAATATTAAAATATTCCCTATAGTTAGGATTTTTTAAAGTGAATCACCCTTAAAAAATCCCCAAACCAAAACAATAGGTTGCACAGGTCACCCATGTCCAGACAAAACATCTCTGCTGCAACTGATGGCTCAGATAAAAGATGAATAATTGCTGGCTCCCCGTAATCAGCACTTCCTGACTGTAATTACAAGTGACATTAACATTCTGCTTGCCCTGAAGGAATCATTTGTTAAATTTAACAGTGAATGAACACACTGTTCACCTTGTTATTTGGGGCAAACTTCCACATGAGGTTGGCAGCCATACTGTGTACTGTGTGCGTATATTGAAGAAAGAGATAAACTAGCTTCAGGAACCACCAATTTTCCCTGGCTTCCTGTTCTGGTGAAGCTCATGCATACAGTGAAGGAGATGTACTGCAGAAAGCGCGAAGGTCATTTGCTACACAAACACGTGAATCCATTGCTGAGCCAGGGTCTCTGGTCTTGGACTATTGCTGTTGTTTCCATCAGAATGGACTGGTCCTATGAAGAGGGCAAGATGTCCGTTTGTCTATGGGAAAAAGTGAGGATCCTCAGGACCCCATTTTGTCTGGCCTCAGTAAAACTAGGTCAGACATAGCAAGATCAGACCAGGCTTTCTGACAGCAGTGAACTGAAAAGCTGGCCTGCTGCGTTCATAGAGTTGTGGTTACTTCTTCCAAGGGCACCATTGAGTGGAGTTCAAATGTATGGAATATTGTAAAGGACATTCATTGGCCAGCAGCTTTGACTGTTAGCTGAAAAACTGGTAGTCTGAGGCAACTCCAGGATTTTGGCAAACTGCTTTTAGGGCCTAGATGAAATGGTGCTTGAAGTGGTAGAAATATGTATGTGCAATGGACACAGTTCAAAAGTTGTTTTGGTCCTTTGACTAGCTGTTTCTGTCTCACTTTTAATTCTATTAAATGTTGTTTCTGCAATCTGAAGTATGAATAAAAGAAATGAAAGCAATTTTCCTGATATTACACAAGTGTTTCATAGAGTCACAGATTTTAAGGCCAAAAGGCATCATAAGATCATCTAGTCCAATGTCAAGTATGATACAGCATGTAGAATTTTACTCACTTACTCCAGTATTGAGACCAGTAACTTGTGTTTGACTAAAGCGTATCTTCCAGAAAGGCACCCAGACTTCCAGAGATGGAGAATCCATCACTTTCCTTGGTAGTTTGTTCCAGTGGCTAATCACCCACACTGTTAAAAATTTGAGCCTTATTTCTAATTTTAATTTGTCTGGCTTTAACCTCCAGCCATTAGTTCCTTTTATGCTTTTCTCTGCTGGTTAAAGAGCCCTTTATTACTCAAATAGCATTAATTTTTTCAGGATAGATGTAAATATAGTAACATAACCATACAGGTTTAAACAAAATGGTTTAACATAGAATCTATGTCACATCCTCTGCTCATTTGAAAAAATAAATGAAAGGCCCTTTGTGAATGTGTCATAAACATATAATTATGACTTGAGATTGCACAAATTTTGGGTTAGAATGTGGTAAATTGAGGAATGGAAGCCTAAACCCTACATGTTCTTGCTATAATCCTTTTTGTTTTAACCTTAACATAAAAGTAATTCATACCATATAGATGCATATATATATATAGTCTCCATTGTTTGTTTTGCATCATTCAACTGTCTGAATTAATATGCTCCAGGCCAGGTCATACATATATCATTTCTGTGTAAGAGAAAATTCTCTGTTTGGGATGAAATAAAATAACCTCTACTTATCACTAAAAAGAATAATTGTCTGGAACGTCTGCTTTTTGGCCCACACTTGTGCGCTGCAAATGAATTATTGTGCTACAGTTACAATAAGCAGAAATGTTTCTGGGTGACAAAACAAACAATGCAACCTATAGATAGTGTGAAATTCCATGTCAGCTCATCATGCTTATCGTTAGTCACTGCAGACGATAAGGGATGATCCATCATTGATATGTATTTATGCTGGTATAACTGAAAATGGTCTTAAAATGCATTTCTTGAAAGTGTTTCATATTGCATGACACTGACTCCCAGATTGCTTTATGCATGTTTTGTATTATTTGTTGAATCAGAGCCAGTTATGAAATATAGGAAAAGGCATGATAAATTTGATTTTGACAGATGATGTCTTTTCCCCTGTTCAGACACCATCAATCAGGAAACCCAGGGAGTTTTCATCATTGCCACAATGGACTCAATGAATTAATGCACACAATTCGTAGAAACTGTGCTGTTCTTTCTGAAAACTGTCTTGCTTCTTCTCCTATTTTGCACATTTTCAAGGGCTTTTATGAATATTTACACCTGGCAAATGACCTTTTTTCCTCATTTAGTATTATCTGAGAACACATTCTTTCTTCACTGATATGTTTTTTAAAAAAACGTAATCTTCAATGCTGTTTTTTTAATGATCTGATGCCAAATGCATGGCTAAGTCTAAGGAGGAAATAAAAGATATTTGGCATTAGACTTCTTGTTACAAAAATCCTACAGTTTGATATTTGGTAGAAAAGCTGGTTGAGTAGTGGGGAAACTTATTTGTGAACATCGCATGGATTCTAAACTGCATTTTGCTTCAATTGTGTTTACAACTCATTTTAATTAACTGTGAATGTTTGTTGAAGTGAAGTTTTATTTATATTGATAGTGGAAGTATATGTTTGAGAAACATCATTATGGAATCTGTAGTTGAAATTCATCTAGTAACAAAACACAATTTGTTTTGGGATGAAACAAAGCTAATTTTGGCAAAAGCGGAAGTAATTTATAAATTAGGTTAGGTCACCCAAAAATGCAAAAATTATTTGTTCAACAACTGCGACAAGTGAACACATTCATAAGAGTAATGAACAATCTGTGAGCAGGGGCCGGGTTGGAAAGGCTAAAGTCTCCAAATAAATTGTTGAGAATTGTTTGCTTAGCTTTATTCGGGTGACTTTCGAACAGAGATCAACGTGAACTAAAACATCAGATGCAAACAACTACAACCACTAAGCCTAACTTGTGATGAATCCTTTTCTCTATACTGGACCAAACCAAAACCATGGATCCAAATATCCCAGATGTTAGGGGAACTTCAGGTCTGGATCAGAATTTTGTGGCTTGGGCCTGTCTCCATTAGCAAATACATGTTATTTACACTTGTTATGCCTTTCAATACACAAGAATAACCATATAATTACATCAATAGAAAGACAAAACAAGAAAGAACAAAAGTAAGGTAGCCATGAGAAAGTGCAGGTTGTATGCCTCCTTTGAAGCATGTTGCATGTGAATAATATCTGCAGCATGGAAGTGGATTTCTCTTCATTTTAAGGTGCAGTACACAGTAAATAGGTTATAATGGAATTTTATGACTCAAATACAAGTTTGTCCCTCTACAAAAATAGCTGTGTGTGAGGTCTTTCACAAATAGCATGGAGGTAATTAAAATAATGAGCTTCTAATGTCAAAAATAAGGACATTAACCCCCCCAGCTTCAACCTGGACACTTTTTAAGCAGACCATCTCAGAGTCACAGGAGGCATTTTTACTCCTAAACAAAGAAGGAAGCATGAAGACAAGAAAAAATCAGTACGATGAAATGGCAAGGCCCAAGAGGTTACTCAAGTCAAACAGCTATCCTTCAGAAAACGGAAATCTAGTCCAACGGAGTCCAATGGAAAAGAACGCAAATTATGGCACATAAAATGTCAACTGGCACATGGCAGATAAAATGTCAAATCCACACCTCTGACAGATGTATCTGTACCAACCTAACTCCCAGTGTAGAAAGTGCTAGGTCAATGGAAGAATTCTTCTGTTGATCTACCTACTACTCCTCGGGCAGGTGAATTGTCTGCACCAATGGGAAACCCATCCCATCGGTGTAGCTCGTGTCTACACTGAAGCTGTGTCGCTGTAGCGTTTTAAGTGTAGACAAGCACAAAGTCCTCGTGGAGCGATCATTAAAAACCTCTGCTCAGTATGTGATGGTGGTCAAATAACTTCAAATTGTTAGGTTAGGTAAATAATTGAAAAGAAAATAACAGCGAAAACATCCTTAATTCCATTATATACATTAATGGTACCTCCTCATGTGTTCAGTTCAGGTCACCCTGTCTCAAAAAAGTCATAGCAGAAATAGAAGGGGGTCAGAAGCAGGTGATGACAATTATTAGCAGCATGGCAATATCTCCATATAAATACAGAGTGAAAAAAATTAGGTCTATTTAGAGAAGAAGCAGTTGTACTGTGTAAGGATCTGTAAGACTAGAATCCAGATCTATAGAGCCTAGGGCAGCAGATGTTCCTACGTTACCACTTAGGAGGCCATGCAAAGCCATCTCTAAGGAATCCTGAAGAGGCCAGAGTGAGATCACTCTGGGGTCCTCTGATTGGCTCATGCTTACTAATTAACCCAGGAGGCTGCCCTAGAAAGTTGTCTGGGCAACGGTACACACTTTTGGCTTGTAGTTGCTGCAGACCTGGCCTCTGACCCCTACTTGCGAACCACTGCCTCATAGCTACCCCTTGACTCTGTGGCACCAGCCCAGTAGTAACTACTGGACCTGACTGCCTATGCCCCAGTCCCTTACTGTCTGGACTGCTTAGCCAGGAAACAGCTAGAAGCACACAAAAATGAATAATACAAAGAAGGCACTCAAAACCTAAGAATAATGGGGCATGCAATAAAATTGAAAGCTGGCAAATTTAAAACATATAAAAGGAAGTATTTCTGTACCATCTAACATGACATCTGTGGAACTGTCTGTCACTAGCTATAATTGAAGATAAGAAAGTAGAAGAATTTTAAAAGCAAAATAGGAGGGCTAGCTCAGTAGTTTGAGCATTGCCCTGCTAAACCTAGGGTTAGGAGTTCAATCCTTGAGGGGGCCATTTAGGGATCTGGGGCAAAAATCTGTCTGGGGATTGGTCCTGCTTTGAGCAGGGGGTTGGACTAAATGACCTCCTGAGGTCCCTTCCAACTCTGATATTCTATGATTTATATGAATATTCACAATTATGTTACATTTGATTAAAAACCAATTAGGTTTATAAACGCTTATGCTTTATGGCAAAGCCAGCCATTAGCTGATGGGGTTTAGGAAGTAACTTTCTCTATGTACAGATTATTCATCATTGTCCATTACAGCTGGGATTGTGAAAGGAATGTAAGGGAATTAGGCATGCAGCTCCCAATGGGAGATGTTCTACTTTGAAAATCTCCCCCACAAAGACTTTTGCACTTTGCATTTGGTACTGGAAACTGTCAGAGACAGGATACTGGGTGAGGTGCACCACTGGTCTGATCTGTCATGACAATCCTATTCCTATTATGTATTTAGAAAAAACAGGATTTGGCAACTTTAGACCTGGGGTGCATGTGTGTGTTGATCCCTTGAGGTAACATCTGAGAGGGGTATCAATGTGTTAATGCCAGGAAGGTTTGGGGCTATACATTCTCCTTTCAAGATTGGGGTCATGCTGACAGACCAATGGGTAAGGAAGGCGGCAAATGCATAAAGGGAAAGAGAGCCAACACAGTGGGGTCCCCAAACATGCAGGGGCCCTGAGCAGATGCAGTTTGGCACAAATCTAAGACCAGTCCTGTATTAAAAGTAAATCTGAGAGTTCTTTCCTTGAGCCATAAAATCAGCATGGTGTGTATTTCATTATTCTAACTGGTATGGGCCAGGAATATCCCAGCAAGGAGAAACAAAGCCTATTGATGCTGAACTCATATAAGCCTCAAATAAAAAAATGGATCTAACATTTGGAAAACTTGCAGACATCTGAAACCACAAGCAACAATTCTCAGATTCCATTGAGTCTGACATACTGGACAAAGCCCTTGAAAATATAGTGTAGGGATTAGGGGACAATCCTACATTGGCAGCAGGATGGACAAGATGACCTAATAGGTTTTTTCCATCTCTAATTTCTATGATCCTATGATCCTATTAATCCCCAACTGCAAGTAAATTCATAGGTAATGCTGAAACACCATCCTCAACTTGCCCTTTGTGTCTTGGCAACGCTGCATACTCATCCTGTTCGGAGACTTCTGCAGTACAGAGGCACTACCGGCTGAGTTAAGTGCATGCTGTCATCTTTAACTCTTGTTTCAATCTAGACTCCCATGTTATATGGACACTTTTTTATGGTTTCATTCCCTACAGACCTTTGTATCAGATTAGTATTAAAAAAAAAATTAAAAAAGGAAATAAACCTGTCACAAATGTCGATCAGTTTAAAAAGAGTTTATCAGAGCCAACCTATTGTTTATGTTATTTTACAATTTGAAATATATTTATTATCTACAACAAGATCCATCTATTTAGTAACATAAACTTTTAGAATAACAATCTCTTGGTTAATTAATGGGAATTTATCAGGGAATGTTTAAAATACATGTTATTTCTACTCAGTGGGAATCATTTTGGTCTAATAAATGGGCACTGGGGTATTTTGTAGAAAAGTGAGGATTTGATTTGATATGATGCAATTTTGGAGGCACTGTTATGTGGACATGTTTTTTATCAACCACAGGGACATTATTTTAGAATACACACACATATAGGTAGATGTTAAAACAGAAAGACTCATCGAATAAGGTACAAAACCCTTTAACTCTGCAACTCCATAGAGTACAGATATCACACTAATGATGAGATTTGGGCCAGAACCACTGGCAATATTTCCAAGACTCTAGATGTGTAATGTATCCATTTTTAGTGGAAATAGATCTTGGATAATCCTCTTCCTATATCGTACTGGTAGTTCAGTGCTATGTAATACGTCTGAAAACACAGTCCTTGACCAAAATTACACAAAGTCCCATATCTATCTTTAATTTTCAAGGCCAAATGTTCCGTTTCAGCCATTGTCCAGATTTGTGGACATCATTTCTTCTTCATGCAAAAGAAAAGTTTCTTCCATTTCGTTAAAATCACAAATCCAGTTGGTACTAGAGGTAAAGCATTAGTCAGATCCAGACAGAAAGAGATACCAACCCAAGAGCTGCTTCTATGTTTTCAAGAATGTATTCTTTACCAAGTTTACTGCATATAACGTCCTGAATTTTAGACCAAAAATTACTGATAATTAGGCAGGAACAAATAATATGTTCAAAGTTTCTGATCTGGCCACATCCTCTGTGACCTGTATGGCTCCCACAAAAATGTCGAGTATTTGGTAAGAAATGCCACACAGTTACTATAATTATTTCCTACTGTAAATATAGGGGAAAGCTGTGGTATCTCAGATACCATTCAATAGGGACTGTTGGTAGATGATACTTTTAAATGGGAAACTGTGTATGTAGTATATAATTGTGATTTTGTTAAATGTATCTTGTGCAGCATATCTTCTGTACAGCTGACCTCTTAATCTTTGACACAATAATTTTTGATAGCAATCCATGGTAAGAGTTCTTACCTGCTCCATATCTGAATGCATGGAATAAGAAATGCTGGTGTGAATGCGTGTGTTACTTTGATAATACATTTTTGTATATTACCATCGATGTGCATTACATTCATGCAAAAAAATTTAAAAATCTCACACTGACTAATTTCTTTTCTTTTTTTGCACTCCAGTGTGACCAGATGGATTAGGAAACAATTCCTAATGAAAAATTCTATATACATAGCACCTTATCATACCAAGACATCTTAGCGCTGTATCATGCCAAGAAGTACACCTCTACCCCGATATAACGCGATGCGATATAACACGAATTCTGATATAACGCGGTAAAGCAGTGCTCCGGGGGGGGGGGGGGGGGCGGGGCTGCGTACTCTGGCGGATCAAAGCAAGTTCGATATAATGAGGTTTCACCTATAATATGGTAAAAAATTTTGGCTGCCGAGGACAGCGTTATATCGAGGTAGGGGTGTACAATTAATAGTTCAGTAACACAGGCCAGATGCTCCCATCCACTGTGCAGCATGGAGGGGAACAAAGAGTAATTCAGGTGTGGTATGAATACCTAGAAAGATAGAATACTTGCTAAATTTGCTATTCAAACAAATTTATCCTCATAATCTCTTATTATCTTCCCCAATTTAAGGATGTGGAAGCTGAGAGCTTGCTCGTTTGCTTTTTTTAAACCAATGTAGCTACACTGACAAAGTTGCCTCAGTCAGTGTAGCTAGACCTGAGAAAAAAACAACCTCCTCCTCAACCTACCAAACCCACCTCCAGTGTAGACAGACCCTAAGGTGGAGAGGTGAAGTGACTTGCCCCGAATTGCACAGAAGGGAGTGGTAGGGACATGTTTGGGATTCAGGACTTCCTGCCATGGGCACTCCTCTTCACCACATAGTTTCAAGGAGTAAAAAGCTTGCAGTAGTGGAACTGGAGCTGTTCATATTCGTCCCCTCTCCCTGAGCCCAAAGAAACTTTCCCATGTGATGTGCATTTGGGACTCTGCAGGTTTTTAAGGGGAAAATGTGTCTGGAACACTGTTAGAGGGGAGCCACTCTGCATAGTCTCCCCTACTAGCAGCTGGTGGATGAGCATGCCTCTCCAAAGCATCAGAGGAGGAGAGAATTTGCTGCTCAGATTCAGAGCATTGCTAGTGCGTGGGTGTGCCCTATCTGTGGACGGGACTGTCACTTGTGCATCGGACTCAGCAGCCGTTAAAGAATCATTGGTTCATACACCATGCTTTGTAAAGAGTGACGGTGCCATTGACCCATTGATCCCAAAGCTTTGCAGTAGTAAGCAGTCATGATGGGAAGCCAGTGGTACTATGGGTCCTAAATGAGTCCTGCTACTTTAAGAGATGGAGAATGTGGGGAGCAGTGAGGTAAAGCTCACTCCCCTGTAGACATCTGAGATCAATAAGGATGGAACCAAATTTTCCCAGAGATTCTTGGGCTCCAGGTAGATCAGATCGTGCACCTTGTCACGTCTACACTTCTCTATGGTGCCAGTTCATATTTGCAGAGTTTAAGAGACATTTTTTTCCTTCTGTTGTTTTTTCTGTAGGGCTATGAGAGCTGGAAGGATTTTCTTCATAAAATGCCTCATGAGCTAACGACTGAAAGCAAAGGGGAAGACAAGGCAAGGCTTCACTCTGTTTTGGTGTAATAAAAAGTAAAAGTGGCAGTACCATGGTGGCCTCTAGGCTGAGTTCCAGAGAGAATGTGCTGACTGAAATCATGGCTGCTGGCTGTGCTATGATTAACTGCTGTGAGAATTGATGGCTCCTGGGCTGAGTCCTTCAACGGTGAGTTTTAGCCAAAGTGAATTTTCACAGTAACTATTCAGCTGCTGAATAATGTGAAGGAAATTTTGTTAGGCCGTTAATGATAGCCATGCTAGTAGGTGCCACAACGTCACCATTAAGTTTGTTGTAGGAGTGGTTATTTTGTTGTTTGCATTTAGAGTCTTTGCACGTAAATCTGCGTTGGCTCTCACTTGGTCACAAGCATCTTAATAAGATGCAGATGGTGCTGCACAAGCAGTCACAGGGATATACAATTCTCTTCAGACATGCAAGAAGAGCTCCCATTTCTGGCACAACATCATAAACCAGAAACCCCAGATCTTTTTTCTGACATTGGTTTTAATTCACATCTAAATCGTAATTACACAGGAAATCTAAATTAATAAGTATGTAGCAGACAAAGGTACTTTTTCTTGTTCAAAAACATTTCACAATTCCATTGGTGGTCAGGTAAAACTGAAAATACCCATAAATGGCATCTCACTGCATCAATCTGACTCTATACAACCACATATAATCTTACAATTCTATGGCACCCTTCAGATAAAAACTCCAGGGTGCCCTGCAATTGCTAGAAGGTAAAATTGGCACAGAAACACACCACATTCCTAAAAGGATCTTATGTAAAACAATATTAAACAGAACAAATAGCAAGTAAATCTGGATTACAGTGGTCCCACTAGTCAGTGTCCTAACCCTCATTTCAACTGGCAATGAAGTCCAAAGCTGGAAAGTCACAAAGGCCCGTGATACCAGGTAATTTTATATATTTCTGTGAGGGGAAAGGCAGAAGTTCTTTATAAGTCTCAATGTATGACCAGGAATACAGCTAAACCTGTATTCAGGATCATCTAAATCTCTGTTTGCCGATTGTTAGGCTACCCAAAATATGTATCTATCTCTTTAGATTGGAAATTCATACAGAAAAGGAAATATTGTTTATCTAAAACTTTGATTATCCAAAAGTTTAGGTTGTCCCTCAGACATTCAGATAATCAGAATTTACCACTGAAGTGTGGTAATGGATAGAAAAGTGACTATATACAAATGACACCTTCTTATTCAATAGAGATGATCTCTGGGCATCTGTGGTGTATCTGCTTGTTTGACTGACAAAAATGAGTTTTCAGTGTTGAAAGCAGCAGAGTCAACAAAGCTACAGAACACTAACTGGATTCTAACTTGAACATAACTAATAGAATTGTCAGTCATGTTCTGATTGCAGAATCTTTAGTATCCAATCAAAATCTATCTCTGTTAGGGTTTTTCTCTAATGCCTTTCACCATATCTCTAAGTGCTTACTGCTGGTGTGGATTTAAGCTAAAAATTCTGTCCAGATTCACCAAAATTGTAGGCCCCTCTGCTCTCTCTTACCAGCTCATCTTCCTAATGGATACTTTCTTCCTCTCCCTCCCCACAAAATGGATTCTTGTCTTCCTCTCACTCTTGCTTCCTTCATCTTTCAGACAAGTGAGACAGCTGAGCCCAGCCGACCAGGTGGCTGGCTGGCTGGCACCATTCACCTGCTGCTCTGACTCATCGCTGCATCTGGACTGCCTCTGATCACAAATCTTGGACCCCAAGAAGGCTTTCCTTAACTACCCCGGCTAGTTATCATGCAAGAGGCAGAACTGCAGCTTGCTTTTTCTGATGCAAGGGACAGTTTGCAGCACTGGCAGCTATAAAAGTAATCTTTTGCCTAGTAAACTGAATAGATTTCATTCAGAAGCCACTGAAAGAATAAACAGAATCTGCATGAAATGGCATTGTTTCAGAGTCACTAATAACTTCACTCAAACCATTAAATAAAGGCAACGCGGTGCAATGATTTGAAATCAGTTCCACGCTATTATTATATTATGTTGTCATGCTAGCAGCACTGTAAATTAAAGTCCTTTATTTTCAAGAACTTATGGCTATCATCCATACATAAAATACTCACTGGGATGATAAAATACTCATCCCAAAGATGATATTTTTCCCATCTCAAATTCTAACTAAATTTGAGTTAGCTATTTTTGAGATATCTGAGCATTAACAACTGCGGGTCCAATAGTCCCTATGCAAGATTATTCCAGCACTGAAGATGTGTCACCCCACAAGTTTTCATTCAGTTTCCTTCTTTTTCTTTCCCTGGGTGTGATACAGAGTTTATCTGTGGAAGTAGCAGTGAGATCAGCTCCTGAAACCCCAGGATTCTCCTAAAAACATGCAGCTCCTTGAGTCCTCAGCGCCTCCACACTGCCATTAGCCTCCCCCTGCCAATGTCCCTGGCTCCAGGCAGCATGGCTGGTAGAACTATACTGCCAAGAACTTTGCCACATGCTACTACCCCTGCAACTCAAGTCCATTCCTGCTGTGTGTGTGTTTGGGGGTTGGAGGGGAGCAGGGCCGGCTCCAGGCACCAGTGGAGGAAGCACATGCCTGGGACGGCACGTGCTAAGGGGCGGCATTCTGTCCATTCTTGAGGCGGCACAATATGAGCATTTTTTTTCTCCTTTGGTTCGGGCGGCAGTCTGAGCGGCTTTTTTTTTTTTTTTTT
>NW_020664435.1:32245587-32249632 GCF_002925995.2 Terrapene triunguis
TTTTTTTTTTTTTTTGCTTGGGGCGGCAAAAATGGTAGAGCCGGCCCTGGAGGGGAGTGAAGGGAGTGTAGAGACAGAACATTAACTTATGCCAGTTTTCCTTGTGCTTTTGGGGTTGAAAACTAGCTTTGAAGATCAGCTGCCCTCCAGACCTGACATTTCCTACCTTCATCAAAACTGCAGATGTCAGTCTCCATGGAGGGGGTGTCAGTGGGGCAGGAAAGAAGTGGAAAGTATGCTGTGCAGCTGGCACTCTCCTTCTGTGTCAGATCTGCTGGGTGCTGTTACCCTGTGCTCCTGGAGATAAAAGGAGCAATGAGCCCTGTGTTTTCTCACGAATTAAGAAGATTTTCAGACGCTTTATTTGTGCCTAGATAACTAAAAATTGCTTCTTATGAAAATGTCATAGTTGCCATGCATTGGGCCACACTCAGCTTTTGGAAAGCAGGCATAATTCCACTGAAGTAGGTTGATTTACTCCTGGGATGGATTTGGCCTTTCATTCTTAAAGATGCTTTTGACATGTTTAAAAAATATTTTTATATAATTAAAAGTTATAAATGTTTGAAATGCAGATGCTGCTCATACATAGTATACAGTATTTTACTAGATTTTTAAAGGATATAGCAAGTTGCAAAGGTCTAGGCAGTAAAACTGGGAAAGATGGAAACCCAATTCTACCCTCCTGTACTGTTGTGCAGTGCTTGATTTTGCTGGTGACAGAATTTTAGATTATTACTACCAATGAAGAATGTTGCTGTGTTTAGTCCTATTTAATTTAGTCTGCTTGCCTAAGGTATTGATAGACCGCCAAGCACTGTAATATCTCGGTGCTGAAATACAATAAAAGAGAGGGCAGAATGTGTAATTAAAGTGGGTCCACTCTTGCCTTCCTAGGCTTGTCCTTCTAAAAAAATTACTTTAGAATTATTTGGGTGCCACCATTGGAGTTCAAGGAACGTCTGAGTTACTTGTTAGCTATAGAAGGACTCAGGGACTCATGTGCTTTCTAAACTGCAGCCAGCCAATAGAAGCCAATGTGCGTGTGTGCACAGGGCCGGCCCACAACATTTTGGCATCTGAGGTGGGGAGCTCAAATGATGCCCCCTCACTTGGGCCAAAACTTTGAAAGGTCTCAATTCTGCCTTCTTCCTGTTCTACTCCTCTCATGGTACTGCTCTGCTACCTACCCCAATAAAGGAGAAGTAACAACTTAAAATGCCTTGTTCAAAAATTTTAAGTTACACTTAACTTTCAAATGCCTGAACAGCAAATGTAACTTTTCTTGTCTGCAGAGTAAACACTGGCATTTTTATCTGTTCGAATAATCAAAGTAGTGCTTTCCATGCTTTCTTGGTTGCAAAGATTTGAACTGCTTCCTGAATATCTGACACTTAAGAGGAAGGCAACCCCAATCTATCCTCATCCACATCCACATCACCTGGCTAATTATGGGAGGGAATACCTTCCTCATCCATGCTCTGATCAGCTGATGCAATGTAACAAGATTTGACAATCCATATCTTGGTCTAAGTACAATCATTTTTACTGCTTATGAAGTTATCCTACCCCATTTCAATTATAATATTTGACTCAATGACATATTGCACTAAGGATTCCACTAGCCTCTAGACAAACTAACTTCCTGCTGGACAAAGTACATTCCTGTCTGGGCCATCAGCAGGGTTCAAACCCTGGATCTAAAGGGCTAAGAGAGTAAGCCTCTATAGCTTGAGAAAAACTCCAATAGCTGGAAACTGTAGTGGGCTCCTAATCTTCCTCTACCACCCATTAGCAGAAGACTAAAAGATTCACAATCCCTTAGTGCGGGTTACGAAAGCAAGTATCTGTCCTGTTAAATTGAGTTCCAAAACCTCAATGCTTTTAGTTAAAATAAAAGCAGTCCTTAACCATTTTATCCCTATTGGGATTCAGGTCAGCTAGTCCCAAGAGTTCAATGGGACATACCAGCTAACTATTCTTATTGCAGACTGCTTTTCTTCTTGTTACAGTTCATAATCTGTTCACTACTAGCAATAATCTGATAAATGCTACAGTAACACTCGATGAAAGGGAATTGCATGAATAACTGATCTAACAGTCTCAGACTCACCAGGGCATATTGGATCCTTCTTCAACAGACCAGTATACACATGAAAACCAATAGCAAGAAAAAACAGTCAAGAAGGATGAAAACTATTTTAAGAAGTGGAATATTTTCTCATTGGTACAGGTGTGTAACTTCTGTTCTTCCCACCCAGGAGTAACACATATGCCTGAAGAGCAGAATAATCACCCTAAAAATTACATTGATCAAATCCCTATTACTTAAATTTGTGGAAGCTTCTTCACTGGAGGTTTTCAAAAGGAGACGGGATAGCCATCTGTCTAGGATGGTTTAGACCAGTGGTGGGCAACCTGCTGCCCACAGGCCGCATGTGGCCCGTCAGGGTAATCCGCTGGTGGGCTGCAAGACAGTTTGTTTACATTGACTATCCGCAGGCATGGCCGCCCACAGCTCCCAGTGGCTGCGGTTTGCCGTTCCCGCATACAACCGCATTTGCTCCAATCCCTCAGACAGAGACAAACACCTACAGGATCTCTATCAAGTGTTCTTAAAGCTACAATATCCACCTGAAGTCACCTACTACAGGACAGGCCCAACAAAGAAAGTAACAGAACTCCACTAGCTATCACCTACAGCCCCCAACTAAAACCTCTCCAGCGCATCATCAAGGATCTACAACCTATCTTGAAGGATGATCCCTCACTCTTACAGACCTTGGGAAACAAGCCAGTCCTCTCTTACAGACAGCCCCCCAACCTGAAGCAAATACTAACCAGCAACTACACACCACACAACAGAAACACTAACCCAGGAACCAGTCCTTGCAACAAACTCCGTTGCCAACTTTGTCCGCATATCTATTCAAGGGACACCATCATAGGACCTAACCACATCAGCCACACCATCAGGGGCTCCTTTATCTGCACATCTACCAATGTGATATATGCCATAATGTGCCAGCAATGCCCTTCTGCCATGTACATTGGCCGAACCGGACAGTCTCTAAGCAAAAGAATAAATGGACACAAATCAGACATCAAGAATTGTAACGTTCAAAAACCAGTAGGAGAGCAATTCAATCTCACTGGACACTCAATAACAGACTTAAAAGTAGCCATTCTTCAACAAAAAAACTTCAAAAACAGACTTCAATGAGAAACTGCAGAACTGGAATTAATTTGCAAACTTGACACCATCAAATTAGACCTGAATAAAGACTGGGAGTGGCTGGGTCGCTACAAAAAGTAATTTTCCCTCTGTTGATACTCACACCTTCTTGTCAACTGTTGGGAATGGGCCACATCCATCCTGATTGAATTGGCCTCGTTAGCACTGACCCCAGGGCTGGCCCACAACATTTTGGCACTTGAGACGGGGAGCTCAAATGACGCCTCCATACCTACTCGCTTGGGCCAAAATTTTGAAAGGTCTCAATTCTGCCTTTGAACTGCTTCCTGCTGAAGGTCCACAGTCTGGGCCAGCTCATGCTCTATTCAGATGGTTGCAAGGCCGACCAACCTCTCCTGTGTCATTGTGGAGCGTAGATGTGTTTTTATTAACTTCAGCTTGGAGAAGCTGCTGTGACGTTGTGCAGTCTATATGGTTTTATAAAAATATAAGTGAATATAATGTAACTGGGATAGTTTCGTGCAGGGGGTCTCTTGTAGGGTATCATTGCGGAGTGCATAGTCTACTGAGTGTGATCATCTGATTTGTATAGATGTACCACTCTTGTGTCTAAAACTACTACGCCACTGTGACGGGTTGGATCACAGAAACCCCCTTGGGAGCTGCCACCCGATGTGCCAAGACTACCCCTGCTTCTGTTTTCCCTGCCAGCTCAGGACCCCAGCACCCTGTCTTGCTGTGTCAGACACTCCTGTCTGACTCCAACACAGACCAAGGGTCCGAATCACTTGTCCCAAAACTGCAAGTTTACCCAAAAACAGCTCACAGGAGTGTGCTTGTCTTTAGCAC
>NW_020664435.1:32249642-32378242 GCF_002925995.2 Terrapene triunguis
TATTCACTTATATTTTTATAAAACCATATAGACTGCACAACGTCACAGCTGCGTTCTCCACTGGCAACTGTTACAGGAAGTGTTAGAAGTATGTGCAGAGCAACAAAAGCATTTGGAAAGAGGGTGGTCATCTTATTTGTGCACACATATTCCAGAACAGCCTTTGGAGTTGATCCTCCTGAAATGTATCTTGAAAGGGCTTTCAGTTCATCACCTAAATCACTCACATCAATATCGTGCATGTCATCATGTATCAACCCTGTCTTTAGTGCCCTGCATTGCTGGTGTAGGTCTTCTTCAGGTATAGTGAGGAGTTTTGGAATATCATACAACTTCCCAAATATACTGTTGTGTTCCTTGAGCTGCATGAAACGTTCTTCAACTGACTGTATTGCACAAACTAGCACCTGGTTAAAGAATTCAACTTTGAATTGTTGTTTGTGATCTCTTATGGGATTATTCCGTGCCTCATAATCAAAATGTCTTCTTCTTCGGTGACTCTTGTATTCTTGAACGGGTGGGAAAATAGCTTCAGTGTGAAGTTCCTTTGCCAACTTCTGTGCACTCTTCAGAACATTTTGAAATCCCTCATCTGACTGGTAAGACTGTAGGTATGACTTTGCTTTGTCCAGTTGTTCCATTGCTCCAGATATATCAAGGTCAACACCTTGGAGTCATAGACTCATAGACTTTAAGGTCAGAAGGGACCATTATGATCATCTAGTCTGACCTCCTGCACAACGCAGGCCACAGAATCTCACCCACCCACTCCTGTAACAACCCCCTAACCTATGTCTGAGTTATTGAAGTCCTCAAATCGTGTTTAAAGACCTCAGGGTGCAGAGAATCCTCCAGCAAGTGACCCGTGCCCCACGCTGCAGAGGAAGGTGAAAAGTCTCTTGCTTACAACATTTATTTCAAACAGTATGTCATGCCACAACACTAAGCCACACAGAAATTTGAAGTTATATATGTTTCTGGTGATTCCATTTCCCTCTGCCACTGTTCTCCCACAAACAGTTCCTGTCATAGCATTATCCTCCATAATGGCAACTATGGCATCATCTATCTTCCGAATTTGATGTTTGATAGGCTTTATCATCTCCACTTGACTTTCTCATCGTGTGGCACTCAGTGGTTTCCGTGTCAGAGAGGATGTTCCCAGATGTTGCTTCAAAATTTGCCATCGATGAGTTGATGCAGAGAAAAATACATAGATGCTTTGAATTACATTAAAAAATTCAGCAGCCTCACTAGAAACTGATGCTGCATCACTGACCACCAAGTTCACTGAATGAGAACTGCATGGGACAAAAAAAGCTTGAGGGTTTAACTCTCGGATCCGTGTCTGCACTCCTCTGTTCTTTCCTCTCATGTTGGCACCATTATCATAGCCCTGACCTCTCATGTCAGCTATCGCAATTTCCGTATCTTCCAGCTTTTTAAGAAGCACATTTGTCATACCAGCTCCTGTAGTATCATCAATGGCAATAAATTCTAGAAAATGCTCTCTGACAGTCACCATTGGAGGGACATTTTCACTAGGTTCTGTTTTTGTTACAAAACGCACCATTAAAGTCATTTGTTCCATATGGCTGATGTCAGGGGTGCAGTCCAAAATAACAAAGTAGTACCTTGTTGACTTCAGATCTGTCACAATCTTCTGTTTGACTTTTGTTGTCAGTAACTGTATAATCTCATTTTGAATTGTTTTTCCAAGGTAGTGGTGTGTGTACATTTCTTGGGTGGTGACTCTTCTTAGATGCTCCTGGAGTACAGCATAAAACAGCCATCAGCTCCACAATTTTAAGGAAGTTTCCATTGTTTGGCACATACAGCTGATCTGAAGTGCTAGGTTTTGGGTAGCAAGCATTCTCACAATGGCAATGAGCCTTTTCAGAACATTTTGCCAGTAAAGAGACTCTGATGCAATCTTCTCTTGATGCTGATCATCTATGGTGGCCTTTAACCTTAGTCTCATCTCAGGCTCTTCCCACCTATGGAATGCTCTCTGGTGATTTTCTGCCTTCTCATGGCATGCCAGATTTCTAGCCAGATTTTTCCAGTCCTCTGTTCCTGTAGAACCCAATGTGGCTGGAACATTAGACTGGAAGAGTTTGCAACAAAAACAGTATGCAGCATTTTGAGTACATAAGCCATAGCCCCTCCATTGGGAATTTCACGCCAGTAATGTGTTGGATGGAAACTTCTGTTTTCATTGTCTTTGGGGAACATGAAGTTTTTCACTTGCTGTGGCCCATGAAGTACAAGGAAGTCCCTCAGGCTACTGTTCAAGTGGGTCCACCCTCCTGGATCATCTAGATTTAAGGAACTAAACTCAGCAGCAGCTGTTTCTTGCGCCTCCACCATACTCTTCTCTGATCTACACTTTTCTTCAGGAATGTACATGGTTACATGCATTTGAGATGGGGATATGGATGCTGCAATAGCTGCCAGGTCACCTGCACTCTGACTAACTGGAAGATCAGGCATCTCCTCACCATTCACATCTTCACTGGGGCCGGAAGGCTCACTGTGAACATTTGTGTCTATGTATCTCAGGAGAGCTCCTTCCTGCTTAGATAGAAAAGCTTCCTTTACTTTCTTTCTTTTTCTGAATGCTGCCCTAGAGGGGCGTTTTCTTCTTTCACTCATGACTGCTGTTCTGTGCCAGCTATAGTGGCTCTCAACACTCAATTGAAGGGGACAAATAAGCAGGCTGGTAGCAGGGCCTGAGTGAGGGAAGATATCAGCATCTTAAGGGCCTAACTGGCTCCTACTACTTCAGTTGACTGCCTGTTCTCCTCAAGTGGGTTCATGGGGAAGCAGCAGGAAACAGGAAGCTCCCTGAGAAGCTGGTGTTAATCAGTCAAGGCTCCTGGGGGTGCTAGGGAGGTACATAAGAGGCTCTTCTTCCTCTCTCTCCCTGCAGCTCCTGCTGCTTTCTGTTATTCCCTCTCACCTTTTCTCCTGCCTGCCTGTTATGTCTCTTGTGCCCTCCTTCCTCCAGCACAGCACTCCACCATCTCTGTGCATCTAGAGCAGAGAGAATACATATGCACCAGCAGCAGACACAGTTTTCTACACTCTGGGTCCTAGTGGCACCCCCCCACAGTCTGGCACCTGAGGCGGCCACCTCAGTTCGCCTCATGGTAAGGCCAGCCCTGTGTGTGCATGCAGTCTTGCACGGCTTGATGCAGCTCGCACTGAAGTCAAAGTAAATGGCAGTAGTTCTTTTGACTTCAGTGGAAGTTTTATCAAGCATAGTGGCCAATCATGACCTCACTAATTTCATTGGCAAAAATGCCTATTGGCAACAACAAAATTGGGGTTGGACCTAAAATGATCGACAATAATAACTGTTAATAACTTTGGTTAATTGTCTTGAAAGTAGGCCATTTTGCAGGCCAAATCAACAAGACCTAAGCCAAAGTTATATAGGGATCTAAAATAAGGCTTTATAAAGGAAATTGTATTTAACCTTAACTATGGAGCAGCCAAAGCGTCTCCAGGAAACAATCCTGAATATGCAGGAGACGGTCCCATATGACCCAGTTTATTGTGTCTCTAATTTGTAATAATCTATTCACCATTTAATAAAACCATCAAGCAACAAACTTTTGCTAGTTTCACTTTATGTGTTAGGTCAAATTTATCATGCAGCTCTAATGCTGACCTCCTACTGTGTTTTGCACAGCAATCTGAACCAGGATGTTAATCTTGGCTTAGAGTTGTGGCATGATGCAGGAGGATGGCACACTGAGGCTTTGGGTTACGAATGCCCTGGCACAGGTCAGTCAGCCAACATACAAGTTGGAACATACAGACATTACAGACTGCAATTTGTTAGTTGGTATTTTCTTTATATTGTCAGTCAATGCTGATAATAAAAACTTTGCCAAAATGTCATTCCAGTTTCCATAAAATTATTTCATTTTGAAGCTATGCTTCATTAAAGGCTATTTTGCTATTAGCATTAAGATTCTCTGCATCTGTAAATTGACTCTGGCTTCAGGTTGGTCACAGACAATTTAATAAGATTCAGATGGTGTACAAGCTATCAGAGGGATATAAAATTCTTCAGACATGCAATAATAGCTCCTGTTCCTGGCACAGTATAATATCAGCAAACTCCAGTTCCGCTTTCTGTTTACTGTAGATGGTTTTGATTCACAGCTAAATTGAAATTACACAGGATATCAAAATATTCCAACTTAAAGGTATGTGACAGAGAGTCTCTTTCACTCTTCCAAGAGCGTTTTATAAATCAGTGGAATGAAGGAGTTTTGCAGCTGGTAGAGCACATTAAAAATTCCAGAGAAAGAAAAATATATGGTAGGAAAAGAAGCCAACATAAAAAAAAAAGAGAGAGAGAGAGAGAGACTAATTCCCATTGACAACTCTTATTCAGAAAATAAGTATATTTAGCATAAGGAACCATAATTGAACATACTCTGATTACCTATTGTTTAACATGTTCTGAAAATGGAGAAGTAAACAACAGTGGATGGAACTGTTGCATTCTTAACCATTTTGTCAATAACTCTATTGAAACTTTTACTGGAATTTCCACATACAAATGCAGTTTCTGATCCCTAAAGTTAGGAATTGGTCCTGTAGATTTCCATGTTGGTGTATGTGTTTGGTGTGAGTAGTTATGCATACACACACATATACATATGCACATAGGTCTGTGTATGTATTTGAAACATGCAAAGTGTAAATAAAAAATTAGGTTCTTGGGAATATACTCATTGTACTCTATTTTGCTGTCTGCAGAGGATATGATTCTTTTGGCTTGAAAATCTGGCATGGTGACAATAAATTTGCAGACTGGACATCAGCCAACTTTTCCATCTATTATATTTTGTTTAGTTTGCTCAGTGTTATTGGCAATGGCTCCAATATATCACCATCCCTTCATTCTCAGGGTTTTTGAAAACTTAAAATATCTGAATATATGTGAAATTTAGATAGCTGTCAGAATGATAAAAACTCCAACAACTAAACAAAACAAATAAATGCTGGCAGAAAGTAAATGTTCTCTCAACTATGTTTTTTCGGATCATCATGATTGCAAAAGAATTATTTGCCAATGAATATATGGATGCTGTAAAAGGATTTTACAAAGACAGGTTACCCTCTAACTAAGCTCACTGTCTCTGCAGTTGGTAAATGCTCCATGTCCTAATTTCTGAGCTGTTCTCAAACTCACTAATTAATTCTACAACTCATATTCAGTAATTACCATTATCATATTTTTTAAACAGCAGAAGGGTTTAAATTCCACTGAAACCTGGCTTTTTCCTCTCTCTCTCCAAACAGTGAAAAGCTGTTGAATAAGCACAATCTATTTCTTATCTTTCAGGAGCTCAGGCTGGTTCACAATATAAGCAGCTAAGCTGAAAGATTTAATTCATCCTGTTCATTAAAATTCAAATAATTATAAAGCCACAGATGTTAACTTTTCTGTTATTACAATACAGCTGGCAAATAGAGACCATTGCACCAGTTGGGAGAGTTAAAACCTCATCTTTGGTGGTCAGATAATTTTATTTAACAGTTTAGCAGACATTTTAATCAATACTTCTGAGAAATCTCCTTTATGAAATTATTATAATGTGTAATTGATTTATAAATTCTTTTTGTGAGTCTCAAGATATTTAACAGGATTATATACTACTTACAGATAGAGATCAATTCAAATGTTTGTGGGTGTGATTCTTACATTCTTTTAAAGTGCTAGGCACAATTCAGCATGGACAGGAATACATACTTAAGACATGAATCTGCAATGCTTCTGGTGAGTAGCACTTACTTATGTAAGTAGTCCCAATGGCTTCAATGGGAGTGCTTGAATGAGCAATACTCCTGATGGAGCACGGATGCAGAACTGGGCCTATAACATCTGCTGAGACGTTTTCAGTTTCTTCTCTTACTTTTCACTCTATTTAAACCCCATTGAAACTTCTTTTCTCGCCACTTACACTTTGTTACACTGCTCAGGATTCAGAGTTTTTCAGGAATAAGCACCGAGAAGGTCAAGTGTATAATTACATGGCTTGTAGCTGTCTACCTTGAAAATGAAATGTTTTCACAAAGGAATTTGCTTAATAGCACCTGCCATGGTTGCCAGTCAGAAACATTCTGACCAGGCACTAATTTCTAGTCACAAAATGAATGTCTGTCCTATGGGAGACTCCCATTAACTTCAGTGGGCTTCAAAAAGCCCTATCTGCATTTCAACATACAGGGAATGCAGTCTTGGCTGATTTTTTTTAATTAACAAAACACTTTTGCTTTAGGTGTATGCCAGAAAATGGACCCAAGTACTTAGAAGATTTTACAAGCAAGTGTGAAACAGTAAGACAAAGGAAGGGCTTGTGTTTGTAACATTGTCAGTCTTGTCCCTTTTACAAGCAATACGTTCACACTGCAATTAGCGTTGAAAAAAAAAATCTAATTGACCACTACATGTCACCATTGCTCCACACAGACACATCACATTTTAAAACTATGTGTTGTCTGGAACAATATTTTGGGTGGTGGTAGAGAATGAATCTTTAAAAAAGGTCTTTTGGACAAAAGAGCTTAGGTGGTTTGGCAACTTTAAATGCTTCTTCCCCTTTGGTCAGAAATACTAGTAATGCTGCTAGAATGAAATAGTATTGTCTGATTCCAGCACCAGGAACCCTGAGAGAAACTCTGCTTTGTTAATTAACTGTTGAAGGGACCTATTCTTAATGCATGGGTGTGACTCCAATTAAGGTGCACAAGAGCATTAGGAAAGAATATGCTGGCAATAAAATCAGAAATTTCTAGTGTCACCTTTGTGCCACCCCTAAATGAATAATTCTCCTCCAGCCCTTTATATTAAGTGATTAGGAAGGGTTAAATAAGCACGATTTCCATGAAAATTTATTAGGCATTAATGTTTTCTACTTACTTTTCTTCTGCTGTATTGAATGCCCTTGCGATAGAAAAGAAAGAACAAACATCAAAAGTACCTTTTAACTTCACAATTCTTTCTAAATTTCTTTAAACTTATAGGCTATACTGCTGGCTTTCAAACTTCAAAGCATACAGAGTGATCAGGGTCAGACTGAAAAATTATTTCTTACACTTTAATAAAATATGCATGTGAATTGTGTGACCTGTCAGAGAAATTATTTGTGTTAATGTAACATTGTAACATTAATTACACACTTTAAATTTTTTTCTTTGTTGCTTCTTTACTAGTAAGTACCGTACAAGTGCTAAAATTTGCTTTGGAACATATGGTACATTTCACTAAAGTTTAAATTGTTTCCGGATTGAATTGTTGTTGGATGAAAACAACACCCTCTTTCTTGTGGAATTTGGAACGGGGGAAGGTAACTGAGTGCTGTTGCCTTCAACTCAGAGGATTAATGATGGATCTCTTTCCAACTCCCAAAATTTTGTAAGTCTTGTGTGTGTGGCAAACATGTGTATTGATTATTCCATATATGCCTACTGCAAATGAATCATGAAACATCTGGTTCTAGCTATTGTTGGAGACAGGATACTGGATCAGATGGATTATTCATCTGATCCAGTATGGCAATTCCTATGTTCCTATATATATATATATCTACACACATAGTACACATACTAACACAGAGAAATATATTGAAATTTACAGCAGTGACCTGAGGCCAGATATTATTCATATAAAGATCTAATCCTTTATAGAAATGTTCTAAGTTATTTGCTCCAACAATGTCATGTGGCAATGAATTCCACAATTCAAATATAAACTATCTAAAAAGGAAGTCTGGCTTTTGTTTAGTTGAGAGTGAGCACATACTTGCTGCATGATCTTGTTGAATTATTTCACCTCCCTGTGTTTCAGTCTCCCCATTGACAAAATAGAGACCTCATTCATTAATGCATGTAAAGTGCTTTGAGATTGTCTGATGGAAGGTGCTATAGAAGTGCAAAGTATTATTTTAATAAGTATTTGCTTTTATCCGTTTTCATTATTTTGCCTTTTAAAATTCCCTCAACTGCTTTTTTGTTCTTGTACTATGGCCCAAGGTAAATTATGGGGAAGGGTAAATAAGAGAGCCCATCTTGCCTTGTCTGTACCATTCATTATGTTATATACATCTATCATATTTCCTCCTATTTTTCCTAGCTAAGTAATCCTAGTCTTTTTAATCTTCTAAAGTGTCTGCCTGCCTAGTATTTCAAAGTTATTGAGTGATAGTCCTACTGGGGTTATATTTTTATTTAAAATTCTTTATATTTTTGTGTCAATGTCAAATGGATCAGTTACACTTAGTTCTCTTTACATTCCTAAAATTGTCATCATTTATAAAATAAATTCAGTGAATAGCGTCAGATTAATAGGGCTGCAAAGTTCTCTAGCAACTAAATAGGTATAGCATGGGCAGTACTACCTTTCCTACACTGCCTCAGGGCATCAACCCTGACCCGCGCATACCACATTCAGTGGCAAGAAGCTCTCCCCACTCCACACTCACTCAGAGTCTTGGCCTCTCTGCTGAGACTGCCTTCAGTAATACCACTTTAGTGCTAATTGGTGTTTGAGTCAAGACCATTTGTCTACTAGAAAATGTATTTGGACCACAGACTTATTTCACAAAACCCCAACAAGCATATAGTAGTGACTTTCACTCAGCTCTGATCTGGACTGGATTTCAGTCAGTATCCTAAATATGAAATAATCCAGAGTGTATTGCTAAATTTTTGAGCCATCCAACCCTTTCTAATGTAATGTTTGAGATGTGGACCCAATCATTTAGGCACTAGACTGAGACCACCATGTATCTGTCACCTACTGCCTTAGAAGCTGGAGCTCGTCATATTCAAAATTCTGGTTTGGAGATGAATTTCAAAAACTCTGTGGGGTCCAAGTAATCTGTGCAGAATGCTGACATCTGAACTTCAGCTTGTACAAAATGGATTCAGATTGTTACAGCAATCCAGAGGGAGCAATAGGGCTGGCCTAAACAGTTCACATAAAATATCATTCAACATGCACCGTCACCCAAAACACAAATGAATCAAACCTGAAGCATTTTTCAGGTATAAACAGTTTAGTTTTATGTTTTCTTACACTTCAACATTTCTTGCAGTTCTCTGGGACTAGAAGCAGAACTACCAAATTTCCACAGGTGTTTATGTGGTATTAGTACCCTGACAGAAGTCAGGAAACATTGGAAGTCCTTGGAGAGCCTTTTGTTATGAGATTTCCCACCTAATTTCTAGAAAGTTTTGGAAAAGTTCTATGAGCTTTGGGTAAATGTCCAGGTTTTAGGATGCTTGTCTGAAAAGAACTGAACTGCCAAATCTTTTCAGGTTCAATAATTGCAATAACAACTTCCAGATAAAATAACTCCATTCATTGCCAATTGTACTTTTGTGACATTTCAGCACCTTCACTTACCATATACTTTTCACAGGTCTGGATTTGACTGCTTGGTATTATACTCTATCAGACAGCACTGAGGACCACCACTAACAGGAAATACCTTGTCTTAAATGACAGTTTAAAACTATCTTCATGTGGTTTCTGGTTCAAGGGATGTAGTATGTCCTGGAGCACTAAGCACAGGGTAGGAAGACTGGCAGTCCTGTGTTCTAATCCTAGCTCTGCCACTGACTTTCTGCATGGCCTTGGGTAACTCACTTTAGTTTCCTGCCTCAGTTTCCCCATCATTAACATAGGAAATGATAATGCTTGTGAGGTTTAGTCAATATTTGTACACTGCTTTGAATGTGCAAAGGGATATACAAATGTTAAATATAAAGTCTCATTCTCTTCTCTTCCTGGCAGAGAGTCCTTAGGGATGGAAAGTCTACCAGACTTGGAAGAGGGTTGTGGCATTAGGTACCTACAACCTTAGTTCCACCAGGGCATTTCTAGGTGGTGAGGACAATTCAAAAAGTAGTTATTGCCGACTGGTGAGAGGAGTAACCAGGACACACGCTGATTCAGCATATTCCATTGGTGGCCTTCACTAGCAGGGCTCTTGTAAAGCCTCCAATGTGAACTATAGCTGCCTTTAACTGGCAGAACCTATGGGCCTGGTGGTAATGAAAACATCACCCACCCTCCCTGGGAGTGAGTCCCCTTGAAGTGCAAGAGGTCAGGCTGGTGCCAAGAGATGCAGCTTGCACCGCCTGAACCATTATGGTGAATTTAACCAATACTGTCTAGTAGACAATTGCTATTTTGATGTTACCTTGGTTTCAGTGTAACAACCAAAAATGTTCTTCTCCTTTTTTGCTTTTCACTCTCAGAATCTCTTAGAAACACAGACTTCACATACTAACAACTGCCAAGCCCAATGAATAGTAAAAAAACCCATATTTTATTTACTTAATTTCACTTTTCAAAACCCCTTTATTTAAAAAAAAATGTTTTGTCAGCAGCAGAATTTGTGACTGATGATCAAAGATTAATAACATTAATAAACTGATAAAATGACATTATTTTTTCTTGCTATAGAAAAGTAGATTATTAGGTCCCAAATTCTCAAAGGAATTTAGGCTCCCAACTTTCAATAGATGTTAGGGGAGCCTAAATACCTTTGCGAGTCTGGGCCTTAGTAATTAGGTAATAGCTGTGTTAATTTTCACATCTGGCAAATACTATCCTCAGTGGATAGGGGCTGATCTGGTAGTCCAGAGACCTGGGTTTTACTTCTTATCAATGGCAGAACTATTAGGTGGGGGTGGAGGGATTGCCACCCCCGGCAGCCTTTTGGTGTCTGTGTGGCACTTTTTTAAGCATACTATCCAGTTGACAAAAGGAGGTGTCCAATATGAACAGTTCCTCCTTCACTCACCCAGCAGTGGTCACTCCTGTTCCATGGGGTTGGGCCCACCTCCCAACTCCAGGCATTATGACCTGGTGCAAAGGGTCACATGGTGCTGCATAATGTTGCAATACCATTAACTCAAATTTGACCCAGTTGCCCCTCCATCATGATGGAGGACTGGCTGGGCCAACTGAATGTGCCAGGTCGCAATGGGGAGCCAGGCATTTGGCTGATCCATGGAGTAGCATTAGCAGGTGGAATACGTGAGAACTACGTCAACCAGTCCTAGCTGTGGGATTGGGGATCCAGTTGTGACAATAGATGTGTATGGTGTAATAATATTGATAACTGACTGTGATGAAGCAGAGAAACTGCATGCCAGCATGGTAGGGGTTAAAGAGAGCCTTTGGGCCCAGCTAGTCTCACTCCGTTATGTTTGAATCCAATGCCAGATTGGTGGGGGGTGGGCGGGAGAGAAAAGGAGAGCGCCTGGCTCAGTTGAGGGCTGACTATTGAGGAAGTAGGAGCTAGTTGCTTCTCTTCCTGAGAGGAAGGGTGAGTAGCCTGCCAGCCAAGGCTGCTACCAGGAACTAAGTGCTGTCTCCATGGCAAGGAAGACTGGGGAGTCGACGGGGAGCGTGTTCAGGGATCGATTTATCCGCGTCTACACGAGATGCGATAAATCGATCCCTGATAGATCGGCGGGTAGTGAAGACCTACCCCTAGGAGCTGGATAACTGAAGCCCAGAGACATTGTGGGGCTTGGCTTCACCAAACTTGTGACTGCCCCTCTGAAGGAGCCTGGGACCATGGCAGGGTGCTGCCCAAGGTCCATGAAGGGGCACTACTGGAGGCAAGCCACCCTAGTGATTTGGACTTTCGGGGCCATGCCCCAAACTGAAAGGACAGTGGTAGGAAGTAGCCCAGGGAGTGCATTTAGACTCCCTGCTGGGAGGGTCCCCTGTTCAGGGGTTGGCTCGCACAGAGCCCTGGGCTGGGACCTGGTGGAGAGGGAGGGGCTGGGTCCCCCTCACCTAAGAGATTGAGGCACCTCGACCTATGTACATTTCATTAGTAGTGCTGAATGTTTACAATAGACATGTAACAAAGCTGAAATACCAGAGATGAGAACAAATGTCCGTATAAGAAAAAAAATTGGTCAGATAAAGAACACTCAATGTAAAAGAACATTTAAAGCTGGCAGTTCAACCTTGTTGAGAAGAGGTGTCAGCACTGGGTAATTTTCCTAATGGAGAAAAGAAGGTAGGGCTGTGTGTGTGGTGGGGATGGGGGGAAATGATAAAGACCTGAATATATAAAGAAGCAAAACCCAGTCCGAACCCTATTGAAGCTGAGGTTTTTGCTAACCCCAAGCCTTACCATTCACAAATTCATAAAAGGTTACCAGTTTAAGATATATATGGGTCATATTCTCAGCTGGTGTGAAGTGGAATAGCTCCAGTGACTTCATTTTCACACCAATTTATCCGAGCTGAGGATCTGACCAAAACTCACAATGGTAACTTGTTAGTGGAATCTTGAAAACGAAAATATACTCTGATGCAGGGCTCTTTGCAGTTAGCAAGATTCATGATTTAAGCTTTTGATTAAACAGAAAAAGATGGATAAAAGTGCTTCTTTGTCCACAGCAGCAAAGTGCACCGGCCCCGCTAATTGCATGCAAGCCGGACAGAGTGATATATATTCACTAGACGTTTCTTTTTCTGTGTAAGAGTCTGAGCACTTAAACAAGGAACACATTTTTCTTGTCAAATTCTGAAAATTCAACACCTCCATGTTACTCCCACAAACCCAAGTATTTATGTTTCCCATTAAAAAAATAAGCTGTTCAGGGTCTCATACATTTTAGACAATCCCCTTCCCTTAGTTACCATTGCCCAGCACATGCAACTCAACCTCTTTCTTGGCCCACTGGGTTTTACTGGCTTTCAGGCATGCAAACATCTAAACTTCATATATTGGAGAAGTGAAATCTTATTTCCAGTCAGTTCTTGCATATAACCCATTTGTTTCTGTTTTTTTATTAGGTTGAAGTGTTCTCACAATGACCTGCCTTGCATAATAAGCCAGATTCTGCAAGATGCTGAGTGGCCTAAATTCCCAGTGAAATAAATCTATGGAAAATAGGAACTCTCAGCACTTTGCAGGAGGTATTCAGCATTGGGCATTATGTGACCATGAAGAGGTAATGAAGATACAACCTTAATTAACAGGATAGGTGTCAATTTTAAGACTATTGTTGCATTGCAAGCATTGTAATCTCTAATACAGTTGAAACAGAGCAAAACAATGTAGGACTTTTTCTTCCTTATACATCTATAAGATACATCTATATTCTCCTTTGGGATCTTTTAAATCTCAAGGGATAAATGATTAACATTTTTATTCAATGAAACTATGAGTAGCCAATAAGGCTGTCGGATTTCATTAGGGACAACTGAGAAATATCGTATTAACATATAAAATAACTTAATTGTTTCCACATTCAATGGGAAAAAAAGTATTGTAACCAAAATAGAAACTAGTCACAATCTCCAATACTACATGTATGGGTTAAAAATAGAAAAGAAAATGATATGTTTTAACTTCAAGATAAATATTCCTACTTTATGAATGCTATTAAAGTGTATCCCCATCTGGAAAAACTGAACCAGATCTAAAAAACTGCCTTTTTTGCACTCCCTAAATCTTTTTGTTAAATTGACCCATATGTCATCATTTTTTACCTCCATGCAGTAATTAACCACTCTGCAAGTCACCACAAGTAAGCCAGAAATGAATCACACAGAGAAAAAAAAAATACTGTAGCATCAATAGGGTTTAATCCAAGGAAAGCAAACCTATGCTGCTACTCTCTTGTGCTTGTCAAGCACAAATGTCATGAAATTTTCAGCAGCTTCCCATGTCCTGCATAACAATTTTGGTTGCAGAAGCTGCAAAGCCTGAATCAAAAGGAGAGACTAAAATGAATAGAACTGCCCTTGAACTCACCTTAAATAGTTTACATTTGTTATCCACGCAAAGCGAAGCATACTTGCTGGCTTGCATGTGAAACTTTTTCCAGTGCCTTGCTTAAAATGATGAGAAAATATGCAAATAAGATTAAGCATCTTGCAGTGCATTTGATCATATCTGCTAACATCTTAGGGGTGGAAGAAATATGAGGAATGGTGTCATCGAGTTTTCCCTCTCTTTTTTGTTAACCAGCAGAATGTCTACTTACAGAGAAACAAGGTGAGAGAGGTAATATCTTTTATTGGACCAACTTCTGTGGGTGAGAGAGACAAGTTGGTGCAATAAAAGATATTACCTCACCAACCTTGTCTCTCTAATATTGCAGGACCAACATGGCTACAACTACACTTCATACAGAGCTCCTTTCACTTATGCTGGTGCAAACTGGCTATAAATCTATTCAAGTCAACAGAATTATTCTAATATAGGGCCAATGTAGGTGAGAAAGTCAGTCCTATACAATTTAAGCTGGTGAATATAGTTGTGTCTAGAACATGTGTTCTAATCTTTGTCCCTCAGGCACAGTGCTCAGAGAGCTGGAGGGGCACACATCTTATCAATGTACAGCTACAAATCTTTCAGTAAATCTATAGTAACCTAATAGCATGTGCTTTGTTTAAAGGAATACACTGCAATATTTTCACCCCACATGTGACCTATACCACCATTTAAGTCACTGCTGGATTTGCCTTCGTGAGTTTCATGTAATTTTACCTCATTACAATAACGGAAGAATAAGCTACTCATTACTAAACATTCATTTATAAACAGCTGATCTAAAAGAGGTTTGAATGTGTTTGTGTGTACATATCTCTAAATCCGGGAATAAATATATTATTGTAATTGGATCTGTTATCATCTTTTAGAAATCACAAGAAAATATATTAATATGAATAAACCTCTCAACCTACTGGAATCTAAATGTGCAACCCAATTTGGGAAGAGGACACAAGATGTGGGAGTCACAAAAACACAGTGCAGCTTTAAACAACCTAGAAATAATTTATTTAGAAAAAAAATGTCTCTAGCTGAATTTGAGTGGGTGATTATGAGGTAACAATTTAGTATGACAAAAGCGAGATATTACCAGGTTGGTTTGGGATGGAATTATTTTGGAGCGGGATTCTGATCTTAATTACACTGGTAGAAATCAAGAGTAACTCTATTGACCTGAATGAAATGAATCCAAAATAATTATACAACAGTAACTAAAGTCAGATTTTGACCCTGGCACTCTAATCTGAGGTGTGTGTCTCCCCTAACGAGGGACAGTTGAAAGGTATTTGAATATGGATTTTAATCAGAACAACCCCATGTGAATGCTATATGCTGGTATGTATATAGTTATGGTCCAAAAAGTATGCCTATACCTTGTGACTATGGAAACTAATTAGGAAACTCTTGTGTATGCATAAGCATAAATCCTGTGGGGAAAAAAATAAAAATTAAAGTTATCACAAAAGATTTTCTAAATAGAAGGAATATATCTCCACTCACTCTCTATAGGAGCTGAGTGAAGAGTCAGTGCTGTATTCCAAGATCTGTTGCACAGTTCTACATAAGACCTTATTGCAGCCTTGGGCAATTAGTACAATAACCTGTTGTCCCAGAAACTGAACACTATACAGTAGTTGTCAGCATTCTTTGGAAGAAAGAAAAATATAAGTTCTTAGCCATTATGTGTGGGGCAAGTGATGTTAGCCATTGTCTGGATTATGGAGAGCTAAATTTGTCAATTTTGAAAAGAAAGGGACATAAGACAGGAAAGGAGCGCAGGACTAGCTGAAAGAGCACATATGAGAGTCTCCCTCATTTTGTTTTCTTTTTCCTTCTCCCTTTCTTCTCCCTCATATCTTCCTCTCCCTTTCTTATCCTTGCCCCTTTAATACCTCTTTATTACTTATTTTCTTCTCCCTCCTTTTACTCTTCCTTCCCTTCTTTCCTCTTTCTAAATTTCCTTTCCTCCTTCTAGGTTTCCATTATATTTCCTTTTCTATATTCCCCTCTTTCTTAAAAAGAAAAGGCTACTGTTGAATCTAAGTATTCCTGTCACCTGTCTTGCTGCTACTGCTGGTCTTTTAGCCAGTTTTCATACTGAACTGGCACTTGCTGGAGGGAGTGCTGTCTGCTAGGTACTGACAGGAAGTTCTGCTTCAGTGCACCTGTCCATTTAGTATAGCAGGATTAGGGGCAAAGGAGCAAAGGGGAAATACAGCAGCAGGAACACCTGTAGAAACAAAAAATGAGTCGGTCTCCTGAATTGATCTAGAGACAATGGATGAGACTCTGTGCAGCATCTCTAAGAGGTGCAGTACAGAACTCACAGTCCAGCGGTACAGGGAGCTATGGCAGCTATAAGCCACCGGTGTGCCCTCCCAATTCTGGATTGTTCTGTGGCCCTCAGCTCTGTCTGAATTATAGCAGCCTGCTCTCAGGCTGCCCTGTTGGCTGCTGCATTGCATACTGTGGCTTCACCCCCTGACAGGCCCTTCTTGCTCTCCAGCCTCACTGTGGTCCATCCTTATGCCAGGATGTGAAAAGGGGTCTTGGAAGGCGGCCTTATGGCTGTCATCAGAGTTCCTACAGCAGGGGAATCCTTCCCAAGCCAGATCTGGGGCTTTCAGAGCTCCTTTATGCTGATCCAGCCCTTTTATCTGATGTTAAGGGGCTGGAGCAGGGGTGAGAATCTCACCAAATGAAATTGTCATAGTCATGAGGTGAGTTGCACTTTAGACCTTCTTGAGTGTGCCCCTCAGGTGACAGGCCTGGCTTCCTTCACCTCTCTCAAGGGTGGAAGCACTCCAGTTAACCACTCTGGGGCTGGATCTCTGGGTTTTAGCCCCCCAACCCTGCTTCCCAACACAACAGGCCCAACTGGGTTTTGTACTTGTAACTGCCCTATTATTCTGGGAGCCTGTGACAATGGGTGATTAAAGAGACTAAAAAAACAGATTCTTCAGAACAAAGCATTATTTATTTCTTCACCCAAAAGTACATAGCATGCCAAGTGAAGGGGTAAAATAAGAAAAGGCCTGTACACATAATCTTATATTAATCTTTCCTTGCAAGCTTCTATAAGTTCCCTTCCGGCCAGCTAACCTCTCTCTCTGGCCAGGAGAAGCTGACTGCTGCAACTTTTCCCTCTCTCTGTGTGCCTCTGACAACCCTCTCACTCTTCTTCCTGCCTAGTCTTCCCTCTGATCCTGAATTTAGGCCCGGGGAAAAGTAAATCTTGCTAGCCTGGTTGGAGCCAAGCCCGACAGCCTCCTTTGACTTATCCTGCCTGACTGCAAGGAGTTAATATCAAACAGATTAACTGAGGGTCATATGATATTTATAAAAATACACATAACTCCTTCATTCTCCACAAAAACCAATAACCTCTCTCATGCCTCAGCAGGGTGGAATGGCCTCTATAGAACTTTATTTTTCAGCATCACTGGTATGTCTCTGCTGCAAGAATGGCTTTATGTAACTAGTTGCCACTG
The DNA here is from genome assembly GCF_002925995.2 of Terrapene triunguis. Lineage (NCBI taxonomy): Eukaryota > Metazoa > Chordata > Testudines > Emydidae > Terrapene > Terrapene triunguis. The sequence goes on from NW_020664435.1 coordinate 32,266,978, forward strand.
CTGCTTTTCTAGCCTTGCTGCCCCAATGCCTTCAGCCCTCTTTCAGTTCTGAAAGTCAAGGAAAAGCCAGCAGAAAAACAAAGGAAAGGTTTTTTGTCTTATAGCTTAAAATAATTGTTTCACTTAGACCTTGGCAACAACCTCAACCATCAATTTTTTTTTATTATTTCTTTCAATCAAAATTTTTGCCCACAAGTTCTCTAGGAAATGGTTCTATTTGTGACTCGCCCAGCGACACTGCATGACCTTCTGTTATGGTGAATACTCTTTGTACTGAGCGTCTAGTGATGCATACTGAATCACGCTGAGGAGGTCATGTAAACAGTGTTACTTATGGTGATAACAGCACCCAAACTTTCTCATAAACTTCCCACATCTTTTATAATGGGAGTAGCTTAGAAATAGCTTACCAATAATTTGCAGTGTTTTGCAGCTAACATGCTGTATAAGCCAAAACCAAAGATGTATGTGTGTGTGTGTGTGTGTGTGTGTGTGTGTGTGTGGCGGGAGGGGGGAGAATCACTCAAATGAAGCATGGGGTGGTTCCAACTCCCTTCACCCACCATGGATTTTAATTTTCCCAATCTTAAAATTTCCCTTAATCTTCCAATAAATGATTTCATTCAGATAAATTAGTGGCACAGCTAGGGCAGGTTAGAGTAGGCAACCCTCCCCATCCTCCAGGATCTGCCATACATCCGTAAGCTATGGGATAAAGAAAAAAAAGTCTATTAGTACAATTTTTTAAAAAGTTTTATCACAAATCCACAATGCAGTGAGAAGCTATGTTTTGTGTCTTACATAATCATAACATAGCTATTATCCGCTTGATCATCTTGTAGCCAATTCAATGTTGCTGGGATTGTCAACAACATCAGCCAAGAAACAGGAGAAAGACTCTTGGACTCCCAGACGCCCATAGATAGAAAGAGAAAGCAATAGGATAGTTAGAAGCACCATACTGAGAGCTTAATATAAACATATTCAAAGAATGGCAGCAGCTGAGAAAATGGAAAACCAATTGGTTGTATGTGTGTCATCTCTTGGCCCTGGTGCACTAGCTTTGTTTTCTGTGACTCAAGCATATGAGCTGGGCATATACCAAAAATTTTTTTTTCTGTGAATATTTGCTTATGTAAAAATAGAATCAATCTGATCTGTATTCATGCTTCTTTTTGTGTTCACTTTTCACAGATATTCTAGCCAATAGCTTTACTGTGCAGAAATGTGCATGGAAACTGTGAATTGTTATTATTTAACATTTGCATTGTGGCAGTGCCTGAAGGCCACAACCATCTTGGGGCCTGAAAGGGTTAAAACAGCCCTGGGAAAGGGCTACCCAGGGGAGCCAATAGGGTAGGCTGATTGGGAAGACAGGCACAGCTGGGGCCACGCCCAATTAGGAGACAGCTGGCCCTATAAAAGCGCTGTGAGGTAGGCATTGGGGGCAGTCTCTTTCTAGCAGTGGAGAGCAAAGGGCCTAGCTGCCTGGGAGCAGGGTACCAGAGGTAGATTGGTGCTGGGGAAAGGCAAGAGGAGCTGGGGCACTCCAGTCTGGCAACTCCCCAGGTTTCAGGGCTTGTGCAAGGCCTAAAGAAGGTACTGGGGCTGCAGAGGTGTAGTCTGGGGTTAGGCAGAGGCAGCTGGTCCAAACCCCCTTGCCGATGATGAGTGGCCAGGATAGATTGCAGTTTGCCTCAGTGAGTGGGGGCTAGATGATGACTGGCAGTAGCCACTGAGGCAAAGTGGGTGAGAGGGTTGGGGGTTCCCCTGGGAGGGGAGACCCAGTGTGTGGTGGGGTACTGCTAGGGCAGACCCCTGAGGTAAAGGGCACTGGGGTCTGGGAGGGACATGGGGGTCAGTGGCAGGTGCTGGAATCAAGCTAATTCCCAGGACAACCAGCAGGAGGTGCTTCACTACAGGGCCTATTGTGCTGTACACTGTATACACACATAATAAATGACAGTGCCTGTCCTTAAGAGCTTACTCGCTAAAAAATAACATGTGATGGGTGGATGAGACAAACAAGCAAGCTGGTGTGGGGTGGGCTGTGGTGAGGGAGATGGGGTAACAGCTATGATAGGATGTGCACAATTCTTAGTTGGTCTGTAGTAGTGATCACAGCTCTCTACATGCCTACTCTGACACCCTGGCACGCCCTTATTAACCACTGCCAAATAATTAGGATATGTTTTGCACAAAGTATGCCTTGTGAGGTATCATTCTAAAAGTCTTGATCTCCTAGACATTAATATCTCATTGGATTGTGTGTGGTATCATTGTATGTGGAATTATGAAGTGTGGCTATGTATGTGTTACTGAAACATGTTGTGAGGTTGAAAACACCCACAAGCAGCCTTTCAGGTACAACAGTAAAAAGGCCAGACAATGTTAATGGCTTATTGATGCACACAAGCACAAGGATTGCCCCAGGAACTGTGTACAATAAAACTTCTCAGACCAGGACAGGACGGTACTGCTCTGGGGTCCTAAGCTGGGAGGCTGGTGGTCTGCATGTACCTACAGCTGGGTGTGTCCCTACCTGTGTGAATGCTGGTGAAAGTGCAAGCTTGGAAGGCTTTGCAGCTTGTGTCAGGAGCACAGTGTGAGAGGGAGCCCAGGCTGGTGGGTCAAAGGGCTCAGTGGTACCCCAGTTCCAGGTAGCACCCCAGGGGGAACCCGTCCCAGATCACCACATTGTACTTTACTCCATGTGTATTGGAAGAGGTGAGTTCTGAGGAGGGACTTGAGGGAAGGCAAGGACTTGATTTTACAGATTTTGACTGAGAACTTTCTTCACTTTTAACAGGTGCTATGGGTATCATAAGGAAATATTAGAGAATATTTCTATAGTATACATTGTTAAAACTGGCAAGTGTGAATATATGCTCCCGCAGTGTGAATGGAGACACTAAAAATACCATGTTTCAGAGTTGCAGCCGTGTTAGTCTGTATTCACAAAAAGAACAGGAGTACTTGTGGCACCTTTTCTTTTTAAAAATGCCATGTGATCTATTCCCCAATCAAAACCAACCACACAGCTCGAATATCTGATACTTGCAATGAATTGCTTGTAAACAATCTGAAAACTAAGAATTATTTGCAGAAATTATTTGGTGAATAATTTTGAATAATGAATATAATTAAAAAAACGGATGATAGAGAACTTCTGCCTTGAAAGAGAGGCTAACTTCATTAGAGGACTTCTTAGGAAATGTTTGCTCCGGTCTAACTTCTTATATATTGGGATGTATCAAAAATCACTTTTAAATAAACTACATGTTTGCAATCCAGTAGGAACTGATAGTTGTCATGTACGCATTACTCAGTATGCTACTGTTAAGTAGTTAAAGTATTGGCTATGGATCTGTGCTCTGTGGACAAGTTTTTTATCCTGATGCATTTCCGTGGGTCAGCCATTTAAGATCACGGATAACACCTAACTTTCCCCATAACATACATAGTCAGAGTGGACAGCCCATCATGTATTTTGAGTGATTTTTTTTTTCAGCACTCAGAGAGAATATATCTTCCCTTTGAAATTTTTAATTACGTTCCTGGTACATTCAGCATTTGAAGTGGTGGTTTGCAAGTATTCCCTGTAAATGGATGGGCTAGAAGGAAAACATAATGTTGTGGATTTTTACTCTTTTATTACAGAGAAACAAAAGCCAGTGAAAGAGATTAGAAAAAGAGAGTGTCCAGCTTTTTGAACATGAGTCCCATAGACTGTGTTGTGGGTCTCAGAACAGTTCTTGAGCAGGATTGTAAAACTCTAAGGTAATACATTATTTCCTAGAGGTTTCCCATATCTAGATCTATGATAGCTGCTTTAATTTCTGATTAAGACACTGTGGTCTCCAAAGCATCCTACTCTGCCAATTGCAAAGCAGGCATATCACACTATGACAGAAATGCATTATCAGCATTTGGGTGAACTTCACACTATGACGTATTAAGCCTTTTATAAAATAAAGCTCAGACACCATATTAATATTAACAAGGTGAGTTAGAATTATTCTTAATGGCAGGGATTAACCTAGTCATGGTTTGCAGCTCTCGTCACAGTACTAACAGTGTCCAGGCTTATCATTCTGTTCACTGTACTGTATCTTTACTCAGTGCAACGAATAAATGATTTGGTCTCATTCACAGCAGTAAAATCATATTTCAGCATTTCAACTTTCAGGATAGTATGAATTTCTTCTGAAAACCATGGATCTGAGCCTTGAGATACTGTAGATAATCAATTCTATTAATTTCTTATTGAAGCAGTACAAGAAATTTTATGACCATTTAAGTATTTCTACATTCATGAACCAGTTTAGGAAAACAGTGAGACTATTGATAGACATTTTTTCCCCTTAATTTGGAATTACATTACACATTATGATCTCAGTTGATAAAGATGTCCCAAATTTACACCACTGTAACTGAAAACAGAATCTGGCCCAAAATCTTTTGAGATGGTGACTTGTTTTGGTAACCAATATTTCATATAAAAGGGCTAGATGCACCAGAGAACATAAAGCTAATCATATGACCACTCTACATAGTACATCCATTCAAGGAGCCCTCATGTCTGCTTGTGATGGGATGTACCAGGCCCTTTGAGACCCCTTGCTGGAGGTCTTGCACTCCTACCACAGGCAGCCCCAGAAAAGGAGCAGTGAAGATGGGTCCTCCAGGCCAGCCTAGAAAGGCTGCAAGGAAGCAACCAATCAGAGCGCAGAAGGCTCAGTTAAAAGGAACTGCAGGACTTAAGAAAGGAAGTTGCTGGCATGGGTCAGAAGGACTAGAAGGTTGTGAAACTCCACAGGTAAAGAGGCCTGGGAAAGATCCTGGTCAAACAGGGAAGAGACAGAGAACCCAAGAATCTGATGGAACTGAGTGGAAAGCAGCCCAGGGAAAGCAGCAGTAACCATTAAAGGAAAGCAGTATATGGCTGCTGTCTATACGGTCTTTGGGTTGGGACCTGGAATAGTTGGTGGACCCAGATCTCTTCTTCTCCTCTCTCCCTCCTCCCCACTGGAAAAGTGGCCTAAGCCCCAAGGAGAGACTAAGACTCTATTAAAAGCCCAAGAAAGGGGCTGGGAATTTCAAAGGTCCAGGGAGTGACCTGCTGGACAGCTGGGACTCCAGGGAACCGCTAAAGGCAAAGAGTCTCCAGGGAGAGAGCCCTGGGGGCAGGCATGGACTTAAAGCTAGCCCAGAAGGCGCTGAGAACTGAGCCCAGACACAGGGCTACGAATATTAACAAGGGCACAGGGACGGGCCCTATTGGACCTTTCATCCATTCACTTATTAACTGAATGATTTAGCCAGAGGGCTAAGCCACTGAAGACCCACCTGACCGTCAAAGGGCTACTGGGAGCAGAGAAAGGAAAGAGGGCAGGATCACACTTAGCCAACAGCAGGCACTTGTGAGAGGTGAGTGCGCACTGTCACACTGCTTCAAACTGTTAACAACATATTGCCATAGAACAGGAGTCACCAAACTTATTGACCCTCTGATCTGCATACAACAATCTTCAGAAGTTTGAGAACCAGGGCACACCTGCCGGGGCTCAGAGCTTCAGCCCAGTGGAAGCCCCTGCAGGCCCACCTCGTGGGACTGAAGCCCTGAGACACCCCCCCCCCTGCTGAACAGAAGCCCCTACCCCACAACCCTGCTGCAAGGCAGAGGTCCCAAGTTCCCCCCCAGAATGGGGGTGGGAGTAGGGGGCTGCACAATCTACACTTTTTATCTGTAAAAGAGCTGCATGCGGCTCATGAGCCACAGTTTGGTCACCCCTGCCATAGAAAAAGGTTGTAGAAAAAACAGTAAGCCATTTTAGAGCACAAACAAGCTCACCTTGGAACTTCCCAGTAAAGTGAGCACATTCTTCCTATTTTAAAGTATTTTTTATATCATAATTTTAGGTTTTTATCCAGAAAATCCTTCATGTCTTACTTAATGTCTAATTCCTGCTCCCACTGGAGTAAATGGTAAATTTTCATGGGAGTTGTGGATGCTCAGGACCTCTTTAAAAATAAATAAATAAAAATCAAGCCATAGATTGTTTAAAATAGCAAACTGAATAACTAGAGAGGAAAACCTGTCAAAGAGAGAGATGGATCATAATGACTGATGCACTCTATGTAGCAAGCTAGGACAACTAACAGATGTAAGAAGGTTTCAAGGATGGCTCAATGGATTCACATCAAAGCCAGACAGAATCCGCATTCTGGGAGGAGTACTGCCATTGTCAGGAGTCTCCCTGATGTGAACTTTTAAACACATTATTTCTTAACAACTGGGGAAACCACTCAGGAGAACTGTGTTTTAAGCAAACTTGAGCGGATATATTTCAGTGCATCCAGTAAGAGCCTGTAAGTATAAGTTAGAGATCAATACATCTTTCTGTAAAAGTGTGGTGAGAGAGTATATTCACCACATGGGTAAGTAGCCAACAGAGTGCTGCAATTCCAGGAGATTCTTTGAGACTTCCTACAACAGACAGAAGCCTATCCATTGCTGTGTCTGCTTGTTCTTAATGCTTGGAAAGCAAGTACTTGCATGTTTTCTATAACTTAAGTTTGTCTATTTACATATTTTTATATTTGTGCTTTTCATATGTATCTTTCTACCTGTCATTTATGAATAACTTGTACATCCTGGGCAATTTTTCAAAAGGGAAGAAACCCAGGTCTGCACACTGGATGAGTCTCCAATTATGTGCCTAATTTGCATGTGTAATTTCCACAATTGTGAATGCAGATCATGTATTTGTGGATGCAGATGGTTAACTAGACATTTATCTAGTTATTCTTATTCTAAATACCTCAGATGTGCACACATTTATGGGAATTTCACATATAAATTAGCCATACCATTGGACACACATTTTTACAAGGGTCTTGGGCTATTGCTCTTTCAAGAATGAGGATCAGTTAGTATTCTTACTCTAGAGATCTCATGTGGTTGGATTCTGCACATCCAAATTAAATGTTTGGCCATAGTCAGTCATCTGGTGAGAGGCTGGTGTAAATCAGGAGTAACTCCATTAAAGTCAATGCTGGTATACAACTGGTGTCAGGAGAATCAGGCCCAGCATGTTCCATTTAATGAGAGTTGGCGCCGGCGGCAATCCCTCAAGGTTGAGAATGATCTTTCACAGGTTTTATTTTTTGTGGGTTTTTTGGTGACAGTCCAATTATTGAACTGCAGGCTTGTTGGCAGACGTTGCAGGTGGGGTTGGAAGACAGGGTTGGGCCTTGATTGCTGCGTGACCATTGTCTTTCCTTTCTTTTCCGGTGTTTTTCTGCAACTAGGGCAAGGCGATTTTCCTCAAAAGTGGATGTTCCCTCTATGACAAGTCTTTGCCAGTTATCCCTATCCTGGGCTGCTGCCTCCCAGTGTGCGGTGTTGATGCCACATCTCTTGCTGTTTATTTTGAGGGTGTCTTTAAAGCGTTTCTTTTTGTTTCCCCGTTTCCTTTCTCCTTTCTTGAGTTGGGCATCCAGCAGTTGTTTTGGTAACCGTACATAAGACACGCATACACAGTGCCTGCTCCACTTCAGCTGGTGCTGGATAATCAGGGCCTCAACACTGAAGATGTTGGCCTCTGTGAGGACACTGACATTAGTGCAAATGATCCTCCCACTTTATGTTGAGGATCTTCCGAAGAAAGTGCTGGAGCTGGCATTCAGGATTTTCAGGTGTTTTCTATAGGTCACCCAAGTCTCTCAGCTGTAGAGGAGTTGGGATTACCATCGCTTTATAAACTAAGTGTAGTATGTGTTCTGATGTTGTGATTGTTGAACATCTGGCGAGACAGTCTGCCAAAGGCAAGGCTCGCACAGCAAATTCTGTGCTGAATCTCAGTGTCTGTCTGCCCTCTGAGAGATGGCTGCCAAGATAGGCAAAGTGTTCTACATTTTCCAGTTCTTCTTTGGCGATATAGATCTTCCTTTCTGTGTCTGATGATTTTCTGGGGACTGGCTGATGGAGAAATTTTGGTTTTTTTGATGATCAGAGTTAGCCCTAGGCTTTTGTAAGCTTCAGAGAAGCAATCAAGGGCTGTTTGAAGATCCTCCTTTGAGTGTGCAACTACAGCACAATCATTTGCATACTGGAGTTCGGTTATTGTTGCTGATATTACTTTAGTTCTGGCATGGAGATGAGAAAGGTTGAAGAGGTTGCCGTCAGTCTGATATTGGATGCCAATGCCTTGTGGGAGACAGTCTTCGGTTAGTGTTTTCATAGCTGCTAAGAAAATGGAGAAAAGGGTGGGTGCCAGTACACAACCTTGTTTTACGCCAGTTCGGATGACAAAGGGCTCAGAGGTAGAGCCACTGCACAGGATGGAGGCAGTCATCTGGTCACAGAGGAGTCTTACAATGGTGATTAAATTTGCCATGGTAGCCAAATTTTGACATGATTTTCCACAGAGCCTCATGGTTGACAGAGTCAAAGGCTTTGGTCAGATCGATAAAGGCCATATACTGCTCCTGGTGTTCTTGATGTTTTTCCTGAATCTGCCTGGCTGAAAAAATCATATTGGTGATGCCTCATAATGGTCTGAAGCTGCACTGAGACACTGGAAGTACGTCTTCAGCAAGAGGGAGCAGGCTGTTCAGTAAGAGTCCAACAATCTTCCCAGTGATGGAGAGGAGGGCAATGCCTCGATAGTTGCCACAGTTGGCCCGGTCTCCCTTTCTGAAAATGGTGACGATGTTAGTGTTATGTATATCAGCAGGGATTTCTTCAGTGCGGCAGATTTTGAGAAGCAGCAAGTGAAGCTTGTTAGCATTCCCCTCCCCCCCACTTTCAGTACTTCAGCTGGTATGCCATCAGGACCTGGTGCTTTATTGTTCATTTGTTTAATTGCTTTGCAGACCTCCTCAGGTGTTGGTGGGTTAGCAAGAGTTTCCCAGATTAGGTGCTGAGGGATGGAGTCGATGGTGTTGTCAGTCACAGTCGACTCTCAATTTAGAAGCTTTTGGTAGTGTTCCTTCCACTCTTTGATGGATTTGTTATCTTTAAGAAGGGTTCTACCATCTTCGGATCTCAGAGGTGTGAGGCCACATGAGCTTGGTCCGTACAGGGTCTTTGTCTCGCAAAAAAAAGCTCTGCATAACATGTCTGTCAGTGAATGTTTGGATTTCTGTTGCTTTGTACTCCCACCATTTGTTTTTGATTTCTCGGCTTCTTCTTTGAATTTCAGCTTTGAGATGATGGAAAAAGCTCTTCTTCTGACTGGATAGTGGTTTGTTTTGCCAGTCACAGAAACTTTTCTCTTTTGGTCCAAAAGGGCTGTAATCTCAATGTTGTTGTCAAACCAGTCCTGATGGCGGCAGGTAGCAAGGCCAATGGATTCTTCGCAAACCTCACGGATGGTCTGCTTTAGGGCTTCCCAGTCTGCTTCGAAACTTTTGTGTTATCATTTCCAGGTGTGCATATGGACAGTTTTTCACTGAGGAGTGTTTGGAAGTTCTCTTGGTGCATTGAGGATTGAAGTCTTTGGCTGCTGTATTGCAGTCTGTGTGATTTGGATTGCTTTCTATGTTTCGGTGCAAACCTGATGGACATTGCTGGACTGAACAGTGCCTGGTGAGGTCAGTCCAGCAATCGTCAGCTCCTCTCATGACATGCATGATTTCGACATCTCTTAGATCCTGTTTTTCTTACAATGACATAGTCTAGGAGGTGCCATTGTTTCGAGTCGGGGTGTTGCCAAGTTGTTTTGTGCTTGATGCTTTGTCTGAAGATTGTGCTTGTGATTACAAGGTCATGCTCTGCACATTTGCTGAGTAGAAGGATGCCATTGAAACTTGTCTTGCCCACTCCTTCCTTACCAATGGTGCTACTCCATATGTTAGAATCTCGGCCAACTCTTGCGTTAAAGTCCCCTAAGAGGATTATCTTATCTATTTTTGGAATGGATGACAATTTTATTAAGGTCAGTGTAGAAGGATTCTTTCTGTTCTTCAGCATCAAGAGTTGGTGCCTATGCACTGATGATAGTGGCAAATGACTTATTGACCAGCTGGATGCGGAGGGTCATCAGGCACTTGTTGATGCTGATGGGGAGCTCAGTCAGGTGGTTGATTAGAAGGCTTTTGATTGCAAAGCCAACACCATGAATTTGCCTGTTGCTTGCTGATTTTTCCTTTCCAGAAGAAAGTGTAACTGCAGCCCTCTTCCCTCAAGTGGCCTTCATCTACACATCTTGTCTTGCTGAGGGCAGTGATGTTGATGTTGTACCTCGAGAGTTCTCAGGCAACAATTGCTGTTCTGCATTTGGGTCTTTCACTTTTTGATTCGTCTAGTAGGGTACAGACATTCCAAGTCGTAAGAAACATTTTTGTTTTTCGACTGCATTGGGAGTGATCCCTCTGGACACGGTTATCCAGTCAGGTATGGTGGGATAGCCTATGCTTGGGGGGAACCTTTTCTAGCCCCTTTCCCATATGGGGTGAGCAGAGGGGATCCTAAAAAGGCCTGCTCACTCATGACCGCTGCTGCCAAAAATGCCCTCCTATCCCAGTCCAGGGGCACATGACAAGCATCTTGCGGTCACCACCTGTGTATGGGTCTGTAACTAGGGACTCCTGGTGATCACTTCACCTATCCCTGTCACCAGTCACCTATCCTTATTTAACAAAGCATGTAGCACATGTTTAACATTACATGTGTGCTTAAGTCCTATTGACTTTAATAGTTAAGCATATGGGATGGACTTTAGCATGTACTTAAGTGCTGTGCCCTAGAGGTCTGCTTCTGCTTCTACTCAAATCAATGGCAAAGTTCCCATTGATTTTAATAGGGCAGAATCAAACCCCTAATGTAGTGTAAATATAGTTGTACATGAGAAATTATGAACATGTGAATATGCTATTTATGCATAAATACATCTATTTGCAGAAATAAAAGTTCTTCTGCAAACACTTGGACAAAAAGCTGATTTAATGAATGAATGTGGGAAAAGTGGTTTGTACTGTGAGTCAGCAAATATGTTCACAAATAACATTTCCATTCTTTGCCCATCTCTAGAGAACACTTGATTATTCCAATGGAGAGATGATATAAATGAATATAGGTAGCCTGGGAGTTGGTGAAGGGAGAGAACTAATCATAAAACAGATATGCATGTTGCAAAAATATAGATGAGTATTAATAAATGACCCTTTAAAATACATTTCATTTGCTTATTTTAAATGAGAGCATATTATTTTCTGTGTTGCAAGAGAAAGTGACCAGAAAAATAGAAGGAATAGTAAAGAAAGGGGAAAAATAGATGCTGTCTGAGGGCAAACATGCATTCCCATAAATCCTCCTCACAAGCAAACTGAACTAGTTTAGTGGAACTTCATCAAATGTCACATACTTTTCTATTTACATCGGAATGCTAATATCTTTGTGCATTGTAAAACCTGGCACTTTCTTGAAAATGTCATTCAGAAAAAAAATCCTTATTCCCCTGTTTGGTAGAATCTCTTTGACGTTGCCTCTCCTCTCCTGTCATGCTTCTGTCTGTGTGGGGATAAATGCACTGCAACTGGAAAAGTGAGATAAATAGCGTAAGGAGAAATCATTATAAACCTCAGTGCTTGAGCAGTGCATTCTCAGAAATGCACAAGTCATAAAACCTGACCAGGTCTGAAAAATAAAAATCCCTCAAATAATAATATAGGATCCCCATGGACCATTTTTAATGCCTCTTCCACAAGCATAGAGCATTAAAAGATTGAGAACTCTTTTCACTTGGTTTTATACAGGCTGAAAAACCATATGACATACTCCCCATGCATTTATAACAATATAACACAGAATAATGGAATTTTCCTTGTTGAGACTGGCACAGACCAGAACTTGTCTCTGCAAAATGAAATACAAATAAAAGAAGTAGGGAGAAACCATATTATAATCAAAGCCTAAATATCCTTCCCTCCCCTCCTTTGACAGATAACAAGTAGGTCTGGTGAAAAGGAAACTTCGTCATGTCTTTAATTGCTGCCCTAAAACGGTGAACTCTAGGATAAAGTAGACTGTAAGTTCCTTAAAGGCAGGGCCAATGTCTCCTCTTTTCTCTGAAACAGGACAAGCACACTGTCAAAGCTCCCTAAAGCCAATGGCTCATCAAGCTGATGCAGTTAAGGTATCTCAGTTTCATAGAGCCAGCATCACATCGGGCTGCCTTTGAGTGCCCTAATGGATGAGGTACCTATTTTGCAGCTGGGTGAACTGCAGTTGGCCTTTCAGTGTGAGATTGAGCAAGACTTGAACCCTCACCCTTGAGGATTATTGTTGTGTGCCTTAACCATTCAGCTAACAAACAATTAGCAACACTTTGGCCACCTAGGACTTGATAGTTGTTGTGCTGCAGTACCTTTGGCCCCTTGGATTTGAGATGTACTGGAACATACTGAAACGGAGTTCCTCCTAATGATTGTTACAGAGCAAGTTACAGTATATTCTTTTGCATTGTTCTTCCTGCTTGTTAATAAAGTGAATTCAAGACTGGCTCTCTGTGTGCACCTTGTTACTGCAGTTATCTCCTCAAGAAAACCATTCCATGTAGTGTTCAATATGCTCATCCTGTTTCACACATGTCAGAATACTATACCACTGACTTTACAGGACTGGTTTTCGTATATGAGAAACACTGTTTAAGTTGAGAACCATATTCATCAGGTTACAAAGAGGATATGGTATTCCATGTTAAAAATGGGGACCTCTGTAATGGAAAAAACTCGTTTAGCTCACTTAGTATTCCATTTGCCAATTTAGTTTTGAATATCCCTAACAGGCCACAACAATCTACCATTAATCATAGAAATGTAAGGCTGGAATGGACCTCAAGAGGTCACCTAATCCAGCCCCCTGTGCTGAGGCAGGACCAAGTATACCTAGACCATCTCTGACAGTTGTTTATCTAACCTCTTCTTAAGAACCTCCAATGATAGTGATTCCACAACCTCCCTTGGAAGCCTATTCCAAAGCGTAACTATCCTTACAGTTATAAAGTTTTTCCTAATATTTAACCTCAGTCTTCCTTGCTGCAGATTAAGCTTCTTGTCCTATCTTCCGAGGACATGAAGATCACCTTCCTCATTATACAGCCCTTAATGTATTTGAAGATTAGTATCAGGTCCCCCTCAATCTTATTTTCTCAGGACTAAACCTGCCTAGCATTTATTTATTTATTTTAAACCTTTCCTCATAAGTCAGGTTTTCTAAACCTTTATAATTTTTCTTGGTTTCCTCTGGACGCTCTCCAGTTTGTCCACATCTTTCCTAAAGTGTGGTGCTCAAAACTGGAGACAGTATTCTGGCTGAGGCCTCACCCCTGTGCCAAGTAGAGCGGGACAATTACCTACTGTCTCTTACATATGACACACCTGTTAATACACCTCAGAATTGTATTAGCTTTTTTTGCTACTGCATCACATTCTTCACTTGTATTCAAATCTGTGATCCACTACAACCTCCAAATCGTTTTCAGCAGTACTGCTGCCTAGCCAGTTATTGCCCATTTTGTAGCTGTGCATTTGAGTTTTCCTGCTTAAATGTAGTACTTTGTACTGGTCTGTCTTGAACTTCAGCTTGTTGATTTCACACCAATTTTCTGTTTGTCAAGGTAGTTTTGAATTCTAATCCTGTCCTCTAAAGTGCTTGCAAACCAGCCCCCAACCTGAGCTTGGTGTCATCTGCAAATTTTTTAAGCATTTACACTCCATTATTCAAGTCATTAATGAAAACATTGAATAGTACCACACCTAGGACAGAACCGCTGTGGGACCCTATACTCTCCCTTTTTGACAGTCAACCATTGATAACTCCTCATTGATAACACTGAGTATGGTCTTTCAACTAATTTTGCACCCATTTTACAGTAATTTCATCAGACAATATTCCTGTAGTTTGCCTATGAGAATGTCATGTTAGGACTGTGTCAAAAGCCTTACTGAAATCAAGATATTTCATGTCTACAGCTTCCATCCCATCCACTGTCAAAGAAGGAAATCAGGTTGGTTTGACATGATTTGTTCTTGACAAATCTTAGAACCCTATTATCCTCAAGATGCTTACAAATTCATTGTTTAATATAATTTGTTCCAGTATCTTTCCAGGGAATAAAGTTAGGCTGACTTATCTACAATTCCCCAGGTCCTCTTTGTTCCCCTTTTTAAAGATAGGTACTATGTTTGCCATTCTCTAGCCCCCTGGGACCTCACCAATCCTCCATGAGTTCTGAATAACTGCTAACAGTTCTGAGATTGCGCCAGTAGTTCCTTAAGTTCCCTAAGGTGAATTTCATCAGACCCTGCCAACTTGAATACATCTAACTTATCTAAATATTCTTTAATGTGTTCTTTCCCTATACTGCTAGTGTTTCTTCCCCTGGTTGTAACTCTTATTTGTGTTACGTTAATGTCTGGGGATGTAGCTCAGTGGTGGAGTGCATGCTTTGCATGTATGAGGCCCTGGCTTCAAGCCCTAGGTTCTTCTTTTGACAGAACAAGGAGTTGCAGTGGGGGAGGTCTAGGTTGGATATTAGGAAACACTATTTCACTAGGAGGGTGGTGAAGCACTGGAATGGGTTACCTAGGGAGGTGGTGGAATCTCTTTTCCTTAGAGGTTTTTAAGGTCAGGCTTGACAAAGCCCTGGCTGGGATGATTTAGTTGATGTTGGTCCTGCTTTGAGCAGTGGGTTGGAGTAGATGACCTCCTGAGGTCCCTTCTAACCCTGATATTCTATGATCTGGTCACAATTTACCCTTTTAATGAAGACAGAAGCAGCCTTCTTGATGTCCTCCATTTTTAGCTCTCCTACCCTGTTAAGTAGGGGGATCTACATATTCCTTCATCTTTCTGTTGCTCCTAATGTTATTTATGAAACCTCTTCTTATTGTCTTTTATACCCCTTGCTAGGTGTAACCCATTTTGTGCCTTAGCCTTTCTGATTTTTGTCCCTACATACTTGTGCTATTCTTTTGTATTCATCCTTCAGTTTGTCCATGTTTCCACTCTTTGTTGGATTCCTTTTTGATTTTCTGATCATTAAAGAACTTTTGATTGGACCTCTCACTATTTTTCCTATCTTTCCTTTGCATTGTTTGATGTTGCACTTTAATATTGTCTCTTTGAAAAACTGCTAGGTCTCTCCAGAACTCTCTTAGATTTTCTTCACATGGGATCTTACCTACCAGTTCTCTGAGTTTGTTAAAGTCTGCTTTTTTTTTTAAGTCTGTGGTCCTTGTTCTGCTGCTCTCACTCCTTCCTCTTCTTAGAATCATGAACTCATCATTTCATGATCATTTTCACCTAAATTGCCTTCAATTTTCAGATTCGTGACCAATGACTCCCTGTTAGTTCGAATCAAGTCTAAAATGGCTCCTCCGCCTGTCCCCTGTTTTTTTTTCTCCATCTTCTGAAACAAAAAGTGTATTCTCAATCAATTCCAAAAACATATTGGGTATCTTGTGTTTTGCTGAATTATTTTTCCAACAAATGTGTCTACCTGTCAATCAATGTACAGACTAGATTCTATGGTCTGGCTGAAATCCACTTAGTATAGGACTTGAGGGGCATGGGGTGGAAAGTAACTTGCACTCAGCTGCAAGGCACCCCAGTAATGTTCCAATCATGCACTCTTTTTTCCGTCCCCACCCCCAGCCATGCCCTCTCTGTTGTGGCTAGCTCTGCATTACCTGGAGTTTCTTCTATACAGAAGAATTCCCAGCTGGCTGGTTAAGCCAGTTTTCTGCCTCCTGCAGCAAGCAGAAGAGGGGCTAAGATCTGGACATATGTGTTTCTTCTATTAATTTGCAGCTCATAATTCCTAATTATATCTTCAATTGTTCTAAATATTTCTTCTTCCTCATTGTAGTTAACCCCATCTTTATGACAAATATATGTATGATTTGCTGTTCATGACCTTTTTTATTACTTTCCAGCCTTCTCCTTCCCACTGAGTGTATGTTATTACTATTTAATGGTATTGTGGTAGGATCCTAAGGCCCTGTCAAGATCAGGGCCCCATTGTGCGAAACCCTGTGTAAATACATAAGAAAACATGGTCCCTGCACTGGAGAGATTAGATAATCTACTTACCTACCTGTGTTTTTACTTTAATGTCTCCTCATTCATTAATTAGGAAACTTTCGAAGTTGAATAATTTATTATTTTCCCCTCATGTTTCTAATCAGTTTCCTTTGCATTATTTCCTCTTTCCTCATTCGTATTTGTAACTCATGTACTAGTCCTTGTGAATTTATTAATATGGTACTTACTCCATCACCAGATCTATAATAAAACATTAAATAATAAGAGGCTATATACTGATCCCTGTGGCATGCCACTTGTCATAACCCCAACAGTAATATTGCTATTGATCATTATTAACCTTTCAACCAGTTTTCAGTCCACATGAGTGTTCCTACCCAAATCAATTTGTTTTCATTTTGTAAATAAGATTGAAAGACACTTTATCGAATCCAAATCAGCTACCACTTTTTATCTATTCACTTTATTTTATTTAAATAAAAAAAGCAGTGAAGTAACATTCCAGTGGAGGTCACTAGTACATGTGAACCCACATACATTGTGCAGTGCACCATACTTTCTTGATCTTTCTTGGTTCTCATCAGTTTCACAAACACCAGTAGGTGGTTAACAGTTTTGCTCTATAGTGCTGGAAGCTCAGTTCTCTCCCACCACTCACTCAGCTATCTATGCTGATCATACACTATTGGACTTTCTCAAGTTTCCTTAGAGACACCCAAAGACGTTTTCAAATCAATAATTCCCAAGTATGTTCCCTTTCTAAATACTTGAAGGATAGAGTGTAGCATTGTTTATTTAAGGGCTGTCAAATGTTCCTCTTAAACTGGAGGTGAAGAGGATGGTGTATTGATTTGCTGATTGATCACTAATCTGTCAGCAAATCTCTTTCAGACAGAGCAGGGGAATTATTCTTCCTCAGTTTACAGGAAATATAAAATTGTGTTCAGGTCTAAATAGCATTAACCAGTATTTGTTATGTTTCTCTTTAAGTAATGTGGTAAAGAATATTAGGGTACTTCACATTTAGCTCTGATTGTGACTCAAATCTGAGACACACAAAGGTCACTCAATAAGTCCTTCTCCCCCCCCAAAAAACCCACCCACCATGCTTATTCACCCAGCTGAAAAATTGCTTTGTTCCTGAACATTGTAGCCTTTGTAGACCTCAACAAGCTGGGCTAAATTGTTTTTAAAACTTCTGAAAAATAGAATTTTGTAAATGTTATGGACTGTGATGGGGTGGATTAAACCCCACACTGCATAAACAACTCTGGGCCTGGGAAGCCCCACCCCAGCAGGCCTGCTGGGCATGCTCCAGTTGGAGGAGAGGCTTAAAAGCAAGTCTCTTCAGCACAGCAGGGTGGCAAGCAGAGAGATACTGACCTGCACTCACTGCTATTCAGGGGTTATGCCAGGAGACTACCCCCAGGAAGAGGACTGCTGCTCAAAGCTGGGACTCCCCAGCCTGCAGAGGACCATGGGCTGTGTTGCAAGGGAAAACCACAAGTCATGATGTGCCCTGACGAGGGATAGTGTGGTAGGAAGAGACCCAGGGGAGAGTGTTAGTGGGACCTCAGGCAGTGGACCCCTTCTTTACAGCACCCAAGAGGGCCCCTGGATCAGAACCTGGTGGAGTGAGAGAGCCTGGGTTCCCGTACCCCCTACTGGTAGGTGGGGCTGCCACCGTGGACTCTTACTCCTAGACAGGGTTGCTGCCACAAACTCTAACTGCTAGGTGGGGCCCTGTCCTCGCTCACAATTGGTGGAGAATCTGGGCATGACAGCCCGGTCCTTCTGATGGACATAAGGAAGGCCAGCAGAGAGATAAACAACACAAAAAGGCAACGTGGATGTGGAGAAGCTGCTGAAGTGGGTAGTGGCATGCCAGCAACAGGCAACCCAGATGCACCAGCAGAAGAGTCAATTAATGGCAGCCCAACACCAGCAGCAAAGCAACCCAACAGCAAAAGCAATTCATTAGAGAGCTGACCACACAACACCTGGTCCAGCAGATGGTGGCACTCTTGTAATCCCTAGAAACTTCTACTAAACTGGGGCCAGAGTGCTCTGTGAGGTTGCCGATGCCAGGGATTCCAGTCAAGCTGAGAAATATGGACCCGAAGAACGAATATGAAACTGTCTTGGTGACATTTGAACATGTGGCTACTGTGACAACATGGATAGTGGATCACTGGGTTATGCTCCTGACACCAAACCTGACTGGGTCGGGCCAGGCAGTCTATAGGGCACTAGATTCCATGGATATCCAACACTACCATAAAGTCAAGGCTGCCATTTTAGACTATTTTGATATCTCCCTAGAGGCATACTGTGAGCACTTTGGGAGGAAAATACCCACTGGGGCCTGCCCCGGGTAGTGGCCCAGTGCCTCAAGGAGTACTGCTGGAGGTGGCTAATCGCAGATGGGCAAACTGGGGTGTAGGTGGCAGAGGATATTGTGCTTAAGCAGTTAAGTCAGGTTCTCCTGGTTGGGAGATGGGAGTCGGTGCAGAGGCATTGGCCAGGCACATTTTCAGAGGCGGTAGGCCTCATGGAAAAAGTACCTGGCAGCTGAAGAGGCATTTCAGAGGCTATGCCATCACTGAGCATGGTGGAGCACCAGGACATAAGAGACCACCGGCTGAGGTGAGGCCTGAGTCCTTTCTCCAGCAGAGAATTGGAGGCTGAGCTAGAATGCCCCAGGACACACACAGGCCTAGGGAGCCAAGCAGCACTGAAACTAGTGCTTCTACAGTCACGACATCCCCAATCAAGGGGGAAGATGGTGGGCATTTGCTTTGAGTATCAGCAGCGTGGCCATTTTCAACATTTCCAGAGAAAGTTTAATGGACTGGTGGTGGTGGATAAAGTTGGAATGGAAATCTGAGGGAGTTTAAGTTGTCTGTCCAGAGGATGAAAATATCATCAATGTATATCACTGGTTTCCATTAAACCCTCTGTGGAACACTCCCACACTAGCATCAACTTCCTGGACACCACAACAATGGAACCTTACAGACAACTATATACAAGAAATCCACAGATCACCACACTTAACCTTCATAGTCCAGTAACAAGCCAAAACACACCAAGAAATCTGTTATCTATAGTCAGGCACTCAGGCACCACAGAATATGCTCCGTGGAGACATTCCAGGATATACATCTTAAGACACTCAAAACCACCTTCACCTAAGAGGGACACTCCACTAGAGAAGTAGATTGCATCATGGAACAGGCCACCCAAATACCCTGGGAGAACCTGCTTCAATACAGAAATAAACTCCCCTCTGAGTGCAGAAGCCTGTTTGTCATGTACCGCCCCACACTGGAACCCATGCAGGGTATCATCAAACAACTACAACCCATACTCATTAGTGACCCCATCCCAAAAGAAATCTTTCCTGAATCCCTTCTTCAGGTCTTCAAACAACCCCACAACCTCTCCAAGCTCATCAGCAGAAGCAAGCTCCTACAGACCAGGACACACTAAGTCAGAGTGGCACCAGACCCTGCCAGAACAGATGCAAAACCTGCAGACATATCTCCACAGCTACAATGATCAACAACACCCCCCAGCCCCTCAATACACACCTTTCAAGATCCACAGGTACTACATGTGCTTGTCACAAGATGTGGCGTACCTCATCCAGTGCACTAACTTCCTCAACAAACAATTATGTGGGTGAAACCAGACAATCATTATGCTCTTGGATGAATTCACACAGGAAAATGATGGAAAAAAACAAAAACACCACATCACTTGTGGGTGAACACTTTTTTTTTCTATAAAGTGATCACTCTATATCTGACTTATCAGTCCTCATCCTCAAAGGAAACCTGCACAACACTTCCAAAAGATGAGCCTGGGAGCTTAAATTCATAGCTTTGCTAGACACTAAAAATCATGGACTGAATAGAGACAGTGGATTTATGGCTTATTACAACAATCTATAACCCACTAACAACCTCCCCACCCAACCCCACTTCCTCCTACGCTTCCTTTCCTCCCTATGACTGGAAGGGTGGTATCAGGCCACTTCACTTTGAATGGTCCCTTGAAATATGTTAAGTACTTATGCTAAACAATCTGTTCCACTTTGTATTTAGCTGTGACATTGAGTGAGGTTCCCAGACCTAAAGAAGAGCTCTGTGTAAGCTCAAAAGCTTGTCTCTCCTTAACAGAAGTTAGTCCAAGAAAAGTTATTACCTCACCCGCCTTGTCTCTCTAAGCATTCCTGTAGCATGCAATGCAGTGGTAAATGTTACTTGATGTCTACATGGTGTGCTTTAAACTGAGATAAAGCCTTAGTCTTTATAATTGACATTGTTCTTCCTGTCTTGTGTAAGACAATCTGGTGGCACAGCCCTTTTAATGCAGCATGTTTTGTTGCTGTAAGCTTTAAGAACTTTCTGGTCCTTGCTTTGCTTTTTCCTGCAAGCAAATGGCACCCTGCTCTTGTCCAGACACCTATTATTCATCACAATAAACTCATTCCTTGTCTGACCAGAAGCTCTAATCATTTTGGCCTTGGGAGCACACAGTGTATCTGATTCCTTAGCTATCTTTAGCTTAGAATGAAAATCTCAAGGACTTTTTCTTTACTAATAATTAAATATGTTCTGTGTCTTGAAGATAAACACTCTGATCTGACAATGAGTTAAGGAGGTTTTATCAGCATTTTGTGCACTTGTAGGGTTACACCTAAAGCTTGTCTTCATTAAAACTAACCATGCTTACGTGAAGAATATGAAATGGTGGTAAGTGTAAACAAGAAAGACACTACTCAGCTGCAGATTTAAGCTCATCTTAGAAGGGATGAACTCATTCTATCTGACATTTCCAGCTGTGCAAACAGCAGTACTGAGTGAGCTGTAGTTAACTTTACTAATACATAGAGATTAGAACAGAGCCTGTGCTACATATAAATGATGCCTCCGTTTATGAAGTACTTGAATGCTAAACAGAGGTAAGAAAAGAACTACAGTGGTGACACAAGCTATTTTCCCCAGCAGTCATGAAATGAGATTGATTTCCCTGCACATCCCAGGCATTAATTCTTTTGGTTGCCAGTGGCTTCTACCTTCCTGAGACAGCATTACATGGTGTGAAAAACTCCACAATTTATCAGACTGTTAGGAAAGATAACAACATAGGTCACCACATTAACATTTCTATCCCTAAATCCTGAACCAGTGAACACTAAAATTCCAGTGATGTGTTTTAGTTTAACCAAGAATTATTCAGATTGTACTCTTAATACACAGCAAAGATGACTGAGTAATAAAGATTACTTAGAGAAGTTAGATGTCTTCAAGTCGCCAGGGCCTGATGAAATACAACCTAGAATACTCAAGGAGATATCTGAGCCATTAGCGATTATCTTTGAAAACTCATGGAAGACAGGAGAGATTCCAAAGGACTGGAAGAGGGCAAATATAGTGCCAATCTATAAACAGGGGAATAAGGACAATCCAGGGAATTACAAACCAGTCAGTTTAATTTCAGTACCCAGAAAGATAATGGAACAAATAATCAAGCAATCAATTTGCAAACACCTAGAAGATAAGGTGATAAGTAACAGTCAGCATGGATTTGTTAAAAACAAATTGTGTCAAACCAACCTAAAAGCTTTCTTTAACAGGGTAACAAGCCTAGTGGATGGGGGGGAAGCTGTAGATGTGGTATATTTTGACTTTAGTAAGGCTTTTCATACTGCCTTGCATGACCTTCTCATAAACAAACTAGGGAAATACAGCCTAGATGGAGCTGCTATAAGATGGGTGCATAACTAGCTGGAAACCATTCTCAGAGAGTAGTTATCATTGGTTCACGGTCAAGCTGGAAGGACATATCAAATAGGGTCTCACAGGGATCAGTTCTGGGTCTGGTTTTGTTCAATATCTTCATCAATGATTTAGATAAGGCATAGAGAGTACACTTATAAAGTTTGTGGACAATACCAAGCCGGGAGTAATTGCAAATGCTTTGGAGAATAGGATTAAAATTCAAAATGATCTGGAAAAATTGGAGAAATGGTCTAAAGAAAATAGGATTAAATTCAATAAGGACAAATGCAAGTCCTCCACTTAGGAAGGAACAATCAATTGCACACACTCAGTGGTTTGAGCATTGGCCTACTAAACCCAGGGTTGTGAGGTCAATCCTTGAGGAGACCATTTGGGGATTTAGTTGGGGATTGGCCCTGCTTTGAGCAGGGGGTTGGACTAGATGACCTCCTGAGGTCCCTTTCAACCCTATGATTCTATGACACTTCTAAATGGAAATGACTGCCTAGGAAGGAGTACTGTGGAAAGGAAGCTGGGGGTTATAGTGGACCATAAGCTAAATATGAGTCAACAGTGTAACACTGTTGCAGAAAAACCCGAACTTCATTCTGGGATGCATTAGCAGGAGTGTTGTAAGCAAGACACGATAAGTAATTCTTCCGCTCTACTCTATGCTGATAAGGCCTCAGTTGGAGTATTATGTTCAGTTCTGGGCACCACGTTTCAGGACGCATGTGGACAAATTGGAGAAAGTCCAGAGGAGAGCAACAAAAATGATTAAAGGTCTAGAAAATGTGACCTATGAGGAAAGATTTAAAAAATTGGGTTTGTTTAATCTGGAGAAGAGAAGGCTGAGGGAGAACATAACTGTTTTCAAGTACATAAAAGGTTGTTTCAAGGAGGAAGGAGAAAAATTGTTCTTGTTAACCTCTGAGACTAGAACAAGAAGCAATGGGCTTAAATTGCAGGAAGGGCAGTTTAGGTTGGACATTAGGAAAAACTTCCTAACTGACAGGGTGGTTAAGCACTGGAATAAATTTGCCTAGGGAGGTTGTAGAATCTCTATCATTTGGAGGTTTTTAAAAGTAGATTAGTTAAACAGCTGTCAGGGATAGTCTAGATAATATTTAGTCCTGCTTTGAGTGCAGGGGACTGGACTAGAAGACCTCCTGAGGTCCCTTCCATTCCTACACTTCTATCCCTTAATTAGTTTGCAGCAACTTCTAATCAGACTCTAGAGACTGTTACTGCTTTATGAATGTCAGGGGAGATGGGTCTCAAGCCCTAGTCCACAGGGCTCTTTGGATCTAGTATGTTCAACCCACTTGTGATGGGGCACTTGCCCCACACTGGGCTATAAGGGTTAATAGAGACCTAGGGAGGCTGCATGGGAGGCAGCCACTCAGGGCCGGGCAGGCCCATATAAGAAGGGCTGCAAAGCAGAGCAGCTTCAGTCACTCCCTGGAGCTTGAGATGGGAAGAGGATGGCTGCCTTGCAGGCTGAAGGCAGCACGCACCCTGCTCAGAGCATTACTGCAAGCAGAGACCCGGGGAGCTGAAAGCAGCTCCTGGTGGGCTGCAGGGATCTGCAGGCTGAGGCCCTGAAGCAAGGGCAAAGAGGGTGCTGGAGCTGCAGGGAAGTGACCCAGGGAGATCTACTGAGGAGTTGGAGGGGACGCCGCTAGTAGCGGCCATTTACAGGCTCTCTGGGTTGGGATCCAGAGTAGTGGGCAGGCCTGGGTACCCTCCCCACCTTTGCCACTGAGGAAGTGGCCAGACATTGGGCTGCAGCTGCCACTGAGGGAAGTGGCTTGACAGCCGACTGCAGGTTACCCGGAAGACAGGGAGCACAGAGTGCAGCACTGCCAGAGGGCTGTGTCACTGAAGAGGACACCGTGGTCCTTGGACTGATATGGGTGCTGGAGCAGAAGTGATGGTGACAAGAGGCCACCATAAGAGGGCGCACTGGCTAGCAGAGCTGATACCTGGGACATCCAGCAGGGGGTGCTGCAGTGGTGAGTCACACCCCATCACAACACTACCCAGTGACGTGTTGTTAATCACCAGAACTCAAAGCTCAACTCTGACAGAGGCTTCCAGTCTTGGGATCTGACTGGTGGAATTCCAGAGGTCCTGACTGGTTCCCTGTGTAGGGATTGGGGTAGGGGCAGTCATGCCTAATGGTTAGAGTCAGGCGCCTGGAACTGGAGCTGGGATCAGAGCCGGAGATGGACTCAGGAGTCTAGCCAGGACTTAAAGCTGGAATCAGTGTCGGGGTAGGGTGTAGGAGCAGGGACCTGAAGCAAGGCAGAAAAGCAGGAACCGGGAGCAGATAGAGGAGGAGGACAAGAACTGGCTGGGAGGCAAAGTTCAAGAGTCAGGCAAGTAGGCAAGTTCTGTAGTAACAGCCATCCAGAGATTCAATTAGTTGCTTTGCAACTTCCTGTGCCTCTTTCTAGTTTAAATTGTGCTCCTCCAGTCAGGAGCTTCGTAGATAGGGTCCTTTGTGAACTAGAGCTTCACTGGCCCCCTTCTTCACTGGTTCAGGTGAGCTGCTGGGTGGCGGCCAAGGTCTGAGCAGTACCTGTGGGCCTAGATTCTAGGCCCACAATTCCTCACACCTTGCTTCTAAGTAAATTAAGCAGAGGAACAGGAAATCATCCATGCAACTGGGTTTCCCCTGCTTAGCTCTATGTCCCTTATGCTACCTGCTCCTATTGCCTGACTCTGATCTCCTGATAACCTGACTTTGCCTACCTCCTGACATTGGACTCTCAGTCTGATCTTCTGGGATCCTGACCTGCTTCAGCTTCCTGTTCTGACCACTAGGCATGACTGCTCCCATCCTGGTCATGACAATGAATTATCGAATGCATCGAGAATCACTGAAACACTATTCTTCTCCTGTAAACCAGTTGCAAAAACAATAGTTACATTATTTTCAGGTACAGTTTGCCCAACAAATGACTGCAGTTCATATATGTGTATTTGTTTGTGCTTAGCCACCATTGTAACAATCCTGATGTTTCACAAAAGGCTTACAACAAAATAGAAATACAATCTACTTCAGTTGTGGTGACAGACGTTACAAACAAATGTCAAAAAGAAATACCAGTGTCTCACTTGAAAACTTTCAAACTAAAGACTTGAATAGTAGACATGAAGCCTGCCATTTCACGTAGATTTTCCTTTTTCTACAGAGCTAGCATGCTGTTCAAGAGTAGTTAATTCACCCAACTGTGACTGTACCGTACCAACATGGATAGCTAACCTTTGTGCTCAGAAAGTACACTTTGTGAAAACATTCTCCTGTCCTCAATTTCAATCTCCTTCTTGCTGCTTATTTCCATCACACAACTTTTTTCCCTCTAGCCAGAGATGTGGGAGACCTTTGGAGCTTATGCCAATGCTGTGCTGTGGAAGCAGCAGGGGAATGTTACAAATATGGCCAGGCCTTTCCTCTTCATCCTTAGTAGCTGAATGCTTTGTGTCCATTACAAGCAGTGCTTCCACTAACCTCTGTGACCTTGTCTGGACCCAGACCCAGATCTTTCAGTTTTTGGTGGAAACCAACAACTTGCTAGCACACCACCAAATCGGCTCCTAATACTGAGTCATTATTTTCAGACAAGAGTTAGATAGTAGATTTACTATTGGCTTCCATAGTATCTCCTGTCTTTGCTATTCATTTACTTTAAACAAATAGGAGAAATAATATCTGAATGCAAATCCATGTCCTAGGACTTATTCTAACATTCTTATCCTCTGAGCCACTTCAAACTTCATTTAAAAAAAATCCTTTTTACTTCTTTGCCCCCCAAATGTTGCAATCCTCTGTCCCATCCCAAAATTACACCTAGTCAAGGTGGATAATGGGGAAGATACACTCTTGGGAGCTTTTCTATATCTAAAAACATCACCTATTATTTCACAGCCCTGCTAGAGTAGAAATGGGAGATTTATATGATTGGTAAAGGAGGTTTTCTAGCTTCCCAAAGAGACTCAACACTTGATTTTAATCCTGGAAGGGCTATTCCCAATAAAATTATTAAAAGTTTTCTAAGAAAACCTTTGAAAGTTCCGTTTTTCTTTTCTGTCACACACATAGCATATACATATGGTGGTTTTGGATAAATAGGGCTGGAGGAAAATTTCCCATCAAAACTGTTTTTCAATGGAAAATTGGAATTTTGACAATTATTTATTTTCATGAAAGTCTTTCTGAGAAAAATTTATTTTTCCATCAAAAAATGAATGTTCAACCCCAAAAAGTTGTCAGTTTTCTGCTGAAAACCCAAATATTTTGATTTGGATATGCCTGTCTGATGCTTCGTGAGAGTTTTAGTTCAGTTGTCTCATGTCCCCATTTTTCTCTATTGTCTGGGCTCTCTAGCCAGACTTCATATCTCTTGATATACTATTAGATTCCTATGACACATCATAGCCACTCACCAAGAGGAGAGTATGGGGTGCATTCTGGGAGATGTAGTCTGATGAGAGGTGTCAGCCAATAGAAAAGAATAGGAGCATGAAGTTCCCAAAATACAATTATCATGAGACACTGTAGCAGCATTCTGGAATCAATATATTTCAGTTTTCATCTGCAATATTTCAGGAATCAATTTTTCACCAAAAAGTCAAAACTTTTAGCAGAAAATAACCCGGTTTTCTGACCAGCTCTAATACAAACATTTAATTGACACTCTTCTAAGTTGACCTGCATAACTCATTCTTGGCTACACACTTGTGAGTAATGTGGCAAATTCAAGTTGATAAAATCTTTATGCCACATCACACATCTATCTATCTGCATATACCTGCAAATTTGTATATATCACCATTGTATCCTCTGAATAATAAATACTGTATTCCTAAATGAATGGATTTTGCATGTTTCCCTGAATAATTGATTGAAAACTTCCGATAATGGCACCTAATGTTTGGGGTAGAAAATGTCCAGGAATCTGGATGCTTTAAAGCAATTTCTGGATAAAAGTCTTTAAAAAGAACATCCCAAGCAGTTGGTTAGTCCAGGGAATTGGAAAAGGGATAGGGCTTTTATATCTAGATCAGCAGATAGGAATGGCTTTTATTATCAATCTGAAGGCTGCTTGGTGGTCTTAGTTGACCTAATCGACCCAGATCCACAGCACTGAAGCTACCATCCTCCTGGACCTGCTTATTGGTAATCTTACTAGAGAAGCCAAGGAGTGAATGGGCTGGAGACAGAATCAGAACTCTTATCAGGTCAATGCTGAGACATATAGGTTTGCGTAGCAGGAAGAAGCACCTTCACGATCTCTGATGTACTGTGCTGGTTCTGTGGATAGAGCACTTCACTCTGCACAGCTGTCTATCTAGCACTTTCCATCCAGACAACAAGTATGTATTTAATTTTACATTTTAAAGTACGTGGTGTGACCCACTGGTTTCAATTTTGGCTCCTAACACAATTCCCTAGTAAGTGGTTGCAGAATTTACATATCCTCTTGGATCAGAAATGCTAGTAATCATGCTGAGGATCTGTACATTTTGACATACAAGAATGAGACAAAATTCCTCCCATTATCTACAAATAAGGAATTTTATCACAAAACATTATTGAAACACATCCATTATGCTGGCACAGGTCCAAAATATAGGCAACGGTAAAGACTGTATATCTAAGAAGTATTTCCCCTGTCTTAGTGAAGAGGAAACAGCTCAACTGTCAGAAAAGGATATTTATTTTAGGATAGATTTATACAAAATAACCGTATGAATTATGTTCCATTAGGTTCCAGTCCTGTCCCCCTGAACTCATTAGCAGTTTTGCCATTGATAATGCCCTAAGAACTTCCTGTGGTTGGGAATGAATATATGTTCTACTAGTTCTAAAATAAGATTAATTAAAAAGAATGACATTTCACTAATCACATTTATTGTCTATGAGATTGCATCCTGTATTAGAAGATCATGGGAACATGCAGATTTAGGGTCAGGTTCAGCCACTGTTTTTCACATTGAGTGGTATCTTACTGCACAGGTAGCCTCATTGTTTCCATGGGACTACTCACAGAATAAATTACTACTCAGCAAGAGTAAGGGTGGTGGAGTCTGACCCTCAGTGACTTATTTTAGACACTCCGCTGCTCTGTAATGATGACAATTGGTTGGTTTATTGAACCCAATTGTGCAAACTTAACTTTTTTGGAGTGTGTCTGAGCAGTGGGTTGTACTCAACTCTGGAGTGCCCCCTTGTTGATCTGTTGCAGTGCTGCCATTCTTTTTGGGTACCAGTACCACCTGTAGGCTCTCAGCCTGCCTCTGTGGGTCTTCTATGTCTTGGTCCTCAGCCATGCCATACAGTCCAAAGCCCCTTTCAGAGTATAACAAACTCAAAAGATAAAAACAGTTCCTTGCCTTGAGGGCCAGTTATAAACAAAACAGCTTTCTGGGTTAAATTCCCTCTCCAGGATTGAAACAGAGGTGTCCTTCTCAGCCTGAAGAGAGGGATCAGGGTGTCAGTCTTGTCTGGGGGAAAATGTCTCTTCCACGTCAGGAGAAAAAGTCTGCATTCCCATATTGGGATCCTGGCCGGTATCATATCATGAAATCATGGGGCTGTAATGCCAGTTACTGTCACGTAATGCAGGGTTTGGTATTTTTCATTGCCTTCATCCACTTTAAAGGAGGTGTCATCTGTGATCAGCTCACCCTAAGTTCTTAGCAGGTAATCTCGCAGAGCCACTACTGCCACTGTATGTCTAGGCTCTCTTCTTGCTGGAGTTACTTGCTTAAACAGTACTGGTTGTTCTACTGCTTGGAAGTTTTGTGAAAGTACAACCCCTAAGCCTACTTTAGATGCATCTATGTGTGAGATAAATGGAAATGAAAAGTCTGAGCATTGAAGCACAGGTTGCTGTTCCAAGGTGTCCTTTATTCTTTAAAATGCATTTTAATATTCCAGAATCCACTGCACCATTTTTGGTGCTGATGTCTTCATGAGGTCCATTAATGGACCTCTTGTGAAATGGAGGATGAAGCAACGGTAATAACTCGTTAGCTCTAGAAAGGCCCACACTTGCTTTTTGGTCTTTGGAATTAGGGTTCTCCTCAGGGCTTCTGTTTTACCTGAAGACGATGCATTTTCCCATTTCCTATGAGATATTTGGTCTCCCATGCACCAAATTTGCATTTCTCAGAATTTGCCATGAACGCAGCTTCTCCCAGTGACTGCAGTACCATGTTGCATGGGCAAGATGTCATTGCCAATCTGGGCTGAAGTTCACCACATCATAAAAACAGGCTGCTGCAAACTGTTGATGGTGACAAAATATGTGGTCCATGAGGCGTTGAAAGGTGGCTGGGGCTCCATGCAAACCAGAGGGCATGGTTGTAAACAACCCTAGCAGCGTGGTAAATGCTGTCTTTTCTCTTGGATCAGAGAGTAAGGGGTATTTGTCAATACCCTTTTGTCAAATCTAGCATTGTAATGTAGTTAGCTTTCCCAAATCGGTCTGGGAACTTATTGACTCGGGACATGGGGTAGGTGCTGAGCTGTGAAACTGCATTCAGCCTTCGAAAATCCACACAAAATTGGGTTGTACCATCTGGCTTAGACACCAGCATGACTGGACTGCAGCAAGGACTTTTGGATTACTTAATGACCCGAGTTCTAATATTGCCCAAACCGCTTAATCCACAGCCTCTTGCAACTTCTCTAGAATCCAGTAAGTTGATCCAGCAGTGAGAAAAACATAGTGCTGAAATACTCCAGTAAGTTCCTGGCCTGCCATTGCAGACATGGGGAAAAGTTCACCTCTATAGGTACATCCGCAGGGCCTACGGGAGACTGCAATTCAGGCCTCAAGTAATCAGGTAGATCTTGAGGGTCTATGAATAGGCCTTCCTGAGCTCTCCACAGTTTCAGTAGGTTCACAGGATATTTTTTTTTCCTTTTTCTTGTTGGGGCAATGGATTTCATAGTCCATTTCCCCAATCCTTTGTAGGCCCTCATAAGAGTTCTGGCCCAAAGCTTTCTCTCAGTGCTGAGCAGTAATAATAGGACCTGGTCCCCTGGGTGGAAAATTCTTTCAGTATAGGGTCTGAGTTTGCTGAGCCCATTCCAGATTCTCTTGAGCAAACCATGACATGCGGTCTAGGCGTTCACACATCTGCATAATGTATTGTAGCATGTTTTGGGAGAAGAAAAGATGTTCTTCGCATGTTTCTTTCAGTAAACTGAGAATTCCCTGTCTCTGCCAGCCATATAATAAAGGGAGGAAATCGTCAAAGGGAGAAAATCCCATTGAAACTTGCTGCACTTCTTGTATAGCAAACAGGTATGGCAGTAGTTGGTCCCAGTTTCAGGGGTCTCACTGGTTTCCAAAATGGCTGCTCTTTTCTTCATAGATAACTGTTTCCTGGGATGGGATGCAGCAGAGCACTGAGGCCTCCAGTAGGGGGCCATAAAGGCCTGGTACATCCCATCACAGTCTGGCAAGACAAAAATGTAGCCATAAGTACCCCACCTTTGCACAATCGCTCCATATTTTTTATTGTGTAGCAAATGCAGCTGTCCAGCAGTCCATGCACAAGAATGATGCCTTCCTCCACAGTACAGGAGCTGAAGGCTCTCTCTCGTTTCGCTTCCCAAGCTCTCAGGAAACATAATTTAGCCCTGGGATGTGTTCAGTGTAAAAGAGGGTAATGTGCAAATAGAATACTTGGATGACATTCAAAATCTGCTGGAAACCTTGTTAGAAATAAAAATCGGAGCCCCCTTCTAAGCACAGTGGGTCTGCAGGATCCTTGGTTGCTAAATCGTTGAAAAGCTGAAGAAATGAGAGACCCTTTGGAGGATAAACCTGTTTATTAATAAGGATTAAAATATATAAACTGATTCACTCAATTGGGCATATCTACCAGCTCTGCATGTGTTCAGTCCATGTCTGTTAACTATTTTTAGCTGTAGAAGATATATGTACTGTATACAGACAGTGAGAATTTAATAGGTTTTTGTTTTAAAGATTTCATCCTCAGCTCCCACCCAACAGATCTCTTTCCCCTTGACCCTTTCCCCAGGTTTCTTCTCCTTTCCCCTCTTATAGGGAGATGGCTAAGTCTTTTTTCTGGTCCCCTGGAGTCTTTTCCCACAGAACTTTTTTTCTCTGCTCCCACTTAGCTCTCTCCACAGACTTCTTTTCTACTCCACCTAAGCCACCTTCCTCCTGCCACAGTATTATTCTCCACCTTCCCACATTTTCTGTCTCCGCAAGTTTTTCCTCCCCATTTTCCTCCCCTCCCTCAGCTATCCTTTCCTCCTTTCCCCCTTCAAGATGCTCTCTTCCCTCCCCTTTCCAGGATTGAGACTGGCTTGGGCAGTAAACCTGCTCACTGCCAGGGCATCAAAGGCCTGAAGAGCTGCTTCCTGTTGAGACCAAGGTGACTCAAGACTGATAGGCTGATCTGTATGTCTAGATTTTATAACACTCATCTCCATGATATCTGAGGATCTGTTCTTCCCCATCAGCACTGGCATGGCTGCAGCAGCAGCAGCAGCAAATCTGATTTAGTTGATCACAAATAACAGCCAGAGGGTGCAGGGCACAGAGGGATGCCTGAAAGCACTGAAGGGTGAGCAAATGCCCCTGAAGTTTTACTGAAACCCAACTCATTTTCAGTAAAACCAGCTGGGACACTGTCCCAGTTTAAAGGAAAAGTTCTAATCCAAGTAAATGAGGATGTCTGGGCACTCTTCCTATCCCTGCTTAGAATATATTTAGGAAAAAGATAGAGCCATTATCTGCCTGGCATTTATGTGGGTGTGCACTTGAGGATTAGAATAAGGAGCCTGTCCCTCTAATGGGAGGCTTGTGTAATGGGACAGTGTGGGGTGATGTCAATGCTACAGTGCCCCTTCTGGCCAGGCAGAGTATTGCACCAGAGTTCACTCCATCTGGTGGGGTGGTCAGTCAGTCCCTCTTGCCCAAGTCTTGCTGAGGTGTGTGGGTTTTCTCCGTAATTCCTGGCAGGGTCAGCTGGTCCTGGTGCTCAGGGGAGTCTGGAAACCCCCTCAGTTCTAAAGACTCTTCAGGAGGTTGGTAGTGTTACCCACACACTCTAGGGCACCCCACCTTTACCCTTCTGTGGTCTCTAGGTGTAACCTGGTTAATTTAGACATCCCCACGCTTTCCCTGTTCCTAGGGCTCCAGGTGAAAGGCACCTACCTGTACCTAGTTCCTAGGGCTCAGGGTGTAATCTTCTGTGGGTTTGTGGGGCCTTTTAGCAGTGAAAGAGCCTTACACAGTAATAGTCTTAACCTCTATTTGTTAACAATTAGCAAACCAGAATACACATGCTAAGCATACAATGCTCACCACTCCCAATAAGGCAGGCAAACTTTTCCTGGTGACCAGTCAGGATCAGATCATGCAGGGCTCCTCCAGCTTTTGTACAATGTGGTTGTCAGGGTGTTGAGGTCTAGCAGCTCTGATCTTGGGGCTGTGTCCTGGGGTTAGGTTCCAAAGAATTTCCTTTTGGACCCCGGTTTAGATAGTTAAACTTGAATCCTGATTAGCTATACCTTAACCCAGTGTTTCCCAAACTTGGGACGCCGCTTGTGTAGGGAAAGCCCCTGGCGGGCCGGGCTGGTTTGTTTACCTGCCGCGTCCGCAGGTCTGGCCGATCGCGACTCCCACTGGCCGCAGTTCGCTGCTCCAGGCCAATGGGAGCTGCTGGAAGCGGCGCAGGCCAAGGGATGTACTGGCCGCTGCTTCCCGCAGCTCCCATTGGCCTGGAGCAGCGAACTGCAGCCACTGAGAGCTGCGATCGGACAAACCTGCGGACAAACCGCCAGGGGCCCACCAGGGGCTTTCCTTACACAAGCGACATCCCAAGTTTGGGAAACACTGCCTTAACCAGTCATTTTAAACTAAAGTGCTAGAAGACAGTATTTTTCACCAATCCTAGCCAATTATGAAACAATTCTTTAACCAATCAGACCCTACCAACTTAATTGATTTAAATCTTGCAAAATTAGTTATGCAACAGACAGAAACAATCAAAGAACCAGTGTGATGGGGCAGGCATGCCCCGCACTGGGACTGCGGGGGTTAACCCCTCACTGTGGGCTGAGGAAGCCACACTCCCACAGCACTACTGGGCATGCTCAGAGTACAACACCAGTATAAGAGGAAGCAGCCTGGCTCAGTCTGGGGGACTGCTGTAGGGGAAGGAGGTGTGCTGCTGGCTCCCTGCTGAAGGGCTGCAGGCACTTCACGACTGGAGGCCAGCCAGCTGACAGCAACCCTCAACCCCCAGGCACTGGACGCATCTGAGGGAGAAGGAACTGAGGAAACTAGGAAACCACGAGATTCAGAGAAGCAGGTAGGAAGTAACCCAGGGAGTCTTTGCGGGGAGTTGGTTGAACGACTGGAGGCTAGCTCGGCGTGTTTCAGCCGGATCCCTGCCGAGCTGGTGTCAGGCAACCCCGCCACTGACAGGGCCCTGGGTTGGGACCCGGTGGAGAGGGAAGGCCCGGGTCCCCCTATCCTGGCCGTCGCTGCTTCCCCTGAGGTGGCGGCCCATCCTGACAGTGACTGACTCTGGCCACTAGGCCACACAGCCCCGAGCCTGGGGGCAGCTATTGACTCTGACCACTTGACTGCGCAGCCCCGCCTGGGGGTGCGCAGGCATGATTGTGGGTCTGACCCTTGACAACCAGACAGAAAACATATAGAAAAACAATAGAGAAGTAGGGACTGTAAAGGCAAAATGATAAAGTAGTATACATTTCACAATCACAACTGTTGATAAGTGGTTCCTTGCCAGACAGAATGCTATCAAACAATGTTTTCTGTAAACATCTTAAGATCTGTTTCTCTATCTGGTGATGGTGGGTACTATTACCCAGAACCAGAACCAGACCCAGATGGTGGGTACTATTACTCAGACCTTACAATAGGGGTACCCAGGCCTGCCCACTCCCCTGGGTTCCAGCTCAGGGCCCATCAGCCAGGCAAGCAGAATCAGGACTCAGTAACTCTGTCTAGGCCCTGAGCTCCTTCCTATCTCCCCTGGCTGCTGTAGCTTTTCAGCCTGTTGGTCTGGTTGTCCCTTCTCAGGATGCTGTCTCTGAGTAGCTTCTCAGCAGTTTGCTAGCCAAAGTTCCCTTCTTCAGCCTGCTTGTTCCTCTGACAGCCACCCAGCTTCTCGGCTTCCCAGCTCTCTTATTGTCCCAGCTGCTGTGAGGCTGCCAGTCAGCACTGGCCAGCAGTACCTGCATTAACCCTCTTGGTTGTTGGGCCAGCATGGGGTGTATACAGCCCATGACAGACAGGTAGAATTTCAGTCCCTGTGCCCAGGGGAGTATAAAGGCACTCCCTCCTTATTCCCCAGGGAAACAATCATAGAATCATAGAATATCAGGGTTGGAAGGGACCTCAGGAGGTCATCTAGTCCAACCCCCCTGCTCAAAGCAGGACCAATTCCCAACTAAATCATCCCAGCCAGGGCTTTGTCAAGCCTGACCTTAAAAACCTCTAAGGAAGGAGATTCCACCACCTCCCTAGGTAACCCATTCCAGTGCTTCACCACCCTCCTAGTGAAATTTTTTTTCTAATATCCAACCTAAACCTCCCCTACTGCAATTTGAGACCATTGCTCCTTGTTCTGTCATCAGGTATCACTGAGAACAGTCTAGATCCATCCTCTTTGGAACCCCCTTTCAGGTAGTTGAAAGCAGCTATCGAATCCCCCCTCATTCTTCTCTTCTGCAGACTAAATAATCCCAGTTCCCTCAGCCTCTCCTCATAAGGCATGTGTTCCAGCCCACTAATCATTTTTGTTGCCCTCCGCTGGACTCTTTCCAATTTTTCCACATCCTTCCTGTAGTGTGGGGCCCAAAACTGGACACAATACTCCAGATGAGGCCTCACCAATGTCGAATAGACCAAAGGGGACCCAAAGGGGAAGGGAAGGCCAAGAAGGAGTCTGGGCTATGGCTTCACACCCATCTGCCCAGGCACTGACTACTACAGCTGGCTGGGTATACAAAGAGGAATAAGCAGCACCCACAAAGGAGTGTTGTGGCAGCTTGCAGCCTCTGCACAGCCTGGCATGCCTGGTGAAGCATGGCTCCACACAATACCTTACAATGGGTAATTTGCACAGTCAACCTAATAGTAACTGAAAATATTAAAAAAGTTAGAGGCCTGCTTTTGCTCTCACTTTGGTTTTGCACTGGTGTAACGCTACTGGACCCTATTCACAGTGGCCCCTGCACTCACCTTAGGGGCAGGTGATCAGGGTGTTCACCCTGGGCACCAACTTCTAGGGTGGAGTGGGTGGGAATGGGTCAGGGGGACACACTGCTGCTTGGAAAGCACTGAAAACATTTGTAACCCTGGGTGGCCCTGCACCATGAGTAGTCTTTTATGCAAGATTACATGAAAGCAAAGTGGGTATAAACTGTACCATTCCAATATGATAATATTTTACACCCATTTTGCTTTGGTGTAAATTAGTGTACAAGGCAATGGTGAATGGGGCTTGTTAACTTCAATGAAGTTACTCCTAATTTACACCAGAATCGGCCCCTATATTTTTTTTAACAGTGATCAGAAAGCAACAGCCCATTTCACTCTGGAGGTGGATCTAAGACCCTGATTCAGGAAAGAATTTAAGCACATGCTTTACTTTCAGCGTTGACTTCAATGAGACTTAAGCACATGTTTAAAGTTAATCATATGCTCAAGTGCTTTCCTCCGTAGGGATGATTTTCTGAATGAAGGTCTAAGAGAAAATAATTGACTATAATGAACCTGCAAATAGGCCAAAGAGAAGAGGATTGTTAATGCTTTCAGGCTCAAAGATGACTAACGTTTAAATATCAATCTGCTACAATAAGATATGAAAGCCTCTTACAGAAGTGTTAAATCAAATCAGGTCAATTTAATGTCATTATAGTTAATGAAAGTATCTTTGGGCTCTATTATTTGCTCAAGACAGGAAGTGGACCAGTCAGGTTATTCTGGAAACGAAATACATTCCTCCTCATGGACTTTAAGGTCAGAAGGGGCCATCATGATCATCTAGTCTGACCTCCTGAACATTGCAGGCTACAGAATCTCACCCACCCACGCCTGCAATAGACCATAACCTCTGGCTGAGTTACTGAAGTCCTCAAATCATGATTTAAAGACTTCAAGTTACAGAGACCTCCCTATTTACACTAGTTTAAACCTGCAAGTGACCCATGTCCCATGCTGCAGAGGAAGGCGAAAACCCCCCAGGGTCTCTGCCAATCTGACCCAAGGGAATATGCTATCCCAACCCTATACAGTGATCAATTAGACCCTCAGCATGTGGGCAAGACTCACCAGCCAGACACCTGTGAAAGAATTCTCTGCAGCAACTCAGAGCCCCCACCCCCTCTGGTGTCCCATCACCGGCCATTGGAGATATTTATTGTTAGCAGTCACAGGTCGGCTCTATGCCATTGTAAGCAGTCTCATCATACCATCCTCTTCATAAGCTTATCAAGCTCAGTCTTGAAGCCAATTAGGTTTTTTGCCTCACTGCTCCCCTTGGAAGGCTGTTCCAGAACAGTTCTCCTGCTAGGGATAGTCTATTTTCTGCTGAACTCTATAATGTAGGTCTCCAATCAACAATGAACCTCTAAGTGTTGCAATGTTTGGGAAAAATCTCAAAATTGCCCAGAGGGTGGCCAAGAACTGTAACATAACAGAATTAGAACTGAATAATGAGGATCTCTGAACAAGAACCATAGAAGTACCTGTGAGAAAAGTTCTTGCACAACTTCTGTTTTGTTGGCAATACTGTCAATAAACTGGGATGAAAACCCACAGAATTAAAGATCAGAACCTAACCAAGTTTTTCCAACTGGTGCTAAAACCAGGGTTTTTAGCAAAAAAGGCCACCCAACAATTTTTAATATTGCTCCTCCTCACCCAACAACCCCATTGCTGCTGATGGGGAAAAAAATAATTTGCTGATTGTTTTGCAGCCCCAGAGGGCAATTCCAAGATGCTGATTTAATTAGAGCATTTAATTAGAGCATTTAATCTTAAACACAGGTGCTGCAAAGATCAGTTGTCAAAACAAGAAGAACATCAGGGAATCCTGTCTCCAAACCTCAACAGTATTTAATATAATTACTTTATGATGCCTTAGCGATGATACTTTAATATGGTGCACCCAAGTTCTATGTGAAGGTGGTGGGAGGCAGTAGATGTCAGCTTTTATGTTCATGAAAATATACAGTAAAATCATTTTTAGAAATGGGCCAAAGCCAGAACCTTTTACCCTGAATCCTCTTGTAGTTCAGTAATATGGAGCCAGGATATTGGCTCAATAAAAACAGCCATAGGTTTGGTTTTGAACCCCCAAAATGTAATTGAGATATTGCAGAAACAAAACCACTATTGCTTACCCCATAAAGAGATGGGACTATACTGAAATCTTTTATGCAACACCCAGACCTCCTGACCTTTGGTGCTCCAAATAAAATGGAAAGTAGATTTGAATTACCCCTGATTTTACAGAATGAAAATTAATTCAATGAGGTTTCACAAAAAATAATTCCTGGCCTTTTGGGACATCTATAATTCCTATTGGTTCGATTTAAAGATTTTCTGGTTACCTTGGCTTAACTTACTGCAATAGATAATGTCAAGACATGTATAGTAAAAAGGTTAACTCAGATATATTAATAGCTAGACTGACACATTAAAACAAACAAAACAAAACAAACAACTTTACTTTGACCACAGTCATGGAATAGGACTTCAGAAGTTCTTATGCCATGATCATTTCAACATCTCTTACTAGCCTTCTATAATATACCCAAAGTGATTTGGCAGAAAGGAAAGGTCATTTATTTATTTAGGAGGCATCATGTCTGTAGTCAAGGACCAAAGATGGCTAGAATATCCTACTAGGCCATCAGGAGTGTTCCAGTGATTGGGTATCATGTGCTTTTGAGAGCTCTGAAACCAAATGGGCCCGTAAAATTGGTACCCTATCACAAAAGAGGGAGAGGTGAACTTTGACCTCCATTTGAAAGATGGCTATAACCTGCGAATGATTAGGGAATAATCCTTCACCTCCCCAACCATAAATCTCCAATTCCAGACCCAAAACAACATCCAATATGTGACCATGTTTATTCAATGAGCCAGAAGCCACCTGGGACAGCTCCATATTTGGCAGGGTAGCCATGAGATCTTGGGCTAATGCTGTCATCTACATTGTGCTAAAATCACCCTAGGCAAGAAGCTTTGGTGAATCTCACATCAGGTTGGCTAAGATCTCAGGCTTGGTCTACACTTAAAAGTGTTGCTAGTTAAAGCTATGGTGGTTAGGAGTGTAATAAATCACACCCCTTACAGACAGTTATGCCAGCTAAAGCCGTAGTGCAGATGCAGTAATACTGTCAACAATTATTTTGCTGTTATAGCTTATTCCATTCAGGGAACTGACTTAAGCTATAGTGGTAAAACAGCTCTTTTGCAGGTATAATCTACATCTCCACTAGAGAAACCTCAACCACTTTTAATTATAGACAAGGCCTCAATTAAAAATTCAAAGAACAAATCAGAGATCTCATGGGCCAGCCTGTGCACTACACTAGGACTCATGCAAGATGGACATGCTCAAATGAATTTGCTTTTGGAGTGGGAGACCTCCCACAGTTCAGGTCAGATACAACCAATACAGATATACCACTTCCCTGAGCATCCCTTTGCTCTCGCTGAAACAAGTACCTGCCACAAAACTATTGGGCTAACAACAGTTTTCTAGACAGATCTTGGTCATATAGCCAAAGATCAGCTGATCTACTGAGGTTTCTCTGTTCCTTGCTTGGGCAACACTGACAGGTAATAAAGGGATGTTTTAGGCTGGATCTACACTAGCACTTTTGTTGGTATAACTTATGTCACTCTGGGGTGTAAAAAAACCACCCCTCTTAGCGACATAAGTTACATTGATAGAAGCGCCGGTGTGGACAGCGCTATGTCGGCGGGAGACACTCTCCTGCCAACATAGCTACCGCTACTCGTTGGAAGTGGTTTAATTATGTCGATGGGAGAGCTCTCTCCCATTGGCATAGAGTGGGTACATGAGCGACCTTACAGCAGCACAGCTGTATCGGTATAGCTGTGCCGCTGTAAGCTTGATAGTGTAGATATAGACATGATGATCTTATGAAAGAACAGATACAGTGAAATCTGTCTTAAGTGGCCACTCAAGGGGCCAACACAAAGTTTGTTGAACAGTGATGATCATCTAATAGAAGTGGAGCATAACCATAACAAGAACACAGGGCGAGCCTTGGGTGGAAATGTCCTAAGACAGGAGTTTGTCCAAGGCAGATGGTCTCTTGCATAGATTTCACAATATACTAATACAAACGAATGGAGCTTGAGAAGGAATATTATTGAAATGCAGACCTGCTGTTTTATGGAGACTTCAAGCCTGTTAGATATGCTTTTGACTTTCTTTTCTCTGAAGGACAAATATAACACAATCCTCCTTAAACACAAGTGCAAATCAGCGTGGCAATTAGCTAGGAAGGTAATAACGAATGCTATTTAGAACATGTAGTGTCTTTCCTGTCTATCTAATATTCTTTGAAGGGTGGGCTAAAGAGAAAGGGATTGCTCAAGGGATGATGTCAAATTAAAAATCACACTTCTTAATGCAAATGTTTCAGCTCTTTGAGGCCAGAACTGTCTTTTTATTATGTGTGAGTTAGGTACCTGGCACAATCTCCCCTCCTTCCCCTCCTCGCACCATCGGGGGTTCTAGGTGCTTCCCTTTCTAAAATTACAAATGTACTGCTGCTACAAGTGATAGCCAAGGTCACTATAATGGCAAGAAATTAGATAAAAGTATTTTTCTGTATTTTGTGAATTGGGCAGCAATGCTGTGGGAACATGACCAAGCATTTCAACAGAAGATAGCAGCAAAATTACATCCACTGGATGAGCAAAAACCAAGGACTCATAAATGAAACT
This sequence comes from Terrapene triunguis, assembly GCF_002925995.2. Classification (NCBI taxonomy): domain Eukaryota; kingdom Metazoa; phylum Chordata; order Testudines; family Emydidae; genus Terrapene; species Terrapene triunguis. Next base: position 32,306,844 of record NW_020664435.1, read on the forward strand.
TTGACTGTATAGAATATGCATAATGTTGTAACTGATTTTTTAAAAGTAAGGTATTATGTCAATATGTTTTAATAATAATATCATGTGTAGTATGTGTGGGGGATAGCTGCTATATAAAATAAAAGCAGCCTTCAGTGATATGGAGCAAGAAAACGTGCCTTCTTACCACCACAGATAAGTTAAAAGTTTAGCACAAGAGAAGTGACACCGGTTGGTGCATGGAAAGAAAATTAACAAGAGTCCAATACCATGAAGTGAAATGTGAAACCAGATAAAAATAATCCCAATTTGTACGTAAGGACTCCATGCCATTGTAGGTTGTGGAAATAGGGTAAATGGAGTCAAGCACTCTCCATTAGAAGAGCCAAATTATTTTAATGTAATAAATGAGGCAAATTCCCCAAGAACAGTGCATATTATCACCCAATAAATAGGATTAATTTAGATTTTAATATATTACAGCATGTACAATCTTTGCTTATGGTGTAGATTAGTTTGTTTTGCCCCAACGAGATTAACTCAGATCAATCAGGTTTTATTATTATTCATCCATCCTCTGAGAATTATTTAATCTTCTCAGTGTTTTCATCACAAAGTGAATGGTTTTACTTTTGTATTTATTTTATTTCTCTATTCTTGCCAAAAAAGCACACAACTCTCTCAAATGGACAATATTTTCCCTGCTTTGGGAAATTTGGATTTAGTGATCAATCCATCAAAACGATTCAGATTCTTTAGGACACTTTACAAGCTTCAGCATTCCACATCTCTCAAAGTTAGGTAATAAATTGACTTTTTTTCTCTTCCCCCAGACTGTCAAAAAGAGTTTAGATCAGCCTGCCCTTTTCCCCTTTGGCAGAGACTACTGAACCCCTTTCAGAGGCATTTCACTCCTTGGCTTTGATTTCACTTCATTGATTTTATTACTTCAGTGGGTCTTGCTTTAATCAACAATAATAACTAGCTCTCATAAACCACTTACATCTATAGAGTTCCAAGTGCTTTACAAATGAGGTAAGTACAATGTAGTCCCATTTTACAAATGTGGGAACTGTTTCGCAGAGGTGAAGTGACCAGAGCCACCCGGCAGGCCAGAGTCCGAACCAGGAACAGAACCCAGGTCTAGACGTAAAATGTAACAAATAAGCATAGCCCAAAGTAAAATGGGAGTTGTTAAAGCAGCATTGCCTCAGGAGGAGCCCCAGAGGCACAGTGCATTCCAGGGTTCCCTGGTGTACTAGTGGGAGTAATGTGTGATACCTCATTTCATGGGCAGAGTAGGGGTTTGTGGGGCCCTGGGCCAGAGCAAGTGCCCCCCGCCCAGACACTCCTGCCGGGAGCTGGGTTGGAGCACGGGGGCTTGTCCCGCACACCCAGCGCTCCTGCTGGGAAGCAGGGTCGGGGCATGGAGCACCCATTTTTCCGATGCGGGCCTCCCAATTGGCTGGGGCCCCTGGGCACAGACCCTGTTGATCAAGTGGCTAATCCACCACTGAGTGTAGCAATCTCCCCTTCCTTCCTTTCTCCCCATGCAACTGACGAGCAGATCAGAGCTGGCCAGTGCCTAATGATATGGAGAGCCGAATCATAGACGATTAGGGTTGGAAGAGACCTCAGGAAGTCATCTAGTCCCACCCCCTGCTCAAAGCAGGACCAACCCCAACTAAATCATCCCAGCCAGGGCTTTGTCAAGCTGGGCCTTAAAAACCTCTATTGATGGAGTTCTCTGTCTATACACACCCCTCCATTCCCAGTCACTCCCAGAGAGAAGCATCTGGGGCTGTGACTCTAGGGAGACTTTAAATGGGGATAATCTAGTCTTTTGTGAATACAACTGACTTCAGTGTTCAGTGTATGCACTGTGGTTGTAGCTGTGTTGGTCTCAGGATATTAGAGAGATCAGGTGAGTGAGCACTATTGCTTTCCTATGTACATGTGGCCTCAGCTTGATTTGGGTCCTGGAAGTCCTCTGGATATATCCCAGAGTTCCCTGGGGCAACTTCCTTAGTCTTCTCTACGTGGACAATCAGTGGTGCAGTCTATTGCACTCTATTGCAAATGGAAACCACACATTCCTTTGCAAACCCTCAGGTCTGTGTTAACACATTGTCTGCTGAACACTGGTCTGCAAGCACACTCTGAGAGAGCCTGCAGGGTTTTCAGTGGAGACTGGTCAGATGAAGTGTTTTGCAAAGACAGCCGCTTCCTCGTCAGCCAGATTTTGGTGCATGCAGCCCAGGGGCCCCTGCACTTGCAGCCCCAGGAGGGCAGTGGGGCCTGGGAGCCAGGGCCAGAGAGCGGAGCGGAAACCAAGCAGCTGCTCTGCAGGGAGAGGGAGTGGCAGAGTTCCTGGCTCAGCACGGCTTGGGGAGGAAGACTTCCAACATCCTGGATTTTCCCCCTCCCTGCAGGGCAGTTGCTTGGTCCCTGCTCCACTCTCTGCCCCCCTGGCTCCGCCCTCCCTGGGGCTGCATGTGCAGGGGCACCTGCACAGCCTGCACTCTCGGGGTGGTGAGTGAGAGCCAGCCTCAAAACCTCCCTGCAGCCTCCTGCTGTGGTGGCTCCAGCTCCTCCTTGCTGCTGCACAGAGATTTCCCGGAGCAGGGAGAAAAGCTGACAGGTGGGAGGCGGCTCCCGGCTGCTAGGACATTGAGGGTCATCCCTCCTCCAGCTGTGCTGAACCTGGAGCTCTGCTGCTTTCCCTCCCTGCAGGGTGGCACTCAGTCCCCACTATGCTCTCTGGCTCTTGCTCCCCCAATCCCCCCCGTGTCCTCCCTGGGACTGCGTATGTAGAGGTGCCCAGGCTGCGTGCACTGTGAGGGTGATGAGTGGGAGCCAGCCCCAAAGCTTCCCCACAGCGCCTCCCAGGGATCTCTTATCCTTGGATCCCGGGGTGTGGCAGGGGCAGGGATAAGAATCCCCAGGGGTGTGTGGAAGCACACTGCACCCCAGCCCCTGGGGATGCACTTCACTGCTCCACAGCCGGCAGCAGCCAGGCTGGGGGTGTGTGTGTGTGTGTGTGTTTTTCCTCTGAAACTTACATTTTATGTCAAATTTCAAAACAAACAGACAAAAATAAACTAACAACCAAACAAAAACACCTTCATTAAACATCCCATTTTAAAAATTAAGAATTGCTAAGTTTGATTTTAATAATTTGAAAGCCCTGGAAACTGATGTCCTAATTATCCTCCGAACAGGTGCACCTGGGCATTTACCTGCCAATGTGACTCTGCCTCACAGTGGAGAGCCCATTTCTCAGATTAGATGGTAGTTCAGTATAAAGCCTTCTCAAACTGCAGTCATTCTAATGAGACAGCCATGAAAGGTGCTAATTATGCAGTTTATGTACTCAGGTGCGCCTTATGAGCACCTGAGTCCCACCATTAGCACCATCACAACTAGGAAACAGGATGGGCAGTAGAGTTTTCCCACAGTGCAGCACATTTGTAGAGAGCCAACAATGGGGGGAGGGGGAGGATTACTTGGCTCTCTGGGATAGGGTTACTTTGACTCAGGTCTGTACACTGTAGTGCAGGTGCCAGAGCCCGAGGTTTGAGCACCGGTCAGAAAATCCTTAACCTACGGTTAAAATGCTGTGTAGATGCTCAAGTCCAGGGTTCCCTGACATAGGTCAGCTGACTCAAGTCCCGCTAATCCTAGGCTTGCATGGCTGTGTAGACATACCCAGCTAAATACAAGGTGAAACATTGTTTAGCAGAAGTAATTAACACATTTCAGGGACCAGTCAAGATAAAGTGGCCTGTCAACACTTCTCCAGTCACAGGGGTAGAAAAGAAAAGCTGGGGGGGGAGGGGTTAGTGGGTTACAGATCGTTATAATAAGCCATAAATCCAGTGTCTCTATTCAGTCCATGATTTTTAGGGTATGTCTACACTACAAAATTAGGTCGATTTAATAGAAGTCAATTTTTTAGAAATCGATTTGATACAGTCAATTGTGTGTGTCCCCACTAAGTGCATTAAGTCGGCGGTGTGCGTCCACAGTACTGAGGCTAGCGTCGACTTTTGGAGCGTTGCACTGTGGTAGCTATCCCACAGTTCCCGCAGTCTCCGCTGCCCATTGGAATTCTGGGTTGAGCTCCCAATGCCTGATGGGGCAAAAACATTGTTGCGGGTGGTTCTGGGTACATGTCGTCAGGCCCCCCTCCCTCCCTCCGTGAAAGCAACGGCAAAAAATCGTTTCTCGCCTTTTTAACTGGGTTATCCGTGCAGACGACATACCACGGCAAGCATGGAGCCCGCTCAGCTCACTGTCACTGTATGTCTCCTGGGTGCTGCTGGCGGACGCGGTACTGCAGTGCTACACAGTCTGCAGTGCCTTGCGAACGGCAGACAGTGTAATACGACCACTAGCCATCGTCATCGTCCTGTGGTTGCTCCTGGCCAACCTCGGTTAGGTTGGTTGGGGGTGCCTGGGCAGACATGGGTGCTCCTGGCCGGCCTCGGTGAGGTTGGTCGGGGGCGCCTGGACAAAAATGGGAATGACTCCAGGTCATTCTCTTCTTTAAGTTTCGTCTAATGGAGGTTCAGTCCTGCCTGGAATATCATGCCAGCTGGAGGCTTCTGCCTCAGGCTGCTCTCCCAGTCGGCAGCACCGCACGGTCACACCTACCCCAGCCTACCCCTTGTTCCCATGGCTCATGAAGCCTGGACAGTAGTAAGGAGCAGTTCAACTATAGGCTGAGCAAGTGCAGAATGGTGGTAGAATGTGCCTTTGGACGTTTAAAAGCTCGCTGGCACAGTTTACTGACTCGGTTAGACCTCAGCAAAACCAATATTCCCATCGTTATTACTGCTTGCTGTGTGCTCCACAATATCTGTGAGAGTAAGAGGGAGACATTTATGGCGGGGTAGGAGGTTGAGGCAAATCGCCTGGCCGCTGATTACGTGCAGCCAGACACCAGGGCAGTTAGAAGAGCACATTAGGGCACGCTGTGCATCAGAGAAGCTTTGAAAACCAGTTTCATGACTGGCCAGGCTACGGTGTGAAAGTTCTGTTTGTTTCTCCTTGATGAAATCCCGCCCCCTTGGTTCACTCTACTTCCCTGTAAGCCAACTGCCCTCCCCTCCCCCCTTTGATCTCTGCTTGCAGAGGCAATAAAGTCATTGTTGTTTCAAATTCATGGATTCTTTATTAATTCGTCACACAAATGGGGGGATAACTGCCAAGGTAGCCCGGGAGGAGTGGGGGAGGAGGGAAGGACAGGGGTGGGGTAGTTGTAGGGGCACCCCCTAGAATGGCATGCAGCTCATCATAGAAGCGGCATGTCTGGGGCTCTGACCTGGAGTGGCCGTTTGCCTCTCTGGTTCTTTGGTAGGCTTCACACGGCACTGCTGCGGGTCCCTGTTATAACCTCTGTCCTTCATGCCCTTGGAGATTTTTTCAAATGTTCCGGCATTTCGTCTTTTGGAACGGAGTTCGGATAGCACACGGGGCTTCGTCTCCCCATACAGTGATCAGATCCAGTACCTCCCATTCTGTCCATGCTGAAGCTCTTTTGCGATTCTGGGACTCAATGGTCACCTGTGCTGATCAGCTCGCTACGCTGGCCAAACAGGAAATGAAATTCAAAAGTTTGCAGGGCTTTTCCTGTCTATCTGGCCAATGCATCTGAGTTGAGAGTGCTGTCCAGAGTGGTCACAATGGAGCTCCCGGAGGCCAATACCGTCAAATTGCGTCCATGGTACCCCAAATTCGACCCAGCAGGGTCGATTTCAGCGCTAATCCCCTCGTCAGGGAGGAGTACAGAAATCGATTTTAGGAGCCCTTTAAGTCGACAAAAATGGCTTTGTCGTGTGGACGGGTGCAGGGTTAAATCGATCTGACACTGCTAAATTCGACCTAAACTTGTAGTGTAGACCAGGGCTTAGTGTCTAGCAAAGTTATGAATTTAAACTCCCAGGCTTTTGAAGGTGTTGTGCAGGTTTCCTTTGAGGATGAGGATGGAGGGGTCAGATATAGAGTGATTGCTTTGTGAAAAACGGTCATACACAGGTGATTTGGTGTTTTTGTCTTTATCATTTTTCTGTGTGAGTTCATTCGAGAGCATAGTGATTGTCTGGTTTCACCCACCTAATTGCTATTGGGGCATTTAGTGCACTGGAGGAGGCACATCACATGTTGTGCTAGGCATGTGTAGGACCTATGGATCTTGAAAGGAGTGGTGTTGATCTCCGCTGTATGATGATAGTCTATAGGTTTTGCATCTGTTGTTCTGGCAGGGTCTGGTGCTGTTCTGAGTTGGTGTCCTGGTCTGTGGGGAGCTTGCTTCTGTTGATGAACTTGGAGAGGTTGAGGGGTTGTTTGAAAGCCAGAAAAGCAGGTTCAGGAAAGATTTCTTTTAAGATTGGGTCCCCATCGAGCATGGGTTCTAATTGTTTGATGATACCCATATGGATTCCAGTGTGGGATGGTAGGTGACAACTAGGGGTGTGCGGTCAGAGGGGTTTTATTACTGTATTAAAGCAGATTTTCTTGGGGTATTTGGATGGCCTGTTCCATGATGCAATCTACTTCTCTGGTGAAGTGTCCTTGTTTCATGAAGGCAGTTTTAAGTGTGTTAAGATTTATATCTTGGAACATATTCTGTGGTATCTGAGTGCCTGCCTGTATATAACAGATTTCTTGGTGTGTTTGGGGTAGTTACTGGATCTGTGATGGTGGGTGTGGTGATCCGTGGATGTCTTGTTTCACACAACTATATACAATTTTTGTATTTATTTATAAATTCATATCGACATCTATACAACCGCCCCCGCTCCCCTCCCCCGTTTTTGAACAAAACATTCAAGCCTCCCACTGCCTGCCAATGAACTACCTGCCCCAAACAAAAGATCCCTTTCCTATTTTGAATCAAGCCCCTAAACTTTCAATACTAAATAAGGTCCTGATAGTGCAAGCAGCTCTATGTGAATAGAGGCTAAGCTATACAAGTTGTGATATGAAGACAGTTCCAGACCCAAAGAGTTTATAATCCAATAGACAAAAAGATGGGCATGCTGGGAAGCCCAGAGGGAGAAATAATTTAGGCCCCGATTCAGCAAATCACTTACATGTACATTATGTTTGGGATTTCACTCATAAGGCAATTTTTAACTTCCATTTCTTTGTTAACAATTTCACACAGTGTATCAGTCTCTGTCCCTGCTGTGCTGATCTACAACTGTCTTCTCTTGCTCTTTATAAATCTCTTTCCGTCTCTGCTTTCAAAATGTTATCTTAACTAGGATTAATAAAGATATACTGGGGACTGTCTTATCTCTTATAGGAATTATGTTTATAATAAAAAAGCTTTAATCTTGGAAGAGAGATGAAGGTGAAAAGTGAACTAGAAAGAAAAATTAGAATGGAGGAAGGAGGTTAGGACAGGCCAGTGGTGGACACAGGTGGGCTTGAACCAAAACCTTAGATCCTAACACCTCTGAACTTTGGGAACATTCAAATTCAGATCAAAACTTTTTCGTCTGGTCCCACCTCTCTTTTGTGAATTAGGGATGGATAAGCTGGTTCTGATAAAAGAACCATCCTGATGCTTTTTTGAAATTCAAAAGAGTTCAGTTTTAGCTTTTAAATTAACGTCTGAGCAGCCTTCTCACATCTTGTGTTCAGACAGGAGAGGATGAGGAAATATCAAAATACAACATGAAAGACATGCCTGCCCAACCTGAATGAGGATGTACTGAAAATCTCATGGGGGAAATTGATCTGAGATTTCCAGAGCAAAGAGGTCTGAATATGCTTCAGATAAATAGATGAAGCTTTAGGCAATTATCTGAATTAAATCATAGCACCAAGGTTCACCCACCCCTATTGTTTAGCTGGAATATTTATTCTAATGGTGTATGTGGGTTCTTGTACTTTGTAACCTAAGATCCATGGTGGCCTCCCCAACCCGTGCTCAAGAAACTATCATTTGATGTTTGCGATCACATAAGTTACTGCCTTGACTCTGGTCTCGCCTTTCTGGGAAAGGTTAATGAAAGCATGGGAGTGGCCACCTCCTGTGTCATCTGACTTTCTCTTTCATATGTGACTTTTCTGCATCCCCCTCCAGCAAGGCTTCAGCACAACTGAAAGACAGTGCTTATAGAGGAACTCCTTATGTGCATAGAGAGAGGCTAGATGTCCATGCCAAATCTGTTTGGGCTACTGGTAGCCTTTGATATTGTTCATCATCAGGACCTGATAATTTGTCCATGAAACCTGGCAAGAGTGGATGGGTTACTTTAAACTGGGCTTGTTCCATCCTCTCACAAGGCTTGTGAAGGGCGGCTATATATTCTTTCCTAAGGGTTCTTACCTGTGAAATCTGTCAGGGTCCCATATTGTTGCCTTTCTTGTTAAACGTACTGATAAACTCACAGGGAGACACTATGAAACAACATGGACTGCAGTTCTGTTCAGTGCCCTCAATATTCTGATGACTCTCCCTTGTACTTCTTCCTCATCAAACATGGATAGTACACTTTCCCTGGTGTCCCAATATCATAGTGAAGTAGGATCTGGATGAAAACCACCTGTCTCAAACCGCTTCTGAGTAAAATTGAGTTAATGGTGCTTGGCAAGGGGGAGCACTGTGGTGGGATGCGAAAATTCATTCTCATTAAAGCACAGCTGCCCTGATGATCGAAGTGGTTTTACTTTCTCAGAGTCCTACTGGGTTCATCTCAGCTCCTGGACTCTGACCTAGCAGTGGTGTCCCCAGAAATGCCTCTCTACATCTTTGGCTGGCCAAGAGTCAGGTCCCCTGTCCGTAATGATCTATACCATTATCACCTAAAAGCTGTACTATTGCAATGTGCTATATATAGGGCTGGCTCTGAAGGCCACCTGGAAACTAAAGCTGTTTCAACTTGCAGCAGCTCCTCTTTGAGGTAAGGCAGACCAGTGAGAGCATCACACAGCAGTTAGCATGGTTGCCAATAAAACTCAAATTCTTGGTTTTTAAAGCCCTACATGACATTGGACCCAGCCATCTCAGTGACCACCTGTCAGTGCAATGGGAATATTTCAGCTGACCGGCCGTTGGCCAAAGCCCATGTATGGTAGGACACTCAAACTTGCTCCTGATGGAGGATGAGATGAGCTTTATCATTGCTACCTTTATAGCTCAAGGCAAGACTCATCTCTCTGGACATGCTTTCCTCAAGAGAGGAACACAATAAAGGGGTATAATATCATTAGGAGTTGCAAAATGAAATCTCTGCACAGAACATTGAAAACGTAGAGGTGTAAATCTTTGGAATTTTTTTGTCCTCTATTGGCATCGTTTTTTAAAAAAGCCTCATTTTATGTCGTTAGATTTGTCTGGAATTATGACTAGAGATATTGAGATGCTGTTAAAGTGACACTGTCAGGTAGAGTCATACATTTAAAAAGAAATTCTTTGCCTGTGTGATAGATTATTAAAACAGAAGATTTTAAATAATGCAATACACTTTGCACAGGTTTAAATAACTACACAGGATGCAAGGCAGTTAGATTATTAGGCCCATTGTTTTAACCTAGGTAGTCTATTTCTCTCTCTTTCTCTGTCTTGTTATATAGCCTCCATCACTATTGAATCTGACCACCCCCAAAGTATTTACAAACCAACAATCCCTTTCTTTCTTCTCTGCTTTCTGGAGAAATAATAGTTATTGGTTGGCAGATGTGTGTGAACGGAGGCGTTGTGTGACCATGTAAAGAATTTATTGTGGGAAAGTAAGACGAAGATATGAGTTTTTAATTTAGTTCTGAAATCAGTGAGTTCTGTGGTCATTCTTAGCTATTCTAGGAGTGAGTTCCATAGTCTAGATCCTGCTGCTGTGAAAATTCTGTCTCCTGTACTCATGAGCATTCCCTATTGGTCAATTGCTCCAGTAGAGCAACTGGGAGGCTGCAGTTGAGAATGAAAAGGTCTAATCTTGTGGTGGTCTTTGAATCAGAATGGAGACCTTGATTTGGACTTAGTGTTCATTGAGGACCTAATGCAGAATGCAGAGCACCTGGATGATGTGGTGACCTGTGTTGCTGTGCAGACAGAATGCTGCATTCTGTGACAGCTGAAGATTTTCAGGGTGTATCACTTCATTCTTCGATATAATAAATTGAAATAATCAAGGGCAGAGGTCATGAGTGCAGGGGTCACCCTTGCCAGATTTGAGCCCCATAAGATGGAGTGCAGTTTCCTAGCCAGCACCCAATGGAAGTGGGTGATTTTTTCCCACCATATGTGTGCTATGCCTGTGTATGTGTGTAGATATTTGTGTTTGCCAGTCTGTCTGTGTGTAAGAGATGGAGAAAGAAAGAAAGAAATCCCCCACAAATTTAAATAAAAAAAAATACTGTTCCTTTATGAAGAAAATAGGTTAGTCTTGCTTTGGTTGCATTGCTTGCATAGTTGCTAGTCTAATCTTTGTCATAACATTTTTTTAAAAATGTGTGGCAAACTGGAACATAGGTAGAAATATTATATTTTGGTTACAGAGAAAAAAACTGGCACAGCTTTAAAGGCACACATTTCATAACACCACATGTGCAAAGCATTAAAATAATTGTGCTGCGCACATCGGTAACAGACAGAGTGAACAATGAATATTAAAAACACATTCCTAAAGCTGGCCTAGTGGCTTGGCAGCAATGTTTTGTATAGGAGACCTGTGCTGGAGTCCAAATAAAGGGGCTTTTGCTTCCAGAGCTGTCAGGGTTTGGCAGTAGTTGACGTGAAGCTCTTTGGTGAAGGGTGAGAAGGGGTGGGGAAGAAATTGGAAGGGCGTTCCAGCTGTTGCTGTTCCATTTGCCCGACTGGCTGAACCACAGATTGGTTTTAGAAGGTATTCACTGAGGAAATTTGGCTTTATCCATTAGTGGCTGCAGTTGAAAGCTGTAGCAGTGCCAGGGTAAGGAGGAGGAGGGATGGGTTTAGAAGAAAAGCAATGCAGAGAACAAATGGCAATGCTGGGAACACCCAGCCTGTGTCTATGGCGAGAATACTAAAATGCTCTGTCATGTCAGATGTCCTGAAATATGTGCTTCTGGGCAAGATGGGGGAAAATAAGCACTCACATGCATGTGCGTACAGACAGGATCTTGTGGCTCCCACAAAATGATGATACATATACTTTCAATAACAGCCTATGCAACATATTAAAGAGTTAGTTGGGGGTTGAGCAGTGGGATATCCATTTAACCAAGACATTCTGTGCCAAGCATTAAACCATCTCACAATGAACAATTTCTATTTTCATGAAGATTCCAGCCCAGGATGATTCTGATATATTTTCTTCAAGCAAAATAACATGATCTCAGAAGCTACATGAAAAAGGAGTTGTTTTCATTTTACAGAAGCAGGAAACTTGTCATGAAAGGCCCAGCAGTCAAATGCCTTCCACGAGAGAGTGCGTGCTACACAGGAGATAAAAGCATCCAGCCACACCCTAAAAGTGGGGTAGAAGTCAGTGCTCCAACTCTAAATCCAGGGGCTTCTGCCATATGACTACAGCTGTGAAAGCAATGCCCAAGATTTTATTAGGAACCATAGCCTGACGAATATTGTAATAATGGTAATAATTTAACAAGGAAATTCTCTTTCCATTTGGCCCTCCCCTCATGATATTTGATGGCTTCTTTTATTCAGCTATTTTAGTCATTGGGACCATTTTCTTCGGTTCTCCCTCAATTTGAACCTTAGTTGCCCTTTGTTAAAATATCATTGTAAACATAAACAAGAACTTGATTTAAAAACTGTTTTCTTTTTGATCCTTAGATCCTCATTAGCACCCAGTTACAGATTGGTAGAGCACGTCTTTACTAGCAACATTAAAGCGCTCTTCCAGTGCTATAAAAAACCCACCTCCATGAGGGCAATAGCTCCCAGCGCTGGGAGCACAGCTCCCAGTGCTGGTGCACTGTCTACACTGGCACTTTACAGCGCTGAAACTTGCACTGCTCAGGGGGGTGTTTTTTCACACCCCTGAGCAAGCAAGTTGCAGCGCTGTAAAGTGCCAGTGTAGACAAGCCCATAGACAAAGAATCTTGCTCTTCCATGACACTGACTATTAAAATGACTATAGACATACAGAAATAAAGTCAGATCTCTTGGTAACTATGAGTCTGGGGGTAGTGAAGGGGAGAGAACTCCTCTGAATTTTAAGCCATCTAAGGCTTTGTCTACACTACAAAGTTCTGTCGAGAAAAGTTATGTTGAGGACCAAAAAGCACTATAATAACTTCTCTATTGCATGGTCACGCTACACTGCCTCTGTCGGCAGAGCACGTCCACACTTGGTGCTCTAGTGTTGACAGTAGGAGCAGTGCACTGTGGGAAGCTATCACACAGTGCTACTGTAACCCACACACCTTCTGGGTGTGGTGTTCTGTCCCATCTAGTGGCACTGAGACCACTTAAAGAGAGAGCGAAAGCAATTAATGAGTCTGCTCTACAGCCTTAGCTAACAGCCAGTTGGCTTTTAGCTCATGTGGTAGGGGCTCATGTGGTAGAGGTCCTAGGTTCTATCCTGCCTGCTGACGACTGGGGTCTGTCGGTATTTCAAGTGGGGGCTCGTCCAGAATTTCAACTGGGAAGTCTCTGAAGCTCGGGGTGTGCTTCCTCAGCTAGGGGAAGTATGTAACCCATGCACCTTTTGGGTGTGATGTTCTGTCGCATCTAGTGGCACCGAGACAACTTAAAGAGAGAGAGAAAGCAATTAATGAGTCTGCTGTACAGCCTTAGCTAACAACCAGTTGGCTTTTAGCTCATGCAGTAGAGGCTCATGCACTAAGCTCCAGAGGTCCCCAGTTCGATCCTGCCCACCAACGACCGGGGTCTGTAGGCGTTACACTGCTCACCACCTTCTGCCGCTAGGAGTTGTGGGTTGTCGGAATGGATCACAATGCATCATGGGTGTGGGATCAATGTCCCATGCTCCATTGTTTTCCATCCCAGCATTCTATGCTCTTCTGACTGCACTACGCAGCATTTTTCATTTACTATGCGCCCACCTCCTCTGTGTGAAAAGATGGATCCCGCACTGTTCTCTACTGCTCTGTTAACTGTTATGATCACATCATGGATTGCAGTGTAGTTAATCATGAGGTACTTATCTGAACAGGAATCAGAGTTGCCTGACCTGCTGTGTGCCATGAATAGAAGCAAAACCAGATTACTTTTGGCATTCATGGAGCAGCTGCACACAGTGGACTGTCACTTTTGGGCTCGGGGAAAAAAGCACTGAGTGGTGGGATCGCATCGTTATGCAGCTCTGGGATGACAAGCAGTGGCTGCAGAACTTTCAGATGCAGAAAATCACCTTCCTGGAACTGTGTGTGGCACTCGTGCCCCAGCACTGTGGTGCATGGACACCAAAATGAGAGCTGCCCTCTTGGTGGAGAAGCTCGTGATGATCGCTGTGTGGAAGCTGGTGATTCCCAACTGCTACCGGTCAGTAGCGAATCAGTTCAGAGTTAGTTGACCATTGGGGTTGTGTTAATGCAAGTGTGCAGGGCCAGTAATCACATCCTGCTGCAAAAGACTGTGACTCTTGGCAATGTGTGTGAAATAGTGGATGGCTTTGCGGAAATGGCAAATGGGTTTTCCTAACTGGAAAGGCACACGTATCCCAATTTTGGCACTGGGCCACCTTGCAACAGAGTACATCAATAGAAATGAGTACTTCATGGTGTTGCAGGCACTTGTGGATCACCGTTTCACTGACATTAATGCGGGGCCAGTGACAGGTGAGACACTGGCCGGCAGAGAGCGCTCCAAGGCTGGAAAATCTAATTCCCTGGACGACCAGCAGGAGGCACCGCACCGGTGAATCACTACCTTGCTACAGGGATGTTGAAATGCCCATAGTGATCCTGGAAGACCCAGCATACCCTTTACTCCTATGGCTCATGAAGCCTTACATGGGAAACCTGGGTAACAGCAAGGAACGCTTCAACAATAGGCTAAATAGGTGCAGGATGACTGTGGAAAGTGTGTTTGGCTGATTAAAGGCGTGCTGACGATGCCTTTATGGCAGGTTAACCTCAGTGAGAAAAATATTTCCATGATCATAGCCGCCTGTTGTAGGTTGCATAATATTTGTGAATCTAAGGGTGAAAGGTTTGCTCAGCAGTGAAGCGCTGAGGCAGACCGCTTGGCTGCTGATTTTGAGCAGCCTGATCCCGGGGTATTAAAGGGGCACAATGGGGGGCAATTCAAATCAGGGCAACATTTTGAGAATGAGAACCAGTAATGTATATTTTTATGCAGCAATCTATCATACTTCATTAAATTGAGTTCTATTAGGAAGCACTTGTGGTGATTTGTGGACTAGGTTTTCAGTAAACAAATGATTAAACTGCCTGCATATGTTTTACTGTCAGCTGCTATCACAATTTGTAGGACACAAATAAAGATTAGTGATCTTTCAGATACGTTGTTTTTATTAAACACCAATTAACACACACAAAAAGGGAGGTTCCCTTGGTGGGAAAGGAGGTTCCAGTGAAGGGCAGACTGTCATAGCTGTGTGTAGGTGCAGCTATCATTTTGAAAGCTGTCCAAAGGTGTGGAGTGAATGGGAAACTGAGAAGTTCTGGAAAGTTTAAAGGAATGTGTGGGAAGATCTTGGAGAGGGCATGGAAAACAGTTCTGGATGGGCCTCAGGGGGGCGGGGCAAGCACACATCTGTTCTGACTGCAGCATGATTAGGGACTTCAGCATATCTGTTTGCTCCTCCATTACTCTTATCATCCATTCCGTGGCCTTTAGAATGATCTCCTGATTTTCTTTTCTGTCCAACCTTTCCATTTCTCTCCACTCCCTGTGCTCCCTTTTTTCATCATCCGAGAATTCTAGCACCTCCCAGAACTTTGCTCCATCTTGGTTGCTTTCTGATCTGGTGGAGGCACTCTGCCAGTGTGTAGGAGGTTCCCCTGAAGGCTACAGAAGCACAAGAAACAATACACAGAAACATGATTGTTAGTTACATAAGAATGGTCATACTGAGTCAGACCAAAGGTCCATCTAGCCCAGTATCCTGTCTTCCAACAATGGCCAATGCCAAGTGCTTCAGAGGGAATGAATAGAACAGGTAATCATTCCCAGCTTCTGGCAAACATAGACTAGGGACACCATCCCTGTCTATCCTGGCTAATAATCACTGATGGACCTATTAATTCATAATACCTCCATGAATTTATCTAGTTTTTTAGTTCACACACAGCATAGAATCATTACAGTAAAATATACCTCTTGTAACCCAAGCACTTTCTCACTAACCCCTGGCAAGCACACTATTGGTGAATACCCTAAGCATGTTGAGTTCAGCCAGGGTTGGGGGGTGCATTCTAGCTGGGGTAAAGAGCAATGGTGGTAATTCAAGGGTCGTGGTGCAGGTGATTAGGGACTATATTGTAAATTCATCCATCATTTTCCACAGGCGGGGGTCACTGAAGCAGATATCTCACTCCTGAGGGTAAGCAAGGGTGCATCTATTGCACACTTGCGGCTTCAGACCCAGTCCTGATGCTGCTCTAGGAAAGTTTCCTAGAGATCTCTCTGGAGGATTCCCGTGAATCTGTGTGCATCAACACACTGTTGCATCACACAGCTTAGCTGCATGAGGGAATATGCAGTACACAGAAACACAGCTAACCGTGTACATTTCTATCCCTTCACCTACTTCGCAATACATAAAGCAAAGGAAAGCTGGACATGATATGACTGAGCAGCATCAACTCAAAAAAATCACTTACCAGGGGGTCTCCTCTCTTACTTCTTGCTCACTGGAGAGGGACTGCTGGGACTGGCTAGACATCTCTGGAGAGGAGAAGAGTTCCGGACTCACTGCCCCACCTGGAGATCGTGCAGTGGGCTCCACATCGTCCTCTAAATCCATGTCTTCATCCATGGCCTCGTCCTCTGGGTTAATCCACCACCTCCAGCCCCACCCAAGTATCCATGGGATTTTTGGCGGTGGAGGTGGGGCCACCCCGCCAAGGATAGCATCCAGCCCCTTATGGCACCGGAGTGATGGTTTGCCTCTTGCCTTCAGGTATGCTTGCCTCGGCTTCTTTATCTTTGCTCTGCACTGCACTGTGTCCTGATCGTAGCTCTTTTCATGCAGGCCATGAGAAATCTGCCCATAGATATTGAAATTCCTATGGCTGGAACGCAGCTGGAACTAGACAGCCTCTTGTCCCCATATACTGAGCAGATCCAACAGTTTTGCATTTCTCCAAGCGGGTGAGCATTTGCTACATGAAGCCGCCATGGTTAGCTGGGAAGTTGTGATGTGAGCTCTTTATGCCAAGCAAACAGGAAGTGGAATTTCAAAAATTCCCAGGCCTTTAAAAGTGGGCGGGGCAGATGGTTGTTTTCCTGGCTGTAGGGCAGTGGAACTACTGACCTGAGCAGTCCGGATGGGCATTGTGGGACACCTCCTGGAGGCCATTTATAGCCACAGAACAGTGCTGTGTCCACACTGACACTTTGTCACTAAAACTTTGCTGCAAAAAGCCCTATGTTTCTCGTCAAGGTGGTCTTATCTTGTTGCCAAACAGGACAGTTTTGGCAACAAAAATTGCATTGCAGTGTGTACACCTCCACTATTTTGTTGAAAAAAAGCTGCCTTTTGCCAACAAAACTGTGTAGTGTAGATGAAGCCTAAGGAAAAGAAATCAATATTTCTGTACTTGTGATGTTGGTAAAATATGAAATTGGTTCTTTAAAATCATTGTCACAAAATGGCTTCAGTAATCGACTAGAACTATGTGTGAATATTTGCAAACCAGCAAGTGTTAGTTTAGATTCAACTTTAACAATGATTAGATCCTCATTACTGTCAACCCCAAGCATTCAAAATCATTAAATCAACCTCCCCCTTCCCAAATTATGATTGGCTTAAAAATTAAGAGGTTTTTTTTAATGTTAAAGATTATTTTTATTTGCCTTCTGGATTTTGAGGTTTTAGGCTATACACAGGTAACATTTTCAAGCTTTTCTCTGCATCAGTGGGAGTGTGAAGGGGTCAGCTCACTGCCTGGTGCCTCCTCATGGCCAGGTGTGGCGTGGCAGCTCTTTCTTTCTCCTGGGGTCTGCAGCCATCAGCTCCTCTACCTCTGCAGTGGCATGCCTCCTCCTGTGCCTTAGCCCTCCAGCCCGGTCACTTCCAAGTCTCTCCCCTCCCAGGGTAGGCCATAATCACAAACAAGGGGAACACAAACAAACTGAGTTTAGTGTGAGAGAGGGGGAAATGTGACCCTCTCAGGGTGTAAGAGAATTAGGCCCTCTCTTCCCTCAGGGAGGCACTTTCAGGCAGTTGTTGTTGGGAAAGATCCTGCCTTCCCTTAGCCCCTTCCTCAGGAGCTGCAAGTAAAGGGTCTATCCTCTTCCCTCTGAGCTATTCTGCTTCACTTTTAACTCCTCCTTCAGCTTGTGGATGCCTTGCATGTGTGGTAGGGCTGGGCGACCTGAGCCCAGAGCAGCTCCCTAACCCCTTATTGTCCAGTGAGGGTTTTGTATACCCCATCACCGGGGCTATACATTTACTTTTTTTAAATCAAAAGCTGAAATTCTTCAGTAATTGCATATAATAGCTATGTCAGCCCAGACATAATATATTAAGAATGAATAATTGCAATAAATGATACATTAAAATGAACAGTCATATCTCTGGAGACACATATAACAGTGGTTCAACTGTATCAAATACTGTTCCTTTAAGGAAGGAAAGGAAAAACAGGCATTTAGGCTTTGACATCCGTGCATACAATATGGTTATGTCAGAATAATGTGCTAGTGTTCATGGATCAGCAAATGCCAGAATGTCAACAGGTCTGTCTCCATTTTCATTAATATTATTACAAAAAAAAAAAAAAGTTGCAACACTGAAGACATTTTCTATTTGAAAAAAATGGTTTAAAATGTCTAGTAACAGAGCTACATGAAGAAAAGGCTTTAAAACAGAATTCCAAGGAAGTTTGTGTCTCTTTCAGCATAGCAGATTTCTTTGGAAGGTCAGATAATGAAATCTAGATATTTTCAATTGCTGCATAACCTTGAAACCACATTTAAGATATGAGAGATGCATGCTAACGCTGGCTAATCTCTCTGATTACAATTCTGCACAGCAAGTTGTTTTAGTCTTAAGATATGAACATTTCCCTTCAACTGTAAAGTTTAAAGTTATTAAACACTGTTGGGAATAGGTGAATAATACAGTAAATGAATAATTTACATATCTACTTAAAAATCTTCCAGTTCGTGACATCGTATCAAAATACTGTATCTATCATATACATCTTCATTGTTGCACTTAAGAGATGTAGGGTCTGATTCAGATCTCACTTACAGTAGTTTTACCTGGTGGCATAATACCATTGACTTCAATAGAGTTACTCAATTTATACCAGTGTGAGATCAGAATCAAGCTCAAGGAATAGCTGAGATAAAGGGTAACTTTAGCATTTGGGATTTCAATTATTTGGCTTCTTGGAGCTTTTTAGTTTCAGGACTTCTCACATTTTGCAGATTACCTTCTGTCAAAAGAAACAGGGCCTAGTTACAGAATTTCTAACTATAAATAAATAACCTACCATCTGAAAATTCAATTTGTCCATGAGTTGCAGGAAGGAATCCTATCATTAGTCAGTCAGATGGAAAACATGCAAACCACAGCATACAGTACGCAAGAAAAAAAGAACCTAATGCACTCATACAATGGTTGCTTACAGTTCAATTCATGTGCCCTCAGTATAGTATCAACATGACTATTATTTATGACTGTGGAATGTCTGGAAAACAAAACAATGAGATATACCAAAAGTCTGACACTGATGGGAAAAAGAAAACAGGATCAATAATGATTTTAGACTGTGATGTTAACCTTGTTGAGATGCTAATAAAGTAAGGAATGCTTTGAGCTGCAAAAGCATCTAAAAGAAAACACAACCACGGTATGCACGGTATTGTTTCACCCAATGAAATAAATAGAGGGATACAACACAGGGCACAATTTAACAAGGACATCACCTTGGCAGACTAAAGGAAAAGCCATCCTCCAAGAGCATTTAGGTGTGGCTATCAAGCATGCATATGTTGTAAAACTGCAGCTAGGAAATTAAATGGATTGGGTGAAGTCTCTAGCAAAAAAGTTGTAATTGTAAGAAGAATAAATGCTTTTGGAGAAGTAAAATTCCCCCTTGTAAATTGCAGTAATTTACTATTGTAAAAGAAATTGCAATTGATTTTTGCTGTTGCCCTCCCTTGCTTTCCTCTCACAGACGATTCTCTTTATAAAGTGGAATTATTGCTTTGTTTCATGCCTTCACAATGTAACGTTCACCTGTCAGTGAACCTCGGCATAAGAGAGAAGAGACAGCGATGAGACAGTTATGGAAAAGGCAACTCAATTTTAAACAGCCACAACCTAGGAATTATTGTTATTTAATATTTATATCACAGAGGTGCTCAAAGGCCTTGTGCTATGTGTTGTAAAAACACAGATGAAGAAATGGGCCCTGCCTCTAAGTGCTTACAATCTAAGAATCAAAGAAGTTTAAAATAGGCAGAGAGCCTAAAATAAGGATCACATGTTTCAAAAAAAAAAAAAAAAAAAAAAGAAAGGCTCTCTGAGCTGTTAGGAGGCTTCACTATTAATCTCACCTCGGGCCGCACATACCCAGAGAAGAATTTTAAAAAGAAGACGGAAGGAGGGTTCTTAAAGGTGTTACTCGTACAAGGACTTAGTTTCTTTATGAGACATCTTTAAGAAACCAAGGCCGATCTGGAAAGAATCAGGCCATACAAGACAGTGTTAGAATTCTTTATTGCAATCATAGTTCCAAGTCAACTGGCAAATCAGTGGATGATAAATCCTGATTGGGCAAAACATGGAGTGCTTCTGGGATGGAAATACAATTTTTCAAGTTAGACAATCATCTGATAGGAACGTGCCACGCCATAAACACAGACAAAGCCAGAATGATTATTAAATAATGTACAGACAGAGAGAGGCTTTCCACAGCTGTCTGAAAGAAAATTTACTGGGGGGGGGGAATAATAAAACAACCCAAACACACACTGCAATGTGAGTGCTAAAATGAAAGGTTAAAAGGGAAGTAAGAGTGGTTTTCAAAGGAATAATTTATTGTATTAATTTTTTAAATAATTAAGTTTGTAGGGGCAGTTCAAGGAACAAACATTAAATATTATTGCATGGAGTGTTTAATAATAAACTTCTTGGTTGTGCATTGGGACAGGACTGGTTTATGGAGAGGGTTTCAGGCTCTGATTAGTTAATGCCTCTGGGATAAATTCTACCCTTGTATATGCACAAACCTCTTGTGGCAGTCACTGGCTGCTGCTTGAGTATCTGAGGAATTGGCCCTATTTATCCAACGATCCTTAAGAAAAAAGAAATGTAGGCACTAGCCAAACGCTAAGCAGCCATGGGTATATATCAGATTATTGACAGCCCTAAGGTGCCACAGGCTGTAATTCACTCGTGGGGTTCTGGTGACTGTGTGTGCTTATCTGGGTGGCAGGACTTGGAGAGTGAATTCAGCCTTGTGTTCACTCCACAGCCATCTGGTGTTATTTAAAAGATATACTTTTCAACCTTGACCTTTTCAGCTTTCTAGTTTTTAAACATGTACAGTTCAAACGTTACCTTTTTAACCCTTGAGCTGTTTCCTTTTAGAGACATTCATGAAAGATTATTATTAGCATCACTTTTATTGATGTTAACGAAGGGGCAAGTCTCTACTGTGGTTGGTAGACACATTTAAAAACCAAACCCAATAATTATATTTTAAGCCCACGTTTTCATAAGTGCCCAGGAATTTGCAGTGCCTTGATTTTGAGAAGTCCAACATGAGACACTTACTCAAGGGCCTGATTTTCAGAAAGGCTGAGCACTCACAACTCCCACTGAAAACCCAGAATCTAAGGCACTCCAAATTAGAGGGCACTTCTGAAAATTTGGGCCATAATGTAGAAAACAAAAGATGATACATTCAAGTAACATATTTTGGACCAAAAACGTAAATGGTAGTTCATGCCTGTGTGATAACAGGAGGAGAAATTAAGGGGTCTTCCCCTAACTCCCTTGCAGCTGTGAGCAGAAACCAACACAATTTCAGTCCTTGTCATGCCAGCACCCAAGGATCAGAGAATTGTAGCACTAACAGTAATAATAGAAACCCTAGAGCAGGTGGGGAAGGGTAGTGCAAGGGGGGGACCATTTACCTGACCAATCAGCACTGGCCCAGTGCAGGAACATATGTTTGACCCTGTTAAAGGGTGTAACAGTTTCTGCTGTGGAGTGTCCAGAGGTAACCACAGTATTTTGGGCTGAGGGTGCAAAATCTTCAATCCCACCAAATATATCTGACTTTTGCTATAGAGATGGCTTTCTAAAAATTTGGGGTGGATTCTCTGGGATATACCCCAAACTCACTTTATGTAAAGTGTCTGAGTGTTAGAAGCTGAGAGTGGACAACAGGGGATGGATCACTTGATAATTGCCATGTTCTATTCATTCCCTCTGAGGCATCTGGCACTGCCCACTGTTGGAAGAAGGATACTGGGCTAGATGGACCAGTGGTCTGACCCAGTATGGCCGTTCTTATGAGATCCTTCTAACTAACTACTGTTCTTTATCGGTACCCTGCAACAATGTCCAGTCCCAGGCTCCTTTGTTTTTCTCTTACCCAGCATGCAATTCCTCACAGGAAGACCAAGCAGCTACGTCAAGAGTGTACAGAACGTGTGACATCTCTGCTTTTCCAAGAGGATTCATTGTGTAGGACAGGTGCTGGAGGAGGCTGAGCTGGGTCTCAGGAAGTCTCAGGTTGGATCCAGATGAAAGGGAGGAAGCAGTGTCTGTTGTAGCAATTCTGCCTATTATCTCACCTGGGCCAGTCTGAAGCTAACAGGGATTATCTCTGCTCTATCTTTTGGTATATTTTTAATAGTTTTTCCATTAGATGCCTGGAAGATGCTATACTGAGCAATAAAGTAATCAAGAAGGTGTCTGTAACAAGGTGCTAGCCAGGAGGTTCTGAGCCAAGCCCCTGTTAGCCCAGCTCCAATTAAGAAGTATTAATTGGGGCTGGCTGGGTATGCTATGCCTAATTGGTGGAACAGAAGCACCTGTGGGCCTTATTAGCCTGGGGGCTATATAAAGCTGGCAGGAAGAAAGTGAAGTGGGGGGAGAGCAAGGAAAGGGAGGAGCCACAGGCTGTGCATCCCAGTTGGCTGGTGAAGCTAGCTGTCCTCCAGGTTGCTAGTTTACAACAGTCTGTAAATAGAAGGTGGTGGGAGCTGACACTGTTAATAAAAAAGCACTGGTGATTACAGTGAAAGAAGGTCTCTGGCTGATTTGTGTGAGAGCGAGCGAAGGGCCTACATCCATCCTTTTGTGGAGCTGGCAATGGCTTCAGTACTTGGTCAATTTGGAAGAGATGCTGTCTACAAAGAGCTCTATTTCTGACCCCTATTTGAAATATGATCTGGGACTCCTGTTTGCCAAGTTACCATATGCCCAGGTGAAAGTTTCTCTTTTAATTGTCTACTACTTGGACATGCAGAGCTCTGAATAGAGAAGAGTTACTAACTTGCAGCACATGACTTATTTGAGAAATTTATCCTCTTGCTCTTTTTCCATACACAGCAGGGTTTCGTGAATTCATTCATCATTCAAATATATTCTATGAATAAATAGCTACAAACTCTGCATTGTCATATTTTGCCCTGGGCAGGCGATACATCTCTCTAAGGGCTTGTCTGACTCGATGACATTTATGTGGAGAAGTGAAAGTGCTTGCTCCAGTGTGAGTGAGCGCCTCCCTCCAGTTTGAAAGGATGCACTGTGTGGTGACCCAGATTATATTTGGTTCCTGATGTGGGCTGATTCAAAGAATGTTATGCTACTCCAGAATTACAGGATCTCCATTAGGACAAATAGTCTCACATTAAGGGTCTTATTCTCCACTCCTGTAGGAATTTTTGAAGAGGCCTGGGCTAGCACTGGGACTAAGGAACAAAGTTGTGGCTATTCCAGGGATACTGATGTACCTGCTGGTGAGTCTACACTGCCTAACCATCCAAGACTTCCACTCCTTTAGAGCTGTCTGCCTGCATCACAGGTGATCTCCTGCCAAGCCACTGGGCCAGACTGAGTAGTAACTCTGAGCCTCAGGCAGGCTGGTAGGTAGGCAAAACAGAGGTATCATATTGTAAACAGGAGGGATTGATCTGATCAAGGAGGGTACCACCAGGTGCTGGTGCTTTTCAAAGGACCTCACCATGCCTGCAAACAGATCAAAAGGAGCCAGCAACAGAGGCCTTTAGTGAGCATGCGGAACACTGACAAACTCTCTTCTTCCTGTCCTCGAAGCCAGCTTGCTCTGTGAGCAAATACAAATTAAGGCTAAAATGGCTCCACAAAAAAGAATGTAAATAAGGCTGTGTGGAAAGATCTGGCAAGGCACATTGGAAGGTGAGGTGCCTCCATCTGACTGCTTGCACAAGAAGCAGGAAACAGATTGACAGGTGAAAGATGTTAGGATGAGAGTCAACATAGATGAGATCTGGAAAATCCTTGATCCCCATTGTCAGCTACCTTCGGCTGTGGAAGCAAAGAAGAGGGACCATGCCTTAGTCTGCACAGGTGGAAACCAGCCTACAGAAATATACCAAAGTCACACTATCTTGTTTACCACTGTACTTTGTCCTCTACTCTGATTTTGTCCTCAAACATTGTACAAAACAAAAGTTTAAATAGGTGTGGAAAATTCCATCGTTAGAAGATGGGTGAAGTTCGGGAATGGCATCTCAAGAGGAGTAGTGGGGGAAAACAACTTAATTAGTTTTAAGAGACAGATGGACAAATTTATGAGTGTGATTGTATGACTGGGTTGCTTGTGATGATAGAGGGCAGGGCAAGGCAGCTATGGGGGTCCCGTCTGGTTCATTTTCAGTTGGTCTCCTGCAGTGGTCAGGAAGGGATTCGCTTCCACTGCAATATATTCTGTTTTTCCCCTTCTTCCTCTGAAGCATCAGAGTCGGCCATGGCTGAAGATGGGACACTGGGTGGGGTGGTCCAGGGGTCTGAGATGGCACCGAGCATTCTCTCTCTTGGGTGCTTGACATGCTCAGGGTCCAGCTGATTGCCATATTTGGGCTTGGGAAGGAGCTTTTCTCCAGGTCAGATTGGCAGTGACCTTGGGGGATTTCTTCCCTCTGCTGAGTGGGAAGTAGGTCAATTGCCAAGATCATCTGGGAATGTCTCACTTAATCCTTTCCCTGCCATTGCGGGGGCCTCGGGCACTGGTGCATCTCAGTCCCCCCTATTCTCTGCCTATGGCACATAACACTTTAGTTTCCTGAGGTCTGTAATACTTTGGTCTAATTTTGATTGCTGAGTGGTGTTGGTGGCCTGTGGTGTACAGGTCAGCCTACATGATCTGGTGGTCCCTTCTGGTCTTAAATGCTATGACTCTGTATTAAATTATAAAATCAACAGCAGTCAATAGCTGTATGTTTGAACACAAACTGACATAAGCTCTGAGTACTTTACCTTATGCTCAGGGCCGGCTCCAGGCACCAGCACAACCAAGCATGTGCTTGGAGCGGCGCCTGGAGGGGGGCGGCACGGCGGGGCGCTCCGGCCCGAGAGCGGTGCTGCGACCGGGCTCGCCGCCCTCCCCGCGGCACTCCGGCCGCCAGGGAGAGCGGAGCCGCAGCGGGCTCGCCGCCCTCCCCCGGTGCTCTGGCCGCCGGGGGCTCTCTGGCCGCCGGGGAGAGCGGAGAGCCCCAGCCGGGCTCTCCGCCCTGCTCCCGGCGCTCTGGCCACCGGGGGCTCTCCGCCCTCCCCCCGGCGCTCTGGCTGCCGGGGGGAGAGCGGAGAGCCCCGGCCGGGCTTGCCGCCCTCCTCCCAGCGCTCTGGCCGCCAGGGGCTCTCTCGCCGCCGGGGAGAGCGGAGAGCCCCAGCCGGGCTCTCCGCCCTGTTCCTGGCGCTCTGGCCGCCGGGGAGAGCGGAGAGCCCCGGCCGGGCTCTGCGCCCTCCCCCCGGCGCTACGGCCGGGGGGGGGGGGGGGGGCCCCTGCCGCAGTGGGGGGGGGGGGGCAGGGGCGGCCGCTGGCTTTTTTGCCTAGGGCGGCAAAAAAGCCAGAGCCGGCCCTGCTTATGCTGTTGTGAAGGGAAATAAAGACACAAGATCATGAATTGAATTTGGAAAAAACTGCACATACTATACAGAGGAGCTATGGAAATTTTCCCTTTTATTAGTATTAGTTCTATAATAAATAAATTGCTTCTCTGCCTAGCTAATGTAACCATAAGCAAACGCAGTTCTTCTGCTAGTGAAACCAAAAGCTGTGTATGACAGAGGGGAAGCAAATCAAAGCTCAAATTCAACTTGGTGCATCACCTGGTATCATCCAAATCATACCATGATGATCTCTGGTGCTCACTGCAGGCCTGATCCTCAGAAGCATTGAGTACTCACAACTTATATTGGCTATCACCAAGGTAGTTGCAGTTTCTCAGCACCTCTCAGGATCAGATCCCATGGCATCAGGAAGACCTGGAAAGCCAGGAAGGGCTGTGTAAATGCCAACAACAGAACAATGGCCTTATCTGAAGTACTGTGTCCAATCTTAAAGGGAAACTCCAGTGTAATATGAACAATTCACTAAATCAACCAGAAAGATGATCAAAATCAGAAATAAAAAAAATCCTTCAGTGGCATCTTGATCATGGACATTAATAAATTATTCTCCAGTACTGGAACTACTCCTCCCAACTACATTCCATCCTTATGGCTTTCAGATAGCAAGAGTGCAACACAGCATAGCAAAACATAACGAAGGCAAAACACGCCTTAGTACATGGGACTATTTCTCACTAGCTTTTTGTCTGGGAGTAAAATTTCAGATTCAGGGGCCTGCTGAGGGCTGTGTTAGAGATGATGACAATAATTAACCTGCCATTCTAAATATCATGTCACTCTGTGTGCCTGCCTGTTGAGATGTCAGTTGATTGGGCTGTCAGTCATCTCTGCATGGCATCTGATCCCATGATGTCATGCACTGAAATGATTCCATGGTTTATTGTGGTATTTTCACATTAAACTTTGTAATAATAATTTTTAAAATAACCCTTATTTTCTTGTCCTGGCTTTGTTCATTTCTCTGTCCTCATTCTTGCATAACCTTTGTTTTCTTGATTCCCTTCCATATTTCAAGCTTTCTCTTTTTCCTTCCCCCCAGCTCAATTTCCCTTTTAATTTACTGACTCAGTCTTTACTTCTTTCATTTCTCTCTCTCTACCCCAGACCCCAGTCTTGCTCCCTTCAGCCAGTCTGTTTATGTCTTCCTGTTATCATGCTCAAGTAGAATGAAGAGTGAAGGGCAAAAACCACATTTCTTCTGTCTCTTCCATTGCCCTGCTACCCTGTCAGAGGACTGGTGGCTTAGATTTCCAGTACTGGTTGAGAGCCAATTTGCAAATAAAAGATCTGCAACTGGCCATAAACCTTCACCAAAACCACCCTCACAACTCATGGAAATATTGAGGCAAAAGTTAGTAGTAATTATAATGTAAGTTTTGTATTGACTTTAATGATTTCACCCCCAGGGTCTAACTCTTTGTTACAGTCAGACCACTTTGCACAACACAGGGCCAAACAGCCAGCTTAACCAGATACCTGGAAATTCTCCCTGCGGGGTCATGAGTTAGCGCCTGGCTTCTCACCTAGAAGACCACAAACAGGCTCATGGGGTCACGATCACCCTGCTATTTTCATATTGCTCAATGGGAAGGGGGTCCTAGCTACATCCTGGCTAGATGTGTGGAGGGTTTCAGAGGAAGTCCTAGTATGGGAAAGGTGGCGAACCACTGAGTTAGAGCAGTGCTCAGATGGCTCTGACTTAGGCCAGGGGCTGAAATGGCGCCAATCTGGCTAGCCCAAGAAACATGGAGTGCAGAAGTGACAAAATAGCCATATTTTCCCTTCTCCACCTTGGATCCAAGCACAACTTGGTCAGATCACAGGATTGGGGCCAAGGCATACCTTTGTCAGGAAACAGGTACAAGTGGGTTAAATAGCAACCTAGGGGCAAAAGGGGTGTGATTGTGAAAATATGTTTCTCCCACTGACTGAATCTGCTCTTCATATTTCACATGGAAAATGAGGGCTCCATCCTGGTGGAGGATATTTCTAT
This sequence comes from Terrapene triunguis, assembly GCF_002925995.2. NCBI lineage: Eukaryota > Metazoa > Chordata > Testudines > Emydidae > Terrapene > Terrapene triunguis. The sequence goes on from NW_020664435.1 coordinate 32,334,069, forward strand.
ATGGATTCTGCTCTTAGTGACCAGGAGTGGAGACATAAAAAGAACTATACAATGTCTCTGGTTACAGAGATAAGTAAAAGAGTCATTGGCATTAACTCTGTAGTAATAGCAGCAATAAGTGCTGGGCATGATTTAAATCTCTTGATAGTGATACTGGGATGCCAGAATATTTATCAACCCATTAGGAGAGGCTGTGCCGAGCTGATAAGATGACTACAACTGATGAAGTCCACCTGAAGACTCTGATGATGCTGGGACAGATTTGCAGCCATCAGCTGCGGATAGCAGGGAGTGCTGCCCTTCTGAGCAGCATGTACTGTTCATCAGCAAAATTATAGAATCTACCGCCTGGGGCAAGCTTATGGAATCTTTAATAAACAGAGTTGGTGAAGATCCTGATATATAAGCTCCTCACTGATTGGGAGCCATACACAGAGTGGTCTGCCAAGCAACAATTTCACTGAGTTGGAGGCAGAGGGGAAGGAGGTGGGGGTAGGTAGGAGTGGGAATCAGTTTCAAGAGTTATAATCCATGGGCTTCTTTTTAGGCTCTCGCCATATCAAACTGTGCCAGGCTTGTGATGGCTCTGTGCTTGGAAGATGAAATCACCCAATTTATATCACTTAGAGCCTCTTACTGTCATCAAATCAAAAGCAGGTTCAGTCATTTTGATTGGAACTAGAGCAGGAACAGGTTTTTTTTTTGCTATAATCAGATGTAAGCGGCATGAATAAGGAAGGATTTTTCTCTCCCTTTCTCATTTATAGTTTGCACCTGTATTGTACCCTCGGTAAGATTGGGTCCTAGTGTTTTATTTTAAGTTGAGATGACTGAGTGCCTTTCTCTATTCAACCCTTTAATAGTTGTGAAAAGATTTTATAATCTGCTCTGTCCAGATTGCTTATCAGCTTTACAGTTAAAAAAGGGAAGTAAACTTGGCACACTCTAATAATTTGTTTTGCTTCCTCATATTCATTCTGGGAAAAAGATGATTAAATCCCAATGGAACATAGAAACTATCATGGACTAGGGCCAGAATCAGGTAGTGCCCAAAGGGTGTGTGTGTGTGTGTGTGTGTGTGTAGCTAACTAGCTAGCTAGCTAAATGGATAAAAGTTACATAGAACTGAATAGGAGTAAATGAGCCAGCTAGATGCTTTAGACAGGAAACAGCAACAACATATTGAAGGCATATGGTGGTTTCATCATGTTATGAATGTGGATGTCATCAGACCAACCAGCCTCCAATGTCTTTCCAAGTGACTCAATGCTGGCTTAGGTGGCTTGGCCATCTGCTCTGTATGTCAGAGTCCATACCAGCTTGCCAGCTTTATTCATTCGATCCAACGAAAGCTGGATGGAGAAGACCTTGTGGATGCTCTTAAAGACACCGAAAGGATGTTGTTGCTTCTGACTTTGCCCTCCTTAGCCTTAATATTGAACAGGCCACAACCCTAACAACAGACTGAGTTCTCTGGAAACAGGTGATCTGAAGTGTGCACTCTGCTCCACAAGCAGGAGGATAAATGAATGAGCAGGAATAGAAATGTTTTCCTTAAATACATAAATAAAAACATTTTAAAGTATAAATTTACCCTCCTGGAATATTTTCTCACTGACCTACTCCATGAGATCCAGTAAATGGAAAAGAGTAGAAACTAACAGAAACAAAAGAGAAACTGAGAGAATCAGCCTGTTCTTATTGCCCAACTTGAAAGAAGTTCAAAAAAGTGAACAAACAGAATGAATAGATAAAAGTAAATTGGATTGTAAACCTCTTCTTGATTTAATCATCTAAAATATTAACATAGATAATTATATTTTTAAATATGATTTTTAACTTGACAGTGTCCTTTTAACACTTATAAAATACATAATTCCATTTCTTTGCTTATTTTTATAAACCAAATTCCCAATGCTTCAAACTTCCTTTAAACTGTGTGACCGAACAAAAGAACATAACTTGGCAGCTGATGACTCTTTCTATATAGGAGGCACTAAGGAAGGCACCACTCTCTGGGCCTAACGTTTATCTAACATGGGCGCTTGCTGTGCATACAGTGAAGAATATTAACTCTCAATGTACTTGGTCTTTATTTTAGTTACCACAAATGTCAAAGCAAGAAAATATTGTTTCTAAATAAATTCCTCTTCATCTTCCTTCCCCAAATGCAAAGTGTTAGGAATTGATAGCGACGTGAGATGTTTCCATTGGAGCTCATATACATATCTACTGCAGCTGGAGATAAAATATTAAATAGCACGTACTCCCTAAAACATTAACACTGAATCTACAGATAATGCATTTTGCTGTAGGCTGTTTTTCAACTGTTGTTTTCACTTCCCACTCACAGAGTACGCTTTTCTGTAATTAAGTATCTCTGTTTAGGATTATAGCACAAATAGTGGCCCAAAAGGTTTGGAATATACTTAGCTGTGCCAGCTATACAGGCCCTCGAGGCAACAAACTCTCTGTCGCAAGCAGAAAAAAAGACAACCACATAGCTGTCTAGACTCACTGGCTGCTTCAATGAGAAAATCGTAATTCTGCAAGATATCTAAACAGAGATACTCACTTACTGCAAGTTACTTGTTAACTGAAAAAATAACAAACAACAAGTTCTATGTTTTCAAAAATGACTGGGGTGGATGCTCAGCACCTCGCAAAAATCAGGCCCCTTTATCTATCTATGAGCAAGTCTACACTACAGTGCTACACCGGTGCAGCTGTAGTGCATCTGGTGAAGACGTGCTATGTTGGCGGGAGAGTGTCTCCTGCCAACTTAGTGCCGGTGTGGACAGTGTGAAACTTGCATTTCTCGGGGAGGGGGGGACTTTTTCACACCCCTGAGCAATGTAAGTTAACCAGGAGTGTAGACCTGCCCTAAAAGGGGACTTATATAGCCCCATTACCGTAGTATCTGAGCACCTAATACTCTCTAATGCATTTACCCTCAGAACACTCCTGGGAGGTAAGCAGGTACTATTATCCTGTTAGGCAGATGGGGAACTGAGGCTGAGTGATTTGCACAAGGGCATACAGGAAGTCTGTGGGGAGCAGGGACTGGAACAGGGATGTCCCAGATCCCAGGCTGGTGCCCTAACCATTGGGACATCCTTCCGCCCTTTAAGGCATCTCAAGTTGGGTACCTAAAAATCGAGGCCTTCCAAATGACTAATCCCTTAAGAAACATAAGCCATAAAAAACAATGAAAAGTAGCCTTAAATAAAGGGTCAGCTTGTGACTGGTCTTTGGATGGGTGTGCAGGTGACAGCTTGCCAGGAGCCTCCTCTCACCCCCTTCCACAGCTCGTGCAAGGCCAAGGACAAACCTACTTCCTATGTGTACTCCCACAGGTGCCCCATCACCCAAACGAGCTCAGAGAGAGGGCTGACACACCAGCACAAGCAGATTGAATCATTCAAAGGCTGGTGCAGCCTGAACAGTCCTGAGCAATGAGGGATGAAATTCACTCCTTTGCAGAGATCTGCACGTGGCTGAAGCACAACTTAAATTCCACTTAAGCCCTCTTTTAAAGCCAAAGTGGCACATAGATTGTGGGGCTTAATTGGCTCTGTTGTAGGGGCCAATCTATGACTGGGTTTGGACAGTACTTGCTTTTTAGGCAAAACAATGAATGATGCAATCTGAAGCTGGTATTGCGTCATACATGGTATGAATTGCATCATGTTATTCCTAGAAGTCATGGATGATGCAATCATAACGAAGCTTACATCACTCTGCTGAACAAATTGCCCTATATCAGCTCTAGAAATCATACAGTGTCGTGCTCTCTTATTTGTCAGTGTTTGATTTTGCAAAGGGACACATTTCTGTTTAGCCAAAGTGAGCAGAGATGCCTCGTACTTGTGTGAACAGTGCAGATAACTTCTGCTATGTTTGTGGTGAAGTGACTTTTGCATCACAAAAGCGCAGTATAACCACTATGGTTAAGAAAGTCCATCACCTTTATTTTGGCTGCAAAATTGGAGATCAGGACAAGAGGTGGGCCCCACACATATGCTGCAACACTTGTGCAACAAATCTTCGTCAGTGGTTGAACAGGAAAAGGAAATCTATGCCTTTTGCAGTGCCAGTGATTTGGAGAGAGCCAACAGATCATACCAGCAATTGTTACTTCTGCATGGTGCCTCCCGTTGGGAAAGGTGTGTCAAAGAAGAAAAAGTGGACTGTGCATTATCCAAACATTCCATCAGCTATACGCCCAGTATCCCACGGAGAAGGACTGCCGGTTCCTGATGCACCAGAATCATTCTCACTTGTGTCAGACGAGGAAGAGGAAGAGGATGAAACTTCTGGTCCTGAACCATCAATGTCACAGGACCCACATTTTCTCCCATCCTCCTCCTCTGAACCACACCTCATAACACAAGGTGAACTGAATGACCTTGTCAGGGATTTGGAACTACCCAAGAGTAAGGCAGAGCTGTTGGGCTCCAGACTACAGCAGTGGAATCTCTTGGCAGGTGATGTTAGGGTTTCCATGTTCCGTGACCGTCAAAAGGATCTTGTCCCATTCTTCTTCATGGAAGGTGATCTTGTAGCCTGCAACAACATCGATGGTGTGATGGCAGCCCTCAACATCGTTCACGATCCAGATGAGTGGAGACTGTTCATTGATTCATCGAAGACGAGTCTTAAAGCTGTTTTACTGCATAATGGCAATGTTTTGCCATCAATTCCAGTTGGTCATGCAGTCCATATGAAGGAAACCTATGACAACATGAAACAACTTTTGAGGTGCATAAACTATGACCAACATCAGTGGCAGCTTTGTGGCGATTTGAAGGTTGTTGCTCTCTTGCTTGGTCTGCAGACTGGATACACAAAATACTGCTGTTTTCTCTGCGAATGAGATAGTCGTGCAAGAGATTCCCACTACATCAAGAAAGATTGACCACTCCGACAGTCATTGGAGCCTGGGAGGAAAAGTGTTCAGCATCCACCACTTGTTGAATCAAGAAAGATTTGTTACCACCCTTACACATCAAGCTGGGTCTGATGAAGAACTTTGTCAAGGCCATTGACAAAACACAAGCAGCTTTCAAGTACCTCCGTGGAAAATTTCCAAGGTTAAGTGAAGCTAAGATAAAGGAAGGTGTCTTTGTTGGTCCTCAGAATCGTGAACTTCTTCGAGATGATGCATTTGACCATGCACTGCGTGGCAAGGAAAAGACGGCATGGAAAGCCTTCCAGTTAGTGGCAATACATTTTCTCGGAAACAACAAGGCAGACAACTACAGGTTGTTGGTGGAAAACCACCTCAAGGCATACAAAAGCCTTGGTTGCAACATGTCACTAAAGATACATTTTTTGCACTCTCATCTAGATTTTTTTCCACCGAACTGCGGAGCAGTGAGAGACGAGCACGTCGAGCGATTTCACCAGGACATTGCAACAATGGAGAAACGCTATCAGGGCAAATGGAGCCCATCAATGCTTGCAGACTACTGCTGGACAGTGACAAGAGATGCTCCATTTAATGAATACAAGAGACAAGCCAAGAAGCGCCAAGTAGACACTGAATAGGACTAAACTATGTACAGAATAGTTTTTTGCCTTTTGTTTCATAATAAATTTTATTTATATAACCCTTTTGCCGATTTTTAAAGTGTTACATAAACAGGACAGGTGAAATATTATCATGTAAAGCAACCATAAACACATGAAAAGACCTAGGTTTACAATTTATGATTAAAACTCTACTATCTACACAATATACATAGACATAAAATATAAAAACTTAAATATCTTAGAAACAGTAGCCAATCAGTTGTTTTAATTATCATATTTGAATTCAGCACATCAAAATACATAATAAATAGCACATTTTGTCTCTGAAGCAGACGACTTCTCAAAAATTGTAGACCAGTGTTATTGATTTCAATGGGAGGTAGGCCCCTAACATGCTTAGGTGCATCTGTAAATCCCTCAAGCTACTTTTCTTACTTGCAGGCACCTAAATACTTTTGGAAATCTGGCTCTTTATGTCTAATTTTACCCCTCTGCAAAATGGGGATAAACAAACTCCCTACAGAGGGGTCTGAAGCTAAATTAAAGTGTGTAAAGCAACAGAGAGTCCTGTGGCACCTTTAAGACTAACAGATGTGTTGGAGCATAAGCTTTCGTGGGTGAATACCCACTTCGTCAGATGCATACTCACTTCGTCAGACAAAGTGGGTATTCACCCATGACAGCTTATGCTCCAACACATCTGTTAGTCTTAAAGATGCCACAGGACTCTCTGTTGCTTTTTACAGATCCAGACTAACACGGCTACCCCTCTGATACTTAAAGTGTGTAAAGAGCTTTGGGGACCCTAGATAGAAGGTATTATTGGTGGTTTATTCAGGAACATCTTAGTAAGTTGTAAAATAAAGCCTTTTGTTGCACAGTGAGGCTGCGTTTGCCATACTAGGCTGTACAAAAGTACTCAGGATGTACTCTATACATTAATGGGCTTAGTCGTCAAAGATATTCCCATGATGCAGTGGAAGACAAGGTCCTATAAATGTTTTGGGGCTACTGTAGTGAATGAATCATATAGAAAAGATCAACATATACAGAAACTACACTGCCATGGGACAGAATGGCTGTTGTATCCTGGGGAACACAAATGATAGGAACCTCTAAGGGAATCATCTTTGACATGTACCTGGATATCTTTGAGGAAAGATGTAGGAAATAGTGATTAGTGCTGCAGATGAAGGGCCATATTTTCAAGATTTCAACACCTATTTATGCACCAAAAACAAGTGGCCAGATTTTTAAAAAGAGTACAAAATATGCCACCTTGGGAACTGATAGATGCTGAGATTTGTGGAAAATTGGGCTCTTGTTTTGATGCCTAAATGGGAAATGACTTTTACGCTAATCTGGCCTCAATTGTGGGGGCTGAAAGTGTGCTCTTTCAATAACTTGACCCATTGGCAAAGTTGGCCTTTGGGCCTGGTCCCTACGCACTCCCTTCCTAAACCAGTAGAACAGTAAGCAGTGGGGGGACATATCTTACCTTTCAATAGCTGAGAATCTATTACATTATGCTATATGAAGCCAATGCCCTTTGTGTTAATGTCCTGGTTGTATAAGCAGCCTGCTGTTATGCTGTGAATTTACCTTTCACTGCTGTGAAGACAGAAATAAATGTTACACAATCAAAGAAAACAAAATAAGGGGATCTGCAGAAAAGGTGATTAAACATTATTGAAACATTCTACCTTCTCAGTGTCAAAGGCTGAAAATTCTCTCAAGTGTTAGAGCTTTTTAACAATTTGAAATCACATTATAATCCCCTTGTTCAGAATCCTTATAATTTATACAGTTTAATGCCTAGAATCAAGTTACAGTGCTCCAGTCATTTTTTCAATTCTGTTGGACACAGTCTAGGATAATCAGAATATTTTAAATGCTAAAATGTGTTAAACACATTAAAACATCACTCAGTATTTTAATCTGACAGATCAATATATAAAGTAATAACAACTCTAACAATGACTCAGAAAACAGAAATCAAACCCTGACTTTGATTAATTGTGCTTTTCTCTCTGCCTAACTATGCCAGTTAATCAACTTTAGGGGATACAGCAAAATTATATATCACTGTAAATGTAGGAGAAGATTTTCAACAGCACAAATTACAATCAGTTATGTATCTAATAGCCATTTGTGCCTTTGAAAAATTTCCCCAAATTTGGCAGGAACATACCTACCAAAAGAGCATGTAGTATTCATATACCTCCTGGAATATAGGCTCCTCTTATGATATTAATTATTATTATTATTATTTATTTATTAGTAGCATTATTAATTATTTTTAATGCAGTAGTGCCTAGGAGCCCCAGCTATAGACCAGGGCCCCCATTGTGCTAGGTGCTGTACAAACACAGAACAAAAAGTTGGTCCCCTTACGAGGAGTCAGATGAGAAAAGAAAATGGAGGTATTCTTCTAAGTTCCACCCACAACACAAGCTCTGCTGCACTTAAGACACAAAAATGAGATGCTGTGCTCAATAGTCTGTGTGTATTTTCATAATCTTTCTTGCATGCTTTGATCCGGAAGTGAAATATTTCACAAAGTTTAAATTTAAATTGTCATCACTGGATTTCAGAGTCAACACTCCATTGAAATGAATCATAATCTTTCCAACCCATGGTCAACTACCCCTGCCCCTAATGTTTTAGAGAAAAGCTGGTCGTGGCAGCGTGTTCGGAAGGTTAACAAAGCTAAGCTCCATTGGACCATGAAGAAAACCTTCAAAGATGATGCCCTACCAGTATCTATCTCTCTCTTTTATATCAAGGGACCTCCAGCATGCATGCCTACACCAACCACAAGGAAAAAGGTGGTTACTCAGTCAGCCTGGTTCCAAATCATTAAGGGGATTTAAAGTCAAAGCCAAGAGCTTATCTGTGAAAACGATATTATTATATGCATTTTACAGATGCATAAACAAATTCAGAGATGGGCAATGAAAATGATTAGATGCATAGAAGGACCCCTGTATGAAGAGAGATTGAAAAGATTGCAATTGATTGGTTTAAAGAAACAATAACTGGTATATATGAATAGAATTGGGTGTTTCTATTCATAATACAAGAACACGGGCACAGTTAATAAAATATAAAGGTACCAAATTTAAAAGAGATTAAAGGAAATACTTTTTTGCACATATATAATTAACCTATGGAACTTGCTTCCAGAAGATATCGCTGAGGCCAAGAGCTAAGGTACATTCAGAAAATGGACTAGGGCCTACATTTTCAAAAGTCACTAGTGATTTTAGTGGCTTCAGTTTTGCGTACCTAACTTGAGACACCTTAAAGGGGCTTGATCTTTCCAAAAGTGCTGAGAAACTGCTCTTTGAAAATCAGGTGCCTTTAAATTGTCTCAAATTGGGCACCTGAAATCACTAGTCACTTGAGAAGATTTAGGCCTACACATGTATATGTATAGTGAGAAAGCCCACAGTTACATTAGGAAGACTAAAATATTTTTCCCCAAGAAATATAAATATATATATCATAATAAATATAACCCATCATATTTCAGTGCATTAAGACAGCCACAAATTAACAGAGGTTAGGAATAAACTTCCTCAATAGGCAAATATAAATTGTAGTGAATACTTATGGGAAATTTTTCACTGTATTTGCTTTGTGCTACCATGGTTTCTAGAGGTAACAATGACTGGCTGAATAGTTACCATGAAAATACTTTAATGATACCACAATATCAGATAATGTTTTGAGCTATATTCTCTGCCATGGATTCTTCTTCATGTTGCTACATCTTCCCAGGAACTTACATCACATAGCATTCTGCCTGCAATTTGTCTTGTGATAGTATATTGCCCTAAAATTGCTGCATGATGTTTGACTGTGGACATTTAATTGTCCCCTGTTATACATGTGCAGCCCAGAGCCTCCGTGCATATGTAATATTGGGTATGAAAGGTCCATGACCAAACCTCCCTGAATAAACGTCAACGCATTTTTGCATTACAAAATATCCCACGATGACATCTCACTGGAAGCAGATGTTCACAGTGAAAAGCATGCAGCAAGATGATGTGGATCCATTACTAAAATCCCCTTTAAAAGTCACCATCTTTTTGGCCAAATTCTGCTCAGATATATTCAAGCGACCCCAAAGTCCTTTGCTAGGATTTAAAAAAAAAATTGTCAAGTGTCTGTATTTTCATGGCTTACAAGTGATTTATACATTCATTGATTTCCATTGGTTTGCAAGGGAATAGCTGAGAAAAGAATTTGGTGTACAGTGATGAAGCTTAAATGAATGGAACATATGCAAAGAATTATTGAATTATTCTTTTTTTCCTGCAGAAATAAAGATAATGTCAGTGCTCACTGATCCTTCCCATTAATATTTTATCAGCACAGTCTGAAGATCTATATCTTGTTAAGCAATATAAGCATTGTTTATTGAATCATTCCATCCTGTGTTAAGCACTGTCTTGTTGGTGCATGACAGCTGCCTAATCTGCTTATGTAGTTAGGCTCCACCAGGTGAGTTAGACATGACAGTTCCTATTGGGCGGATTAGAATGTCTAACATTAGGTCACTCTTTAAATTGAAACTCCCTGCTAATACAGACAAGAACAGGGCCACAAAAAGCACTGTAATCCCATGCCCCAGGCTGATGAAGGCTGAACTAGTACCTCAGCTGCTCATTTAACCCCTTCAGGCCTTTAGACTTTAGCAACAAAAGGGCTATTTGCTGTGTTCTGCTGATACAAACAACACTCAGCAAAAGGCTATTGTCTATTCTGTCTGTCTGATGACAGAAAATAAATAAGCAGTTTTGTTCCTCTGCTGCAGATCTCACAGGCATGTGAGAGGTTGACAAAAAGTCAGTAATATTAACTTTGGTAATGAAAGGGAAAAATGAGAATTGTGTTGCAATTAGAATAGTTTTCCCTGGGTGTCGGGTATGGGGAGATGGGAGCACTGTGGAAGGGTGCAGTATGCATTTCCCGCTTCCCCTTGATGTCTCAGCTTGGCTGACCAGCGCAAGGGAATGTGGGTCTACAGCTACAAATTACACTCACTAGTAGCTGCCTGCGTGGGTCACAATGTGATGTCTAAGGCTACATCCTCACTACGGGGGGAGGTCGATTTAAGATACGCAAATTCAGCTATGCGAATAGCGTAGCTGAATTCGACGTATCGGAGCTGACTTACCCCGCTGTGAGGACGGCGGCAAATCGATCTCCACGGCTCCCCCGTCGACGGCGCTTACTCCTACCTCCGCTGGTGGAGTACAAGCGTCGATTCGGGGATCGAATGTCACGTCCCGACGAGACGCGATAATTCGATCCCCGAGAGATCGATTTCTACCCACCGATTCAGGCGGGTAGTGTAGACGTAGCCTAAGAAAAAGCCAGTTATCTTACTTCTAGTTCCCTTTACTGTCCCTACCTCATTTGGGAAGTATAGCACCACTGTCAGTGCTAGTCTGAAGTATTGCTCATGGTCAGAGAGTACAGATTTATAGTTGGGACTAGATCATGAACCCTCTCTCAACCATTTGCTAGCCACAATCCAGACCATACTATATCAAATCCTCATTATTTTCCATCGAAATCTGGCCTTGCTAACTACCTGAAAGATTTGAAACATTTCTGCATTAGTTTCCCCACTCACTCTCCTTCCCCTTCCACCCATTCACTTTGCTTTTAATTTTGGATCTTTGGAACATTTGCCTCCTTTTTTCCTTGGAGTCTTTAGTGTTTAATTTTCTATTACAGGTCCTGTTTAGGCATTTAAAGTAGATAGGTGCTTCATTGTGCGTAACTTTAATAATATCAAAATATATGCATCACACAGTGGTATAAACATGTTACAATAGGTTGGGCTCAAGAAATAAAAAAGTGGATTTTGTTTGTTTTTGCATTTTAATGAATACATGGCATTTCTATTTCCAACTTCTATAATTTTGAATTTAATGAATAGCCCTAGTGTTAATTACTGAATTTCTATAGTCATATAAAACCAGCACAAACAATATGTAGATAACTTAACAGGAAAATTCAATATAAATGAAGTGCAGATTTTCCATAAATAAAGAAATTTGGTAATCAGAAGAGCAATTAGGAATTCCCGTCATAGTTTTTCAAGCAAGACATATTTGACAGTTATTACATGAATTAGATTTTAGACATAATGAAAACAAATCTTCCTAAGGCACTGGAAAAATGTCACATTTTGTTTCTAATCCAGCACTCTTCTTTTTGTCGCATGTGTTTATAAAGTCTTTACCCCTTTAAAGGGATTACATAATGGTTATGTAATACTTCACAGTGTCATAGACCTTTTTTTGTGAGGTTCTAAAAGCACTTTACAACCATTGGTGAATTAATCCTGACAGCACCTCTGTGTGGCAGAGAGGTATTATTAGCCCAATTTTACAGCTGGATAACCTGAAACATAAACAGAAAGGTAAAGTGATTTGCCTAGGCCACACAGCAAGTCAGCAGCAGAGCCAGTAATAGAACCCAGGACTTTTAAGAGCCAGGCCCTGCGATGAATACTAGGCAACATTCCTGTCATTGCTACAGTATTAACTTCACTATTCAGTAGTATTAAGTTATTCTCTCTTTACTTGCTAGCATGATAAATGAATTCCAATGAAACCTTTCTATGCTCTGCCGTAATTCCCTTTTTGAGTACCTCATGTATTGGTGGAAATCCATAGGTTTTTAACCTTAGCTCTTGTGAGGATCACTTCTTCTTCTATTCAGGCTCTTGGCTCTAAAGTGGGTGTGAGGAGACAAATGAAGTCACAGAATTCTATAACATGGCCTGCAGCTGGTATAAAATCATTAATATAGAGGGGTGGCTAGAGCATTCTACATGTTCCAACCTGCAATACTCCGACTGCAACAAAGCCACACATCCATATTGAAGATAAGGGTAGTCCCATTACATGCATATTTAGCCATGGCTTTTGGATTGACAAGTTGCCAATATGGGTCTCAGTTGGGTGCCCTTCCTCTATATCAATACACCATAAACAGTTCTATTTTCAGTTCAGTTCTCAGTCTTTCTGATTTTAATAACTGCTGTATCACTTCCCCTATTTCAGAATCAATCCTCTCAGGTCAGCACAAAGCCTGATTTGCAGACTCACATTGAGGACACTTCAGATGCATTGATGCTTGTCATCCTAGGAGCTCAGGGCCCTATTTGGAAATCTTATTCAACAGGTGTGGTTTTACTTAACTCCAAATTATCACTCCTTCCCCCCTCGGGGGCTGATTGTTTGAGGAGGATCTGTACAACAGGCACTGTTTTATGGATGGCAACTGTTAATGTGTAAAACAAAGCCACTTCTTTACACTTGAGTAACAGACAGTATCACATGCTTGTTTTTAAGGCTTATAAAAGGAATGGTTTAGGTTAAAAATAAATCAAATAGAAACTATTGTAACACTTAAAAGACTATGACAGAGAGCCAGATATTATGCAATCTGTTTGACGCAGCTTCATGAGTTGTGGAATTAAATCTCTGTAACCACAGGCAAAAAACACTGCAAGAAACTGGTTTCTCATGCTGCTTTTGCAATTGCCGATATGATTTAGAAACAACTGAAATCAATGAAACTTTGGAGGACAGACTAAATTTGTTCAGTTTTAAGTCCTTCCTCCCACACACAAGTTTAGGAATCCCTGCTCATTAAATTGCACTCATATGCTTTTCATACTGAAGGACCAAGGAACACTAGTGCCAAAGTGATTTAACCATCTAAATGAATGCATTCTTTTCCTTAGGATTCACTAAACCCTAAAACCACTCTCTGTAGATTATGTTGCTCAAGACAAGAATCCTGTCATGCCAAAAAGATAGAAGGAATAGGCTCCCCAAACCAGCACTTTTGCATTCTTTTTTACCTTTAAAGAAACTTTTCAAAATAAAAGTGCAAAATACATTACTTCTAGGGTAGACATTACATTGACAATATGCCCCTTACGGTTTTGAATAGTAATATAATTTCTGAGACAAGGATGAGAGTGTGGGTTAGTAATTGAACCCAGAAGTGGAAACCAGAAATCCTAGATTGTAGTCCAAGTGTTGCCTTTAGCTCATTCTGTGAACTTGGGAAAGTCTTTTAGGGGAAAATTTTCAAAGGTGAGTATTTAAAGTTCAATGTCTACCTTTTGGCACCCATGTTTGAAAAACTGGGCCTTTAATATCTTTGTGCTGCATTTTCTTCATCTGTAAAATGGGAATAATAAATTCATACATCACAGGAATAATGGGAAGTTTACTTGATAAATATATTACATTTTATGATCCTTACAAGAAAGGCACTATAGAATTGCGGAGTATTATCACTTGTAATTCTTCTAGTCACTGAGGAATAATTAGCACAGACCTTCATATTAACAACTGATTGCACAATTTTGCACAGCTATGTGGTGTGAGAGCTGTGTGACTCCCAGAAGAACCCTGGATAGGAACTGTGACTCGGAGTCACAATTCCTTACTGCTCCCGCCTTGTTTCCAGGAGAAGAAACTTACTGTAGCCCTATGCTGGGTGCAGATTACTTCCCTTGCCCATGCTGGGTCAGCTCTGCTGGTAGCCTGTCATGTTGCATGGAGGCAGAGGCAGCTACTCCTGGCCCTGCATTTGCCCACCTGCTTGCGGGGATGAGTACTGAACTGCACATGAGGAGAATACTAATATGGCCCTGCGGAGAGGTTGGAGGAAGTTTTACTCTTCTTTACTCCTCTGATCTGCCACTTCGGGCTGGATCAAAAATCAGCCACATAGCAAGACACTATCTATGCCTGGAAAAACTTACAATCTAATTATTACTACTATGTATCGTTTGTATTCTGGTAACACCCACAGAATGCTAGGCTCTATCCACACAAACAGGAAGACAAGTCCCTAGATTGAAGAGCTAACAATCCAAGGCTTTGTCTTTCCGGATTCAAATGTGTTTTTTTACAGTGAGATAACTAATGCATGATGGTTCTTGCCCTGTGAAATCCTGTGCCGAGATAAGGCAATCCCAGTTTTTAGGTGAGGCAGCTAAACTTGCTCAGCACTACCCCGCCCCCACACCCCCAATGTTGGCCTTGCTTAATTTGCCTTGTGGTAAAACTACAGAGCCTTGAATTCATTATGTTTTTACAGTGAGATCGCTATTGCACATTAATGATCCTGCAGTTAAAAACACACCTGTTCTGACACAGCCTCAGTGCCTACTGGTCTAATACTTGTTTGCCTTGCTGTCCTAGCGGTTCTTACCACTCTAGCAGGTCCCTGAATAGCAGCAGTATCAGTATTTTGGGAGGCTGACTGGAAGTGAGGTACTGAAGAGCAGGGACGTGTCTGAGAGAACTGCTAAAAGTAAACAAAAATCAACAGGCTAGTTCATTTCTTTTTCTTTGGGGCTTTAAATAGTTACTGGTTTTGCTATCCAGCCTAGTCAGATTGAACTCTATCTTGGTAGCCTGCAAAAAGCCCTCAAATGTCACTGGATATTTATTACAGTGCCATTTAGGTGGTAGTGCCCCTTCTTCCTCATCATACGTTGGAATTGGGTTTCATTTTGGAGAGGTTAAAATAAATATGGCTCTGTGATTTTTGGACCGTGGGAGCAGAAACTCAGGGCCCCTATGGAAAATGAATTCCTTGTTATGTAATTAAAAACTGTTTTGCCACATGTGAGCCCTAGTGACACAGCAGCCATGACACGTGAGTATTGTAGGGCTCGGTCCAGCATTCCCTCTGCACCCAAAACTCTCACTGGGTGCTTTGGGCACACAGAAAGTCAGGATCAGTCCCATAGTGCTCAGGCAGGGGAGTAACGGGCTGTGAATAACACCCATACTTCCCTTGTGCTTGCTCCCCATATCATGAGTAGCAGTGTGGGGATGGGAAAGTAGTTACTCCCCCTCCAGTTGAGGTAGGCAGAGAATGGATGGTAAGAGGTGGAGTCTTGGCCAGTGCAGCTGAGCCAGGCCAGAGAGAGAAGTAAGATGTACCAAGAAAATGACTGGCATAGCTTGCCTCCCCTCTCTGAGTAAGGTCCCTGCTCAGCTCCCATGGCAGTAACAATGCAACTACATACTGCCCCTTATTGCACAGTGAAATATGGGTCTGTACCACAGCTTTAGGAAATCTGGCCCATAAAGCTAGGCTGGTCCGTTTAAAGGAGAATTACCGAACTATTTTATTTTCATACAGTTCTGTTGGGTTTGATTTCCAAAAAAGATGAATGATAATCATCTGCATGATAATCATCGATCTTTGGGCTCGATCCTGTTCCCAGCAAACCTCCCAATGACGTCAGCAGGAGTAGGACTGGGAGCTTCATTTGTAAACCTGTTTGAATGACATTTTACAATATAAATTATTGACAATATATTAAATTTTGCAAATCCCAAAGTAGCTTCCATCTCAACACACTGCAATAATGTAACCATCAATATGCAGATAACCAAACATGTCAATACTGTTATTTATTACTAATTATTATTATTATTACATTTACCATCATATTTTCTGGAGCAAAGATGCTTCCTTTTTGTCATATTTAAATTAGATTAATTTCTATGTAATTAAAGAATTCTATGTCCAGTCTGATTTATCTCTAATTCATAAAATACAAATACTGTAATTACAATATCCTGGTAGTCTGTTTTGCATATAGAATATGGAACTACTATGGTAGGAAAACTAGACATAAGGATATTGTGGCAATGAAGTAAAATTATACCTTCCATATTCTTCAGTGATGCAGGGCAGTTCCAAACTAGGAAAGATCATTGCTTCTGCTAGTCCACAAGGGTCTAGACAATTAGGAAGAGGGAAAGAGGCATCTTGAGATGCATGAGGTATTCTGTAACCATGTCATTTATTTCTATTTAAAGAAGCAAAAGTCTACACTAGCACCAAAAGCGGAAGCTGCAAAGAGAGAACCAAGAAGCTTATTCAATTGATAAAAAGTGTTCTCTTGTAGAGCTAAGATAGCTATATATATTTGTAAGGATATCAGGCAAGGGTCAAGAGGTAATTAAGAGACCTGAGAAGGATGGTCCTGTGGTTAAGGTACTGGACTGAGAACCAAGAGCTGGGTTTAGTTATCAGCTCTGCCAGGATTCCCTGTTTGACCTTATCTAAGTCTCTTAGTGCCAGATTTTTAAAGGAATTCAAGCAGCTAAAGATTCAGGTAGGCACTACTGGGATTTTCAAAAGCACCTAGGTACCTAACCTATGTGTATCCTTACACAGCTAAACAGCCTCAATCTCTGTGCCTCAGTTCGCCATATGTAAAGTTAGGGATAATACTACTCTCTTTCTCTCACCCATTGCCTGTCTTCTCTGTTTAAATTGAAAACACTGTGGGGCAGGGACGGTCTCACACTATGTGCATGTGCAATACCTCGCACAATGGGGCACCAATCTTATTGGGGGCTACAGGCATGGCTATGCTGCTATTAATAATGTTTCCTGATTGTAGTGGGGCAGTTGCCCCACTTTGGCAGAGGAGGGGTTAAGGCAGGCTGGAGGGAACCTGTGCAGAACCCAGCCAATCAGAGAAGGGCAGAAAGGCAGCGAATCAGGGCCAGGCTGGGCCCTATATAAAGGCTGCGAAGCAGCAGAGACAGCAGTCTCTTCCTGGCAAGAAAGGGAGGAGGACTGGCTCCCAAGGATAGCACCTTAGATAGAGCAGTGCTGGGCAGGCTCAGGGGAGCAGAGGGAAAGCTCCAGCCTGATACCTGCCAGGTTGAGGCCCCTGAAAGAAAGGGCGGACAAGGTGCAAGGGCCAAAGGGGAAGTGGCCCAGGGAGCGTGAGCAGTAGAGGGGAGAAAAGGAGGGCAGGACAGGTTTGCTGCCAGAGGGTCCCTGGGTTGGGACCCAGAGTAGTGGGTGGGCCTGGGTCTCCCCCTCCCCCTGCACATGGCTGTGGAGGAGCATGGCCTGATACAAACTGTGGCTTGCCCCTGAGGCAAGGAGCTAGACTTTGGGGTGCAGTTGGCCACGAGGGCAGGTGCAGACTGAGGACTGCAGATACCCCCCCGGAAGGGGAGAGAATGGAGTGGGGCACAGCCGGAGGGCTGTGTCCAGAAGAGGACGCCACAAGCCAGGGAGCAACAGGGTCTCAGACAGCACAGTTGAGCAGGCAGTGGGCGGGACACCACCCGCAGAGGGCGCTTCATGGCTAGGACAGAGCTAATTCCTGGAGCAACCAGCAGGAGGTGCCGTGGTGGTGAGTCAGTGACCTGTTACACTGATTATACAATTTATAGAGACTAAGGCCAAACTGCTGCCTTCATTCTGTAGCAAGCGTGGCCTCCAGCTCCCTACTTTAAAGTAACAGACTGTGCCCAAATGTGAGTAGCAATATTTTTGCTATATCTGTCCTTCATTTTGCAGATGGATGCTCCTAGACTTCCATGTTGTTTTCCCTAATTTCTCAGACTGGCCAGTAATTTGTTCTTAGTTAGGGTTTCCATCTTACGAACTGCTGACTTCACATTAATCAGAGGCAGCAAAAACAACCCTATATCTTGTGGAGGATTTTTATTTATTTTTATTTTTGAGGCATGGACACTCTCATTCCCAGAAGCATGGAGTGAGAAATATCCCTTGTTCACACACAGCTGACTCCAAATATTTCTGCACTTCTAAGTGAATTCTTTTATTCATCTGAGTGTTTAACTATGTCAATGTGCCCTCGTTATCACATTTAATTGAGCAATTCTCCAAGGTAATATGCCTGTGCACACATCATATAGACAAATTTGTAGATGCATCTTTGGCTTGCAGTAGTTATGGCAACCCTCTAATACATTGAGTTATTTAGAGAACAAATAGTGAGAGAGAATACATGAGAGCATATAAACACTTACAATAGTATATCAAGACAATACATTGAGTTATACATTTTATCCTCACAGGATAATGGTAGGAAGAAGCTCAAGAGAGAGGCACGGTACATGGCCTACCCTTTCACAGACACGAGGACTTTTTTGTGAAATATCTCGACTTCAAGGTACTTTAGCTGAGAACTGCAGAGTGACACTCACTGCTTGCTTCATATTCCCTTTGCACATCATCTCAAGCTGTGATCCTACATGCTCTCATCTGCTAAGCAGGGTCAGGCAAGCATTTGGGGTGGAGAGCTCCAGAGATGATGTAGGTGCTGATGGAAAGAGTGTTGGTGGCTGTCTCGCCTCTGAGTACCCAGTGAACCAACAGCCAGTCTTAGAAGGCACTGTGCTGTCTTTTAAATGAAACATATAAGAACCAACTTGTAGTCATTAAGGGTCTAATCCAAAGCCCATTGCAGACAATGGAAAAATTCCTATTGACTTCAGTGGGTTTGATTCAGGCTCCAAAACAACCTTAATTTTTATAAGAGAAAGAGATGTTGAACCTGATGTCCAGGCCAAATTCTAATGTACATAATTACATTTTGCCTGCCCACAGTCCTCCTGTATTTTCAGTGAATGTGTATTCTGTATTAGAGCTGGGCAAAGAGTGTGTTTTTTCTGTATGTATTCTAAATCAAATCTGATTTTACAGAGCCTGCAGCCTTCAAAATTGACTTTCTATGAACATTTGTGTAAGCCAGGTTTTGTTTGCACAAATGTTTGGGAGAATCTCATTTCTCCATGTAATCTATCTAATCTGTGGTGGCATATTTCCATGACTCCTATCACCTTGTATCTAGATGCTGAATATTTATTTATTTGGATGCTGTCTCCTATGAAGCTCTGGGCACTCTTGACATACATTTAAAAGCAAAATAGGCGATAACAGGTAAAAATCAATCAGAGCAGAGCATTCCAGGACACTGCTACTATGTGATGTTCCAAAACCTGACTGGGATCCAAAACTGCACCTGATTGATTGAGGGTGCATACCTGCCATTTATTAAAGGGGAGCATCAACATGTCTTCTGGTTGCTTCCCCCAACATAACAGCATCACATCAATCTTAACCAGGTTGAAGTTCAGGCCAATTAGTTCTATTCCATGCCTCACTCTCTCTCTCAGACACTGGGCTAAGCATTCAAAGGTACTGGCTGTATCTGGTGAAATAGAGATCTAAAGCTGGGTGTCGTCAACATATTGAAAGCATGGCAGCTCATGCCTCCTCACTAACTCTCCTGGCAGCCTGTATGTGGCCATACCCTTTTTTAAATGCAAATGTATGAATTTGCATGAATACACGTTCATGCAAGAGCACTGGTCTGCTCCAGAAATGCTTACAGGGAGAGGTGGTGTGACAAACAATGATGGAACTGCATATGCCAACCTAATTGAAATGCTTTTGCAAAATCAGGTCAGTTTTGCTGGAATTTCATTTTGCAAAAAACTGGAAAAAAGATCCAACAATGTCAAAGCAGGATGTTGGAAAGACCTTTTGTTTTGAAAGTTTTTGTATTATGTTATATATTTTAATAATATGATATATTAATATAATACAAAATAAAATGTCAAAATAAAAATGAAACATTGCAGTTGACCCAAAATAATTTTTAAAAAAGTTTCCTTCATGAAGAATTTTGAAAGTTTGGTTTTCTTTCTCTTTCAGAATGAAGCCAGATTTCAAAATCTTGAAATCCTTTGCAAAATGGAATTCCCTCTCTCTGCATAGCTCTATTCACACCACCATTTTAGATTGAATTTGAGGCAATTAGTCAAATAATATGGATAAGGATATGTGACCATATTACTTTGCAAATAGAATTATGCATGTAGATGCAAACACATTGATTTTTTGTGTGTGAAGGTGATAAAAGAAAATATTTAATGTAAAGCGTGCTGTAAACATACAATGACTCTTGCTTCTTGTGTCTGCCCTTCTCCCTCAGTCAGGCAGGAACCCAGTTATTTTAAACCCTGGGTTCCATTTATGTAGCCAGAATATAAGGTGCTTGTGGAAAAGAGGAAGGAAAATGTGTAGCATTTCTTAGAATTCCCTTTGCTTGCTTATCTCTTGCTAAACCTGCAGGGCTCCCACTTTCTCCCTAGATATTAAAAGCTAAGAAACATTCAGTTTTTCCTACTATCTGTAAAGGGTACAACCATCTATTTCTTCTTTGTGCAGTGGCCAAAAGATCTATTACAATAGGTACTGCAGCCTGCTTGCAACCTGGGGGCAGAACCAGACCTGTCACTCACTGGCAGCAGGGGAATGACCTACCTTTTGAAGTTCCCTCCATTTTTTTTTTCTGCCCTCGCAGCAGCAGGCAGGCATATCCAGACCTCCCTGCTGCAAAGCTTTTCTCAGAATTCCAAACTTTACTTCAAATTTGTAGAGTAATATTTTGGCTCAAAGAGCAACAGAGGGTCCTGTGGCACCTTTAAGACTAACAGAAGTATTGGAGCATAAGCTTTCATGGGTAAGAACCTCACTTCTTCAAGTCTTGCATCTGAAGAAGTGAGGTTCTTACCCACGAAAGCTTATGCTCCCAATACTTCTGTTAGTCTTAAAGGTGCCACAGGACCCTCTGTTGCTTTTTACAGATTCAGACTAACACGGCTACCCCTCTGATTTTGGCTCAATTATTTGTCTGTCTAATTCCCAGCTGTATCCCAGGGCTTCATTTGCTCTTGAGAGAGAGATTGTTGCCTCAATGTAAAGTAGTATGTAATCAAGTAATTAAAGACTGTATCATAATGCATACACAAGTGGGGAGAATTAAAGGTGCACAGGCAATCTAAATACTGGCATTTTCTAACAACCGAGTACTTCACTTCACAACCTTAATAATGCTCGTTTAACATAGTTTGTGTGTGTATGTGTGCGTGCACAATTTCCTAGATATTTAACAAAGCAAACTGAAAGAACAGAAATTGCATCATCTGGCATCATACTGACATCCACATGGGTCAGCAGAAGCTTTGGAACTAGAGTTGGTCAGAAATATTCAGATGGAACATTTTTTTTCTTTTAGTGAGAATTTGCTGATTTGTCAACATTGAAATGTTTGGAGTTGGTTAAATGTTGATGAAGATGGAAACCAGGCAGATCTCATGTCTGGTCTCCTGCCAGCTCACCCACACAGCCCTCAACAATGTGCCAGGCAAGCTGCTGTGGAGTCCCTTGCCAGTCTTCCTGGTGGTTTGATGGAGAGTCAAGAGCCTGGTAGCCAAAAGCTGGGGCACCTAGGCTTATGGATGCTTGTCAGCCCAAGCTCTCACAACTTCCAACTGGTGAGCTGCCCTGAAGCTGGGGCTCCACTCACTTTCATGGAGAATTTCAAAATGTTTGGTTTTCTTTCTGAATCAGAACGAAATTAAATTTCAAAATATCAAAATCCTCCACAAAATGGAATGACTTTTCTCTGCTCAGCACTAGTAGGAAACTTTAAATCACATAGACCTCTGCCACTTAAGCTAATGAGGTGACTGATTGCAACAGCAGGTTGTCATCCTCTTTGTGGACTAGCACTAGAGAGGAATGGGACACTTTCCCTGTGGGTTTCACAAATATTTGCGGACGGCAGAGGAATGGTGAGACTCAGGAATCTTGGGTTCCATTCCTGGCTCTGGAGTAGAGTGTGCTTTACTGGGCACAGACTCTTCTACCCATTCCCCACAACCTTGACCTCTTCTGCTCAAAACTGTCTGAGTCCTGTCTCTTTCCTACCCCTGGTTCCTTGTCCCAGTCCTATTCTTCTCACCTAGCTAATCCCAGTCTCCATTCCTCAGACTTTTCATCCCAGTTCCAGCCTTCTTGTCAAGCAGCTCCTAGTCTCCTGCTCAGGATTCCCTATTCCAGTGTCCTACACACTTCAAGTCCCAGTCTCCTTGCCCAGCCATTCTCAGTTTCCCTCACACTCCCCATCTTATTGTCCACAGCCTCCTTGCTTAGCCAATCCCAATTCATCCCCTTCTGGCTCCTCATCCAGTCTGTCTCTCTCCCCCACCCTGAGCTCCAGTTTCCCCCACTTCTCCCACCTTTGTTCCTCATCCCCACTGGCTCCCAGACCCAATCTTCCTCCCTGGATTCTTCTCTCTTTCCCCCCCAACCTGGCTCCCAAAGCTAGTTTCTGCCCTGGCTCCCAGTCCCACTTTCCTTGCCCAGTCAGTCTGAGTCTCCTCCACCAAATCCCAGTTCCAGTTTCCTTCTCATTCCCCTACCAGTCTTCAGTTCCAGTCTCCCTGCCCAGGCTCCTTGTCCTAATCTACTTCCCCATTCCCCTCAGGTCTGGCTCATGTTACCTCTACAATCAAATTTCTTGTCCATGTTGCCTGTGCCAAGCAGGGTGTCATTGAGAACACATAAGAGACAGTCTCCCTGCTCTCAGTTCAGGTGCCTAACCACGGTCTGCAACAGCTCAGCCACAACTGCAGGGAAATCTCTGTTCAACCCCGGGCTAGATTTGGTGTGAACAGAATCTGTGGAAAATTTAGCTGCAAAGTTTCAGCAAATCCCTACTGAGCATGTGCAAACTACAATTTTTCAAAGGCTTATAAATTAGACAAATCTGAGTGGATATTATTGGGGAGACAAAGGGTAGCTCTAACCTAAAGAATACTCCCCACCAGATTAAGTCCCTGGTCCAAAGCCTTGTGGGCTGTAGAGCTTCTCAAAGAAAAGGTCACTAGAATTTTTTAACATGGGCAAAACAATGAATTTTCCCCTAGCCTTGTTTCAGAAATGGCTGACCTGTTTTGACAGAAGTTTTACAAAAGTATTCAGCCTGAGGCAGACACCATGTGTGTATGGTGAAATTGATATTTATCGACATTTACCAATAAAAATCTAATTCTTCCAAACTTAACTATAATGTTCTCATCATGTTCAGTAAAAGGAAGTTTTGTACAGATCCCAACATTAAATGCTTCCATCAAGCATCAACTTTATTCCAATCCCACAAGGTCACAGAGCACATCCTTGGGATCTCATTCTGTTCCTTGCAGATTGAAGCCCTGCAGGAGCTACCAATATCCATTGGAGTACGCCTCCTTAGGGCTACTCTCTCCAATCACATAAGTTTCTTATTTGAAGATGGAAGCTTTCTCTAAGGAGACATAGTATTGTACTTTTTAATTCAGACATTTAGTCCTCACAACAGTCACTCCCTTAGTAAAATCAAGAAATAGTCCTCCTCTGGTTGAGCATTAAAGTCCAGTCCTTAGCAGCATTGACCATCTGAATGCAGAGCAGTCATGTCTCCTGTATTGAGATTTGTTAGATGGCCACAAGATCATCAATATGTAAATTCACCAAGTTCTGGACATTGGTCATTCAGGATATTGGGAGGCAAGGTGGGTGAAGTAATATCTTTTATTGGACCCACTTGTGTTGGTTTTTCAGCTTGAATGCTTGCCTCTCTCACCAGTAGAAGTTGGTCCAATAAAATACATTACCTCATCCCCTTTGTCTCCAAATATCCTGGGACCAACATGGCTACAGCAACACTGCATTCAGGATATTGGCTAAAACTGAGTGACCAATCGTAATTCCCTTCTTTTTGGCAGAAGTCTTCTCCACACCTTAGTGCCTGGGGAAAATGGAGACGTTATTTATTTATAATCTATCTCATTTTGGGTGTCCACATTTAAATGATGATCCTGCTTCCCACCATGGAGGCACATGGATATGAAACTCCCATTGTAGCAGATCTGTTGTCCTCTGTATGAAGACGAATAGGAACATTTATCTATGCTTAACTGAAAATTGCCTTTCTCTGAGTAATAAGATCCATAGATGTGGCCCACTCTGGAGAAAAATGGTACTCTGCAGTAGGGCAAATTACTGTGCTTTTTCCTCAAAGGTCTTTTAACTCAGTTTGTAATTTAGGAAAGTGGAATTGAATTATCCTGGCTGTAGACATTACCTCAACTGGAGGGAACTTCCAGAGGCAGGTCATTCTCTTGCTGCCAGCGACTCATAGACTTTAAGCTCAAAAGGGACCACTGTGATTATCTAGTCTGACCTCCTGAACATTGCAGGTCACAGAACCTCACCCACCCACTCCTGTAATAGACCCATAACCTCTGGCTGAGTTACTGAAGTCCTCAAATCATGATTTAAGACTTCAAGTTGTAGAGAATTTACCTTTACACTAGTTTAAACCTGCAAGTGACCTGTGCCCATGCTGCAGAGGAAGGCAAAAAATATCCCAGGGTCTCTGAGCTGGGAGAAAGTCATGACTGGGAAGAACTTATCAGTTTGACTCTAAGCATGTCAGGGAGAGCCACCTATAAGAACCTGTAGGACTGGAACCTGGGGTCATGGGGGGGGGGGAGTTCTGTACTGCTGATGTTGCCACATCACCACTAGAGGCTTAGGCTAGGCTCCTACTGGAGGACCCTGGGCCTTGGCAGGACAGGCTGCCCAGCAGGACCTGAGTGGCAGTCTCTTGCTGCCCACTGATTGGCTGGTACCAGTATTAAACCAGGAAGCCATGATGGGAAACTGTCTGAGCAACAATACAGACTGCCTCCCTGTCTCTGCTTTAGACTCTGCTTGCGATAGAGCCTAAGTTCCAGCTTCTGACCCTGGTTTGTCCTTGGCTTTGCTCTTCGATTGTCTGTAACCTGGCACCTGACCCTGCCTGACATCTGACTCTCGGTTTGCACTCTGACCTCATGGTACCTGACTTGGCCTGGCTCCTGATTCCCACTCTGACTACTAGGTTTGACTGCCCTCATGTTGGTTATGACACCACCAGACAGACACCTGGGAAAGAATTCTCTGTAGTAACTCAGAGCCCACCCCATCTAGTGTCCCATCTCTGGCCATAGGGGATATTTGCTACTAGGAACTGCAGATGGGCCACAGGCCGTGGTAGACAGTCTCATCACACCACCCTCTCTATAAACTTATCAAGCACAGTCTTGAAGCCAGTTAAGTTTCCAGATGAGGTCTCACCAGTGCATTATATAACGATACTAACACTTCACTATCTCTACTGGAAATACCTCACATGATGCATCCTAGGATTGCATTAGCCGTATCACATTGACAGCTCAGGCATCCTGTGATCAACCAATACACCCAGCTCTTTCTCCTCCTCTGTCACTTCTAACTGACAGGTCTGGTTTTGCCCCCCAGCTGCAAGCAAGCTGAAGTACCCATTGGAATGGACCTGTGGATCTTATTACTTGAAGAAAGGCAATTTTCAGGTAAGCACAATACATTTTGCTAATCAGGGAATAGAAACAATTCTATGAGACTAATGTGATAGATTTCAAAACTTGAACTTCTAGTACTCCTAGTGAACAGTTTGTGAACATTCCATGGGCTCATATGTGCTTGTAGAAAATGTTGAATGACAGTGAAAAAATAACAAATTTAAGGAGTTGTCATGTGTTTCTAGACAACTTGTATGCAGAAAAAAGGGTAAATTATTGAATTGTTCACTACAAATAATTTGCCTCACTCTACTCTGCACTAATTTGTTCTAAGCTGTTCAGTATTGCTGTTGTGCCATTTTCTGTTATCTATTTCCCAACTTTAAGCTTCACAATTTTATAACATTTGCTGTGGAGCTCAAGCTACAATTATATTCGAAGCAGGTCCGATATGCCATGCTCATTCTGCAGGCTGATCATGTCTGTTAGGGATAAAAAGCATTTTCTCCTACATAGAGATGGACCCAAAGCACAAGATTCAGAATGAGAAATGGATTTCAAATAAGCCCAGTGTTCAGGTATGCTTGGATTGGGGATTTCATTTCAACTTATAAAGAGAAGGACTATTTACAAAAATCAAATGTAGATCTGGGTTTGTATTTCAAATACCCAAAACATTTAGGGGCACTTGGATACAGAGTTTTGGTTTGGGACCATTTCTTCTTTTCTGAGTGACTATAAGCAAAACTGTATTTAATTAACCTGTTTTGTATGCTGCACAAAACTTAAGTGGTGATGAACGGATTAATACCCAGAAATAAAACACATCCCAGTACCCAGGGCATTAACCCACTTGATCCTCTAATGCAATCAGAATTTAAAATGAAAGCACAACTAAACATGACCGACTTGTCATGTCTGCTCTACAGGACACACTGAACAGCACCAGTTCCTCAAAGGGGAAAATATTTTCCATCCTTCCAGAGGTTCAGCTTGAAATATTGATGAAATGTTGACTACAAATCCTGTTACCTCTAAAATCTGTCACCTGGAACAGATCTTTTAATGGCTGAGTATCTTTACTTTCTATCTAGTAGGCTAGTTTTCCAGGCATATCTATCCACATCAAAGAGACCAAAACAGCAGCATATATTACCAATTAAAGGGTTCACAGAGAGCCTTGATTGCATTATAATTCTCTTGAAATCAGTTTCTATGGTAGCTGTAGTGAATAAACTTCAGACATTCAGACAGTGCAAATCAATATAGCTCCATCTCAAGTCACTGGAGGTAGGTTAGTTTATACCACCTGAGGACCTGGCCCCATGTGCTTTTTAAAAAAACATTAGATATTACACCTCTACCTCAATATAACTCTGTCCTCGGGAGCCAAAAAATCTTACCATGTTATAGGTGAAATCGCATTATATTGAACTTGCTTTGATCCACTGGAGTGCACAGCCCCGCCCCCCCGGAGCACAGCTTTACCGCGTTATATCCGAATTCGTGTTATATCGGGTCGCATTATATTGAGGTAGTGGTGTAGTAATCGTAATTAGTTTTCATTTGCTTTATGTGATGTGCACTAAATAACCAGTGGTTTTAGGGTCAGGTTGGGAAGATAATGAATGGCAATAGGCTCCATGCAAAGTCCCATTATCTGATCAGTAGATATATGATAATATCTCTGCTCTTGCCATTACCTGGGGATAGTGGCTTTGGAGAGGCAGGCTTATCACCAGGGCATTGCCCCTGAATCTCTGTAAGAACCTCCCCACATTTATGTCTACTTCTGGCTAATAGTCTTAGGCCTGGTCTACACTAGGCGTTTATGTCGAATTTAGCGCCGTTAAATCGAATTAACCCTGCACCCGTCCACACCACGAGGCTATTTAGTTCGACATAGAGGGCTCTTAAATTCGACTTCTGTACTCCTCCCCAACGAGGGGAGTAGCGCTAAATTCGACTTGGCCATATCGAATTAGGCTTGATGTGGATGGAAATTGACGGTAATAGCTCCGGGAGCTATCCCACAGTGCACCACTCTGTTGACGCTCTGGACAGCAGTCCGAGCTCGGATGCTCTGACCAGCCACACAGGAAAGCCCCGGGAAAATTTGAATTCCTTTTCCTGTCTGGGCAGTTTGAATCTCATTTCCTGTTTGGACACCGTGGCGAGCTCAGCAGCACTGGCAACGATGCAGAGCTCTCCAGCAGAGATGGCCGTGCAATCCCAGAATAGAAAGAGGGCCCCAGCATGGACTGATCGGCAAGTCTTGGATCTCATTGCTGTGTGGGGCAATGAGTCCGTGCTTTCAGAGCTGCGCTCCAAAAGACGGAACGCAAAGATCTATGAGAAGATCTCTAAAGCCATGGCAGAGAGAGGATACAGCCGGGATGCAACGCAGTGCCGCGTGAAAATCAAGGAGCTGAGACAAGGCTACCAAAAAACCAAAGAGGCAAACGGACACTCCGGATCCAAGCCCCACACATCCCGTTTCTACGAGGCACTGCATTCCATCCTAGGTGCGGCCGCCACCACTACCCCACCACTGACCGTGGACTCTGAGGATGGGATATTGTCCGCGGCCGGTTCCTCGTCGGACATGTTAGTGGACGGGGAAGATGAGGAAGGAGATGAGGAGGACGAGGCAGTCGACAGCGCTTACCAAGCTGATTTCCCCGACAGCCAGGAGCTCTTCATCACCCTTACAGAGATCCCCTACCAACCCTCCCCAGCATGTAACCTGGACACAGATTCAGGCGAAGGATCAAGCGGTAAGTGCTTCAAACATATTAACCTTTATTTTTTACAAAACTTGAATATTAATACTAAGAACAATCTGTGAATCATGATTTCTTCCCCCTGGGCGCTTAAGTAATCAGTAACAACTATTTAAAAAAAATCAAACAGTGTCCGGTTGTGCATGATTGTGCTGCCCAAGCTGCTCCACTCTTTAGTCCCTGCTACTGCAGCTACATTAGAATCCTGTCTATATGTCCGGGGATAGAGCAGTAGTCCTCCACGGACATCTCCACAAAGCTCTCCTGCAGGTAATGGGATAGCCTGTTCATCAGGTTCCTGGGGAGAGCGGCTTTACTTGGTCCTCCGAAGTAGGAGACGTTCCCGCGCCAGGAGACAAGCAGGTACTCCGGTATCATTGCCTTGCATAGCATGGCGGCATAGGGCCCCGGTCTCTGCAGGCTTTCTCGAAGCATCCGTTGGATCTCGGTGTCCGGGATCCTCATGAGAGTAATGTCGCTCATGATGACCTGCTTTGAATTAGGTAGGGGACTGTTAGTATTGGGACTGCTTGCAACAAGTTCCTTTACAGAACTGTGACCGCTGGTTTACAGCCACGCGGTGGGGGCGGGAGAGGGGCAGCATACAGGGATCTTTCCCTGGCTCATCCGCGAGGGGGTGGGACAGGGCCAGAGTTCCTGCTTGGCCGATTGCTGGCAGCACAGACTGGCAGTGCTTTCAATGTGAAAGGAGGCCAGTGATACTCCTAAAGTTTTAAGCAGCCACAAGTCTACGGCTTACCATGTTTGCCTGCTACAGAGAGTACCGTGTTCTGCCCCGCTTCCCAGATCGGCAGTGCAAAAGCCCAGGCACTGAAGGCGAGGTTCGAAAATTCGACCTTGTCCTGACTGCGCATGTGATAGGTGTGGTTCATGGTCTTGTTCACAGAGAAAAACTATGTTCTTGATTCACAACCACATTTATCTTTCGGAGGAATTCACTGCCTTTTCCTCATTCCCACAGCCACATCTGCAACTGTCTCCCAACCCTGCTTGGCATCACACTCCCAGAGGCTAGCGCACATTAGGCGGAGGAAGAAGAAGACGCGAGAGGACATGTTCTCAGAACTAATGGGCTGCTCCCGAGCCCAGGCAGCACAGCAGAACCAGTGGAGGGAGAATTTGTCACAAATGCACCGGACACACATGGAACGTGAGGAGAGGTGGCGGCAGGAAGACCAGCAGGCGACTCAAACGCTGCTTGGACTTCTGAGGGAGCAAACAGACACGCTCCGGCGCCTTGTTGATGTTCTGCAGGAACGGAGGCAGGAGGACAGAGCCCCGCTGCAGTCTATCAGGAACCGCACTCCCCCGCCACCAAGTCCCATACCCCCCTCTCCCAAAGTCCAAAGAAGGAGGGGTGGCAGAGTCCGTGAAAACTCTCACTCCACCCCTGCAGACTGCTCAAGCACCAGAAGGCTGTCATTCCCCAAAATTTGAAAAGTCCTTTCCTGCCCGCCTCACCCAAGCCCCCGTCCGACTTTCACCCCCCAGTTTCCTGTCTGGTTGTTAATAAAAAATACGTTTCTGTTCATTACTGTTTCAGTCAGGTTCTTTTGAGGGAGAGTCTGTCTGAAGGGGGGGAAGGGGCTTGGTAATTGGACAGGACAGTCACCTTTAGCAGGGTACAGAGGCGGGGGCAGGGCCAGCAGCAGGGCACATACACAGTGCAGTGACTAGTTACCCTGGTCAGTCTGGGAGGTGGTTTTCATGTTCTGTGGGGGGCGGGGGTTGGTTGTTTGCTCTGTGACTTTGTGGCGGGGGAGGGCAGTTACAGATCTTATGCAGCGGTCCTTGTCCTGGATCACAGAGCCACGCAGCAGGGGAGCTGTAACCCTCCTCCCTCTGCCATAAAGTCACATAGCCCCCACATACACGCAGTCCCGCTCAGGAGGGCTGGCAGGCTCCGTTGAAACAACCAGTCCGCCACTGCGAATCCTGTCCTTCCTGGAGTTTAGAAGGATCATTTGCATCAGTACACTACACCCGCTCCCCACCACAGTCTGCGTCCCCCGTTTCAAAGATTCCCACGAAAACAGTACTAAAGACAACGGTGTTCAATAACAAAATAAAACTGGTTTTATTTTTTTGGAAGGGGGTGGAGGGGGGTCTGTAACTGGAGAGGATAGTCATCCTTAACTGGGTAAAGAAACGGGGGCAGGTTCAGCTTCTCTGTACAGAAACTTAAAAGTCATTGGTTACCCTGCTCACTGTGGAACCTAGCTTTCAAAGCCTCCCGGATGCACAGCGCGTCCCGCTGGGCTCTTCTAATCGCCCGGCTGTCTGGCTGGGCGTAATCAGATGCCAGGCTATTTGCCTCAACCTCCCACCCCGCCATAAAGGTCTCCCCCTTGCTCTCACACAGATTGTGGAGCACACAGCAAGCAGCTATAACAATGGGGATATTGCTTTCGCTGAGATCACAGCGAGTGAGTAAGCGTCTCCATCTCCCCTTGAGACGTCCAAAAGCACACTCCACCACCATTCTGCACTTGCTCAGCCGGTAGTTGAACAGTTCTTTTTCAGTGTCCAGGGCGCCAGTGTAGGGCTTCATGAGCCAGGGCATTAGCGGGTAGGCTGGGTCCCCAAGGATCACTGTAGGCATCTCCACATCCCCAAGAGTTATTTTGTGGTCCGGGAAGTAAATACCTTCCTGCAGCCGTCTAAACAGACCAGAGTTCCTGAAGACGCGAGCGTCATGAACCTTGCCCGGCCATCCAACATTGATGTTGGTAAAACGTCCCCTGTGGTCCACCAGTGCTTGCAGCACCATCGAAAAGTAGCCCTTTCGGTTGATGTACTGGCTGGCCTGGTGGTCCGGTCCCAGGATAGGGATGTGAGTTCCATCTATAGCCCCACCGCAGTTTGGGAATCCCATCGCGGCGAAGCCATCTATGATGACCTCCACGTTTCCCAGGGTCACTACCTTTGAGAGCAGTACCTTGACGATTGCGTTGGCTACTTGCATCACAACAACCCCCACGGTAGATTTGCCCACGCCAAACTGGTTCGCGACAGACCGGTAGCTGTCCGGCGTTGCAAGCTTCCAGAGGGCTATGGCCACTCGCTTCTGGACAGTCAGAGCTGCTCGCATCCGGGTGTCATTGCGCTTCAGGGCAGGGGACAGCAACTCACAAAGTTCCATGAAAGTCCCTTTCCGCATGCGAAAGTTTCACAGCCACTGGGATTCGTCCCAGACCTGCAGCACTATGCGGTCCCACCAGTCCGTGCTTGTTTCCCGGGCCCAGAATCGCCGTTCCACAACATCCACATGACCCATTGTCACCGTGATGTCCTCGGTGCGGGGTCCCATGCTTTCTGACAGGTCTGTGCTACTCTCAGACTTCAGGCCCTCACTGCGGTGCCGTAGCCTCCTCGCCTGGTTTATCTGCATCTGCCTCTGGGAAAGGTGGATGATAACCTGCGAGGCGTTGACAAGGGCCACAACTGCAGCGATGGTCGCAGCGGGATCCATGCTCGCAGTGCTGTGGCGTCCGTGCTGTCACTGACCCGAAAAGTGCGCGAACTGATTTCCTGCCGGCGCTTTCAGGGAGGGAGGGAGGGCGATAGTGACAGACGGATGACGACAATTACACAAAAGCACCCTCGACCCTTTTTTTTTACCCAGAAGGCATTGGCGGCTCGACCCAGAATTCCAATGGGCAGCGGGGACTGCGGGAACTGTGGGATAGCTGCCCACAGTGCACCGCTTCCAATGTCGACGCTTTCCCCGTTAGTGTGGACTCACAAAGTCGAATTACTGTCCTTAGTGTGGACACAGAAGTTCGACTTTGCAATATCGATTCCACATATTCGATTTAAGTGAAATCGAAATACCCTCGTAGTGTAGACATACCCTTAGTGTTCCAGCTAGTAGGTGTCTATTTTTTATTTTCAAAGTTTAGTGCAGCTCATGTGGAGGTAGTTCCTTCAATACCAGGTGCTCCAAGAGAGCCAACTTTAGTCACAAGGGCTTGAGACCTAACAATATTTATCAGCAGAAGTCAAAAACTAACACTTCAGAAATGTTTGTTAAAAATTTTCCTGTATTGCTTCACTTAATCAGAAAACAAATACAAAGATTGAAAGCAAATAAAGTCAAACCTACATCGATTTTAGGGCCAGAATGGACCATTAGGATGATCTCACCTGATCTCCTGCATAGCACAGGAATAGAATAACCACGGAATTTCACTATCAAGCCCATAGCTTCTGTTTGAGCTACAGTAAGTATTGTAGAAAGACATTCAATCTTGATTTAAAGACTTCAAGTGACAATCCATGGCAAGTTGTTCCACTGGTTAATTACACTCACAGTTAAAAACGCGCCTTATTTCCAGTCTTGTTTCTGCCTTTTTTTCTTCTAAGATAGAGATTAGAAAAGAGAACAGTTCATCTGAGGATCTCACCAGGCTTGTTCTATATTTTCACTAGTATTTTATCCTATAACCCTTCTTGTTTTCTCACCAGCTCAGAACTGAACTACAGCATTAGACGAGTCCCCCACATAGAGACAAAAACTCTTATCTTCCCCCTTTAATCTGTAATAAATGAAGGATAATGTCTTTCTACAGAATTACAAGCATAAGCAGAACCACCGTACTGGGAAAAAAGGAATTTCAAACAGAGCTGGCAGCATATTCTGTTCTATTCAGGTTCTTCTACAGCGCCCATCATCATACGAGCACCTTTCAGAGTGGAAACACACAATATGGCTTATAGTGACACAGTAAAGTTAAGTTTCCTCTCCATTTTCCACAACAGTAAGTAACCTTTTTAATCCATAGGTAAATGCTAACAGGTTAGGAGCTGTTTTGTGGGAAAGCAGGGACAAAAGTTACTTTTGCATTTGAACCTGAGAGTGGCGAGGTTTGCGGTCACAGTTCCTTCAGTAAAGAACTCCAGTGTTTCATGTCAGCTGCTGAGCAAGTTCTGTCTCCTGCATACATGAGCATCTCCCCTGAGGAAGATGGTTCCATTGTTCCAGAGGAGCACAGTATTGAGAGCAGTTGAGGTTCTAGAGGGTGAAGCAGGCCTCTAGATATCTTGGGCCCAATCCCATTGAAAACAAGGACTGAGACCTTCAGCATGATTTAGTATTCATTAGGGAGCCAGTGGGGCAAGCAGGGGTGATATGCTCTCAGCTCATCTCCTCAGCAATGCAGGTTACTATCACATTCTGCCCCAGTCACAGCTATTTCAGGCATGGTGGTACTTTCAGCCAAGGTATATTGTATTGTGGTCTGGAGGCAACAAAGTAGTTTTGACTGAGACCAACCTGTCATCTGAGAGAATGTGGCCCAATCCCCTACCTAGACACAGATGGTAGAAAACATTTTTTTGTGGTCAATGCTATGAAAGAGTTCATTGTCAGTGCGGAATCTAGATGGGACCCTAGACTGTGGGTATCATGGTTCATATGGGGCAAATATCAGGAAGGACTTTTGCAGCTAAAATAATGGAAAAAGTCAGACTAAACTGTGTTCTTTAGTGGATCTTTGGCCACTTCGTTCTCCTGTTAGCACATCTCACTACTCCTTTGAGTGTTGGCGTGGATAGCTAATAAAGATAGCCATGTTCTATTTTACCCCAAGTATTATCTGGGACCCTATTCAGTTACCCTGCACATATTTAGTCATTCACACCAGTACAAAGTGAGCACCAGGTGCAAAGGTGCAAAACCCTATCAAAGCAGAATGAAAGCATTTTATGCCTACCTTGCACCAGTGTAAGTGACTCCAAAAGGTGTAGAGCAAAAATGAATCAGATCTTTGGTTGGCACTGGAACCCAGACATCACAACAAAGCATCTAGAAACTCCAGGACTTCGGGAAATTGACTCCAACCCCATTCTCCATCACTGGGAGTCTAAATCAAGACTGGATATCTTCCTGAAAGGTATACTTTAGTTCAACCATAAGTTGCTGGGCTGGATATAGCAGGCTCTGGAGAAATTGTGTCAGGGGATCAGCCTAAATCATTATAGTGATCCCTGGCTTTAAAAACTGACTCTAAATCTCAGTATTGCTCACTTGCAGGATTCAAAAAAGAACTAGATAAATTCATGGAGGATAGATCCATCAATGGATATTAGCAACGATGGGCAGAGATGGTGTCCCTAGCCTCTGTTTGCCAAAAGCTGGGAATGAGCGACTGAGAATGGATCACTTGATGATTACCTGCTCTGTTCATTCCCTCTGGGGCACCCGGCATTGACCATTGTCGGAAAACAGGATACTGGTCTAGATGGATCTTTGGTCTGACCCAGGATGGCCATTGTTATGTTCTTATGCATTCAGCAGGGGTTAGCTGCTTAATGGAGTGTAATTATGCAAAGTTAGTTGTTTGACCAAAGGCCTATTCAGTCAAGCATTTCTCTCATCTGTCATTGGGGCTGCCAGCAATAATAACTAGCCTGACTTAATTGTATATTTTAACAACTGCTTTATATTACCAATAGGTTTGCTCCATTCATACCGTAAGATACCTTTCTGCTAAATGTGTGTTCACAACTTTAAATCATTAAGCTATTGCAAAATGTCTGCCCTGTAAGAGAGGGAATGATGCAGTAAAAGGTTTTGGGGGGCAGAAACTGTCCTTTTCTAACATGTGTGTACAGCATATCATACAATGGGACTTTGATCATTGACTGGCATATCTAGATGCCACAGTAATAGAAATAATACTTAAATATTAATATACTTAAATAATAATATTTAACAATAACAGTAATAATATGAAAAGTCTTTAATATGCTGTTTTAAATATGCAAAATGAAGAGAGACTGCTGCTGGTACTTAGCTACATCTATATGTGTGGAGGTCATATTTCATGTGATGAACTGTGAAACTCTCTGACAAACTGCAGAACCATATGGTGAATGAATATATACCCTGCATGTGGATGAGCTATCTATGTGATTATGTGCAGAGCTGTGTGATAAACAGGACTGAAAGGAAAAAGCCTGTAGCTTTCTTTACACAAGAAAAAGGAAATAAAACAACATTTCTCTTAAATACTGAAAATAATCAAACCATGCTAGTCCCATTCCCTTGGGTATAACATGTGCTCCCACCTCTGTGACAGAAGAACAGCCAAATGGATAACCACATCCAATTTAATATTTATTGATAAGCTCCATTATCTTATAGGAGTTCAGATCCAATTCCTCCTTAAGAAGCTAAAACTCTCACAATGAAGATCATTCCAAAATGCCCCAAACTGGGATAAATGGCCAGGAGTTTGGGGCTGTACAAACGTTTGGGTTACAGATATTCTGAGCTGCAAGCAGCAGTTTCTTGCTATTTTACTGTGTTGGAGAGAAATTTATTCAGACAGTCTTTTTACAAAGTCCCCTTCCAATATCCTCCCAATAAATAAATATTTGAGCACAGAATACTGTTGAAGTCCTAGCAACAATCTTTGGATTTGTTGTAAATACACTTCACAATGCATGCATTTTAGCAAGTTTAAACAGCAGTTTCTCATGTATTTGCACATGTAGAGAATGGAGGGATGCCTTCAAAAATCAGGACTGTCCTGGAAGTTTTTGGAGGTGTCTGTCATAGTTCAGGTAAACTTCACCTGTATTCCACCTCGGGTGCCCTTCTTGAGCCACAGTTTTTAGTCTTCTGGCTGGTGGGAGCCCAGAGTGTGTGCCCTTGGTGGACCACGGTGTGGGTAATACAGGTGCAGTTGCCCTAAACTGTGACAGGCTGGTCCTAGATTTATGCCCAGAAGACTGTCCAAAGACAAATAGGATTGTGAGTCCCGTGCATGTTAGCCATAGACACTGAACCTCCCCATGAAAGCTTTCTGCAGACCCTCTTATTCCTCCCCTGCAATAGTGCCAAGGTGGGGTTGTTGAATAGCACACCTGCTCCAGAGCTGCTGCTTTTCAGGCTAACAGCTACCAATAGCTGACACAGTAGGAAAGCCATCAAAGTGAACTTTACATTGCCCTGCAAACCTCCTGATCCTTCATCCTGTTCTTCATACCCCATGACTCCCACACCTGCTACTTGATTCCCCTTTACCTTACACCAATTTTACATCAGAGTGATTCTGTTGAAGTCAATGGAGTTATACTGGCATAAAACTGGAGTAACACAGGGAGAATCAGGCCCTTAGACTTGAGAACCATTTTAAAAATTTTAATGGAGCTATACCCCTTTCACACTGCATTACAAATGTGTGAACTCACTTAAATAAGTCGTTTTAATGGTTGGCTAATGCAGCAAAAAATAGCATAGCTGGAGACTTGCCATAAGTGGCTAAGATTGTATGCTTACCCATATTTCTGAAATAGCTTCCCCAAATAATCCCAGAAAAGTCATTCCTCATAATGGTCTTCCTTGATTTAAAGACAATAAAGACTATAGGCTCACAGTAGAAGGGGTTGTTCCAGATCTGAATCTTTATAGAATTCAATAGGATTTTTATAGGACATTTTTATAAGGGTGAAGGTGAAGCAGTTACTGTGTTAATGATCCTTGCTGAGTTTGATGATGAAAAGAACTGACTGGCAAGCTGATGCAAAAGACTGGGACATCTTGAAAGTCTTCCTTAGCCTCTTCCAAAGTAGCAGCTTGAGTCTCTTCTTTAGGAATTTAATAGCACTGGGGTGTTTCCTCTTCTTTTATCAGCCCTTTTTACTGTTGCTATGAATGTTGGATCAGTGGTGTACCATTGCTTCCACTTATCCGGAGATGGGCCCGCACTGCAAAATGTAGATCCAGAATTCAAACCCTACAGAGTCTTGCGAGGAGTCAATCTGGGTTTTTGGTCCAGCCCATTGTGGACAGGGGCTACGGTGTTTACTGATTTGAGGTGATTTGCCTTGTCATTTTTATTTTGATCCAGGCTTAGAGTCCAATCCCCTTCTCCTACTCAAAGTCTATGGGAACTAGATTCTGGGTTTTGGTTCAGGTACATTTTTGTATTCATCCAATGAAACCTTCAACCCAAGCTCCTGCCCACTGTTGTTTGTTTGCCCCTTTTCAAAGGCAAATATGCCTCCTTGCTGACACATGCCCCCGTGGAATTGTGACTCATGAGCAACCAGGAAGAAAAAATACGGGAGATGGGTGGAGCCATCAGGCTGCTTAGGAAACACTCTACAGGAGTTGCACAAAATAACAAGTCCAAACAGGCAACAGGAGAACTAGTTTTTCCCCGAAGACCACGATTGTCGTAATTACGGTCCT
This sequence comes from Terrapene triunguis, assembly GCF_002925995.2. Classification (NCBI taxonomy): domain Eukaryota; kingdom Metazoa; phylum Chordata; order Testudines; family Emydidae; genus Terrapene; species Terrapene triunguis. The sequence goes on from NW_020664435.1 coordinate 32,371,673, forward strand.
ATAAATCAATATGATGAAAGAAAAAAAATCACAGTTCCAGATGCCCATAGTAAATCTCTTTACTGTAAATTAGAGCTGGAGTTAAGTATGTGGAAATCTCCTATAATTTGGGCCACAGCTGCAAGAAAAGGCTCTAAACTGTGGCTTTGTTTTCATCACAGTATTTTGTTGGGTCCCTTCTTTTTGCTCTATTGAAAGAAAGTTGGGACGCAGCAACATTCTCTTTACAATAGCCCTGTTATTCAGTTGGGAAAGATAAGGAAAAAAGTACACTAAATGAGTTGAATGATTACCTTTAATTACCACTTGCTCACTATGCTATGTCAGATAGAAAGATTTCTATATTAAAATGAATGCTCTTGAAAAATACATCAAGCACATTTCTGTGACTTGTCCTGGCAGTGGATTCCAATATTAATCCTACCACAGCAGCACTGCTGAGAACTGAGGTCTGTCCAGAATTTCAATAGCAGTCACCCTCTGGATCTTTTGAAATAGCCTGGGTGTCTCATCTGTTGTCATTTGTTTAATAATAATAATAATCATAGTAAAAGTGCATTGATCTTTTCAGAGTTTTCTCCAGTAAATTCTTTTATGATCTTTGTCTTTATTCGTTCAGATTTTAGAGCTGGGTAACTATTGATAAACATATACAATTTTCACAAATGCTATTTAAAAAAAAATTCACCGATTTTTTTTTCTCTCTGTCATTCACCCAGGGCCACAACCAATTCTTTGCTTTGGCAGTAAATTCTAATAATTCACCATTACAGTCCTCATTAGCGCTGTCCTTTTTATTTGAAAGTTAGCATGCAAATGGTTCAAATGTATTCATAAGATCCAAACAGATGAGAGATCCTACTGGGGAAAATCCAGGACACTTTTTCCACAGTGCTTTATATTTGTAGTCAGTTTTTTTTAGTGCTCTTGAAAATCTGCGACTATTAGCTTGTTCCAGGCATACAGCTGTGCTAAAGTCTCCATACATCCCTGCAAATGTACCCAGTCCTGCCACGCAACACCCTGCTGTTCCAGTCCTGAGCATTTCCTTTAGCACTAATTGTGCTGAACTGTTCCAAATGGAATGGAAGTTTGGCATTGCCCATTATGGCCTAGAATCTGCTTCTCATTGTTGTGGTAACATTTCCAGCTGACAGAAATCCACAAGAACCTGGGCCACAATCGTCTGGCTCAGCAGTATGTGTGAACTAATGTAGCTAAACCAATTTGCCCACCAGTGTTTTTCTTTTCTAAAAAAAATATAATACTTCACTGATTAATTGGTTTCAAACTGATTTTTCTGCTCATTTTAAATTGTCACCCTGGACTGGCAGCTTGTGAACTGCACCAAGCAGACACTATTGAAGAAAATTTGGTGTTAAAATATAATTATAGAGCTGACTTAAATCCACAAATGGCAAACAAATTCACAGATAAAGCTGGAGCAGTCCTTTATCAGTGGCTCTTCAGGCCAGTGTGGGATCTTACCTTCATTCTTTAACCCAGCCCTGGGTCTCTTCATTAAATGAACAGCCGCATCCCCAGATGCACTCCATGACACAATCTGAAGCATCCGCTGCGGGAGTGCATCCTGCAATCTGCAGCCACAAAGGGGAATCCTAAGCAGAGGCCAGACCCCTCAGAGGCACTCTTTGAAGCTGTACACAGGCTCCCAGAAACCTCCTAGAGCTATCTGCTGTCCTGAAGAAGGGGGATAGAGTCTGCAGTCCTGAGGGGGGTCTATGCTAGGTGACTTCCATGCACCATCCCGCAATGGAACTCGGAGGGTTTTCACTTCCATGGCCTGTAGCTGTGGAACATTGTGCAAGTTTCTGTCACTTTCCTTGTTGCAGGTTCTGTTGAATAGAGTCCCTTGTACCTTCTAATTCTTTAGGATTCATGTTGTTGGATTTTATTTTATTTTATTTTATTTTTTTGCAAAAAGGGAGGAAGAATCATCTGAAATTATTTAAAATATGATTTTTGTTTTGCTTGTCTTTCACCAAAAAAATTACATGAAGAATGCACAACACATCATTTATTTGGAGAAGCAATCTGGTGAGGTTTTGTATCCTAAACTGAAACTGTACTCACAGCCATAGGTTTCAAGGGCGCAGCGGATAGAACCGTAGTTAATTCTGTTTGCTTTCATTATTTAGCATTCACACCAGATCAGGAACATTAAAACTTTTGGAGTCAGCCTATGGAAAGAAAAATACTCTGGCCAAAATTTTCAAACTTTGGATACTTAATGAGAGACATCTAAATCCAGCTGTATGGAAAAGTCTATTATCGTGAAGAAACTGGATGCAGTCTAAGCCCTGATATTTAATAGGATTCTGTACAAGATGCACTAAAGTCCCACAGAACTTAATAGTGAATTATAATTTTTATGTTTTCTTTTCAACCATCCTATGATTCTATATCAGGCATATAATTCTTTGTTCAGTTCTGTAGGATAGCTCTACAAACCTATCGAAAGTTTATCATTTTCCATTAAATTCTATAGGACTTGTCCATAAGGGCATATTTAGACACCTGGATAAATGGAGTGAGTTTCCAGAGGTAATGAGTGAACACAGCTCCTACTGATGTTAATGAAAAGGGCCCAATCTGTTCTGATTGAAGGTTTTTCATTGATTTCTATGAGAGTTGGATTGGGGTCCCCATTAGGCCATTAAATTGGATGCCTAAATATGGAGTATGTGCCTACGTTTAGCTGTCCCTGTTTGAAAATGCAGGATCTAAAGAGATTTTAAAAAACAATAAAAAGTGTTAGCTGTTAATGATGTCAAGATTGCTGGAACCTGTATTATATAAAGATGTCTATAATCTGCATTACTATCTGGTTATATCTTGGAGTCTGCATTAGGGATCTGATCCTGCAGCTAGCCTTCAATGGGGATTATTCACATGAGTAAATGCTGAAGGGTAAGGTCCTATATATTAATATGTATTATGACCTTTATTATATACTATAGCTGTATTTGTCTAACAGCTGAACATCAGTTATAGCCTGTATTGTCTTAGTACATGTGTCATAGACTGCACTATGTCTGTTAGACTGTTCTACTCTGTCTTTAGAACTGATATAATTATTCACTCAGAACAATTTGATAGATGAATCTGGGTATGATTCATGAATAATTTTATTCCAGTATTTGACTGGCTTGGTCACATAATATTCAGCAAATAGATGGTTAAATAATATTGAACAAATAATGTATTGGATGATTTTTACCTCTACCCATTGTCAGATTTTTGCATTTCTGTCTGTCATCAGATTAGCAAATAATTTCAGTTTTTCTTTATTCAATCAGCTCTAGCTTTCTTACATTTATTACAGAAAAAAGAGGAAAAAACATTATAGATAGTAGAAAAGGTAATGCCACTGTTTCTTCCTGTGTTTATATGATGTACTATTTATTGTAGTGAAAGGAATTTGTTGTCTTTTCTAACCCAATGGTTCTATGATTCTAAAGAAAAACTATCCCTACAATGGTTAAGTCCCTACGGGTACGTCTACACTACGAGATTAATCCGAATTTAGATAATTCGAATTTGGGAAACAGATTGTATAAATTCGATTGTGCGCGGCCACACTAAGCACATTAATTCGGTTTTTAACCACATTAATTCGGTGGTGTGCGTCCATGTACCGGGGCTACCGTCGATTTCTGGAGCGTTGCACTGTGGGAAGCTATCCCATAGTTCCCACAGTCTCCCCTGCCCATTGGAATTCTGGGTTGAGATCCCAGTGCCTGATGGGACCAAAACATTGTCGCTGGTGGTTCTGGGTACAGCCTCACCCCTCCCTCCCTCCCTCCCTGCATGAAAGCAACGGACGGCAGACAACCATTTCGCGCCTTTTTTCCTGGGTGAACACTGCAGACTCCATACCACAGCAAGCATGGAGCCCGCTCAGCTCCAGACAGCAGTCATGAACATTGTAAACACCTCGCGCGTTCTCGTGGAGTTTATGCTGAGCCAGGACCAGAAAAACGAGGCGAGGAGGCAGCGGCGGCGGGAGCGCAGCGACCAGCGTGATGAGGACATGGACATGGACACGGACACAGAATTCTCTCAAACCGCGGACCCCGGTGCTTTGGAGATCATGTTGTTAATGGGGCAGATTCTAGCCATGGAACGCCGATTCTGGGCAAGGGAAACAAGCACAGACTGGTGGGACCGCATAGTGTTGCAGGTCTGGGACGATTCCCAGTGGCTGCGGAACTTTCGCATGCGTAAGGGCACTTTCATGGAACTTTGTGACTTGCTGTCCCCTGCCCTGAAACGCCAGAATACCAAGATGAGAGCAGCCCTCACAGTTGAGAAGCGAGTGGCGATAGCCCTGTGGAAGCTTGCAACGCCAGACAGCTACCGGTCAGTCGGGAATCAATTTGGAGTGGGCAAATCTACTGTGGGGGCTGCTGTGATGCAAGTAGCCAAAGCAATCATTGAGGTGCTGCTACGAAAGGTAGTGACTCTGGGAAATGTGCAGGTCATAGTGGATGGCTTTGCTGCAATGGGATTCCCTAACTGTGGTGGGGCGATAGATGGAACCCATATCCCTATCTTGGCACCGGAGCACCAGGGCAGCCAGTACGTAAACCGCAAGGGGTACTTTTCAATGGTGCTGCAAGCACTGGTGGATCACAAGGGACGTTTCACCAACATCAACGCGGGCTGGCCGGGAAGGGTTCATGATGCTCACGTCTTCAGGAACACTATTCTGTTTAAAGGGCTGCAGCAAGGGACTTACTTCCCAGACCAGAAAATAACCATTGGGGATGTTGAAATGCCAATAGTTATTCTTGGGGACCCAGCCTACCCCTTAATGCCATGGCTCATGAAGCCATACACAGGCAGCCTGGACAGGAGTCAGGAGCTGTTTAACTACAGGCTGAGCAAGTGCAGAATGGTGGTAGAATGTGCATTTGGCTGTTTAAAAGGTCGCTGGCAATCGCTACTGACTCGCTCTGACCTCAGCCAAAGGAATCTCCCCATTGTTATTTCTGCTTGCTGTGTGCTCCACAATCTCTGTGAGAGTAAGGGGGAGACCTTTATGGCAGGGTGGGAGGCTGAGGCAAATCGCCTGGCTGCTGATTACGCGCAGCCAGACACCAGGGAGATTAGAAGAGCACACCAGGAAGCAGTGTGCATCAGAGAAGCTTTAAAAACCAGTTTCATGACTGGCCAAGCTACAGTGTGAAATTTCTGTTTGTTTCTCCTTCATGAAAACCCGCCCCCTTTATTGACTCATTCTCTGTAAGTAACCCACCCTCCCCCTTCCCCCAGCTTGCTTTCAAACCAAATAAAGTCACTATCGTTTAAAAATCATTTATTCTTTATTCATAGATTATAAAAAGAGGGAGGGAACCTGGGTGGGGTTTGGGAGGAGGGAAGGAAAAGGCCACTAAAAAAAGGTTAAAAAAATGACAGCCTTTTGCTTGGGCTGTCCACTGGGGTGGAATGGGAAGGTGTACGGAGCCTCCCCCCCCCGCGTTCTTACACGTCTGGGTGAGGAGGATATGGAACATGGTGAGGGGGGTTATACAGGGGCTGTAGCGGCACTCTGTAATCCAGCTGCCGTTCCTGAAGCTCCACCAGACGCCGGAGCATGTCTGTTTGCTCTCGCAGTAGCCCCAGCGTTGCTTCCCGACTCCTCTGATCTTCCTGCCGCCACCTCTCATCTCGAGCGTCTCTCCTGTCCTCACGTTGGTCCCTCCTGTCCTCACGTTGGTCCCTCCTGTCCTCACGGTCACTGGCTTCTTTCCTATACTTTGAAACCGTGTCCTTCCACTCATTCAGATTAGCTCTGTCACTGCGGGTGGATTGCATGATTTCTGCAAACATCTCGTCTCGCGTCTTCTTCTTCCGACGCCTTATCTGTGCTAGCCTTCGGGATGGAGGAGGGAGGCTTGAAGAATTTGCAGCTGCATGAGGGAGGGAAAAAATGAGAGAATTTTTTAAAAAGATACATTTTGCAGAACAATGCTTATACTCTTTCACGGTGACCAACACTATTCACATTACATAGCACATGTGATTTTGCCTCTTAATAGTGAGTGCCTGTGGCTTTGGTGTTAGAGATCACAGACGCAGGTCCGGGCAACAGAATTCAGCTTGCAGGCAGCCATGGTAAGCCATTGTCTTTCGGCTTCTGCGCCCTCCTTTCCCACATAGCAAGCAAAGCCTGTTGACTGCTGCGGTTTTCCTGTTAACCTTCAGCAGCAGAAAACAAACTAACCCCCCCACCATCCAATTCTCTGGGATGATCGCTGTATCCCTCCCCCCACCGCGTGGCAGGTATCAGGGAAGATCCCTGCAGAAACCAAACTAACCCCCCCTCTCCCCCCCCTCCCACCATGAATTCCCTGGGATGATCAATGTACCCCTCCCCCGACCACGTGGCTGGTAACAGGGAAGATCCCTGCAGAAACCAAACTAACCCCCCCCTCCCCCCCCTCCCACCATGAATTCCCTGGGATGATCAATGTACCCCTCCCCCGACCGCATGGCCGGTAACAGGGAAGATCCCTGCTAGCCAAACGCGAAAAGCTCTGGGCC
>NW_020664435.1:32378342-32434657 GCF_002925995.2 Terrapene triunguis
TTCAGCCACAGGCAAACAGCCCAGTAGGAACGGCCACCTCTGTCCCCTTAATTAAATTCCCGTATTTCAACCAGGTTACCATGAGCGATATCACTCTCCTGAGGATTACACAGCAAGATAAAGAACGGATGTTGCTTGAATGCCAGCAAACACCGGGACCATACGCTGCCAGGCTTTGTCAGGCAATGATACCAGATTACTTGCTGCAAGCATGGCGTGGTCAAGTGTCCTACCATGGAGGACGGAATAAGGCTGCACTGCCCAGAAACCTTGTGGCAAGGCTTTTGGAGTACCTCCAGGAGAGCTTCATGGAGATGTCCCTGGAGGATTTCCGCTCCATCCCCAGACACATTAACAGACTTTTCCAGTAGCTGTACTGGCTGCGAATGCATCCCAAGTCCTCAGGGCAAAATAATCATTAAAAAACCTTGCTTGTAAAACAAGTTTTATATTTTAAAAGGTAAACTCACCTGAGGTCCCTTCCATGGGGTCGTGGTCTTGGATACTGGCTTGGGAGGGTTCGGAGGGTACTTCACTCAGGCTGAGAAAAAGCTCCTGGCTGTGGGGGAGAACGGAGTGCTGGGTGCTCTCCGCAAGCTCGTCCTCCTCCTCGTCCGCAGAATCCTCAGGTGTAGCTGAGATTATCCCTGCCTCGGAATCAACGGTCAGAGGTGGGGTAGTCGTGGCGGCCCCCCCTAGAATTTCATTTAGCTCGGCGTAGAAGCAGCATGTCCGCGGCTCTGACCCGGAGCGACCGTTTGCCTCCTTTGTTTTTTGATAGGCCTGTCTGAGCTCCTTCACTTTCACGCGGCACTGATCTGAGTCTCATAGACTCATAGACTCATAGACTTTAAGGTCAGAAGGGACCAATATGGTCATCTAGTCTGACCCCCTGCATGATGCAGGCCACAAAAGCTGACCCCCCCACTTTCCCTTAGCTCTGCTGTTGAAGTCTCCAGATCGTGATCTAAAGACCTCAAGTCGCAGAGAATCTTCCAGCTTGCGACCCCTGCCCTATGCTGCGGAGGAAGGCGAAAAACCTCCAGGGCCACTGCCAATCTACCCTGGAGGAAAATTCCTTCCCGACCCCAAATATGGCGATCAGCAGAACCCCGAGCATACAGGCAAGATTCTCTAGCCAGACCCTCATTTTACCAGCGATGGCCGTTATTGCCTAATTGATTAGAATCACGTAATCCCATCAAACCATTCCCTCCATAAACTTATCTAGCCTAATCTTGAAGCCAGAGAGGTCTTTCGCCCCCACCGTTTCCCTCGGAAGGCTGTTCCAAAATTTCACCCCTCTGACGGTTAGAAACCTTCGTCTAATTTCAAGCCTAAATTTCCCCACGGCCAGTTTATATCCATTCGTTCTCGTGTCCACATTAGCACTGAGCTGAAATAATTCCTCTCCCTCCCTGGTATTTATCCCTTTGATATATTTAAAGAGAGCAATCATATCCCCCCTCAGCCTTCTTTTGGTTAGGCTAAACAAACCAAGCTCCTCGAGTCTCCTTTCATAGGAAAGGTTTTCCATTCCTCGGATCATCCTAGTTGCCCTTCTCTGTACCCGTTCCAGTTTCAGTTCATCCCTTTTAAACATAGGAGACCAGAACTGCACACAGTACTCCAAATGAGGTCTCACCAGCGCCTTGTATAACGGAAGCAGCACCTCCCTGTCCCTACTAGAAATACCTCGCCTAATGCATCCCAAGATCGCATTAGCTTTTTTCACAGCCACGTCGCATTGCCGACTCATAGTCATCCTGCGATCAACCAGGACTCCGAGGTCCTTCTCCTCCTCAGTCACTTCTAACCTATGCGTGCCTAGCTTATAACTGAAATTCTTATTAGTCATCCCTAAATGCATCACCTTACACTTCTCACTATTAAATCTCATCCTATTACTAATACTCCAATTTACAAGGTCATCCAAGTCTCCCTGCAGAATATCCCGATCCTTCTCCGAGTTGGCAATGCCTCCCAACTTTGTGTCATCCGCAAACTTTATCAACCCACTCCTACATTTGGTTCCGAGGTCAGTAATGAATAGATTAAATAAAATCGGACCCAGAACTGAACCTTGAGGAACCCCACTGGTGACCTCCCTCCAATCTGACAGTTCACCTTTCAGTACTACCCGCTGCAGTCTCCCCTTTAACCAGTTCCTTATCCACCTCTGGATTTTCCTATCGATCCCCATCTTATCCAATTTAACCAATAATTCCTCATGCGGAACCGTATCAAACGCTTTACTAAAATCGAGGTATATTAGATCCACCGCATTTCCTTTATCTAGAAGGTCTGTTACTTTCTCAAAGAAGGAGATCAGGTTGGTTTGGCACGACCTGCCTTTCGTAAACCCATGTTGTAATCTGTCCCAATTGCCATTCACCTCAAGGTCCTTAACTACTTTCTCCTTCAAAATTTTTTCCAAGACCTTACATACTACAGAAGTTAAACTAACAGGCCTGTAGTTACCCGGGTCACTTTTTTTCCCCTTCTTGAAAATAGGAACCACATTAGCTATTCTCCAGTCCAACGGTACCACCCCCGAGTTTACAGATTCATTAAAAATTGTCGCCAAGGGGCTCGCAATTTCTCGCGCCAGTTCCTTCAATATTCTAGGATGAAGATCATCCGGTCCGCCCGATTTAGTCCCGTTTAGCTGGTCAAGTTTGGCTTCCACCTCTGATACTGTAATGTCTATCCCCCCTCCTCTATTCCCCTCTGTCCTACTCCCTCTATTCCTAAACCCTTCATTAGCCTTATTAAAGACCGAAGCAAAATATTCATTTAGATATTGTGCCATGCCTAGATTATTCTTAATTTCCACTCCATCCACATTCTTCAGCGGTCCCACTTCCTCTTTCTTTGTTTTCTTCCTAGTTATATGGCTATAAAACCTCTTACTATTGGATTTAATTCCCCTCGCAAGGTCCAACTCTACACAGCTTTTGGCCTTTCTCACCGCATCCCTACATGCTCTAAACTCACTAAGGTAGGTTTCCTTGCTGATCCCTCCCTTCTTCCATTCTCTGTACGCTTTCTGTTTTTTCTTAATCGCCCCTTTGAGACTCCCGCTCATCCAGCTAGGTCTAAATCTCCTGCCCACTAATCGTTTTCCCTTTCTTGGGATACAGGCCTCAGACATCTCATGCAACTTCTGCTTGAAATAATCCCAGGCGTCATCTGCCTTTAGATCCCTAAGTATGTTAGCCCAATCCACTTCCCTAAGTAGTTGCCTTAATTTATTAAAGTTGGCCTTTTTGAAATTGTAAACCTTAGTTACTGTATCATTTCTGTTAATCCTTCCATTAAGTTTAAACTGAATTAGCTCATGGTCACTCGAGCCAAGGTTGTCCCCTACAATCATTTTGTAGGCCTCTCTCCATCATGCCCTTGGAGATTTTTTCAAAAGTTTTGGCATTTCGTCTCTTTGAACGAAGTTCTGCTAGCACTGAATCCTCTCCCCATATAGCAATCAGATCCAGTACCTCCCGAACGGTCCATGCTGGTGCTCTTTTTCGATTATCAGCCTGCATGGTTACCTGTGCTGATGAGCTATCTGTGGTCACCTGTGCTCTCCACGCTGGGCAAACAGGAAATGAAATTCAAATGGTCGCGGGGCTTTTCCTGTCTACCTGGCCAGTGCATCCGAGGTCAGATTGCTGTCCAGAGCGGTCAGTGGTGCACTGTGGGATAGCTCCCAGAGGCCAATAACATCGATTTGCGGCCACACTACCCCTAATTCGAATTTACAAAATCGATTTTGGCGCTACTCCGCTCGTCGGGGTGGAGTACAGAAATCGATTTTAAGCGCCCTTTAATTCGAAGTAACTGGCTCCGTTGTGTGGACGGGTTAAGGATTAATTCGGATTAACGCAGCTAAATCCGAATTAAAGTCGTAGTGTAGACCAGGCCTAGATGTGCCTTGCTAGAATGAATATGCTCAGTCTTGAAGCACTGGACCTCATGCAATAATGGCCAAGCCAATTTTCTACTTCATCAGATAAGAGCAAAAAAGCAAACTGAAGAGCTTCATATGGAATTTATAATGTGTTTTAATATATATTTCTACATATTTTACAGGCTGTAGGAGATTAAAGTGGATTTAAGTTGTGCCACTAAAATAATTCAACTGTAAAGTTCAGAACAGAGGTGTATGTAAGAGCCATGAAACTATTCTGTGTTTTATAGCATCATTTACAAGGAACATTATATTTACAGCCTTTCCTTTGAATACACATGAAAATGATATTCAACAGAAGCAGGTAAAACAAAACCTTTAGTCTTTTTGGCTCTCCTGGTTCCAAGAGAGTTGGAAAAAAATTATGACTTAGCCTTAACAAAGCCTCAAAGGAGACATGGAATCCTAGCTAATGATATCCTGTAATCTGATCCCAAGCGGACACTGACAGCTGTTCTCAGAGCCCTAATGAACCATGCACATTTACAGATCACTGATTAGCAGAACCTGATACTGGTGGGCACAGACAAGTCCTAACACTATTGGAAATAGCTTTGGTGGTATTAAATAACAGATCTGTTATCATGCGATTACCTGTCTGTAAAATTCCCATTTTTCTTCATTATGCTGCTCCTTTCTCAGGAACAAAAAAAGGAAGATTTGTCATCCTTGATACTATACTTGCTGCTTTAACTCTTTAAGTTTCTTTGTCAGCCAAATCGATTCTCCTGTATCAAGCTCTGAGTGGTGTGTCTGTGCTGTGAACAGCTATCTCATAGACTGAATGCTAAGGGAAGTTCTGGTCGTTGCCATGTTACTGTATACAGTAGCAAGAGGCATAGCAAAACATGGCATACTTGCACCCAGATGTCATTGCTTATTGACTTACTTATGGCTGCATTTTTCTGGCTTTCTGGTGATAGTAAATTGCAAGAGTTCCCACAGAGGAAAAATGTGAATTTTGTTAAGAAGTGGAGTCCAGGAAAATAACAGTAGTAGGCAGGCAGTGGCAGTTTCAGTCGGTCCATGTATTTTATTAAGAACAGGAGTAGCACAGCTTTCCCCTGAAAGCACCACCTAAGCTTTCTTCTGGGTCAACCTCCATCTCTCTGAACCTCTTTTTAACAGTTAACATCACAAGAAAGAATGTAATACTTCATATTAGTTTTATTTCTAGAACTCATGCTGCTGAATTCAAATAAATCTGTTATATTTGTATTTGTCCAACTGAATTCCTATAATTCCTGATCTACTGTCCCAGCAGGTTCAGCTGCTCAAATGACTTGTATCCGTACCTAAACCTACTGGGGGAAGAAGAGTAGGGTGGAGTGTTGGGGGGCAAGAAGGACAGGAACCAGAAGAAAGGCAAGGTGGGAGCTAGGAGGGAGGGCAGGGGTGAGGCAGGAGTCCAGGAGCAGGGAAGGAGCGGAGCAGGGATCAGGAATAGGGTGGATGCAGATTGCAGGAGGCAGGCAAGAGCAGGGTCAGATGTGATAGTGGTGGCAGCAGCAGGGAGTCGGCACAGTTGCTCAAATGGCCAACCCAGCTCACTTCCTGGCTCGGGTAGTAGGAGTGAACCAGGTGGCTTCTGGCCTTAGTGCCCCATAAGACTTCCAGGATTGGCGAAATGCTGTTTCACCCATCTCCCTTGGTGGTGACTAGAGACTGTCAGAGATCCAGGGTGCCCACAGCCTAGGATCCTAACAGACTGTCCCATTGTGGACCCCATTCATCTGATCAGATGGACTGAAGTGAGGTGTCATTTTCAGAAGAGATTTTCCTTTTGTTGCTGAAATGTCTGACCCTTACAGAGTTTTGGAAAAATTGTCCACCACGTTGGGGACTTTTTGACCTAGTTCTATACCAAAAAGGAAGTTCAGCTTTTCCATTTGAGCTACTTTGCCATCAATTTGAGCTCTCATTTCAGGATCTTTTCTTGCAACCTTCACAGCCTCTGAAGTTGCACACAGTGCAAGCTAGTTCTCAGAAACAGAAGCTAATGATTCTGCACAAAGAGTCAAGCTTGTTGGATAGAACATAAGAATGGCCATACTGGGTCAGACCAAAGGTCCATCCAGCCCAGCATCCTGTCTGCCAACAGCGGCCAATGCCAGGTGCCCCAGAGGGAGTGAACCTAACCGGTAATGATCAAGTGATCTCTCTCCTGCCATTCATCTCCACCCTCTAACAAACAGAGGCTAGGGACACCATTCCTTAGCCATCCTGGCTAATAGCCATTAATGGACTTAACCTCCATGAATTTATCTAGTCTCTTTTAAACCCTGTAATAGTCCTAGCCTTCACAACTTCCTCAGGCAAGGAGTTCCACAGGTTGACTGTGCGCTGTGTGAAGAACATCATCTTTTTATTTGTTTTAAACCTGCCGTCAATTCATTTCATTTGGTGGCCCCTAGTTCTTATATTATGGGAACAAGTAAATAACTTTTTCTTATTCACTTTCTCCACACCACTCATGATTTTATATCCCTGTATCATATCCCCCCTTAGTCTCCTCTTTTCCAAGCTGAAAAGTCCTAGCCTCTTTAATCTCTCCTCATATGGGACCGTTCCAAACCCCTAATCATTTTAGTTGCCCTTCTCTGAACCTTTTCTAATGCCAGTATATCTTTTTTGAGATGAGGAGACCACATCTGTACGCAGTATTCAAGATGTGGGCATACCATGGATTTATATAAGAGCAATAAAATATTCTCCGTCTTATTCTCTATCCCTTTTTTAATGATTCCTAATATCCTGTTTGCTTTTTTGACTGCCTCTGCACACTGTGTGGATGACTCCAAATCTCTTTCCTGATTAGTTGTAGCTAAATTAGCCCCCATCATATTGTATGTATAGTTGGTGTTTTTTCCAATGTGCATTACTTTACATTTATCCACATTAAATTTCATTTGCTATTTTGTTGCCCAATCACTTAGTTTTGTGAGATCTTTTTGAAGTTCTTCACAGTCTGCTTTGGTCTTAACTATCTTGAGCAGTTTAGTATCATCTGCAAACTTTGCCACCTCACTGTTTACCTCTTTCTCCAGATCATTTCTGAATAAGTTGAATAGAGTTGAACAGAGGTCATGGATGCCTGCTGACTTCATATTTTATGTCCTGAAATATAGCATCTCGATTGGGAGACTTGTTAATTAATTTTGTGATTTAATTAACAGCTTCAAGAGTATCTCTTATGATACTTAAGATTTTTAATTAACCCAGAGCATGGGTCCTCTTCTTGCAGTCTGGTTGCTACATCTGATATCATGTCTGCCATATTAGTGGCACCATCATAGCAATGTCTGTGACAGTTATTGATCCCCAGATTTAGATGCAATAATTACTGATACAATTACCTCTGATGTAAATGGAACAATCCAATGAACTTTTCATGAACATTCATGTCCTCATCCAGATATAAAACCATTTTCTCTTTGTTGGAGAAGTCTGGTTTCATCAACCATAATTATATACCACTTTCCAGCAATTGTCTCAAAAATATCCCTCAAAATCATAAGGGCCATGATTTCCATTATCTGATTTTGAATTATGGGACTTGTGAATTTTTCTTGACTCCTTGTTTAGCCACTTTGAAATATCATGAAGTGGGGACACACACCTCCCCCCAGGGAATCCCCTCCATGTGCCCCCCCTTCTTGACTCCTCCACTCTCTCCTTTAGCCAGGGCCATGGTCATGTGATTGCAAAGAGGTGAGGGTGCTGCCAGATCATTTAAAGCTGGGGCACTGCCAGGATATTTGGGAACAGTCTATGACATAGCTTGGAGGTCTGTTAAGTAAAATAAGAATGCTAAGGCTGGTCATGATTAAAAAAAAGTGAGAAAACATGCTCTAGCTCAAACAGGAATTAATTCCTGGAAATCCTATGGCCCGTTTTAGACAGGAGGTCAGACTAGAGGATCTCAGTGGTCCCTTCTGGCTGTACAGTCTATGAATCTAAAAAGCACAGCCAAAGAATCATGGGTTCCATGCTGTCGGGCCTCTGCTTTCCCTTTGTGAAAAGAACACATGGAGCTCATGCAGGAGAGGTGGGGTGGGGGAGGAAAGAAGAGAAGAGCCAATCTCAGGAGGCTATCTGACTCTGCTCCAGAGGAGTGGCTGCTGGCTGGACCTATCCCAGGTATTCCTAGAGAGATGGGATCAGAGGTCCATGTGCACAGAGAATGAGAAGGAGGGAATCAGCTAGCCTGGCTTAGAAAGAACAGGAGAAGCACAGCCAGATGAGCTTCAGCCATGCACGTTGAATTCCTCTTCACAAGAAGAGGAGATAGCACAGCACAGCACAGCACAGCAAGCAGGTATTTCCCAGACAGGGAAGAAAGCTGCAGGAGAGATCTTCAGCCCAGCCCCAGCTACCAAGAGCTAGCTGATACCCTGAGGGAAAGAGGCGGGTTTCGAATGGCCAGGACCATCAGAGGACTGTACTCCTCCTGGACTGAAGGGAGCAAACTGTGATTTATCAAAGGACTGTCCCTGCTACAGTTATTAGATAGTGTAAAAACAATATTCAACAACTATTATTTTACCTCAAACCCCCTAAAACACACACAAGGTTTCTGTGCCCCTGAGAGGAGGCGCTTTATTCACTCTACCACGCGATGCACCCACCTAAGTGTTGGGATCTAGCCCTAGCCAGTAGCTTTCTTGTAGAAAAATGTGCACTGAGCAGCATCTGTGCTTCTCCTAGCAGTACCAGATGTTGTAGTGTTCTTGGTAGACAAGAGAGAGTACTCAACAATAATGAATACAAAGAGGATTCGTATCAAAGCTACTTGATGCAGACAAGGCAAGACAAGGCTCTCCCTGGACCTCTCTTTGGCTCTCTTGGTCCCTCACTGAGGACGTGGTCCTTTGCTTACTGAAGTCAATAACAAAGTTCCCAGTTGACTCAAATGGTACTGGATCAGGCACTAAATAAACAAAGCCTGTGCTACTTAATGTCATCTCACAACGTTTCCCAAGTTCTGGCTTGATCTAACAGTCATGAAGCATAGTCACAAGGCAGGGCAGGATTTAGTCCCAAGCAAATAATACAAAATTCCCATGGATTATAAAACCAACAAGCAGATTAAGCATTATTTTTAAAATAACAATGGCAGAGAACATTGAGGATGGATGAATGTCATTTGGGATAGAAATCTCAATCTTTGGTATATATAAAATTGCTCCAATGGTTCCAGTTATTTACACACTTACTGGACATGTCTTTCTGCAACACTGTAACCTGATTGTTAGACATCAGTGCCTCCAGTGAAAGTCAATTGAAACTAAAGAGACAGTTTATAATGGCCATAAAAATGATTTAGCTTCTGGTTTTGGAAGAAGAGAACTCTGTTGGAAACCTTCAGAATTGGCTTTATTTTGACTCAAACTTTTATTGATGTTGTAGCAACCATATGATTTCAAATGCAGAAATAAAAGAGCTGCAAAGTATCAAGTCAGTAAGTGATAACAAGAAAGTGACATGTTCAGTGTATCCAATCAATAACACATTCTTTCTCACCAGGTCTAAAACAGTCTGCAGTCCCTTAGGACAAAATTCTACTCTTGCTATAAGCAGGCCCATGGAGAGGGAGCAGCATGGAGCCAGCTTTTCTGATGGTTCCTGAGCTCTCCTGCTGGTGCAGGGGTTGGGAAGCCATGCTTTTATCATTCCAAAGGGGAGAAGAATGCACTCATACACTACTGTGTCTGCTGCTGGCTTCAGTATGTGCACAGGAGAGCCAGAGGCCTGGTTGTGTCCCCAGACAAATAAATCCTGTCCCCTTTGAGCCATGGAACACCAGAGGTCATAGTAGCTAAGATTTCTTCTTAGTACACAAAGCAGAAGCAGAAGAAGCATTCCTGCTCTGGTATAGTGTGGGGGCGCTGACGGGCTGTCTGCAGCCTTCTCCCTCCCTGATGTACCTGTCCAATATTGGGCAGAATTTAACCTTTGAAAACAAATAGCTCACTTTAGTTTATTGTATATGATGGGTCACATTCAAGACAATATCTTTAGGTTGCTAGGAGCCTGACCTAAACAAAATGTCTAATCTTGATGACACACTGTCAATTGGAAATCCAGTCAGTTCTTTTTAAAGAGTGCATTCAAGTAGTTTCAAGTGTTGACCTATAACTCCTGACTTGATCTTAGGGTGCAAGATTAAATTATATATCATACTAGGACATATTAAAATGCTTTAAGATAGTTAAATAGAAGCTTTTAAAGCTGTAATACAAGATGTGTGAGTAGGGAAATGTAAGAAATGGTATAATAACTAAGGTAGGCTTAGCAATAAGCTGAGGTCTAGTAGGCCTGTTAGTAGTTTTGATAGTCTAAAGCAAAGAAAGGAACTTGACTGCTTAATCGCAGGATAGCAATAGCTTTAGCAATATTTTACAACATGGAGTATGTAATGAACAACTTAACTAACTGATTAAAAATGGATGGGGGGGGGGATTTTTTAGTATATCTGAACATGGGGTTAACTGTATTAACATATTGGAAACACTGGAAAATGTATTGATGCAAATAGTTTGTCAACAATCTGAAACCCAGTTATGGTTCCCCAGATAACCATATATGGATATGGAATCAGGACTTAATCAGATATGGTCACTGATATATTAACATGTAAACAGAATGGTATAAAAACTAATGTTTGTATATTTATCAATGGGGCATCAGTATGATATAGTACGCAGCAGTCAAAACCATCATCGCTATGTATGATGACCTACATTTACCCTTCTTTCCATCTTCACATCTAGTGGTCTCCTTGCGGTTGTAAGTATGCACAAGGTTGTAAATATGTCACCACTGGGGGATTGCTTTATCTTGTGCCATCCTAAGGCTGTAAGTATGCATGATCCAGGGGGGTTGTTCTGCTATATGTTTTGTACTCCAGGGGTTCTCAACCTTTTTCTTCCTGAGGCCTGCCCTCAATATGCTATAAAAACTCCACGGCCCACCTGTGCCACAACAACTGTTTTTTCTGCATATAAAAGCCAGGGCCAGCGCTAGGTGGTAGCAAGCAGGGCAATTGCCTGGGGCCCCATGCCATAGGGGACCCTGCAAAGCTTAGTTTGTCAGGCTTCAGTGTCAACCCTGGGGGGGGCAGGACTTGGGGTCCAGGCTTCAGCCCCATAGGACAGGGCTTCATCTTTCTGCCCTGGGCCCCAGCAAGTCTAATGCCGACCCAGCTTGACGGACCCCCTGAAACCAGCTTGTGGCCCCCCCAGGGGCCCCATACCCCTAGTTGAGAACCACTGTTGTACTCTACTGTATTTTCCTATGACTTCAATTATACTTATTTGTACTAACTCAAGCGCATAAAGTGTCTCTGCTTCACCAATCTTAAACTCAATAAAATTTCTTACCTAGACATCTGAGTAAAATAACCTGTTTTAGTGACAAGCACATTTGCACACCCAAACTAATCCGAGGCTACACAAGTACTACACCTGCCTTGGAACCCCCCCTGCCAATAACTGAGTTTTTAAAATCACATTTCCCTGTGTTTTAAAAATGTTTCTCTCTCCTCTGTTGTGTGAAAGACCCATGCCCTGTGTGAAAAGCAGATAGTAAATAGGTCCAATGAGTAATATTTGAATACTAACGGCCAAATTAAGTCTCCTATAGAGGGAAGATGGGGAAAATGGAGGAGACTAGTGCCAGACCAGTGGCCCTGAAAGCATTATGTTTGTTGAAGCCAAATGCAGATGTGTATTGTCTCAAAGGGTGTGGGATGGGGAAGCAACATTAGCTCTATAGATGTATGATCAGATCCTCAGTCTCTGCTCTTGGCCATGGTGCAAAGGGGCCAGAAAACTGCCTTATCAGAGCAGCTGGGATACCCCTCTCCCAAACACTTTCCCCTCTCCTCTGCAGGAGACATGTTGAAGGCAGGCGAGCACATGGCTAGTGTGCTGCACTCCAGTGAGCCTTGTGGACGTAAAATCCCCCAGGGTCCGTTACAAGCTGGCACAAGTTAGACTGCTCTCATCTTTGGTGGGGGCAAAAAAGATCATTTGATGTCCAAAGACCAGGGAGTGGCTTTAAACCACCTTTGCAAATACTGCCTCCTCAGGTGCACCCTGTGGAATTCTGTCACAGCTGAGCAACCACGCTGTGTATATGCTGCCAGCAAAACTGGCCCGCCTTCTCCATGGCAATCCTGGAGCACAAGCACACACATTCTGGTTTCCTCCTATGTAGGAGCACAGGGGCAAGGAGAGTATCCATGTGTTTGCTCCCTTTCAGGGAACCCATGCTAGAGTGGCCATAATCAAACTCTAAATTAGAAGCTGCATTCTTCTTTAGCACTGATTCTGCTGTGGGTGATGGTTTTGGGGCTTTTGGGAGAATTCAGTCTGTAAACAATATAAATGAATATCTACTGTTCTATTTATTTTGTATGACAAGATTTCTCCCATAATAGGACTTTCTCCCCTTTAGGACTTTACTATATGTTAACGTTTTAAACTCAATGCACCATTGCTCGAGGAAAGCTTTTCATTACAAGCCACACCACTCAGCCAATTTCACTGTAAGATATATGAATCGACATGCTGGAAATATGTAATAAATGGTGTATTTTTTTTTTAGTCACTGATCTATAAAGCCTGCATTACCAACAAGTGCCACTATGGTTTCAATCCACTTCCAATAAAGTTAATGGGAGCAGGAATGGGCCTTAAATAAGTTTGCATATCTTAATGAAAACACAAATCATCCTATATTTGGCAACAGCCAGAGTCCTCTTCAACCTCAGACCTCTTGTAAGACCTTTGCAGTATATCTAATCATGCTGTTTAGGTTTACATAGGGTTACTCTATTGTTTTTTCAAACTGCAGACTTTCCACTCCTGCAAGCTGTGTTTTCTGTTTCCCTTTATGGAACTCTGCAAAGGGTTTTGTTTTGCTTACACTTTTGCTTACCGTTAGATGGTATTTCATAAGGTAATGTACAGCACACAGTGCAAGTCACGTTTCTTTTCAGTTCTACATGTACAGAATGGAATCTGAAAGCTCCCCGTATAATAATCATCTCCAGCTTGTGTACTGTTAGTGTTAAACAAATTCTACATCTGGGGTCTCTCTTCTGAAAAACTCCCTTGGATATTTAGCCAGCTATAATGCAATACATCACTATAATAAGCAGAGAGAGATCCAACCGAAACCTCAAATCTTTACACCTGCAAATTTTTGAGAAATACAAAACTTTGAAGTTAACCCCTAAATCTGTATGTCTCAATTCTGCTTTGTGTCTTATGTAGTCACTTACTGCCTGTAAAATGAGAGTAAACCACTATCATTATGATGTGGTAGCTTTTTACAACCATTTATACTCACCTTGCACTGGCTTAAGTGACTATCCTAGATACAAAGTGAAGGAGAATCAGCTAAATCAAAATTGTGAGCCCTTCCAAAAGGCACTGAACTTTGGAGGAGCATAGAACCAGAGTCAGAACTAAATCTACATCCTAGTTTTGTGTTTCAGGGCCCAAATGCTATCCTGGGTAATACTAATATTTAGCTCTCCACTAAGACGTGTATTCATATCTGAAAATAATTTGCATCCCAACATGACATATGCTGATGAACTGATGAACATATACTGATGAACATAGTTTTCCATGATAATAAAACCAAAAATCTCCAATAAAAGAGCATAAAAATCCATATTTTCAGTGATTAAAATGAAATCCTGAATTTTAGTTTCCCTAGCCACAATATATATAGGTATCAGTTGGACACACTGTTTTATTGATATATTTACAATTTTTAAGCAAGTTTGAAGCCTACCAGTGCCATCAATCATTATAATAAAGTACAATTAATAGAACTGCAATTTATATTTCTTACATATATCAAATACTTCTATGTATACTCTATTTTAAGATTTTTTTTTAAATGCACAAAAAATAAAGCAAATATTGCTTGTATATTAACATTACTCACTTTCTGAATTAGTCCTGGTTTTAGCATGTTTTCAAAACTTTAATTACTCATGACATGAAATTTGAGATACATTAAAACATGAACACTGATTTGCTATTGAGTAACCTCTATATGCTGGAAGCAGTTTATTGGAGTACGCTCAGCTATGTCAATTTAAAACTCATTCTAAAATCAACCACAAAATCAACCACGGGGAGGTTGCATGCATTGAATAAGTGACACTGGTACGTTCAGTAACATTTAGTTAATACAGGAACTTCTCGCTTAACGTTGTAGTTTTATGTTCCTGAAAAATGCGACTTTAAGCGAAACGATGTTAAGCGAATCAGGGCAAACAGAGACACACACCCTGTGTGTGTTTTTAAAAAAAAAAGCGCATTTCCCCTTTAAGTAATTGACCCCAGGCTTAAGTACACTGCCTTGTTAATTAAATCAGCTTGCTGAGACCTGAGACAGAAGCTACTGCCTAGAACAGGGGTCAGCAACCTTTCAGAAGTGGTGTGCCGAGTCTTCATTTATTCACTCCAATTTAAGGTTTTGCGTGCCAGTAATACATTTTAACGTTTTTAGAAGGTCTCTTTCTATAAGTCTATAAAATATAACTAAACTATTGTTGTATGTAAAGTAAATAAGGTTTTTAAAATGTTTAAGAAGCTTCATTTAAAATTACATTAAAATGCAGAGCCCCCCGGACCAGTGGCCAGGACCCGGGTAGTGTGAGTGCCACTGAAAATCAACTCGCGTGCTGCCTTCGGCACGTGTGCCATAGGTTGCCTACCCCTGGCCTAGAAGCTCCCTCCCTCCATCATGTGTCCCCCCTGCTCTATGGAAGATGGGGTAAGCAGGGTGCAGGAGCAAGGGGGAGGAGGAGACACCCTGACAGCCCCCCTTTTCCCCCCTCCCCCCATACAGCAAGCAGGAGTCTCTGGGAGCAGCTCCAAGGCAGAGGGCAGGAGCAGCACATGGCAATGGGGGGAGGGACACCTGCTGCACAGGGAACTTAGGGGAGTAGGGAGCTGATAGGGGGAGCTGATAGGGGAGCTGCTGGTCCACCCTGGTTCCAACCACCCACCAGCTAGCTGCAACGGGCTGCTCTTCCTGCAAGCAGTGGACAAAACAGGCGGCTGCCAAAGATGTTAGAAGGGAGCATTTCACAACTTTAAACGAGCATGTTCCCTAGTTGACCAGCAAATAAATTAACATTGGATGACTTTAAGTGAAGAGTTCCTGTATATGTTTTTAGTTTTTCACAAAATGTAAAAACTAGAGATTCCCTGTAAAAATGCAAATTCTGCGTTTTTCTGTGTCAAACAGATTTCTAGGATCCCTGCTAATGAGTACCTTTAAACAGTGGATAAAGCATGATGCACGTGTAACCAATACTTTTTCTGCAAAGAGTATGTTAGCACCTTTATTAGATACAATCTATAAAGGGAGATAAGACAGGTGTAGCCACCCATTACCAGTGGGTAAATGGCAGAATAGCCTTTTCCAAAGCATTTAACGCACCGTGCCGTGCGTTTCCAGAACACATCTGGACTGGACCTGGGAATATGTAACAGTGTTGCCTAGTGTGCTGTAGATTACACATAACCTACTCTTTGACCACTGATCAACATGCAGTATCAGTGGTGATGTAAATACCATATCTTGCCATAAATACACCTCTACTCTGATATAACATGACCCGATATAACACGAATTTGGATATAACACAGTAAAGAAGTGCTCCGGGGGTGGTGCAGGGCACTACGGCGGATCAAAGCAAGTTCGATATAACTCGGTTTCACCAATAACACGGTAAGATTTTTTTGGCTCCCGAGGACAGCGTTATATTGGGTAGAGGTGTACTGAATGTTCTTCAATAGTCTTCTTCTGTGAACAGTTTCTTTAAGATTTGGATTAAGAATCGTTAGGAAAGATTATGCAAGAAGGAATATGGAGGTAGAGATTAGCAGCAGCCATCAATTATATTAATGGCAATATCAGTTCTCAGCCATGCTTTTATTTCAAGTGTGTGCGTAGAGGTTGTTCATTTACTGTGTACCTACCTTTCATGTAGATTCTCACTTGGTTCAGACCGGATATTTGGGCAGCAAAGACTTGTTTTGCTGTTTTCTTTCTCAAAACAACAGCTAAACTCAGAAAATCATCCAGGTCTAGGTTATGCCTGCACCTTCTTGCTCCTGCTTTTTAACTTCCTGAATTATTTTCCATTAGAGTTGATGTCTTCCTACTAAGGCCCTGTTCATAGCACCACTGATGAGTATGTTTGTGTGTTAGGTCCCCCACTCTGAGCCTGATCCACAGAGAATGTGAGTCAGTTAGAACCCCAGTCAGAGAGCTTTAGCTCAAGCTGTAAGAAGCTCATGCTTTGAGCATGGGAGTGTGACAGACTGACAATATCCTGTAACATCCTGAACAAACCTTTTGGAATTAAGTTAAAGTTTATCAAATTAGGGTTAATACCATTGTTGGTGCATTGTATTACCTCCTCTAGGAGCAGGGGGATGCTAATATACTTCCTCTGTTATCAGCCCTTTGAAGCCATTCCCCTGGAGAGCTATCCATATACTAGTTCAAACTGGATTATCCAGGGACCAGCAGATAAAGAAAGATTATTTGGATAAATAATCTGGTTTTAAACTGGCACAAGGCCTTCTTCATGAGCCAGCAAACAGCACCCCTGCTTCATGGAGGGTCCGAATTCTTAAGGTAGGGTAGAAGGACTGGTTGCTTGTGCTGAGGTGACCTGTAACCACAATTCTTAATGCAAACCCCCCTTAGATGTGGGTTGGAAGGACTGTGCCTGCCAGAATCCATGTGAGGGTTGGGTTTAATTCTGGTAAGCTTATTATCATGCATGTATGTTCTTATATTAATTTTTAATATGTTTTCTCTGTAATGCTTTTACCTTAACAATAAAGTAGGCTTGCATGATGTCCTGTGTGGCACTTATAACTGTAACAATTACACTTGTTAACCACCTCTGAAGAGAAAGCAACCAGTTGTCCTTGGGCAAACAGTCTGTGATGGGGATAACACAGTGTAGGCAGGGAACAGTGTAGCCTGTGGGCGAAAAAAATCCAGTATGAAGGGATAGAGATACGGGTCTCCTCCCAGAAAGGCAATGTCCGGGGATCTGGAAGGCTGAGAGTAGGTGTCCTTGCTGGATGCCTAAGGGGAAATACAGCTGCATTTGCCCTGAACAGTGACAGGGAGGCCCTCAGCTCAATCCACAGCCAAGATGGCAACCATCACATATCCATGAGTAAGTTTTGTGGCATTTAACCTCTAACACTCATCTCTAGGCATCCGTCCTTCCTTCATTCACTGGAACTTTACATGCCAAATAGTGCAAATGGCGCTACATATATTGTTTTGGGTACACAAGGCAGGGGAGGAGGAAGGAATTGCTGTCTCCTTTGGTTCCTCTCCTCATAGCACCTGTACTTGGTGAGGGAGTGACATTCCCTCAAAATAATTTAGACTGAAATGCTCTGGACATTTCGGAGTGACTTGAGAATGTGGGAGCGCTATTCTTGTTGACTTATTTATTTTGCTTCTTGGTAGGCTTTGTGTATTGTTAGTGCCCTGACACTGACTACTACTCATCCAGCAGACATTCTTTCAGAATCTTTTCTTTCCTGAATCTATTCTTTTCTCTTTTTTTCCCCTTCCTTTGTGTAAAGGGTATGTACTGGCTTTGTGGAATCCCTGTAGCAAGTTGTGAATGATGTATGAACTGAAAAATCTTTGCCTGGTACACAGTAGGAATACAGAAAGTGCGGTGCAGTCACTGCTGTGCTATGCTTTTTCTATATATACAGAATTCATCTCGTATTCATTTTGACAAGCCCTTCAAGTCCAGAAGTCTTCAGGATGCAATGGCTTGTGTGTAAGTGTACCATTGGCCTGTACTGGAATATATATCAAAGTGATTTCTGTGCATAATTGTTCCCTGTACTGGTGAGGGTAGGAGAGCTGTTTCTTTTAGCTCTAGCTAATATGTCAGCCATTTTAAAGCTTTAGGTACTGAATTTAAATTCCATGCAGCAGGTATATATTTGAATAATCTCTAAGGTGTCTGTTTGTTACAAGCTGTTTTTCAAACAGGGACTTGAACCCTAGACACTGAGTTATTTGTTCTGAACTTGAGAACAAGCTCTTTTTAAACTGGGGTGAATACTTCATATTTGCTGTTTACCACCTTTATCCCTTGTGATGGACTCAGTCCTTTCTTTTCCACTTGGCATAGCCCTTTGATTTTGTATCCAGTGCAGCTTGTGTATGGCAGGAACACATGCTGTCCAGGTATGGAAGGAGCACAGGATGTGAAATAGAAATCCAAGAGCAGACTGGAGAGGAGAATTTTAATAACTACAAGATTCATGTTCCTTCTGAGATACCTATTGTTAACTTGCAGGGGCTTTAGACTTTTGATTTCCCATGCGCTGTATCTGAAAGGGACTCCCCTGTGCTCAAATATTTCTTCAAGACAAGTGCCACGAAAGGAATTCTCATTTGATATCCCCCAATTATACTGAGAGGTCCTCCTAAAGTGGAATGGAAGACTCCCTTCCTTCCTGTATGTTTCTATAGCACACTGTTAATTGATTGGACTTGCTATTGTTTGATACCATCTCTGAAGAGATTGCATACTGTAAGCCCAGAACTGTACATTTCTTCTGATGGTGGATGAGTAATGTTCTTGTCACACTTCCTTTTCTGTTCTTTTGTACTCAGCTCTTGAACCCTGGCATAGAGAATGTGATGATCAGTATATCTCTCTACTCATGTTTAGGCAAATGAAGTTGATTCCAGAAACTGTAAATGTATTGTAAACATGGCTCCATTTATTGCAACCTCAGTTTGATTAAACTGGACTGAGGCTATATTTCTGGACATGCTTTAGCATAATTTTTGGTTTAACTGTGGAGCCCTGGCACTGCCCTGCCCCAACATTTCTTTGAGTCAGTGTGATGGGGTCCCCAGGGTGCAACCTGGAACTGTGGGACCACTGAGCCCTCCAAACGCACCAGCTTGGGCAGTCCCTCACACTGTGATGCAACTGTCAAGCTACAGGCCTCTGGCAGGTATTGCACTTACACAGCCATCCACAGGCAGGGACACATCCAACTGAGTTACATGAATGATCTCCCAGCAACTCATGAACCATCAATTGGGAGGCTTCAGCCAATTCCCCCCAGCTTCCCAGCCTTGCACCCCAGAACTGTATCATCTTCCACTGGTCAGAAGCCTGACCAGTGTAAGCTCATTGCTTAATTTGCCACTCCCTCAGTGTGGAATGGACACACATTAGCCTTTGTAGTCTGAGCTGAGATTCCCCAGGCACTTCAACCAAAGACACACTGTTTTAGGAAAAATATAAAACAGATTTATTAACTGCAGAAAGATAGATTAAGTGATTATAAGTAGCAGGTATGGAGATAAGAGTTGGTTACTTGAGAAACAAAAATAAATTTGCAGTCTAAATTCCAACTTAAACAGACTAAGCAGGATTTGACTCAAGCAGTATCTCACCCTAACAGATGGTACAGTTCCTCAGTACACAGACTGGACCCACTTCCAGCCTGGGACCAATCTTCCCCAGTTCAAAGTCTTTATCTTCCAGTCGTTCTTCCAGATGTTGAGATGGGGGGTGGGGAGAGGCCAAGTGATGATGTCACTGCCCCTCTTTTATACTTTCTTCCAGTTTCTAGGAAGATCCTTGCTATGATGTTGGGATTAGGCAGTCCCCATTGGTCAAGCAGTCTCCATTGCATATGTGCCTTCTCTAAGGAGCATCTGGGATAGTGGATTCTTTTTTGATGGGCCATCAATGCTCATCTGGCCAGTGATGGGTGCTCCTTTCAGTAAGGACAAAAATCTGGCTGTGGGCGTCTCCCAACCTCACAACATATTTCAATAGCACAGATAGCAATACTTCATAACTTCACATACAATGATAGTACATACAATCCAACTGGATATTAATGTTCAAGACTTTTAAAATGATATTTCACAAGTATACTTTGTACATGTCATAATTATATGACTGTGGTGGGGTTTCAGGATGCTACTTTGAGGTACAGAGTGTCACAGTCAGTTCTCCTGCTGCGACACTTTAACATACAAAGAATGTCTCTGCATTTACTTGAGTCCAGAAGAAAATGGGGAAAGAGATCTCCTATCTTCTGTTTCATGAAGGTATATGGACACGAATCCCCTGGGATGTGCCAGGAATTGGATTATTGATTCTAGTTACACCAATACCACGATGTTGGAGGCAGATCCCAAAATGAGTGACAATAAGGCAAAATAGCCTCTGAAACATGAGGCACAAGGAGGCACAACATTTGCTAGACATTGTCCCCTCCATCACTCCCAAAATGTTCCCATTCTCTCCAGTGTCTCCCTCAACTGCTGCCAAAAATTTCTTCTTCCTTTCTCGGTGTGTCTCAGTCACCCCCAAAACCTTGCATTTGACACATCTGGGTCTCTCTATTGCTACCCAAATGCCTTCTTCCCCTTTCATCTTCTTCGCCTGAAATTCACAGATTTTCCTCTCCATTGATCCCATAGATCCCAGGAAGTGGGACACTTCCCGGCAGCCCCAGTGGTCACTTTGCAGCTCACAGTTTCTTTTTCAGGACTCTTCTGTGACAATCAGACACCACTGGGGGAGAAAAGGGGTCCAAACCTCAAAGAATAAGCAATTGAAATAGCTGATTGTATACAATGCTGTTGTACTATAAAAGTGTATCGAGTGAGATATATAAAAACTGGTGAGATGCTGGTCGTGAATCTCATTGTGTGATGCATGTACAGATTATGTATAAAGAGTTATGTATGTGTGCTGGTAATAGATCCTTAAAATATGTTGTCGAGGCAGTGCATGAAAGTACATTTACATATAAGGTAAACAAAGAAATCACGTTAACAAACAACAGAGGAAATAACTTAATGAGCTCCCTAGGGATCAGAGTCTCCACCCCAGGAAGCCTTCCTGGCTCTTGTGGCAGAGATAATGGACTTTGGGTTATATAAGGGGAGCAAAAACCCATTTGAGTTAACCCATCACATAGGAGGCATAGTGTACAGCATCTTCTGAGACTGTGAAAGTTTGATCTCCTAGCCTGGATGGCTAGAGGTGCTGGTAATTTAATGTGAGTATGAAAACTGCTTAGGTAAAGATTGTGACTTGCTAAAATTTAGTTTTAATCAGTGGAAAGTGTGTTTTGTTTTGTTTTTGTTTTGTTTTGTTCATAACCATACCTGTCTATTTTTCCCTGGCTTAGTATTACTTAAATTTCTGTTCTTTATTAATGAAGAACAGAATAATATATTCTTGCTTTATTACAAAACCATCTCAGTGCTGTGTATTAAAGTGAAGTGTGAGCCCAGGTCTACACTACAAACTTATGTTGGTATGATTACATTGCACAGGAGGGTGGAAAATCCACACCTCTTAGCGATGTAGTTATACCAACCTCCTGGAGCAGACAGAGCGATATCAGTGGTGGGAGCTTCTCCCATCAACATAGCTATTGCCTCTCAGGAAGGTGGAGTGTCTATGCTGATGGGGAATCTCTCCTGTTGATGTAGTGTAAGGCGGTCGTGGCTCTCTCCCCATCCGTCAGCACAGGAGACCACTCCCCCTCGCTACAACACTTCCAGAGTGCTTCAGTTCAGGGGAAAATCAGCTCACAGCATCCCAGGCCTGCAGGCAGGTGAGCAGCGATAAGTCTATAGGCCCAGAGCCCTCAATCAGGGCGGGGCGACACACAGTTAATGGCTCTGGTCAGTGGCCTGGGAGAACTGCAATGAGTCTATCTGCCCTGGGGCCTCAATCAAGGCAGGGCAGTAATCCAGTAGGGGCTCTGACCTACAGTCAGTTAGATAGAGCAGTAGAGAGTCTATTTGCCTGGGCCCTCAATCAGGGCAGGGCAGCAATCTGTTCAGGTACAGGGCTCTGGCCTGCTGTCAGGCAGAGCAACCGTGCAGTCTAGGGGAGGTTAGCTCTCTGGTGGATGAATCAACAAACCATCGGGTGCCCTAGTTCAGGCGGGGGCCAGATCAATGCAGGCTTCCTGACCACAAAGTGGGGAGGCTGCCACCCCTGGCAGTGGCATGGTAGGGGGATGCAGGCCCTTCCGCTCCACTGCATCCCAGCCCAGGGCCCTAACAGTGGTGGAGTGGTCCGCCACTGGGTCAGCGGGGATATCTGACTGCAACACGTTGGCCGACTTGCAATCATTCACACAGCAAAACCCTATTCAGATTCCCTGGACTCCTTCCTACAGTCCCAGTCCATGGGGTCTGGGGTTGTCGTCGGTCTCGCTCGGGTACACAGCAAGCAGCATCTCGGGGTCCCTGGTGCCTGGCAGCTCTGGCAGTCCTTCTGCGTCTCTGGCATTGTAGCTACCTCTGTCAGGTCTGGGCTCCAGCAGTGGGAGAGAGACGTTCTGCTCCTCTGACAGCTCTGCCCCAACTGAGCTAGAGGGCGGCCTTTTATAGTTCCTGTTCCTGCCCTGCCTCTCTGCTTCTGGCGGGATGGCCATGGGTATCCCCGTTCTGCCCACCAGGGGGCGGTCGCAGCTCTCTCCCTGTCCATCAGGGCAGGAGCCCTGTACATGTAGACAAGCCTTGAGTCTTCAGCTAACCTAACAGGCTGATGTGTACGCTGTCTCTTTGGAGGCAGCAAACTTAATAGTTTCTGTGAGCATCACAGTGAGAGGGACTGGACACTACAGGGAGAAGTCTCTGGGGAACTCAGGCACTGGAATTCACTGATTATTACCTGAAAGGCAAGGTTTAGACTGTCAGTCTCTCCAGGCGTTTGCTGGCAAGGCAGACAGGCTGGTGTGTCAGAGAGCTGACACACAGCTTAGCAGCAGCAATGCTCTCACTTGCTGGGGCAGAGTGGTAACACAATAGCTTACCATTTTGGGTGTCCTGAACAGATTGTCACACCTTCTCTTAGGCGATGGCCGTAGCATGGTGTTGGACTGGCTCCTCCTTGGGAAGAGGGGGGGTATAAAGAGATGGAAAAAATGAGTCAGCAGTTGCAAACAGGTGGTCCAGACATTATGGTGGTGGTGGGTGGCAGATGATAACAACAGAATGAGCTAAGAATGGAAGAAAAGCAAAGGCAGATATAAGGAGGCTTATAGAGCTGATGCAGCAGGATGTTCCCATGCAGCTGCATGGGCTCTACTAATGGTGGCATGTGTATAAGTGGCCAGTAGGCAAAGGAGCCAAATAGAGGGCAGCTTATGAGTGTGGCAGGAGAGTGGTTTATGTTCCCAAACACCTTAAGAAATCTGTGATGATCTGCTTTCAAAGTGCTCATGCCTTCACCCCCATATAAAATTTGATCAGCCTCACAGAAGGAGGCTATGTGGGCATTGAGAGAAGTCTGCCACCACATGAGAAGAACATCTGGGCCTGCCCCTCAGTGATGTCATTAATACATCCCTTAGGAAGCACAGTGAAGCAAAAGACTTGCAAAGTGATCATTTGGGAGATTTGATTTGAATAACCATCAATAGAGCCCAATAAGCTTGCTAGTTGCTTCATGTTCTCAAAGTTTTCCTTCCTGGGCAAGGTCATTGGGCAGCCCATCTTCATTAGCATCTAACTTCTGCCAGTATCTGGCACCCCTAAAAGAGATGTTAAAGCTATCTATGGCACAGAGACAGTTCTGTTCTCACTGGTGTATCATCACAGCAATTTATCTCCTCATAGCCATGGTCTTATCTGTTGCATAAGCACAGCCTGCCATGAGATACTGCTAATGTCATCTCTGTCCTACTTTCATACATTAACTCATAGTCCCTTTCTAGTCATCAGATGTCCACTGACCAATGATTACTAGCTAATATTCCAGTTACCAGTGATCATTAGCTGCTTTAAGCCATGAGAGAGATAGATGGTCATTTCTTTTGGTTCTGCCACAGAATTGTATGTGCCACAGTTTCCCTTCTGTAAAACAAAAATAATAATATTTAGCTACTTTACAGGGATGTTATGACATTCATTAACATGTGCAAAGTGCTATGTGATCTTTGGATGAGAGGTACTATATAAATTCAAGATATTATAAAGCTGATAAAGAGCTGGGCTGCATTTGTAATGAGGTCTTTTTGTTAAAACGCTTTGCACTACTCAGTCTAAGGCAGGAGTTCCCATACTGTGGTCTGCAGAGAAATAATGGTCTGCAGAGAGCCTGTTGGTCAGATGATATTGCTTAACTTTATTTCCAAATGCTGAATCATTTAAAAAGAGAGTCACAAATAGCTTAACATAAACAATAGCTGTAGTTACACAGAAAAGTTATGCTCAATCACAAATGGGAGAGTGGTGCCCATGAGACGATTTCTCTATTAAGATGTAGTTCACACCGTGGAAAAAAAAGTTTGAGAATCCCTGATTTAAGGGAAAGGCCCATATCAGATTTACTGTGCTTCATCACGTTATTAATTCATTTTTTCTATGTCACATGCTTCCCCCCAACCCTAGCCCCCTTCCCTCATAACCCTTTCCCCCCCAAAAAAATCATCAGCTGAAGAGTAACTGATCCAATGAGGGAAACGAAAACAGCCTACACTGAAATGATGTGCTAAAGCAGACATGGATATAGATACAAGGCCATTTAGATATTTCGGCATTGGAAACTTACAAGCATACTATCAATGAGGGTGTCACTACCAATCCTAATCATGTTCACTTTATTGTCTGAAACAACTCCATTAAACACGTTTTAGACCTGTCTCCTGACTGTAGGAAAACAAAACATTCTTGCTGCAAAGAGGAAATGATCAAACAGAATTCTTAATAAAGTCATATTAGCACAATAAATCAGCTTCAACAATAAAAAAGAATATAAAAGTAGAGCACTTTGAGGCCACATTTAGGTCTACTTTATAGTATTTCTGATACAGCTGCAGTCAAGCCTTTCTGGATGAATTAGGTTTATGAGAACATTCTTGACAGTGGATCATACAACATAGTCGGAGCTTTCTTCTTTCTAAGAATACCATTACCACAGCAAAACAGTGTACGTTTACACCCTGCAATAGGGTGCACTTGGCTACAGTGCTTGGTGTTGTAAATACTCCCTAGCATCAGCCTTCAGTGATTACTTTAAGATATTTACTTTAGCACATGGCATATAAAACATTAAAAGCGTTTTGAAAATCCCTCAGTTTTTCAACTTCTGAAGGATTATTAACTTCAAAGTCTGAAGAAATGTCGGCCTTCTATGTGTGGAAATGCCAGCAGCCTTTGCATATCCCCACCACAGTACCAAGCAACCCCCAGCAGAGAGGAACGATTACTGCCTCGGTGGCATGAGGATGGCTTTTGATCTCCTAACATATTGGAAATTACTTAAAGGTAAGCCATCTGCTAGCTGAGGAACAAAAATAGATTACATCACACCCTGCCAGAAAGATTGTGTTAAATCCTGTGTATCAAGGCTTTTAATAATTCTATATTAACTCAGCTAATAGGATTAGGTACACATTTTCCTTAGGCTTATTTCACCAACTATTAACAAAAAACTTTTTTCTGTGATGATCTGTAAAATTCCAGAGTGTTCCACTGAGAATAAAAAGAGTTCTTTCAAGAAGGAAGAATTTCTTCAGATCACAATTGCTCTCCAAAGGCACTTACAGTAGGAGTGCACTTTCAGGGTGGTGCATGGGGAGTGACAAGCACTAAACTCCTTTATTGTTAATATATTAGAATTAACCATTAACAGTGGATTGCTCGACTACAATGATGTTACTGTTACTACACAGTAAAATATGTAAAACTATACAGTAAAACATGTCTAAACGGAACGTTCCAGGAACTGACAAAAATTGGCTTTTTCATGGAGGTGGTCTACTAATAAAAGTAGGGCAGAACCGTATATGTATGCCTGGGGTATGCTTTGGTTGCTGTCTCTTAAGACTGGCTATTGCTTAATAATGATGAACTTGTATCCATGCTTCATTGTTTGTTACCATGATAGCAGCTGTAGTCATGCACACGTTCCTGACAAGCTGGTCACATAATAATGGTAAATAGTTTATTTAATACTTGCCCCGCCCATCAATTGCTGAGTAAATTATGAATGAACAAATTCCCCCCACTATTCCCCCCCAGCTTTAAGGATGACTGAAAACATTTGTTAAATAAATTATTCATTATTTGTTTCTGTCAATCAACAAATAATTTATTTGTGAATAATTTTTTTTACACAGCTCAACCAGGCCTGTGCTTCATAACTAAAATGTCCTCCTTATGGTCTGGCTGACAAATATTCATTCCATTAATTATGGTTCAGAGTTTAGCAAACATAGCTATGGTGAATAATATCTTCCTCCTTGAGCTGTTCTATTGATTTCAATGGGACTATTGCAGAGTAAAGTACTACTCAGCATGAATGAGAGTGATATAATCTGCCCTGTATTAGCAACACTTCAGAGTATGTATTTTCTGAATGATGCAAAATGAAAATTCAAGATAACCATGGTTCCAGTCCAGAAAAACTCTTAGGCATGAGCTTAATTTTAAGCACATGAGTAGTTTCACTGACTTGGAATCTATGGGATTATTTATGTGCTTAAAGTAAAGCATGTGCCTAAGTGCTTTGTTGGATCAGGGTGCAAGGAACCATCACCAGTGTATGAACGGGAGTTGGAGTTTGCTGGGCTGCAGTTCAACGGAGGCCCCAATTAGATGACAGCAAAACATTTATATTTTGCACAAAAGAAATCATTTCCCTTTCTGGCTTCAAATACACCATTGTGCAGCTGTTGGGAAATGCCACAGAGAAGAGAGGTGTTAAGCATGGGACTATATTACAACCAGAATTCATCCAGAATCATATTTCTAAATGCTGAAAGGCTAGTATTGCAGGGAGGTCAACTTATCAGTACTGAAGACGTCTCCTGGCCAGGGAGGAAGAAAGGGTTTATGTTTAATAAAAGGAGGGTAGGCTGATAGGAATGTGATGGGCTCCACTAACACAGCCCAAGCTGGTTGGAAACATGTCAAGCTACATCTCTAATGAACAAAGCACACTAGACCTGCTTTTCAGGGGAAAGGTTTAATGTGAAAACCCCAAATAGTGCACAAATACTAGCTATATTCAGCTTATGGCTGAATATTGTTTCTATTTACATGCAGAACAGGTAACGCTTAGACAGTTGCAGAACAAGCGTTACCACAACTCTGCTAATGTGCCTGTACCCTGACCTGGAGGGATCTTGCCCTGGGATGAAAGGATAGTTTCGTCTCCATGCCCATTCAGTCCTTGGGTTCTCTCTTGTGAAACAGTCTCTTTTCTGTTTGCAAATTGCCCCCACTGACAAAATTCATTGAATAAATTGTTCACTCTAAACAGTTCCTGTAGCTTTAATTGGTCACCTTCTGACTTGGATTTAAACCAGCAAACTAGAGGTGAAAGGATGCTAATTTCTAATTTGAGCCAAATGGCTTCATCAGCCTTCATTACTCACTATGTTACTTGAGGGAAAGCACCTTTTCCATTGGGGGGAAAAACCTCTGTGAATGTCCTAAAGCATGTCTACACATTTATTTAAGTCTGCATGAACTTTAGAAATGCATAAAGGGTCCAACTCTCATTGAAGTCTGCGGGAGTTGGATTGAGTGTTTGTATAGCACACTTATTTAGATATGGATTTAGGTCCTAACTCTGCAAGTCTTACACACTTATGTGAACACTTATTGAAATCAGTGGCATGACTCATATGAATAAGTGATCACTAACATGAACAGGTGTTGCATGATCAGGGAAGATCAATAAGATTCAATATTTCAATAAAACATAACTGCTGAAGACTGTTATAAATGGTGATATCAGTGTGCCATTATAACGTGAAATGATATTTATATAACCACTGGAAGTGTATATGACCTTCTGACTAGAACAAGCCCAAAGCCATACCACTTACTGAGCCACTGATTCAACAGATGCTATTTTACGCTTGAACGAATGGACCAGAATTGCAACTAAGACATCAGTACCTCCAGGACTGACATAAGGAATTCTCCGGAACACATGCCAGCTTAACTGGTGAAAATCTAAATGCTAATATTCAGGAAGGTCTTCATTCAGATTTAAATGTCTCAATTTTTCTACATTCAGAAGTTGGTTGCAAGAAATATAGATGCCTTTTTATAATAAATTAGCTTTTTGTTTGTTGAAGTGGCCCTTCAAATTATTCTTATTTTTGTCGCAGTTGACAAGCTTGAACTAGACAATGACAGGCATTTAGCGCCACATAAACTGCAGAATGGAAAATATTCCCATAAGATTTTTGTGAGAGAAAAGGTTGGCATGCTTTATTTATTTGTCCTAATTCTTCACTGAAGGAGGAATTAATACTTCTTTTTTAACATGAATGTTATTAATTGTATGTATTTACAACTCTCTCTAGTGACAAAAAGCTCATAAAAACTGTAGCTAAGAACATTTAGTAGTTGTCTATTATTCTTTAAGTAATGCAAATTACTTGATTTTTCTCATTTTAATTTGCTGCTCTAGACAAATCAACATAGCTAGGGTCAAATTCTGCAGTCTGGCACATTGAGCCCTTCCTCATTCAAAACGCCCATTGATTTCAATGGACATTATGACTGAGTAAGGACTGCAAGATTTGGCCCCTAGTCAATAAATGTTGCTACATATTATTTAAATCAATGGCATGGTTTGGTTTCCTTCAGCAACACGTACCACCTATAAACAGTCATCCAGTTTAAACTCTCTACTGGCCTGATCCACCAAGGTTCTGAGCATCATCTGTGATGTGTTGAAGAGGGAGTGGAGGGTGTTTCAGACCTCACAAGAAATATTGAACACCTAGTAGCGTCAAGCCCTAGATGAATATCTGGAGGGAGGTACAGGTCTTTGCAAAATTATTAGAATTCTAGAAAACGTGATTCTTTTTGCATGGACTGAAAAGTAACATTCTCAGTGGCATTTGTCAATATTTTGGTTATGGAGAATGCATCCATGTTAAACTTCACTAGGCTGATTGATTTAGCTTTAATTCTTGATACACAGATAGAAACCTAAACCACAGTAATCTCTCAACACACTGGATATGTTCCTTTATTAACTCTCATGTTCATCTTTTGTGAGATTTTAGCTTGGGATACCCTAAATCTCTAAGCTTCTAAGAAATGGGCAGTGGCGTTAATTTTTTAACTTTCCTTTGAAACTAAATGTATGTAGATATTTAAATCATATTGGTACAAGCCACCACATCTAAGCAATTAGCAAACTGGCTACTACAGACCTTACCCCTCTAGAATATTACACCATACTTCCAGATTTTAATGACCAGCTGCATCTTTGCATCACTCTGAGTTCGGGATATGGCATAGCTTATAGATGGATGTGTCAGTGTTTACCACTATATACATTCTGTTGCTTCGATGTGCTTTTCTTTCCTGCCTGAGACAAAACAGCATGCAAACTGTTGAAGCTCCCATGACTTTTGACCTCACCAAGCTTTGTTAGAGCATCTTATCTTTACACAATACCCACAAGCATGTATAGGACACTAGAATCAGTGTACCAGAAATTCACTGCAGTCTTGAGTCACAGTGCCATAGGCTAAAAAGATGTGACATATATTTCCATATCAAAACAGTAAAAACCTTTCTTTCCCCTCTTCACCAATGCATAACATCCCAAAAGGCAAGAATGGCCTTCAGCTAACACAGATCAATTTTCTTTCAGCTTCAATCACCATTTAATTACTGTTGACTTCTTTAACCTTTTTCACTTCCTTTATAGATTAGGTTCCTTTATACTCTATTGCCATTTACTTTTTCTGTGACATAATCAAACTTGAAATGATATGATAAAATTTCACATTTTTCTTCTTCCTTCCTGCTCTTTATGTTCAATTTACTTCAAAAAACAAATTATTTCTTGAAGGAGAATAGTATTTTTTAATGAATTGACTTTTAACTTTATCATCCTACAGTATCTGCACATCATTTGCTTTAACCAAGTAATTGCTCAGATGACTGGATGATTTGCTGGATAAAAGGACTTGCTTTTCACCTCTTGGCTTTTTGGTTGAAAAAACAACATACCAATATGCTTTGGATGCAATGAATTTTGTTGACTCAGCCCAATCTTCAGCAACCAGTACACGTTTCAATGCCTCTGCTGAACCTGCCCCCAGATAAAATTGAGCACAATTAACATTTGTCATCAGGAGAAAGCTTTGCTCAGTGCACGTGGAAAATGAATCATCTCTGTGTATGACTGTAAAGAAATCAGGAAACTGTTCAGAGCACCCCCTCAATCAAACAGGATATTGATTTGTCATTTATTTCTTATACTGGATCCAGCATAGAGAAATCACAAGCAACCCATTGAGAGCAGCAATTAGCTGTTTGTGCCCCTAGGACCAAATTTTGCTTGTTCAATGTAAGCATGTATGTTTTCATATTTGTCCGTGTATGTCACATTTCACCCAGAGTGACTGAGTTACAAGTATCTCGAAACAGCAGTTTCTAAAGGAAAAATGAGAATACTGCAAAATGTTCGAAATGGTAGAATAACATTTGCAAGTTGCTTGGGTTCAATGTATTCTTTAGTCACCACATATCATTATAAAAACAGCTTTGTTTCAAGGGATCACAACATTATAGTCCAGCCAAACCATTTCTTTATTTTACCCTATGTCCCTTGTGTAGTACATATTTACTCCTCTCTCTGTATATATCAAACTTGTACGAATCAGGTCACTCCTGAGGGGTAAACAGGATACCGAAAAGTGCAAACTCTTATTTATTTTTTGCCATACAATACTTATCTGCTTTTATGGGTAGTAATTAAATAATTAAATCTCATCTTATGTTAATTATATGTTACAGCACAGCAGTAGGTAGAAATTAATTCACTGGAGAAATATATTTCATTTTTGACTCAGTTACATTGAAGTAGCCAAAATGGAGAAAACATTCTTAAATGAATCATGTGGAAAGGAGAGCTCAGAGTATAAAAACAAATGAAAAAATAATACATTTCAACTGCTTTACTATGATGTGGAGAACCACATCAATTAAAGATGAAAAAGCCACTGTAGATCATCTAATCCTTTCTTCCTGACAATACAGAATTGTTCCTGGTGCTATATTTTCTTGTACTTTTTCCAGTCTAGCTTTAAAATTCTCAGGTGATGTGGCTTCTACTTCTACTTAATTTATATGCTCCTAGTGGCTGGGACCTGGTCTTCTTTAGTTATTTGTAAAACACCATGCACAGCAATGGCATTCTATAGTTAGGCCATAATTTTCAAATATATATGCCTCAATTCAGGCACCTAGACAAAATGTAGATGCCTAAATATGGTTTTTGATGCCTAACTTTAAACACCCTGGTTTGAAAGTTCTGATCATAATATATAAAAATAGTTCCATCTAATAGTAACTACTGTAGATTTATATTCTATCAATACTTTTTTTTTTAAAAAAGTCTTCAGTTTTAACTGAAACAGTAAGGATATTTCCTATTGAACTTACAATATCATATTGAACTTGGATATAATTGCGGGGAGTCACTCGTTCCATTTATTTTACTCAGCCTTAATTGAGTCATAGTATGTCACATTCATAACATCCAGTGGGCTTGTCTACAATGGTAAACAGAGCAATAAATCAAACCAACTGCCAGTTTCCAATCCAACCTGTATTTGTATGAAACTTAAAACCATATGGAAAGGGCATCTATTGTCTGGATATTTAAGAAACACTTTTAAAGATTACTGCATTAGCTTAGTACAGGAAAATATACAGTGCAGTACTATTTAGGCTCAACACCGTTTGTCCTCAGTGTGTGTGGATTCAGTTTTAGACGACTGATAGTCTCTCACATGCCTACTAGGAATAAATATATAATGTTTATCAAATATAAAAACCTAAGTATTTTAGATTTTTTTGTATCTAAATTGACAGACCACTTTGATAGCTCAGGGGGAATGCTTTGACATTCAAAAGAGTTATATTACAATTTCCAACAATGCATGCTATAAAATATTTTAAGGTCTTCCACAGTGAAAATTTTAACAGTAAATAAGTAAAATACAATTAATCGAAGCTACAAGCAATGAAACAAAATTCCAAGCATCAGCTAATGCAAATGAATGGATCTTTTTTGTGTTAATATAGCTCGTAAAGCTAGCAAAAGTTCAAAAAACACGACCGATTTCAAGAAGGATTAGTACAAAGTCTAAATGTGCCTACTTAATCTCTGCATGATGCATTCAATTCTCTGCTATTAGATCAGGCACTTAGTTGAGTGTAATTGGATGTTAAATGTAATTTATATCATAGCTACTAATATTTACAGCGTAAGTGATGTGAAGGGATTTTGTTTGACATCTGCAATATACATTGCTTATTTTAAACTGTCACTGTAACTGAGCAAGGCCCGACCATTCAAATCCATTTACAAATTAACCTTCTGTAGCCCTGGCACGTGAACAATAAGTATGGCTATGATTGCTGCATAGTATATGGGGGACATTTTCAAAGGCACTCAGGGGAGCTGGGTGTCTAACTCCCAGTGATTTCCCATGGGAGGTGGGGGCCTAACTGCCCTTTGTGCCTTTGAATATCTCCCCCATAGTCATAGCGCTATTAAAAAGCATCTGTACATTCTTCGGTGCTGTCATTTTTAAAGCAGGTGTATTCCAAAGGAATTCCAATTAACTACAGGAACTACCATTACAAAACGACAATGGCAATGCATAGGCAAGATTAATTTAACTGGAGTCTTTGTGACTTCCCTATACCTAGGGCCAGATTATCCCTGTCTCTTGCATGGCTGCACAGGGAGGGGGCAAGCTGCATTTCTCACGTTCATGCCCTGCACAAGGGTCAGGGACAAGTGCAAGGGCATGAGGGCACACATCACTTCAAAGTGGGCGAAAAGTGACATGTCCTCTCCTCTGGCTTCTGCATGCCAGGTGCACTGGGGAACAGATTGCAGCATTCCCCCCCAAAAGGATAGTGTGGCTTGTGTGTTCCCTTAAGCAACAGAGAAGTCCGGAAGGGATTGTTAATCGGAGGCTTACAGTGTTTTACTGAATCAGGGCCACTCTGCACAATCTAGACCTTAGAATGTTCATAGAATTTTGAACCATATGAATCATATGAAATACCATGTATGCCAATAGGATTGTCATGCTTTTAATGGTATCTGAAGACACAGAATGTTTTGAAAGATGGTAGGTGAATTGATAATGCTGTGTTCTGAACCCAGACCTACAAACTTCTGAGTGCCTCACGTGAGGTGCTGAGAGCCCTCAGTGCCCATTCATTTTGGTGGGCTCTTCTTGATCATCTGCTGCTGCTGGCTCTGTGGCATTGAAGAGAAGGATGAGATCATTCCACACCATCAGCAATCCAAGCAAGGAATGACTGTGAGGAAGTCCACTCTTCTTGTGGCAAGAATCTCGGCATTAGTGTCAGCCGCCTGGAAACTCAGCTATTGTGCTTCTGATGCCAGCCTATGAAATGGCATATTTTGGAAGGAGCGGAAGCAAAATGTTTCATCTGCCCTCTAAAGCTATTCATCCCATGTTGTATTTCCATTTCACAAAGTGTAGTTTTTCACTTACAAATGTGACGCATGTGTGTTTACTACTCTGTGTTTCAGTGATTGTGGTGTTAAAACACCATTGATCAAAGGGGATCAATTGGACTCAAAGGGAGACATTGACCATCTTCTTCCACAGCTTATTCAATTGGAATTGATTTGTCTTGCTTAGAAAGGCAAAAAGAAGATGCTTCATCGGTTGGTGATGATCACACACCACTTTCTGGAGTAATGCATTTTGTTGCAAATCAATGAGTTCTAGGTGAGGTCAATGCCTCCTGGTGGCAAGTGACCTCCACCTCTCCATTTCATACAGCTTCAGAATGATATAGAGATAATCATGTTGCCAAACCCTCAAGTCCTTACTCAGGATAAATTCATTTGACCGTATGGTGAAATCTTTATATTACTTATAATGTTTGCATTATATTATCTGGATATTTCAGGAGAGAAGTGACATATTACTTTATAAAATATATAAGTTCATTTTAAAATGTTTGGTTTTGATTGAGAATATGCTACTGTACAGTGAATGTATAGTGGTCAACACTGAAACGTCACTGGGTCCAGTTCATTCCCGATAGTTCAACCAAGATTGGAGCCCATGATGGTGGTAAGGACATGGAGGAAATGAAGAGGGGCAACAGGGAACAGGAGAGGGAACAGGCTGGCTTGAAGATGTATTCATTTACCAATTAGGGCTCATAGGTAGCTCTGGCCAGCATTTAAAGTTGCCACCCCCTGTTGATGTTTAAAGTATCCATTTGCAATTTGCTTTAATTTTTTTATCCTCTCCCCAATTTTATACCTACAGTTTGTTACTTGACTGAATGTTACTTCTTCCAGGTCACCAGTACAATGGTTTAAATTAAAAAGGAAGCATTTATCATATTATTATTATTATTATTATTATTATTATTAAATTGACAACAGCTCAATTCTAGGAATAGGAAAATATCACAAATGATTATAAGAAGGTCAAAATTGCAATTACTGTAGAAAATAGTGGTCATTGTTAAAAGACAACATTTGACAATGAATACCATAGTTACCTCTAGATTTCTACATTGTTTCCTACTCTAAGTATTAGAGGAAATTCTGGCAAT
This sequence comes from Terrapene triunguis, assembly GCF_002925995.2. Lineage (NCBI taxonomy): Eukaryota > Metazoa > Chordata > Testudines > Emydidae > Terrapene > Terrapene triunguis. The sequence goes on from NW_020664435.1 coordinate 32,413,024, forward strand.
ACAGCTATCACTGTGAGGTAATTGTAATTGTTGACAGGTGATTACTTTTTAATGGTGATCACTGTATACAACAAATTAAATTGCAACTAATGTCTTTTCTTGTGGCCCAGAGCTTGTCATCCCTGTCTGTGCAGAGGTGTTTCCATTAATTAATACTATATTTTTCCGTCTCAAGACATTTCTTTAGCCGCTCAAGTGGCTCACCCTCTTAGACCATACTTGTTGATTATTCAGTTCAGTCTTCCATGAGCGATTGTACTATATAAAATATTTTTTGAAATCTAGTTAAATTATGTCCACATCACCCTGTCTGGTAATACCAGATGTGACTGAATATGTTCGGTGTGAGCTTCTTTTTGCTGGTTCACACTCTGTCATTAAGCTGTCTCTTTTTAAGCATTCTACAGCTTTGTCTCTGATCCAGTGTTTTCCACTATAATGAAACAACACTTACAAAACTATAGCTCCTTACTTTTCTGTGTCTTATCTAGATTCCCACTAACATGAATATGTATCCATCCTCAGGTAGTTCCTCAGTTTTACAGAAAAGAGAATTAAAGCTAAGGAAAGATCTTAGACCTCTATTAAATGTTTGCACTTTGTTCTATTTGGACCCTAAATGTTCTTTCAAAGTTATTTTCCACAGATTTATAATCAATCCACAAAATATGATTCATTTTGTTCACCTACTTTTTGAATTCTACACTTATTGTTTCTGTTGACCGGGTTATAAAATATGTAAAGTGATGATAGTATGTACAAGTATTTCCATTGAGTAGTGCACTTCAGGTAACTTGACAATACACAACACCTCGCAAACCTCTTTTGATGCTCTGAAGTAATTGAGTTGGAAAGTATCACATTATTCATGAACAAAGAAGTAGCAGATCTCTGCTCAAAGAAAGAAGTGGGCGGGGAGGCTGCTAAAGGGTAAACAGGAGCAAAGAAACACAAAAAAGACACCTGTTCTCATTAATTCAAGGGATAGTGTCACACAGTCCTATTACACAGAAGAATAAAAACTGTAATGGATCTGCCTCAAACTAAATTTGCTATGGAAAAAAAGAGGCAATAATGACATTCAAGTTGATTTGGCACAAGTTTGATGCTCTCACAAATGAGCACTGAATCTGCACTGAGCATGAAAGCAAAAATCCATGACTGGAAATGGTTCCATCCCCCAAGTTTTATATGAATCTATTTTAATAACATCTAAAGACCAAATACATCAAAATGCAGCGACCGTACATTATTTATGGCTCCGTTACCAATGCAAGATTAAGAACACAGGTTCTTTGCCCGGTGACCATGTGCAAACTTCAAAGATCTGCAGTGGCTCCTGACACACACGACACCCACCTCATTTTGAGAGGCAATGTGATCTAGTGGACAGAGTACTTGGTTGAAGGAAATATCCATTTTACTGATTGATAAACCATGAGGGGCTGGGGGCACATTTTCAGTTGGTTTTCAAAAACATGCCTGCAAAATGTGCAAATGCTGCTGTCTGCCTGCTTAATAAACATGAATGGGTCCACATAATTTGTCTTTAACTTGTGCAAATACATATTTTATATGAAAACAGATACTCCCCACTGGACACTATTTCTGTAATGGGTCAACCCTAAACTCCAGATCTGTACTCTGCCAAATATTGGTGGTGTTCAAAATCTGGATTCAAATTTTGCATCTCAGATCCATCTCTAACTAAAAGTGGTGTAGTTTTCTGAGAAGGTCACTCCCAGTAGAGATTGTGGTTGTGTTGGATCAAGCACAAGATCTATTTTATAATGCAGCATTTCTTTGTTCTTTCCTTTGGCACCATTCATACTCTCTTCCCAGACTAATGTCTCATGGTGACTAAAAGAATTACTTCTTTTTATAAGATTTAATCACTAGTGTTTTAACCAAACACAAGCAGTTGCTAAAACCAAATCAAAAGGATGTGCCAAGTTTCAGTCAACATGGAGAATTTCCGTACACAGAACTGGTATGAATCAAGTTTAGTACTTTAATTAAGACTTGGAGTTGAGGCAGGGGGAGGGGAGGAGGATTTTTATTCTCTTTTCCCCTTTCATATAATATAGCTTTGCCATTTGTTATTCTGGTTTTGTCACTGTGGTTCTTAAGTAATCCTTAGCTATCAGTTGAGGGTGCCAGGTAAATATGTACAGTGTAATATAATGTAATATAGCTTCACAAAGCCCTAAATGAGTTTAGTTAATGGGTATTCTGTTTCACAGATAATTGATATTATCAGTGAGATTTGGTCACTTGGAGTTCTTGAACTACTTACAGTAAGAGAAAGGGATTTAAATAATAAAATCAGGGTTTCTATTCATTCAGTGTAAAGAACTCTAAGTCTGAACAGAAAAACAGCTGTACAGCCATTTTCAACACTCGAAGTCTGGCACAAGGAAACTCTATTCTGCACCCAAATGTTTCTTTCATCATTTCTGTCATTAATTAAAATAAATAAAGCAACAGAAATATTAAAATTGTCCTGCAGTTTTGATCACAAGCAGGGCGTTTCCTCACATAAGTATTAGCTCAGATATTTCTGAAATTGAGGAACAGGAGAAAAACAGGAAAATGAGAGGGATCTTTAGGGTTCTCAGTTTCCCCAACTAAGGGCAAAACAAGTGATTAGGCTCTAGGTGATGAAGCTTTGATGGCTTTAATATCTGGCATATCTAGTTTGGGAAGCCAGCAACAAAATAAAAGGAGCTTTGGAAAATTCTCTATACAGAGAAATAACACAGCAAGTGAAAGAATGGGTACAAACAAAAGGGATGTGTGGATCTGAGGGGGAATTAGATACGAAGTGGGCATGCTATATCATATTGAGTAAAGGCTACATCTTGCCCTTTCTCCATTTGGGAACATAGTACTCGGGCTTTGCAACACCTGCTCACTAGAGTGCTGGTGGGAGCAGAGGAAAAAATGAACTAGTGCTGGTCACACGATAGGCAGTGGACTCAGCACACAAGCTGCCTAACCATTGTCAAGTTTTTTGCATGCATCACAGCAACGGAGTGTTTTGAGGAGGATACTGGCTTTGCTTATATATATGGGGAGTCATCTCATGCCTTAAGCGTGGCAGCCCCTGCTGAGCCCGGACACATCCTTCTTCTGCTGGGTCCAAGGAAGCTGTTCCCTATCCCTCTCATCACCTGCTTATCAAGTTCCAGGTGTTGGAATTAATTACCATATCACAGTGAGTTATATCTACATTTCCACAAGGAGTGTTGTACCTTCTGGAGGAAATGCCAAAGTCTTTTCCTATTCACTGATTATCGTTTCTCATTATTTCTAGGAGGCTCCCTCACCTTCCTGTCTCTAAATCTAGCCTTTAAAAGGCTTCTTTAATCCCCACTACTTTAGACACTTTTCACAAGTCAAGGTAATTGACTTTTGGTTTGTATGTCTGTTGTTCTTGGTTATTGATGTTAGATCAACATCCTCATGCTGGATGGATTTGCCTCTCTTTTAATTCCTCTTTATCAATTTTCCCTAGGTATGAAATATAAATTATTGTCAGATCCTGGATCCTCTGTCACGGAAATGATTGGAACAATGGCTCATGCTACTGTTTTGGTCATGAGGAGGGTAGAGTGGCATGAAAACGAAACTGTTAACAGTGCCATCCAGACATGCCTGAATTTCAGAGCTCAGCTTTTTAGTCTTTTGTCCATCACACAAAAATCCTTTGGTTGTCTTCCTTTGATTTGGCTTGAAGACCAGTTGAAAGCTAATGAACTAGTGACTGTTGTTGACTCTCTTCCCATGATATTCCTAAAGCTATCTTGAGACACATTTACTCTTTCATTCTGAAAGAGCAAACACAGAATGCCATATGATAATAGGGATCATATCTGGAACACAAAGCTGAAAAGGTGTTGCTTTTATTTTTTGTCAAATCACAAATGCCATCATCCCAACGGGCCTAATCCTGTAGCATTTACACAACTCCACGTCCCAACTGTCGTGAAGTAAAGCTACCTATAACTACCTTAGACATGATTTATAATCCCAAAATGGGAGTTTTATTTGCACAGGGACTGCAGGATCAGACCCAATCTCAGGTGAAGGATGTTTGCATTCATTATTCTTTCCCTTAGCTCTTGTATTATTCCCGTATTTTCTCTACTTTAATGCCCCCCCCTTGATTATTAATGTCTGATGGATGCTGGCTGCAGAGTTCAGAACATGACAACACCTGAGAAACCCTATTGCAGTATATGTTGTTTATAGGATTTCAGGTACCTCTGCATTTCCCACAATTTCTGAGATTTTATAATTAAGAAAAGAAAGTCTACCCGCACAGATTCAGATGGTGAAAGAAGCTCCAGAGTTCTGTGTTTGACCTATTTATGCCAGAATGCATTGTTAAGCACTAAAAACCTACTTGTAGGGAAGGGGGTGTCAGAGATTTCATGTATTAATGCACAGAGTCATGGGCTGGACCTGAATAATTCATTAATTGTTTTTGTGCACCGGTCTGCACTGCTCTCTCTTTCGCTCTCTTTTGTTTTATTTATTATTTATTGTAAACTATGTGTATTTGAGTCATTTAAACTCAGGTTAAGACTGCACAGACAGACAGGTGAGTAATCCCCACAGTGTTTTCAGCTGCTCTTCATATCTCTTGGCTCTTTTTTAATTCCAACCGAAGCTGTGAATCCTACCTCAGCTAGTGCCCAATGCTGGTGCTATACCTCCGATCTCTGAACTGTGCTTACGGCCATTAAATAATCCATGTAGTAGGCAGCATGATCCAGTGGATAGGACAATGGACTGGGAGTTAGGAGAACTGGATTTTCTTCCCAGATCTGGCCTGCAGCAGATCCCATCACCTCTGTGTGTCTCCGTTTCCTCGTGTGTAAAGGTAGGGGCACGGGGAGATCATGATAATATTCTTTGTAAAGTGCTTTGAGAGCTTTGGATGAATAATGGCATGTGAGTGAATTCCAACCCCAGTTTGGAGGGCCAGGCAAGAATGCCACTTGGGGTCAGCCAGCTGAATGACTCCATGGAGCTACCTGTGTATGCCCTGCAGGATGCAGAATCAGCTTTTACAGGGCTCTGGCACAGGTCACTTGGAAGGTGGTCTGGAAGGGCTGGCCAGGGAAAGAGTAGAGGATTCGTCCATTTATGTGACCCCAATGCCCTGTACAGCTAGCACAGAGGGGCTGAAGCTTCTATTCCATCCCATAGACTAGGATAGAAGCTGTGAGGGAGCTGAGCAGCAGCCCTGAACTCTAGAATGGGAGAAGGAGGAACTCTCTGGAGTTCCTCTGGAACTTTACCTCTCTGCAGTCCACCTTCACAGAGTCCAATTACATGGTCTTCATGCTGGTGGACTGAATTTCACCTTATAAGAGCCAAGTTTCCATATTCACAAGCTGGTTTATTTCTGTCCTTTGTGACAGAATATTGGTGGCCCCTTTAAGACTTCCATTTCATGTTTTCTAAGTAAATTAATGAGTTCAAATTTTTACTACTTCTTAGCCCTTTAGAGCAACTTGGGAAAGGCACTCATTTCCTTTTCATTTCAGACACTGCCACCAAAAATAGATGGAAGAATGAATGTACAGTGTATGTCCAATGCTGCGGTTGTTGGCTAAGTCATTTAAATGAGGAAAAGTAGGCATTAAATAGCTGTTTTGGGCCTTACTAAGTTAGAATAATAGTAATAAAAGCCATTGCACAACTAAGCACAATGTGGAAGCGGTAAAATGATAAAGAATAATTTTTTTTAAATGTAGTTTGAATAGACTTCAAAATTGTGTTAAAACAGTAACTTTCTACTAGAACTGTGAAGTAAAGTCAAGCTTCACTTCAGAAAATACTGCTTTCTGATTTGGGGATTATTGCTTAATTATTTGTTACAAACAACTTATTCATCAGGCTTATATTGTGTAAAATTCTGCCTCTCCAAATGGGCATGACTTTTCTCCCTCCCCATGTCCCCAGCCCTCTCTGGAGCAGCAAGATCAGATAAATGTTGCCAGCTACCAACACCAATGTTTTCTCGGCTTCTACTAGCACAGAAGCTTCAGTTTTCACTGTACGAAGGGGCCACCTGTGCAATCATTTGTGCTGAATGGGACTAAGACTGAGTATGTATAGTAGAGATGAATGAAGTGCAGAATGTTACCCCTGATTTTACGTCTCCTCACCATCAGAACTACATCTCTGTTGCCAGAAGACCATTTTGTTGTCCTTCAGAATATCTTCTGTATGCCCCCGAAGGCCTCAAAAATTCCTCCAATTTGCTCCCTCCACACTCTTTCCTTTAAAATCACACATTGAAGGATCAGGATGCGGAGCACAAATGGAATGTCAGTTGAAACCAGAGGAGTTGTTAGAGAGTGATGCAAAAAGCTCCTTTCCCCTTGCTATGCCTGAACAATGTTCCTAGAGCCTGCAGTCCTGGGACTCTCACATATGCAGTAACAACCACAATTGTGCTGCCCTGACCTAGCTTTACAATATTCTGGAATTTTAATTTGTCTCTTCAATAGCAAAACTAAATGTCACAAATAGAGAAAGCGGAAGAGAAATAACATACCTGAACTGAAATGAACTAACAACATTAAATGGGCTTTACAAGACAAAACACTGACTCTGTGTCTCTCACTGCAGGATTAATGCCATGAGCATGCACTAAGTATTCCACTGGAAGTCCCAGTCACTGTTACATAGTTCTTCAGTCTCAGTAATTATGTTCTTAATAATCAATTGACATTTATATAACACAAAATAATTGTCTACATTAATCTAAGTTAAATGACTGCTCCAGGCATGTAATTTACCATCTCTGGATAGATAGTGCAAGCCATTCTGAGGACAGACAAAAAAACAAACAAACAAAAAAGCCCAAAATAATTTTAAAAATGACTAAGAACCAGTTTATTATCGATTGCTGTAGAGTACATTGATTTCCTGTGTTCCCTTGTCTGAAGACAGTTCTCAACAATTAAATCATTGTCCTCTTTTGTTGAATTTCCTATAATAATATGAATACATCTTACTATCACAACTGGATCTTTTACAATATTATTTAGATATCAAAGAAATCATTCAGATACTATTATGGCAAGCACAATACCGAGGTAGGTAGAAGTCACAGGTACACGATGGAGAAACAAGTGTTACAAGGTACGGTTGGCTCAAAGGTTCAGTTTAGTTCAGATAAGAATCTGTAAGTGTGGGCACTTGTCCAAACCTTATCTGACCCTCATGACAGGGCAATCTGCTCACAAACTTTGTGAGCTCAGTCTTTTCTCAGGAGCTTACCAGCATTTTGTTAAAGACTATTCTGGCAGTATCACAAGAGTTAACAACCTCTCCTGTGCTCTTTCAGTATTTCTGCTTCCAACAAAAAGCAGGAAACACAGAGGGGAACAAAAACAAAAGAAAACAAAAATTAACATAACTGTTTTAACCTAGTAAAATGTCTTTGGCTCCATTATAGTTTTAGAAGAAGGTTCCAGGGATTACTTATCTGAACCAGTTCACCCATTCTCAGTAATGGTGCAGAAAATCACATTTACAGGTGGGCCAGTAATGTGATACTCCCCTACTCTCCTAATTCCCCTTGTCTCTCCCACCCCCTTCCATACATTTCTGAGCTTTGGTTCCTTTAGGGCATAGGAAGTGGGTAATATACCTTTAAATAGTTTGTGGCCCTCACAATCTTCTGTGTTTTATGTATTGTGTATATGTAGTGATGTCTTGTGTGTTGTATGGAGCTAGAACATGGTTATTTGGACCCCATGTGCCCACGTGGTTCCTTCAATTTATGGTTGTTGTTTAAAGAACAAAAGATACAACTGTTCCATATACAAGTGACTGCCTAGGGACGGTAGGGGGAGAAGATGTGTAACTGAAAGGCATACATGCCATCTGGAGGTATACATATTGGGCCCCATCCTGGGCCACATTCTGTCTGCTACGTACAAGTCCACCAGCACAAAGCAATCCAAAGTCTAGTAGATACAGGCCTCAACGTGTCTCACCTGAGGAGGGGAATCCCTCGGGAGGCATAGAGCTGCTACAGTAGCTCTTACATCATCCCCTTCTCTGCTGCTGATGGAGGCGATGTGGCCAAAGGAAGGGGCATTGGCAGGGCTTTCCTGGACCCCAGTGATCTCCAGCTCCCAAACCAGCCCCTTAGACCTGTGCTGGGAGACCAACCTGGGCAGAGCAGATCCCAGAGTTGAGCAGTGCAAAGGGCAACTTTGCACTCTCACTCCTCAGCAGTTCCAAGTGCTCATCGGCTGAAGCTGGTAACCTGGTCCCGGAATGATATGACCTGTGACAGCAAGGGGCTTGTGGTACATCGGGAATTTCCCTTGCCGGGCAATGCGAGTAATTTCACTTTCTTATGTACTGGGTTGAGCAGAAAGAGTTCTCTCCCTTTTACTATAAAGACCATTGTCTGATGGGACATGGAGAGAGGCCTGGTGTCTGATATACATAGATTAGAATTATATGCCACCTATTCCTCTCTGGCATCACAAGCCTTAGGACTCAAGATGGGGGAGTTCCAGGTAGAAAACTTAAAACAAAGGATGTAAGAAATAAGCTCTGGGAAATTCAGAACTCCGTGATCCCACCTTCCTATTGTCTTTTGTTTTATTAATAATTTACATTCCATTGTATCTTTTCAGACTTTATTCTTTTTCTGTTTGTTTATTTGTTATACACTGATCATCCCGATGTAAGCGTTGAATGGAATAATATAGGTAGGCTGTGATGCTCTATGATTGGAACATAACCATTTATATCATTGATATTGCCACTGTTAGACAATTGCAACAAATCTTACACAAAGTATGTCATATATCAATGGAAAAGTTACAATATATCAAGTATGATTATCCAGTTTGTATGCATGTATCATCATTGTATCTAAAGTTATTAATATTGACTATATACCAGTATTTCAAACATGTTTGCTCCTGGGGTAATGCCCAAAAGAAAATTTACATCCAGTCTGGCCAGCACAGTGTGAATGAACTATTCAAGCTGATGGCCTACTAAAGAATACTTAGCTCTCACAATGGGTTATAGAAGAAGCCTGTCCTGCCAAAATATGGGTAATGGCTGCTCCTATGAGTCATCAAAGTGTGCAAGGGCATGTGACAAGCTCATGTGACCCTGGCCTCCATCTTGTGCCTATAATATTCCACAAACTAAGACTGAGAGCAGTCCCTCCACACGGGAAAAGGTATAAAAGACCCTGGCAGCATCTACATTTTGCCTCTTTCCTGCTGTGGACTATGGATTTACACTAAAAGGAGCATCCCAATCAATGGACTGAGGACCTTCCAATCTTTTGGAAGTTATCAGAGACTGTACAATCCAACAGTCTGTAATATCACTGCTACAGACCTGATCCAAGAACTTTGCCATGATTATATGTATATGATTTCTTTGTGACCATTTTAATTCTCTCCTGTTTCTTTTCTCTTATAAATAAACCTTTAGATATTAAATACTAAAGGATTAGCAACAGCATGACTATTGGGTGAGATCTAAGTTATATATTGACTTGACTATGTAGCTGATCTCTTGGAATTAGAATGGCACTTTGATAAAATTGGTTTTCAGTAACCACGCATCATAAAGTCTAGTGTCTGGGTGGGGAAACAAGGGCTGGGATGCCTAAGGAGACTGCAGCTTGGACTTCTTGTTAGCCAGTGTGGTGAGACAGAAGTTTACTTTTGTTTCTGGATTGGTATATCTAATAATAGAATAACCACCAGTTTGGGGTGCATCTGCCCTGTTTCTCAGCAGTTCATCATGAATTTGGCATCTTCAGCTGGGACCCAGTGAGGCATGGTGACACAGACTCAGCCAGGATTTTGATTCCCCTATAACAGAAGTATCACTACCTCTTTCCTGTCCTAACACTTGAAGCTCCATCCCCAAGACAATGAGAGGATCAGAGTCATGCTAAAGTAATACAAAATTTGTAATTGTTCATGAGATTTGACATGACACAACATTGTCAATGAATAGGGCCACATCCTCAGCTGGGGAATTTGGCATATCTCCATTGGACTGAATGGAGTTATTCTCATTTACACCAGGTGAGAATCTGGCCTATACTATTTCAGAAGCATCACTGTGTCATATGGGGAATGTCACAAGATCTCTTACAAGAGGTGCTGTGAAATCTTGCAATAACCGTTTTCATCAATAGAATGTTACATAGATCTGGCACTGTAATAGCACAATCACTGTGTCTTCTCTATAAACTTACAATAGTGGAGCCACATTGTCTGCTGGTGAAAATGGATAAAAGTCTATTGAATCCAATGGAGCTGGTCCGCTGCCATTATACATATGTTCTGAAGGGGAGGGAGGACTCTTAACATTTTCTCCCCCTCCAGCTGACCTAATGTGATTGAGTAAGATGAGGCAAATGCAGTGTGAGATACAAACCACTCTGTGCTGGACTGGAGGCTTCCTTTCAGACATGGCATTACACGAATCAAAAATGGTGATGGAATATTAAGTTTGTAACATGGCATGTTACAACACTGTGTAGCTGACATACCAGTCAATGAAGTTTCCATTAACTTAAAAGCACAAAAGCATTTGCTGAAGTTGAGAGTAGCTTGCTGGCTGAATCCAGCAGCAGGGTCGTCTGCAGCAGATCATCTGTATCAGCAGTCAGTTCGTATTAGTCTAGACAGTTTTAAGATCATGAGAACAATTGGACCAGACAAAAAGAGACATAACCAATTTGTTTAACTGTCCTGTCCAAATGTATCACATTTATGCTGAAATGTGAACCATAAAGAAACTTTGGAATAGACCTCTCAGTGGAAAATGAAATCTTTTACTGTTATCCACTGTTACTAATCAGTAAAATCCTGCTAACTGCTATATGTGGCCTTGTTGCTAAGCAATAATAGGCCCTGCTTTTGCTTTTGGGTGATTATAATTATTCATTTGAATAAGACAAAGGAAAGTGTTTTGTTCATCTTAAAGGAATGAGATAACCAATCAACCCACAAGGAATAGCTGAAGTATACGTATATACTTGCAAGATGTATGTAAATACATAGTGACACGCTATACAATTCCATCTAAATAACTAATTTTTCTTTGGTTTAAATAAGGGTTTAGAATGCAGGAATACCTTGTATTGGATGACTGAGATTATTAAGCTAGATGGGTGTTTGCCTTGCTGACATATAAAATACATGGAGTATTACAATCTTTTAGCTGATTTTCTCTCCTAAGGAAGATTTTTTAAATTACATACTTCATCCACACTATAGCTTGGCACTCATCTTCTACTCCACACCCCGTCCCCCTCCCCCATGCCTCATAACAGAATCCTTAGAATCTACCTGCTAAAACCTGTGGTCTAAAGAGCATGCTCAGAAGAGGTCCAGGCCTTTTTTTGAAGGGCAGGGGGGCTTTCTATGGCAGCAGGGTCTAAATCACAATGTGCTAAATTCTATGATATGCTTCAAAGCTGACATGAGTGTGGCTCCATGGGTGTAATTAAGAACAGAATTTGGCCCAATGGCTGAAGAAGAGAGAGGATACGATAGTTCAGGTGTATACTATTCTTGCTCAAACCAAAAAGGATATCCACCAGGCCAAAATAATTATTTTATAAAGAAGAAAAGAAAAAACGTTTGTCAGTCAAGACTATAAACAAGGCTGACTATAGGTGGGAGGTTGGTTTGGGGGAATTGCTCCAGAAATTTTCTAATTTTTAATCATAAAATACCTGTGGGGTTGGATGGTTCAGGGGATATGTGCTCTCTCTCTCTCTCTCATACGTTTTATTATATTCAGAGATGGCAGTGATCCTTTGGTTAAGGTTGCCAAACACTATCCATTATACACCCTATTTTCAGTTACTTACAACTTTGCCAAATTTTAGCATTTGAGCAGAGAATTTCTGTGCTGGGTGTCTGCCTCAGGCTCATTCTTTTTTAAAATTTGTTTGTTTATTTTTATTTCAACAAAAAATAGTTCAACTGTTCCTGAGAATGAAGTAAGGGGAAATACATTGTTTTGCCTATGTCAAAAATTTCTTGTAACTTCCATTCAGAAGCTCTAGAAATGCCATGCTGTGGAGTAGGGGCTTGAACTTTGGCAAGCGGGTCATCCTGATGTCACAGAGGTGCCTTTTGATATTCCCATGAATATCCACTTCGATTTAGTCAAATTATAAACCTCTGAAAAATCATCATTTGAACATGCTCAGTAGAAGTGGGTTTACAAAGTGGCAGTGAAATTCTCCACACTTTGTTTGCAGTGGGCATGCTCCATCACCCCCACAGAGCTCACGATGCATACTCCAGCCCGGAAACAGGACTTGTCCTCCATTGTTCCTTCAAACTACCAGGGCTGACAGCAGGGAGACTGACTCTTCAGTGTTTTCAATGCTCCCCAGTCTGGTGCCCAAGCAGCCTAGAGGAAGAGGGAGCAGTTGGACTTGAATACAGAGCTATGAGGAGCAGAGTGGGGAAAGGGACAGGATGGGTGATCTAGGTTGGGATAGGAGCAGGAGAAAGGTAAGAAGAGGCAGGATTAGAGAAGGAAAGGCAGGGCCATAAGGAGATGGGAGAAGAAGGAGAAGGGGACAGCCATGGGGAAAATAGTTGAAGAGGGGGACAGTGTAGTATGATGAGTGGAACTGGAGAAAGAGGATCAGGTTTCAGGAAGGACCTGACTTGGTGTGGCAGCAGGAAATTCAGGAATGTAATCTGTGATCAGACTGCTAGCTGTCAAACGTTAGAGCCTCAGCATGTAGCAGTATATTTTATAAAGAATTATTTCCTATAACTGGTGTTTAGCGGTGGGACTGCAGGAAGAGAGAGGATGGTCTCATGATTAGGGATGTTGAATATCACCCTGGAAGACTGGATTCTGTCCTGGCCTCTGACACAGCGCTCCTGTGTGATGCTGGGCAAGTCACTTATGCCAGACTTTTCAGAGATGGCTATTAAATGTGTGTTTTTACTTTTGGGTGCTAAACTTGAGTAACCTGAGCACAGATCCTCAAGTTTGGTGCCTAAGGAGGGAGTTAGGCACCTAAATATCTTAGAGCAGTGGTCCCCAACGCGGTGCCGGCGGGCGCCATGCTGCCCGCCGGGGCATTTATGTGCTCCCGCCTAGTGCCAAGGTGTGAAAAGTAGTGCCGTGGCCCGCGCCTGATGGGGACAGATGTTCTCTGTCCCTGGCAGGCGCGGGGCTGTGGCTTCTCTCCAGCTTCTCTCCGCATTGCCCAGTGCAAACTGGTCTCATTTTCGTTCGCCAGAACAACCTACCAGGTTTAGTAGTATCATAGTAGTGCAGATGTAGGCTGTCTCATGCGCGTGCTGTTGGTTCCAACCTCTTGTCATTCATGTATCGCCGCTTTTTTTTTCTGCTTGCGCCTGCAATGGGATGTCAGTGACCCGTGTTTCCATATATTATGTGAGTATTCTTCCAATGCACTGACACTGCTGTTTTCTCGTGCTTTGTGATTTATTATTTTTTTAACATTTTGCCCCAAAATGAGTGGTTCAAATAAAAGACAATGTACGTATTATTTCAACACAGAGTGGGAAGAATCCTATTGTTTTATTGACAATAAAGGGAAATGTGTTTGCTTATTGTGCAGTGGTACTGTTGCAGTGCCGAAAAAACATAATGTTGAACACCATTTCCAAACTAATCACAGCTATTTTGACATTAGCCATTCACTTAAATCTGAGTTGAGAAAGAAGAAAACTAATCAACTCAAATCAAACCTATCTGCCCAGCAATCTGTTTTCACTAGACAAGTGGTAAAGTCTAAAAGTTTTGCTTCCTTTAAAATTGCTCATCTGCTCGCAAAGAAGAAAAAACCCTTTCAAGATGGTGAATTGTTGAAGGAAGCATTTTTGACTGGTGCTGATTGCCTGTTTCAAGGATTTTCTATCAAGCGTGAGATTTTGTCGGCAATACAAGGCTCACAGTTATCAGACAACACAGTTACGAGGAGGATACATGCAATTTCAAGCGACATGCAAACTCAGCTAAAGGATGACTTGGAAATATGTGACTGGTTTTCACTGCAGTTCGATGAGTCGACAGATATATCGGATACAGCGCAGTTGGCAGTTATGGTGAGGATGGTATTTAGTGACTTCACCGTAAAAGAAGAGTTACTAAAAGTATTGCCTATAAAAGGGCGAACAAAGGGTGAGGACATCTATAATTTATTCAAATCATACACAACATCAATTAGTATGCCACTACACAAGCTGTCTGCGATCACCACTGATGGGACACCAGCAATGATGGGCAGTGCCAATAGATTCATTACACTCTGGAACAAGAATTAATCCTGTCCGAACTTTATGTCTTATCATTGCATTATCCACCAAGAAGCTTTGCGCGTCAAAGTTCTTTCTTTTCAACACGTCATGAATGTCGTTATTAAAATAATTAACTCTATTTGAGCGAAACCTTTTCAACACTGACTTTTTAAGGCCCTGTTGGAAGATGTTGATGATAAACAATCTGATCTTATCTTGCACACAGAAGTACGATGGCTGAGCAAAGGTAAAGTTCTTGCACGTTTTTTAAGACTAATTGAAGAGATCAAATCAGAACTTCGAGCAACTAGAAGACTCCAGCTGGTTAATGGACTTGGCTTTTCTTGCCGACATCACTGACAAATTGAACATTTTAAATCTTGAGCTCCAGGGAAAAGACAAACATGTGGCTCAAATGATAGGTTCTGTAAAATCATTCAAAGTAAAACTGATCTTGTGGATGTCACGTATGAAGACGAAGTCTCTCGTACATTTCCCAAGTATGAAGAAAATGGTATGTGACAGTGATTTTAACCCATCACCATTTGTTATCCACATTCAAACACTTCTGGAACAATTTGAAAAGAGATTTCAACAGTTCACCATCATTGAGCCTGTAGTTGCCTTTCTTGTGAATCCTTTTACTTGCCAAATAGAGGTAACAGAAATTGCTACATCAATTGCGAGTTTCATTCAAGTAAGAACAGAAGAAATGGAACTGGAGATTTTGGACCTTCACAATGATATTGTTCTAAAATCCTACGCAACAGATGAAAACTTTTGGAATCTGGTTGACCGAAAAAAGTTTCCTGCCTTAAAAAATGTAGCATACAAAATAAAATCTTATTTCGGTTCCACTTATCTATGCAAAGTTCTGTTTTCAACAATGAACATCATAAAATCAAAATACAGATCTTGGTTTACAGATGCCCATCTTGACGATTGCTTACGAACGGGAATATCATCCTACTCTCCCAACTACGAAAAATTGGCTGAAGAAATGCAGTGCCAAAAATCACACTGACTTTATTAGAAAAACCACGTGAATTAATTATACCTATTTTCTATTAAGTGCTGATGAGCGCGTATGATTAACTTGTGTTTAACTTTTTTTCATATTTGTTTGTTTGTTTATTGAAATCCAGATACAGGTAACAATACAAAGAATATTTTTTAATTAACCATGACTGGTTATCTATGTTAAAGTAAGAATAATAAATATATTTGGACCAGCAGTTCAAAAATGTTTTACTTTTTTAAAATAAATAAGATGAAAACTGTTTATGATATTTATTTTGTAAAAACTCCTTAATTTTCCTTACAGGTAGATAAAAGTGGGGAGGGATAGCTCAGTGGTTTGAGCATTGGCCTGCTAAACCCAGGGTTGTGAGTTCAATCCTTGAGGGGGCCACTTAGGGATGTGGGGCAAAATCAGAACTTGGTCCTGCTAGTGAAGGCAGGGGGCTGGACTTGATGGCCTTTCAAGGTCCCTTCCAGCTCTAGGAGATAGGATATCTCCATTAACTTTTAAAAAAGAGCAAATTCACATGGTAAGGTGAAAGAATACAAAGGCGCTGAATTAAGATTGCATCTTAATACTGGTACTTTTGAGTCCTTGACTTTACAACCTTAATGCTCTTTTAATGTAGTTGTTTTTCAATGTAACTATATATATATAAAATACATACACATATGCTATTGTGACAGGCATTTTAGAGAGGTATGTGAAAGGGCCATAATAGGATACAGAACCTTATACCCTTTTGTTCATCACTCTTTCACATTCAGCTCAGGGACAATGACTGAAAGCCAATACTACCTGAAGGCTGTTCAGCAGAGTATATGAAATACATTGGTGGACTCCATCCAGTTCTAGCAGACATTACAAAAAACACTGTCAAGATTGATACTAACTGGCACCCTTGCTGGCAGTTCCAGCAGAGGTCCAAAGACTAATTGGGTATGGAGACTGCACTAATCTCAACCCTACAATGGTCCCTCTGATCAGGGCTGAGGGACATTAGTAGGGTAGAGAGGAGAACAGAGTCTGCCCATGCTATACCTTTTGTTTGAAGAAATGGAAGGGTAGCTCTGGAAGATGAAGTCTTCTGGCACCTTTCACAAGTTCAATTAAATAAAAAAAAAAAGATAACAAAAAGCCTTTGGGAATCAGAAATAAATTACTACGACAGCATGGGGGCTGGGAAGGAGTGTTCATTAGACCTTTTCCTTTTAAGCGTCAACAGAGTTTGGACCTACATTGAAGAAGAAAATACCTTTCTAGGTTAATCAACAATGTTGCTGAAATTCAGGTAGTTCTCCCCTGGAGTTCAATCTTTTTGCAGCTTCCTTGTATTATTAACATGGAACACAACCCCAACCCAGGCAGGAGCATCCATTCCTATAACAGCCTGATTAATGCTTTCCACAGGGTCACTTCCTGAAGTTGGAAACATGTCTGTGAGCTACAATCTACTATTAAGGCAGATTGTGAAATCTCCCAAATTTAAGAATGTGCCATGACATTTTTGTAGAAAACGTTCCCACCTTTCGTTCCTGAATCTGGGGTGGGTGGCCCACAAACCACACACTGTAATTTCTTGCTCTTTTTATATCGTGTTGATGTAAAACAAATACAAGGAATAGCCAGTAAATACATGAAGTTCACAATCAATTAAAGAAAAAGGACAAGGATGACCATGGGTATCTCGGTTATTTTCTTTGCTAGGGCTATCCCTGGAGTTATAATAGCTTTCATTTAAGTATTAAATTTTTATAATTTTATCACCTCTCTAGAGATTAAGTAAACAAATCATAAAATCAGAAAGCTGTCAATAATTTTTTCTATCACTTTAACTTCAAGGTGAATTATTCAATTTTTAATTGGAATTTTTAAAAAAAGCAATTAATATGCTTTTCTGGAAAAGCATATTAATTCCTATAGTTTTAATTCATCTGCAGCTGATATTCTCTTTAATCATAAATAGTGTACAGAATCAAAGAAAAAATACTGATTTATATTTTATTGGTCACGTTTTATCTTTCTTGCTCATTTAAAGCTATTTTCTGCACTTGTAACAGCTCTTAATTTGAATATCTTAACACATATATTCCTACACCTATGCCACATATACAATTTAAGTATAATTACGCATGCACAAATATGCATATATGTATAGTTATATACACAGAAATCTTTAAGAATTTTTTTAAAATACATCAAAGGGAATCACTACTGTTATCCAGCAGCTGTGACCAGAACTGTCTCTTTAACTTGCTGCATTTAATGAGACATTATGTTAGTGTCTTTCTCTGTCAAAAAAAAAAAAATCTACATTGAGATCAGTAAGGGAATTATGTAAATAAAATAGCCAGCCCTGATGAAACAGCAATTATATCTGCAGCTGTGTACTTCTGTTCATGATAGATGATTAACTAAAAAATTGTTTGCATATTTGTTTTATGGAGCATTTGGCAATTTAACTATTTCACTACAGAGGTTTATCCAAAAGTCATTAAAATGTTTAGACTGGTGGAGATCACAGTTGGTGCTTGTAACAGGGTGGCTCACCCCTTAAGGGCTGGAGCTAGCCAGCCCTGATTACAAACTGAGTCATCATTCGTGGAGAAGATCATGGTGAGTTCCCTATAAAGAGCAGCTGAAGGGTACAAGAGGGGGTGTCAGGTGTTAGGAGGGAGATTGGGAGGGATAGTTCAGTGGTTTGAGCATTGGCCTGCTAAACGAAGGGTTGTGAGTTCAATCCTTGAGGGGGCCATTTAGGGAACTGGGGTAAAAATCTGTCTGGGGATTGGTCCTGCTTTGAGCAGCGGGTTGGACTAGATGACCTCCTGAGGTCCCTTCTGACCCTGATATTCTATGAAAGATTTCTGTAGGGAAGATCCAGAAACCAAAGGAGCTGTAGTAAAGCTGGAAGCTCCTACTAGAGTCCCTGACTGAGAGATGGGTTTGAACCTGGAAGCTAGAACCAGAGAGCTAAGCTCTAGCCAGGAAAGGCCTGGCAGTCCTAGGCCTAGCTCCTACTACAGATTAATTGGGAGAAGTGTTTGGGGGCCTAAAAGCCAGAGGGTTGAAAAAGGCTGAGCTTCAGCCCAATAAAGCCTGAGGGACTATGAACTGGGACCTAGTTCTGGGAAGAGGGGCTGGGGACTCTCTATGTCAGGGGTCTCAAACTCAATTTACCTTAGTGCCAGTCCTCTAATCCTCCCAGTGGGCCAATAATGTCACCGAAGATGGTGTTCAGAAAAGAAAATGTTTATATTGTATTTTTTATTTCAAATTTCTTAGAAATAATAAAACTGTCATACAACTTTATACAATTCTTCGCCTGCCAGAGGGTTTTTAGTGTTTGCCAGGTACCTGGCAATGCTTCAGTTCTGTCAGTTTGCTGATGTTTGGCCTCAGTGACTGAGCAATTGAAACCTTGAGGATTGCAGCAAGTTGTGCATCAGATAGTTGTGTTTGGTATTTTGACTTGTTTATATTCATTGTGGAAAAAAGTGCCGCTGCCTCCATGGCTAACTCTGCCGGGCAACTAATGATGCTGCCTCCATGGCTGACTCTGTCTGGCAACTAGTGATGGTATCTCTGTCCCTCTCCCCCAGCCAATGGGAGCTGCAGGGGGCGGCACCTGTAGCAGACATTGCCAGCAGCATGTCTGCCTGTGTCTCTCCTCCGTGGGCCGCAGTGGGGAGGTTCTCGGGCCGCAGATGGCCCACAGGCTGGGACTTTGAGACCCCTGCTCTATGTAAAGGGAGAGAGTGACTGAACTGGGGTTGAGGTTTGGAGGGCCAGTATGTAAGGACCTGTGGGGTGCTGAAAAGGGGAGGAATTGGTGGTTGGGTACTGCAGAGTGACCTCTGGCTGTGAGGGGTTACTTAGAAGGTTGCCCAGTTACTGTGCTTTTTCAGCAATCTTATAAAACACATCTGGCTTTAGAACTACATCAGTACTAAACCTCTCTTATATAGCCAAGTGCTGCATTTGGTTGTTCTGAGGATGATTTCTACAATGTATTTTACTGAAGTGAGTATGGGAGCCCATTTTAGAGCTTATATTTTTTTCTGGTTTTGATTTAGATGCAAGAAGAAACTAAAGGAGACATCACTTTTGCTATTACATTTGTGTGCTTCATTATTTGCACGAGGCAAAGCTATTCCATAAGGAAAGCTGATTGAACCTTTACACCCACCTGTAAGAGGCAGCACATAACTGCCTGGCTGCAGAAGGAGTTCCAGGAAAAAATGGCAACTCAAGCATGTGTAGCTCCAGCTAAATCAATGAGACTATGCCCATGTTTAAAGTTAATTATGAGTTATGTGCTTTGCTGGCGCAGGGTCAGAGGGCTCAGCACCTTGGGTGATCAACCCTGTTACTTCACCACTTTCAGGGTGCAGTTTACTCTGCTATTGTTCTACCTACTCCTTTCCTTCCTGCTTCCTCCCTGCCCACTTTCTTGCAGGGAATACATTGTAACTGAGTTTAAAAATTATACTACAGTGAGTTACAATTGACACCCTGCTTTTATGTTGTCTAATTGGTTAAATAGACTTTGCAGGGGAGTTGTACCTTCCTTTGAAGTGTGACATACGGGTTCTTGCCAAAATTAACCCAATAGGTTAGGTTGGCCACTGGTCTGACATAATCAGAGGACATATGCACAAGCAGAGGACTTTGAGAGTCCCCATGCTATAGTTTTTATCTTTTTAAAATATAATTATTCCATGTTAAACTGTTCTTTCCTGAAAAGAGATTGTATAAAAAAAAATCTCTTAGTGACTCCAGATCAGAGCTGCTGAGTCTGAGTAAAAAAAATTTTTTTTACTCAGATAGCCTTGCAAATTCATCCTAGGATCTGAAAGTCAAGAAGAGTTCTCTCCTGCTCCTGCATCACCATCAATAACAGACTCTGCAACCACCTGGGGCATAAGTACACAGTGGGGTAACGTACTCTAAGGGGTATGATTTCTAAAGGACATTCATGGGTTGCTCACTAATTGGTCCACGTAGCTCCTGCTTGTGCACACTATAGGTTCTCTAGCATGCTTTAATAGAGTACTGATTCAAACAGAATTACATTGAAGCACACTAGCAGGGTCTGCACTGACCAATTAATGCACAGCAAATTAATGCACTTGTAGAAATCAAGCACCCCTCCCACCCCGTAGACAAGCCCTTAGTTAACAATTCTTTTGTGATGAGAGCCAGAATAGAATCCAGTTCACCCTCCTATAGCTATGTTGGCTAATAAAGCTAACAGGAATAGAAACTAGTAAAAGCTTAATTTTGTCACCGAAGTAAACAGGTATGCTTCAGAACATGCAGAGGGAGCAGATCTGTTGAGAACAAAGGTGCCATTTTTTGCATAGTTCCTTTTCTGACTGCACCTACACTTTTAATTCAGTCAACCAAACAACTATCTTCAATCAAATTCTAGTTCAAAATAATCTCTTCCCAGAAACTTTCTGTGAAGATCTAATTGCTTAAACAAAATAGCTTAACTAGGTCCAGTTCCAACCAACAAGATTGGTGAGATGTTGTTGCCCTTTTTGAGCTGAGCAGCTAGCCAAAAATCTGGGGTCTAATAGATTGTTCCAGTTAGGAGGAGAAATTGATGGCAGTCAGATATTCTCTTCGATTCAGTTTTGTTTATTTACAAAGAATGTGCAAAGTCCTGTGTCTCTGAACGCAGAAAGAATCAAATAGCAGGAAATAGCTTCTTTTGCTTGTAGCACCAAGAACACTATTTTTCTGCCTGTACCCCTAACTGAAAATGACTGCTTCTTGGAGCATCTAGTCCCGGAATGCAGAAGAGGAGAGGCAATTCTTGACTTAGTCCTAAGTGGAGCCCAGGATGTGGTCCAAGAGGTACATACAGCTGAACCACTTGTAATAGCAACCATAATATAATAAAATTTAACATCTTTGGTGAAGGGAAATACCAAAGAAGTCCACTGCAGCAGCATTTCCCTTCAGCATTTCCCTACACACAAATGAAGAAGCTGGTTAAATGGAAATGAAAAGGAACAGTCACAAGTGAAATGCCTGCAAGCTGCATAGAAACTGTTTAAAAACACCATAATAGAGATTCAAATTGAATGTATACCTTTTTTTAATTTGGAGGTAAGAGGACGAAAAAAATGCCCATCATGGCTAAACAACAGAGTAAAAGAGGCCGTTAGAGGCAAAAAGGCATCTTTTAAAAATTGGAAGTCAAATCCTACTGAGGAAAATAACATAAACTCTGGCAAATCTAGGGTTACCATATTTCAGCACGGAAAAAAGAGGA
>NW_020664435.1:32439657-32467422 GCF_002925995.2 Terrapene triunguis
GGTGCTTGGTGCCTGGAGCCGGCCCTGCCAGCCACACAATCCAGAAACTCCTGAGTGAGCTCTGTTAGGCCTTGTTTTTTAGATGTGTTCCTTATGTGTTTCTCACAACTATCTTACATGAAGGGTGCATTCACACATCACTTTGAATGAGGTTTTAATTCAGCTTTCACCCAGCTCATAATGATATTAAATACATGCTCTAGCCATTCTCTGTAGGAAAACACACTCTCCAGGGCCAATAGCCCCTTCCTTCTGTCCTCCACACACCAATACTCCACTCTAGTCTGTCACTCTTTTGTTGTGTGTATAATCAATTTAGCTTGTAAACTACTTGGGGCAAGGCCTGTGTGCACCTGTATGGCACTATATAAATAATAAACCAGACCAACTCTCATCAAGTGTTGTAAAACAGATGACCAATCTGTCAAGACCATAGCTTGCTTCTGAGATAGATAATCCCAGAAGTTTATCCCAATTAGGTTTATAGGACAAAATTATTGCTGTGGGGAGGGAGAAAGATGCACCTAGCACACGCAGTGATGCTGTCTTTTTTTATTCTCACCACTAAAAAACCCCAAACTCTATTTGAGTCTCCTGTGGGGCCTATCTGACTCTAATCAGGTGAGCTGAGCTATTTGTCTTTATTGCTGTGGCCACCTAGGGATTAGAAAGCACTGCGGGATACTCTCCGACTTCTGAAATATCAACAAAGGGCAAGGCAGGATGACACTTCTTTATAGCACTTATTTTTTTCTGATTCTGTGGGGAAGGTACTGCTAGTATCCTTGGGGAGGGTGCAGAAGGAAAGTTTGTTTAAAGAAGTAATTACCTGGTTAGTAGATCAAAATGTGATTTACCTTGAACGTTAAATTAGCCTGTTCCAAATATTTTGCAACCAACTTGTAATTCTGTGTGGAGTTTTTTCATAGCTTGTAAGGCCAGAAGGGACTACTGTTACAGTGAGTAGTGCGCTTGTCCTATCTAATCCATCTAAATGAGCTTTGAAAAATTCCACTTGCTTCTTTCTCTTAGTGAGGAGGAAACTGTGACAATGAATATAAACACTGCCAACAGCGTCTGCAGAACCTAAGCTTTCAATTTTCTTTTTAAAAAGCAGTTTTTAGCCTTTTTGTGGCTGAAAACAAAACTTTAAAATGAATCAAGAATAAGTGTGGTGCTGCCAGAAGTGGGCGGGAAAATCCTTCCCAAGCTGTGAAACTTTATGCAAGTTCAAAATGTTTTCCTGTCTTGAATCAGGCCAGAAAGTCAATTTCATATTTGCAAGCTGAAAAACAGATTTTTTGGAGTGGGTGGGAGGAGATGAGGTATTGGGTCATTTTGGGTTAATCTAAAAACTTTTTTGTTTTGACAGTTTTGAAATGTTTTGATTTGACTTCAATTTTTAACTTTTTTTTCAGTCCAATTAGCTAAAATGTCAACATGAAAAGTCACTTGAAACAGGAATTTTTATTTTGAAACCATGTTTCTACAATTTTGAAACTCTTATGACATTGTGTTGGAAAATGTGTCTAAGCCGACCCTGTTTCACCAACTGTCTGTTTCAACCAATCAGCATTTTTCAACAACAAACATTGTCAAAATCCCTGACCAGCTCCAGTTGATAGCTGCTAGTCAGTGACAGCTATTGCTTCTGTTATGCAGTTGGGCCTGTAGCATCATTCGCACTTGTGTCAAGCAGGGCTGTGTCATTGCTCCAACACTCTTCTCCATTTCCCTTGCAGTGATCCTGATTCTCATCCGTGACCACCTTCCTGATGAAATGGGGACGAGTATCTCATGGATGGTCAACTTCTTAATCTCCGATGTTTCCAAAGAAAATCTAAGATCACAAGAATTGGCATCAATGATCAATGTGCAGACGACTGCGTCATTCTCGTGAACACAGAGGCCGACCTGCAAAGTACCTTAAACCTTTTTTGCAGATGCCTGTCACAGCCTGGGTCTCTCTCTCTCTCTCTCTCTCAACATCGGGAAAACCAAGGTACTCTACCAGCCTTCACCTGCACAGACTACTCTTCATACTCCACAAATCACCATCAGCAGAGAACCCCTGGAAAATGTGGACCATTTTCCATACCTTGGTAGCCACCTCTCCCAAACAGCCAGCATTGACACAGAAATTGAATACAGGATCTGCTGTGCCAGGCACATCCTTTGGAAGACTACTCAAATGAGTCTTCCATGATAGGGATCTGCAAACAGGCACCAAGATATTGGTTTACAAGGCAGTTGTCATCCCCACCCTTCTCTATGGGTGTGAGACCTGGGTAACCTATGGATGACATCTCAAGCATCTGGGGTGGCTCCAACACCGCTGCCTTGGGAGGATTCTCAGGATCAGGTGGGAAGACCGACGCACCAACAAGAGCGTTCTCTCTGCAGCCAACATCAGCAGAAGCATAGGTCATGAAACACCAACTCCACTGGGCTGGCCACTGTGTATGTGTGCCTGACACTCAGCTCCCAAAGCAGGTACTCTTCTCTCAGCTATGTCAGGGAAGACTAAGGGCTCGCAGAGGGCAGTGGAAGCACTTCAAAGATATACTGAAAGTACATCTTAAAAAGGGAGGCATCAACCCAACAAACTGGGAGGACTCGGCACAGAACAGAACACAGTGGTGCCACACCATACACCAAGCCACAGCTCACTTTGAGGAGAACAGACGTGCTCATAAGTCAGAGAAGCGACAAAGGAGGAAAAAAAGGGCACAACAGTCCAGCCAATAACTGTCTCCTCCAAGATTACACCTGTCACTTCTGTGGGAAAATCTGCAGGGCATGAATTGGGCTCCTCAGCCACTTAAAAACCCACCAATGAACCCCTTTGGCAGACATCATCCTCACATCGAGGGATAGATGAAAATGTAGAGGGAGCTCCCTCTATTCTGCCTCTAAGTGACCAGCTATCCTGAAACTGGTTAGGGCAAGTAAGATCAGTAGCCTCTCTGGGCTCCCATTCTCCTGGGTAAGGGCTACTTCCTGTTCACTCCCCCAAGCTGGCAAAATCAGATCCTCCTTCTTGCCTTCCTCTGTCACCTTGTAGCCTCTTCCCATGGTCACTGCCAGGGCCGTCCTTACCCATACGCAAAGTACGCAGCTGCGTAGGGCACCAGGAAATTTGGGGCACCAAATTTCCTAGTGCCCTGTGCAGCTGCGTGCTGTTCCAGCCTCTGCTCTGCCTCTTTCCCAGGGCCTCCGCCCCTGCTTCGCCCCCGCCCCACCCCCACTCTGCCCCGCCCCCCCTCGGGCCGGCCCCCCCCCGTCCCCCAAGCCAGCCCCGCCCACCCCTGCGGAGGTTTGGGGTCCCACACACACACACCCCGCAGGGGTGCTGCGTAGGGCCCCAGAATAGCTAGGGACGGCCCTGGTCAGCGCTAACCTCTTCTCCCCATCCTGCCCAGTCCTAAGAGTGGCCCAAAAATATAATACTCTCCCAGGAAAAGGCAAAGATCACAGATGCTCCGGTAGGGGGTGGCTCTAACCTGGGGGAAGGAAAGAGCAAAATCCTTGGCCTCTCCATGTAGATGGTGAAGTGGTACTCCAATGAGCAGCCAGGAGAGGTGAGGGATCTGCCATCAGGGAAGACTTGAACCCCAAATCAAAATGAGGTGCTGAGACAGCTGCTACAGCTTTGGGGAAGCTTGACTGGGAGAAAGGAATATGAGGAAGCTGTTGCAGATTTGAAGAGCAGCTGCTTGGGAGCATTGGATGTGGTGAGGTGGAGGGGGAAAATTTTGCATTTGTGAGGGGGAAAGCATAGTGAGTGACTGGGGGTGTTGTCCTGGTATGTGTGGAAAAATAGGTGTGAAGTGTGCGATTCTGAGGGGGAGAGAAGCTAAAAGAGGAGTTCCCAAACTTTTTTGGGGCACAATCCCATTTTAATTAAGTCTTTCCTGTTGGGATCCCAACGGCACGGAGGATGCCATTTTGGACAGCAAAATTGCATCCTCCGCACAGTGTGACCTCACACATGCTGTACATTTGAGGTCACACTGTGTAGAGTCAAATGGTAGGGATTGCCGCAGTGCCATCTGCTGATGGCAAGACCCCATCTAGGGTTCTGACCTACAGTTTGGGAACCACTGATCTAAGGGCTTGTCTAATCATAGAGAGGCCCCTGATTAACTCCATTTGTGGACACTCTCAATAAGGAAAAACTCCATGTGTAGACGAGCCCTAACATGACATGTGTGTGCACGCAAGAGTCCTGAGTTGTTTTGAATGGGGAGTATGTTGGTGTGGGAGTCTGAGGGGTTGGGGGTTTCAGATAATGAAGCATTTACAGACCAGTCATGAGTTCCCCAAATTTGTTCATATATTTAAAACTTTTAATCAAATTGTTTAAATAAGCCATTGCATATGGGTTATCTGTGAATTGAACTGATCATCTAATGCATAACTGGTCACCTAAGTCACGTGAATTGTTTCTGGTCATTTATTGCAAGACGTACATCTTATAAACAGACATGCCTGAACAAGTCATTGAGGCTTTGCAATTCTCATTGTATACGGCTGTGGGGAGTTGGGGGAATGTCTCGTGTCACATTGACACTTAGTATGTACATTATCTTATTTGAGAAGGTTGTGGTCAGATCTTGGTACTCAGGCAATTAAACAAGACAGAGACTCTGACCACAGGCTTTTGTGGGAGATGTTGTTTTTGTATGTCCTCATCTTATATACAACATACCACAGAATCATATACATGGCTCTATGAAGAGGTATTTTCATAGAGTAGCTATCCCCAAGTGGTGCTCCCTCCCACTTCATTGTCTGGCCACATTGCAGACACCTTGCTCCATGTTGTGGGGCTGGGACAAGTTGAAAGTTCTCTAAGACCTTTCTCCTACCAGATCTTCCCCTCTTCCTCCTGATGCCAATGACTTATCATTCAGATTTATTAGTCTCAATTTTTCACACAAAAATTGGTCTAGATAAAATATTTTTTTCATTGAAAAATCCACAACCCTAAAACTTCCAGTTTTTCACAACTGACCATTTTAGTTTAAGAAAACCCAAAATAATAAATTATACACAATAAACGTAAGGAGTACATTGATTTATTTACTGTACAGTAGTGCCTTGGAACCACTAACCAAGGATCCGATTGTGCTACACACTGGACAGCAGTAATGTGTTATAGATGACGAGATAACAAAACAAGAGTTTAGCAGGAAAACAGAAGTCTCAGCTTGCTGTGACAGGATTGTGTAACTTATATTACAGATCTGAATGTATTGGGTGCACCTTGAAATAGATGTGTAATTTTCCAAAGGAAGACTAGAAGCATACAGAAATTATTACAGTATTCCAAAGATACTGTGCCATGCAATACAATACTTTTGGTGCTAGGGTTTTGGAAATTCAGTCTAGACTTTCTTGTGAAATTACTGTCCTTGAGAGGATGTATAAGATAGTCCTCATTATAGAAGTAACTGAATACAGTAAGTACAGTACCATAAAATTTTGAAAGGATGTGAATCAACTTATTGTTTGACAAAGCTAAAGCAAGAATGGTAATCAATCCCTTGGCAATAGAAATTTTAAATTTAAAATAAGCTTCAACAAAGCCTTTGAACCTTCAAACCCTTTATCCTTAAGAAATTAATGGGTCCCTGAATAAGTCTTACTTCTTTTTCTCTTTCTGATTTATATATATATATATATATGTGTGTGTGTGTGTGTATACATATATATACACGCACACACACACACACACACATATACTTCAATTATATTAATCGACAATGAAGCAAAATAATGCTACAGGCCAGCCTCATGGAAAAATCTCTACATGCCTCTTTCCCCCAGCATCCACCTTTTCAGCATGTGATTTTAAAAATGCTCTGGATATTAGAGACAAACTGTATTTTTTGTTTTTAAAAAATTTGGTTTATACTAGTTTTGGTTTGCACCCAACCACCAAGTCACTCCTCTCTGCCACAATTTCCATTGATTACAGTATCACCTACTAATTAAAGTAGCACCATGTGAAAGGGTTCATTCAGCTGAACTTAGAACAGCACTGAAGAGTACTTCAGATGTTTTGCCCCTTTAAAGGCAATGGGAACTTTATGGAACATTTTCTTTTCCTTCTTAGGAACAATTACCATTGTGGTCCCCAAGCTACCATGCCAGCCTCTGCCTTTGGGCAAAAATGAACATATTTTTCAACTTTCACTACATCAAAACCTCCTAGAAGTGACCTTCTGTGTAACAGGTATAGATTGTGGCTGCCTTTATTGTGTCTACTCTTAAATCCCTTCATAGTTTCAGTCTATCTTGGCTTTTCCCCAACATAAAAAGAGACTTTGTGTGAACTGTTGACACTGTTTTCCCCTCTAGGTTCCTTTACTCTCCTTTATAAACTGAAAGTCTAAAAATAGCTGTCTCCTAGCTTCAGTCTTCTGTCTGGATTCTTCTTGCATTGTTTTGTAACTAGCTCATTTTCACCAATGCGGCAGCATTTTTCATTCGTGTGATGTTTACCTGATCTTTCCTCTAACGCTACCAGGTAGCACCACTGTATAGAAGCTGAATGTCTATTAACGTTCCTATTATAAACTCCCAGCACTTATACAACTCAGTGGTAAGAATTTGGTCAGGGCTGAAACTTGTCAAGTCTCAGCCTAAAAGTAGATTTTTGTTTAATCTCATGTAAATAAAATTGACCCAATGTGGCAATTATTTAAATAAAACAAGCACCCAACGCATAAATAGTGAGCTTTTATAGATGCTGGGCTGAGTTCTCTGCGTTGGCGGAAAGTTCACTATGAAGGGGCTGTAGTGGCACAGAGTTTCCTCCTCCTCCTGTTTGGCAAGGAGTAAGGACTGCAGTTAATAGCAGATGATGCTGATTAGGGAGATGAGCACAGCCAGGAGTGTAGGAAATGAGCTGATTCCACACATCCCTTCAGCTTCTTCTGAGCTATATAAGAGTGTGCACCAACATGACATCCGTCTCTCCAGGTTCTTGTAAGAGTGACCATCTCTATGTGTGGGTGACCAGTGGAGCTCCTGGAAGAGTTTAAAGCTGGCCTTACTTGCAATCGCAGCTTTACCTCAGATGAATCGCTCTTGATGCGCAGCAGGTCAGGCTGGTGTTGGTATGCACAACATGCCACTCTCTGAGTCAGCAAAAGTGAATTTCCCCATTTGAGTCTGTACCCTCAAAATGTGTCTAAAACCAGCGGATGGGATGGAGTGTCATTCTAATGACCGAACAGAGCTTTGACACTGAACTTGTAACACCAACTTCAGCCCTGGCATAAGTGGGTCTGAGTGCTTTGAAGTCAACGGGTGATAGTTTCCTCATGTACACTAGATCTCAGTGTGGCCCAAGAAGCATGTACTGAGCATCTGCGATATTTGAACATTTTTGAATTAACATTATGAAATAATTACATTCATAAATTCTGCTTTGCAAATACTTTGCCTAATTTCACTTTGCAAATATGTTACTGTGTTTACAAACTGTATATGTGTCTTACAAATAAGATGAGCAGGTTGAGTGAGAGAAATACATTCAGTGATGAATATATCTTGATATGTAAATATATTAAATGATGATGAACAAGACACTTAGAAAACATGACTTAACTAATTTAAACTTTTTAAAACAACAACTAGCCTGATTTTTTTAAATGAAGTCTCTGATATTTGCTTCCAAAGAAATTGCAGGAACAACTTTGTGGGTGCAGATAACTGAGTGTGTGTTTACACCACATAGATATTAATGGCCTGTAAATCCCAGCACTCTGAAAGCTATAAAGTGCTGCTATTTATGCCCATAAACTTTTGCAGATGCAACACTGGAAGACCAGCTGAGGCCTTCTTAAAAATCACAGCCAAAATGTATAAGACCTACCAGCAAAGGCTGGCAAATTCACAATGCTTCTGAAGTGTAGTCAGAAGGCACACCATATTGCCTGTTGTTCTGATGGATTTCCACAGTGTTTTATATATTTAACTGGGAAATTCCTCGCATTCTTTTTCCCCCCTCACTTCCAGTACTTTAATGTAGTTCCCTGTCCGCTATTGTCTGACTAAAAGAAAATCATATAAGCAGAGGGGGTTGTGATCTGATGCTGAACATAAACGCTTTCCTTAGCTAAGAGATAACCACAGTCAAATGCCTAGATTATAAGCAATTCAAGATATTTAAGTGTCAGTTCAGATAATATACAACATTCAATAATACTGTGTATTAAGAAATGAAATGTTTAGCCCGTCTACAGTGTTATGGCCTGGTTCTGACCAGTGTAACTTCAGTGGAGAAATTTACATTTGTGTAAAATCAGTAGAGGCGGATTAAGATTTATTGAGGCCCTGGGCACAAAGAACTTTTAGCCCCCCATCCCACTCACCACAGGGCCCCACCCCTCATCCTCCTCTCCCCGCGAGGCCCAGCAGCCAGGCCAGGTGTTTGAGTCAGGTCGTAGTAAGAGCCATGCCACCCAGGGAGCCCAGGGGCAGGGACATGGGCCAGGGGCTGCTCTTGGGGCCGCTGACCAGGGCAGGTGGTGGGTTCAGGGCTCCCCACAGTGACCTGGGCCCCTGGGTGGCTCTTACCATGGCCCAGCTCCAGCTTCTGGCCTGGCCAGGGCACAGGGCCCGAAGAGGAAGGGCAAAGGGCAGGGCAATAGTTCCAGTGCTGGTGGCCCCCTCACCTTCTACCCAGGTTTTGGCACTCCTGTGGGGGCCACCAAATTGGCCAGGGCCCCTGGCCATGGGCGTCTTGACCCCTTGCATTAATCTGCCACTGAAAATCAGGAGTGAGATCAGAATCAGGCCCTCTGTAAAAAGGTATATTTTCATAGCATGAGCTGATGGGAACAATAATTAGTAACAGACCAAAATCCCAGTTCAGAACACTCCTCCATGTTTGCAAAATTTAGATTGGGTCTTCACTTCATGAGCTAAATTCTCAGTCCAGCTGAGCAGTGCTCAATACAAAATCTGAGAGAAGGAAAAAAGGTAGTTTTAAGCCACATTCCCAATTATTCTATTCCTGTAAATAAAGGTGGAGGTTGCAACTGTCGGGGGTGGGTCTTTTATTAGCAGAAACAATACTTCACTTTCTTTTGAAGGGACATAATCTTGTTCTGCATTAGGACACCAGCTGCTGCCGAACCAACCAAACAGAAATCAAAACAAAATAAATTGCTGCTTTGCTACCAAACAAGGTAATTTTAAAGCATATGGCTTTTTTGTTTTATTCCAAGCACATTTAGCTTTCTTGAAGTGGGAGAATAGGGTCCATTCATTCTCTTCATTGAGAAATGTGAATGATATTTGAAAGGGTTTCTACTTAGTTCTGGAGGGGCACAATTTATATGGTATTCCATGCCATTCCAGGTGTAAAGTTAAGAGGACTTAAATGGAAATCATTTCAGATAGTCTTTTTCAGCTCTGATTTATAACGTTTTTCACAGAAATAATGTCTGGGTTCATAATTACAGGGGCAAGTTCCAGGCATCTGGAAAGTGAGTGTGAAGAGACTGAGCGAGTCATTCAAGCACACAAGTGATAATGTATTTCTATACCAAGCTAACTAATTTCCCAGTTCCTCTCTTAGTATATGGAAAAGGGAATTTTGTGTCCTTTAATTACTGATTTGGTCATGAAAAAATCCCCCCTGCTTCATACAAAACACCAAAACAGCCATAGACAATTTCTGTTAGTGTTGCTTTTTTTCCAAAGCATCTACTCCTCACTAATGTAACTACCCTACATTAGTGTCTCCTTGTCCTGGATATGAATAAATCATTAACCTTATTTTATTAATGAGGCCTAGCTAACTATTTCTGAACTGGCTCTGCGCTCATATCTTGCAGCACTATATGTGCAAATGTCATCCTGTCGTTCCTAAATCAGGAAAGGTTGGACGCTTCAGTGATGTGACTTGTGCAGTATCCGGAGTGTCATATTGTCACCACATGAGACGTGTTATATGCAAGCCGGGAGAAAGGGGTTAGTTGGTGCTAAAATTTGGCTTATCATTTTTAAACTGAAAATTTTTCCCTATATTTTCATTAATTATTCTTTACACTTACAGTATGTAGCATCTCTTATCCTAAAGTACTTCACAAATATTACAGCAAATAACGTTCACAGCATTCCTGGTATTAGATACTCTTCTACCCATTTTACACAGGACAGATTTTGGGAGGCAGTGTGATCTAGTTGATAGGGCACTGGACTGGTACTTGGGTGACCTGGATGCTAATCCTAGCTCTGCCACTAATCTTTGTTCCCTGGAGCAAGTCACTTAACCTCCCTGTGCCTCTGTTTCTCCTCTACTCTTTGTCTGCCTACTTAAGCCCTGTGAGGTAGAGACAGTTTCAGATTTTACCATGCCCATCACACGGTGGTTCTGATCTGTTTTCTCAGTGACTTCTAGATCAAATGTGTTCTGCACACCCAACCCTTTTTACTTGTGTGGGGCAGTTCCAACTACCAGCCCCATAAAGTCAACCTGGATTTCTACAGTCAAGATGGGCTCTTTTCCTTCTCAGTATCATCACCATTAATAAAGTCTCTGCAGGCTACATTAGGCTCTCAGTTAAACCATGCAATTCCATATTTTTCAAATTTTGCCTTCAGTGATGTGTACGTAACCTCTTTGCTTGCGCAACCACATTGCTTTCAGTAGGTTTGTAGAGGTGTCACTGATTAGAACTTTGCTTATCAGCAGAATTGTTTACTAAAAGGCATACAATCCACCTTATCATCTTTTAGCGGTGTTGGCTCTTCAGTGCTAATGGGTAAAAAGCAATAAAATATTGGGTTTTTGTCACTAAATCAGCAAATCTGGCATTAAATATACACCGGAAGCCCATCAGCTGAGAAGGAGCTGCAACTTGTATGTAGTCACTTTTCACAATAGAAATGCATTCTAATGTTTTTATCTATTCTTAAATAATTGAGATTTTCATGGATCTCATGAGTCTGCAGGAACAAAGAATGAAAGAAATAAAAATGGAGAGTGTGAAGTGGGAGGTGGCAGAAGAAATGGAAGAGCAAATAGGAAGGGAGACGAGAGAAGCATAGGAGAGTTAGATAGGGACAAGAAGCGATCAGAACAAACAGCCAGTCAGCAAAAATAAAGTCCAGGGATTTAAGTTGGATAGTTCTGTTGACAGATTGGTAGCAAAGGATGTGGAGTATGTGGTAAGGCTGTGCTCCTGCCCTTGGTTCTTGCTTTTGAGGGTTCTTCCTTTGAACTCAGTGCTAATCATATCCTGGGCTATTAAACGTTGTCCTTTAACTCAGAGTTTATTTGCTGCAAATATCTGCACCACTTTATTCAGGAGAGAGTTGTTACCTTACAAACTGGGAACATCATCTAGTCATCATGATGCTGATGAGATTGCCAAACAAACTCTATCAAGTCAGGAGATTCACCCACTAACTTTGAATTGCCTACCTTTAAAACACTTTGCATATTTTTTGGTTTCGTTTTTTTGTTGTTTATTTTGTCTTGGCTTATGTTATTAAAACAGCTCTACCTGGGAATTTTTTTCTTTTTTACTGTGTTTTGGAAAATTGCGATCCATGGTGTTTACTGCAGCTATGGTGACTTACTCCAGCCGAGGATCTGGCATTAAATATCCCAACAACATATGGCCTATGCCAATAACCACAAATGTTTCCTATCATCAGTGCATGTCCCTTTGCATTGCTTTATCTGTGCATTTGGATACTACCATGAAAAGACAGAGAAATAAGCATGATATTGCTCTTCTCCATACTATGCTAGGAAAGAATCCAGGGAGTGTGCATTCCTCAGTAGTCTGTCTTTGTTTTTGTAATAAAAGTATTTTTTCTACCATATCAGCAAGTGAAGACAAGTGTTATCTGGTGCCAATGAACTATTGCACTTGTTTAGAATACTTTGAAGTGCTATTGTTTTTAATATTTAAAGCTATAGGGTTGCTATGTAGCTGGGGGGAAGGGGATGGGGACTTTTTTGTGTCTAAATATTTAATGGTTTGTAGGAGTCCAGCTAGAGAAAGAATTTCTTCAGTATGTTAACATTTCAGAGGCCCACCCTGGTTTGATAGTTTTTGTTAGCCCTGGAACTGTATTGCTGGAATTTGTTAAGCATGACATCGTTCATTCTGAGACCATCCAGGACTAGGGAGTAACCTTGCTCTTTTCTCTTTTGCATAGTCCAATTGTAAGTTTTCCCTAAATTTTTGAGTAGGAAAAAAACTTTATTCGATGTGAGAGCTCTAGTCTAGTATTTTGTAATTAACGAAAAATATTTGTCATTCCATATATGAAGATTTCTATGCTCCTAAAGCATAATAAAGGCTCAGATTTATTGTGCACACCAGTTATTTTGTGTCATTCCCATGATATGTGGCAGCTGAAATGCCAATTTAACGGATCTGAGTTAATGGTGCAAAGCAGCAGGAGTATATAGGTGAGTCTGGCCCTCCATGTACAAATTGTATTTTGTTTTTCCATTAGCATATATTTCTTTGGGGGTCAGTTGGCTGCACCGTATCTCTACTCTGTAGGACATGACTGTGTATGTAACTGCGGTGACAAGGTTAAGCTGCTGCAATCAGTGTCATGTCTTCAGGATATGATCAACCTGCCAGAGTTGGTCCTGATGATACAATAGCTTTGTAACTGGGCATCCTGTGGTGTTTCTTTGGAACCAGTAACTGATCCATGAGAGGCTCTTTCCTCTTTCCCATGACTGCTTAGCTCCTAGCATAGTCTGCCACCCACAACCTCTATCAGTGTGCTGCCTGCGATGGGTGTGAGCAGCTTTACAACCAATCAGCTGCTGCCTAATTACTTCAAATAAGTAGTTTTGGAACTTCAGACGATATCTTCAGCTAAGCCTCTAAACTGCATGTGTGCAAATCTGTATTTGTTTGCTCAAACCTGAGGCTTAGCTCTGCAACTTGTGATAAAAAAATTTGCTCTGCAGATGTGAGTTTATATGTGCCGAAGGATATGCATGAGACAAGGTGGGTGAGGTAATATATTTTTTTGGACCAATGTCTATTGGTGAGAGAGACAAACTTTTGAGCTTACATAGAGCTCTTCTACAGGGCTCCACTGTGTAAATTTGAAGCTTGTCTCATTACATTGCCTACCTGGTCTTTCTAATATCCTGGGACTGACACGGCTACAGCAACACTGCCTACAAAGGGCATATGTAGCCCACACACCTCCTGGGTGTGGTGTTCTGTCCCATGTAGTGGCACCGAGACCACTTAGAGAGAGAGATTAATGAGTCTTCTCTACAGCCTTAGCTAAGAGCCATATGGCTTTTAGCTCATGCAGAAGAGGCTCATGCACTAAGCTCCAGAGGTCCCACGTTTGATTCCGCCCGCTGACGACAGGGGTCTGTCGGCGTTACATATGTGTGGAATTTTAGAGGACGCACAAAAATAAGAGCTTATCTAGAAGTCTAATGGCATTTGTCATATAATAGACATGGCCCACACTGTTAGTATTTAGTTTCATTTCTCAGACCAAATGGCAGACTGCCTAGTGTGTGATTATTTGACTAAGGTGTTAAAATGCTATGGTGTAGCAAAACACACAAGCAAAAGCCCAAAGTAAGCAAGAAAGACCAAGGATCTCAATGGTATGACTGCAACTAGCAGATGTGTGCTGTTGATTAGCATACTTTGCTATCCTTTCATGTGCATATGTGCCCAAATTATGGCTTGTGCTTACATTTCTTATTGCACAAACCTCAAAACATGTTGTCATTTGTTTCTTGGGATTCACTAATAAGTGTGAAGCCCACACATTTCCCCCTGCCCCCACTTTAATCTCTTTTGAAGGCTCTTGAACTACTATCCAGAAGAAAACAGAATGGGATCGTTACTACTCTTTCAAGGGACAAGTTAGGCCAAACTTTAGGTTTTTATAAAACAAGCTATTACCAGACTTAACATCAGTAGATAGATTTCCGTGAATTTTGCAGGTTTAATGAAGACAGTCTATTTTTAAAGGAGAAAGCGTTCCCTGATATTGTTTGCAGCTCGAACATAGTATCATCCTAGTAATGTGTGAGTAGCAGACAGGGAACTAGATTAGAAATTAGAGCTGGTCAAAATTTTTCAGCTGAACGTTTTCCCAACAAAACTAAAACAAAATTTTAAATACAAAAATATCACAGGAAAATATCAATTTCAGCAAGTTTCCAATTTTTATATAGGAAAATTTGAAGTGACGCATGTTTTCAAAGCAACACTGACATTTGGAAGTATTGGAAATGGCAACCATTGTCAAAGTTGAAAATGTTGGTGTTGTGAAACTAGAGATTTTGTCTGAAAATTTAGACACTTTTTCAGAACTTTTCATTCCACAAATTTTTCTATATTTTGACTTTTTGTCTTTTTCAGGATAAAAACAAATTTTGAAATAGCAGAATTTCATGTGCAACAGAAATTAATCTATAAACAAATTGGACTAGTTTGCTTTTCAGTGAAATAATCCTGACCGATACTCCCTCTATGGCGCAGTACAAATGGTCATGGAGAGGACATGAAATGCTGTGGGAAGGTCCCTCCCTCCCCAGTGAACAGCAGTTTTATAACATTTACAACACCTAATGGCCCCACCCCCCACAGGAGGGAGATACTTTTTTTATTCACCTTTCCTTTACCAGAAATGGCAAGGTGGGGACTGAGGGGTGAGGGCAGGAATGGCAGACTATATACATCCGAAGAAGTGGGTTGTAGCCCACGAAAGCTTATGCTCTAATAAATTTGTTAGTCTCTAAGGTGCCACAAGTACTCCTGTTCTTTTTGCGGATACAGACTAACATGGCTGCTACTCTGAAACATCTCCTTCTAGTGATGCACACCAAAGTTAGGATATCTGCACAAGGAACATTAGGCAGAGACATATTAGTTGGGATTGATTTTTTTAACCAAAAACCAAGAAACCCAAAACAAGACCAACTCTTCATCGCAGCAAAATAAAACACATTGCTAATTGTGAAGCATGGATCAGTTTTAGATTCCCTCTTTCCCCCAGGATTATGGAGTAAAACAAAATCAGTAACTGCCTATCTATGCAAAGATGGACTAACCAAATAGCATTTGTATGACCAGCAAGAGTGATAATACAGAACTTGCTTTTTTTCTCCATTGCTAATCTACTCTTCCCAATCTACTTGTAATTAACCAACGGTGCTGTTCATTGCATTGTGGAATTGGAATATGTGTCATGCAATGTTCTAGTAGCTTTACTGGGGTTTTGACCTAAGCTTCAGCACTGTGTGATTTTATTGCATGTTTGCATCTCTGCAAAACAACTGTAAAAGTTAATGAAAATACCAGATAAAGAAACCATGTGGCACAGATCCCCAAGCAAATGCCTAGGGATCCCTTTTAGATTTTGTTTTTCTTTCATTTACCTTTGAAATCAGGAAGGGGATGCTGATCCATCCTTGAGACAGGCTAAAGCTAATCCCTCACCATAACACCTACCAATAACAGTAAGCATAAAAACACACTTCTCTATCTGAAGAAAGCAGGCTTCAGGGCTGAGCTGTGTAGGCAGAGCGATCTTGGGTTTGGGACAGAGAGAACTAGCTGCATGAGTAGCCCTGAACTGGAAACCCTAGAAGGAATCAAGCCTGAGGAGAAGGTGACATCAAAAGGAGTTCCACACAGGGATCCTCCAGGGTAGCCGTTCAGGCAAGATACTAGCACATTAACTATAAAACTGCAGAATTGTGCTAAATGAAAATGGGCTATTTCTGACTTTCCCCCAGGATTTCCACTGATTGAAACTTTAGGAGGTGAATATTTCCATGGTATGCAAACTGTCCTCAGTTTCTCTCTTTTGGGGCCTTCTCACACTTAGTCCTATACAGTTAGTCAAACACTTGCAAATAGTCTTACAATAATCAGCTGCATGATGCCAGAAACTGATTTGCCAGACCTCATTTATATGAAAGCTATCTCAACCGGGGTACTGCAGCCGTGGCCCAACACAAAGTAATTTTATATTCATGAATACATGCATTCATCTATTGTACATGTCTGTCTGAGGGCTAGGTACCAGTAATTTGGTACGTGACATGAACAGATGCTCCCTCCAGAAGTTCAGCCTGTCTCTATAGTATATTAGCTTCAGTAATATAAAGTACACTGACTCTCTCTCCCGAGTAATATTATTTATGCATGACATGGAATAAAGCCTACCAGGAGCAATACAAGGAAGAAAAGTGCAGTGAGCTACTGTCTATATGATATGACCTTGTTAACATTTCAACACACAGTGGAATCTTTTTGTGCTTTCAAGCAAGATAAATTAAAGCATGCGGCTGTGAGACCTGTCAGATCTGACAGATAGAAATGCATTTTAAAAACCCTGTTCAGTGACAAACACTTTACCATTAAGCAAACCATATTATGGACCTGAGCAATGAAGATGAGCAATCCTACGGTAGCAATAAAAAAAAAACACCCCTCCATATATTCCTCTGAATATGTACAAATATCTTGCAGCTGCCATCTTCAGAGTTCACCTAGAATAATCTGAATGCAAAACATGCATTGTCACAAAGGATTCAAACTTAATCTGGGAATCATGAATATTACTATGACAGCCTGTGAGTTGCTTGTGAGTAAGAGGTATCAGTACCCACACAGAAAATGCACAAATCGAGCTGTTATAGCTGGTCTTGGAAAAGGTTATAGCTAAAGCTTCGTGTATATTTAATGCAGAACGTCTCTTAGGGATAAACCTAAAAAGAATTAATGTGAATAGAGTGCATATTTTCAAACACTATCACCATATAAACTTGCGGTATTTAGGACTTTGAGGTTTTGAAGACTTTTCTTCATAGGCTACAGTATAGTATATGTGAGTAAATGGGGAATTATTATGGGATGTCAAATGTTTGTTTTCTGATAGACAATCCTGATAGCTTAATCCACAGTATACAGACACCGCAGTGCTGAGCACAGTACACATACTTAGAAAGATAAATAAATCAGCTTTTGTTTCAACAAACAGCAAGACTGCTGCACACACTACGGATAATCTTGCAAAGATTGAAGTCAATGGCAAAACTTTCACTGACTTCTATGCTAGCGAGAGCAAGATCAATATGTAACTTGTGGGGAAGATAATGCTATTCTTTGGAACAGGAAAAAGGACTGCATTGTGGTTTTACCAGGTACGCTCTACTAAGATATACTAATTTAATAGGAAATAAACCAAGTATTTGTGTAACATTCAAACCATCTAAGAGATTCTCCTGGCCATGACCAGCTATTGAATTCAATGCAGAACTTCATCAGCGACGATGACTTCTATCTGGTTTTAGGATGAGCATAGTTTGATAAATCATTGTTCTAAAGTTGTTTATAATCTTGCCTCTAGTTTAGTGGCAGCCCTTTGCCACAAACCTATCATGCTGTTGTTCTTTCCATGCATCACATGGTAAAGCTACTGTGTGGTGCATATTTCTTTCCTTTAATGCCTTATCTAGATTTCCCATGTGTTCTGCATCGTAAAGAATGATTTGTTCAGTCATTGCATCATCCACACTGTTCCTGAAATGATCATGTAGAAAATATTTGGGGCCCTAACTAGTGTGCTGTTATGAACAGCTATATCAGGGATCGGCAACCTTT
The DNA here is from genome assembly GCF_002925995.2 of Terrapene triunguis. Taxonomy (NCBI): domain Eukaryota; kingdom Metazoa; phylum Chordata; order Testudines; family Emydidae; genus Terrapene; species Terrapene triunguis. The sequence continues at coordinate 32,457,312 of NW_020664435.1, forward strand.
GGCACACAGCTGGCCAGGGTAAGCCCCCTGGTGGGGCGGGGAGGGGCGGGCCGGTTTGCTTACCTGCCATGTCCTGCGGGAAGCGGCAGCCAGCACATCCCTCGGCCCGCGCCGCTTCCCACAGCTCCCATTGGCCTGGAGCAGCGAACCGCGGCCAGTGGGAGCCGCGATCGGCCAAACCTGCGGATGCGGCAGGTAGACAAACCAGCCCGGCCTGCCAGGGTACTTATCCTGGCGAGTCGCGTGCCAAAGGTTGCTGATCCCTGAGCTATATTAAGGTTGGTTTTTCTTATTTATTTTTTTTGTCAGCTGGGAACTGTTCTAAGGAGCTGAAGTGACTTTTTGCCTTTTGAAGTCAGCTATCAGACTCCCGAAGTTTTAAAAAAAAAATCTTATCAAACAAAGAGGTTTTGTGTGGGTATAACTCACGAAAAATAAATGGAAGGAAAACTACAAAAAAGTCTGTTCTCATAATAGATTTGTTTCATAGTAAGCATCCTATCCAACTCTTCCAAGGCTTTCTGAAAGAGGGATGTGGAAAGAAGAACAAGAAAGACAGAGAAGAAAGGCACATGGTGTGCTACATGCAATGCTTCTGCTACAAAACATCCAGTATGCTGCCCTTGTGTGTATTGTGTTTCCTCTACATCATCAGAAATGGGCCTATGCAACAAAATTCAGATCTGGATATGAACTTTCTCAAATTTTGTGGGGTGCTCGGACCAAGATTGTGGTTTAGTTCCTTCACAGAGATTGGGGGGAGGCTGCAAAATTCAGAGCCAGAGCTGAACTTTCCCAGAGTTCCTTGGTGTTTGGATCTGGAGTTTTGGCTCTGATTACTATAGAGAGTGGGTCAGCTACAAATTTGAATCCACAGCTGAACTTTTGAAGAAATTGGGGATGTTCTGTTCCTAGACTTGTGTTTCTCTACTTTCTAGTTATGTAAAATCCTGACCCCATTGAAGTCAGTGGGAGTTTTCCAGAGGTGAAAGTAAGCCAGTCCAGTCCAGTATGGCGTACCGGCAAGAGCTGGACTGGACCGGCTTCTCTGACGGTGATTTAAAGAGCCCAGGGCTCCAGCCGCTGCGGGGTGCCCCGGGCCCTCTAAATCACCGCCGGAGCTCTGGCAGCCGGGCTCTGGCGGCGCTTTAAAGGGCCTGGGGCTCCCCGCAGCGGCCGGAGCCCCAGGCCCTTTAAATCACCGCCAGAGCCCTGCCACCGCTACCGCAGTGGCAGCAGGGTTCCGGAGGCGATTTAAAGGGCCCAGGACTCCCCGCAGTGGCAGGAGCACCAGGCCCTTTAAATCCCCGCTCAAGCCCTGCCACCCTGGGGTAGCGGCGGCAGGGCTCCCGCAGTGATTTAAAGGGCCCGGAGCTCTGCGGCGGCTTTAATTCGCCCCTGGTAGCTCCAGGTGATTTAAAGGCCCTGGGGCTCCCAGCCACAGCCGGAGCCCCAGGGCTTATAAATCTTGAAAGGCCCCGCCTCTTCCAGTTGAGGCCACGCCTCTTCCTGTTGAGGCCATGCCCCCGCTCAGGACTCCGGCGTACCGGTAAGTCCTTTAACTTACTTTCATCCCTGGATTTTTCTCATTGACTGTGTTAGGGCCACGATTTCACCCATTGTGCTTAATCTAATAGTATGTGTTCTAGCACAGAGGGAAATATCTGACTAGTGCTTTTGGGCCACCATAATCTACATATTTAATAATAATTCTATGAATAAAGTAGGATGCTATGAGAGGCTCATTACTACCTTTTCCCAAAACTCTGAAAAACTTATAAATGAAAGACTAATTTAGCTCATTTATCAAACTCATCCAAAGATCATTACTCAAGTCACCAAATCTATTAATGATTAATTCTTTTTTTTAAAGTGCGGTCCAGTGATATATTCATGAGATTACAGAAAAGAAACAAGTACCCCAATTCTCCAAACCCTCCAATGGCTCCTCTATTTCCTTGTCTTCTTCCCAGAGTTCTTCTGCCTCCACTCCCACACTCCTTCTGCAGGTCTCCCCCTTTGTCTCCATTATCCACCCCCTCTGCCACTTAAGGGCTCCCCTGCCTTTCCTTTACCAGCTTAACCAGCCCCAATCATAGAAAACTTCTGCCTTCCCAGCCGTGCTTCTGACATTGAATGGTACAAAATTGCAGGGTGTTTGGATTTGATGTTGGAGTTCTTCCATTTATAGAGATGCCCAAATGATGAATTGTTGCTCTAGATCCAAAATCTGAATTGTCCATATACTTAGTAGAGCCAGTCAGGACTCTTTTGACAAAATGCTTATCCATTGGAAAATCCTGATTCATCCATATTCCTTCATTCAACTCCAAAGTACCCAACACCTGGTGATTAGGGCACTCACCTGGGGGAGAGCGAGGGTCAAGTCCCTGCTCTTCCTGAACAAGAACTTACACCCACACATCCCAGTGACTGTCTCACCCATCAGGCAACACAGTCAGTTAATGTGTACATCTCCATTGCAAAAACTAACCACCACTAACCCTGTGGCAGCAAGTCTCCGAGCCTGAGTCAACTGAGTCTGCTTGTGGGGCTCATGTTATGCTGCTAAAATAAAAGTTCCGGCATAGGGTGGAGCCCGGGCTCTGAGACGCACCCCCCGGCTGGGTTTCAGAGCCCAGTCTCCAGCCCAAGCAGGAATGTCTATGCTTTGAGACAACTGTCTGACACCACATTCTACAGGCCATTACCCTCTGACCCCACTGAGAATTACCAAAAGAAACTACACCATCTGCTCAAGAACCTCCCTGAAGAAGCACAGAAACAAATCTACATTGACACAACTCTAGAGCCCCAACCAGAGGTATTCTATCTGCTACCCAAAATCCACAAAGCTTGGAATCCTGGACGCCCCATCATCTCAGGCATTGGCACCCTGAGAGCAGGATTATCTGGCTATGTAGACTCTCTCCTCAGGCCCTATGCTACCAGCACTCCCAGCTATCTTCGAGACACCACTGACTTCCTGAGGAAACTACAATCCATTGGTGATCTTCCAGAAAACACCATCCTAGCCACTATGGATGTAGAAGCTCTCTACACGAACATTCCACACAAAGATGGACTACAAGCCGTCAGGTATAGCATCCCCGATACTATGAAGTATGGCCTGGATGAATGGACTGTAAGGTGGATAGAAAGCTGGCTAGATCGTCGGGCTCAACGGGTAATGATCAATGGCTCCATGTCTAGTTGGCAGCCGGTTTCAAGCGGAGTGCCCCAAGGGTCGGTCCTGGGGCCGGTTTTGTTTAATAGCTTTATTAATGATCTGGAGGATGGTGTGGACTGCACTCTCAGCAAGTTTGCAGATGACACTAAACTAGGAGGCGTGGTAGATACACTAGAGGGTAGGGATCGGATACAGAGGGACCTAGACAAATTAGAGGATTGGGCCAAAAAAAACCTGATGAGGTTCAACAAGGACAAGTGCAGAGTCCTGCACTTAGGATGGAAGAATCCCATGCACTGCTACAGATTAGGGACCAAATGGCTAGGTAGCAGTTCTGCAGAAAAGGACCTAGGGGTCACAGTGGACGAGAAGCTGGATATGAGTCAACAGTGTGCTCTTGTTGCCAAGAAGGCTAACGGCATTTTGGGCTGTATAAGTAGGGGCATTGCCAGCAGATCGAGGAACGTGATCATTCCCCTTTATTCGACATTGGTGAGGCCTCATTTGGAGTACTGTGTCCAGTTTTGGGCCCCACACTACAAGAAGGATGTGGAAAAATTGGAAAGAGTCCAGCGGAGGGCAACAAAAATGATTAGGGGTCTGGAGCACATGACTTATGAGGAGAGGCTGAGGGAACTGGGATTGTTTAGTCTCCAGAAGACAAGAATGAGGGGGGATTTGATAGCAGCCTTCAACTACCTGAAGGGGGGTTCCAAAGAGGATGGAGCTCGGCTGTTCTCAGTGGTGGCAGATGACAGAACAAGGAGCAATGGCCTCAAGTTGCAGTGGGGGAGGTCTAGGTTGAATATAAGGAAACACTATTTCACTAGGAGGGTGGTGAAGCACTGGAATGCGTTACCTAGGGAGGTGGTGGAGTCTCCTTCCTTGGAGGTTTTTAAGACCCGGCTTGACAAAGCCCTGGCTGGGATGATTTAGTTGGGAATTGGTCCTGCTTTGAGCAGGGGGTTGGACTAGATGACCTCCTGAGGTCCCTTCCAACCCTGATATTCTATGATTCTATGATTCTATGATTCTATCACAGCAAACCTGGTGGCTGAATTTTGTGACTTTGTCCTCACCCACAACTATTTCAGATTTGGGGACAATTTATACCTTCAACTCTGCAGGACTGCTACCCACATGGCCCCACAGACTCCAACGTGAAGCTGCAGAACTGGAATTAATTTGCAAACTGGACACCATCAAATTAGGCCCGAATAAAGACTGGGAATGGATGGGTCATTACAAAACCTAATTTCCCCCATACTCATTTCCCCCTACTGTTACTCACACCTTCTTGTCAACTGTTTGAAATGGGCCACTCTCATTACCACTACAAAAGTTATTTTTCCTCCCTTGGTATCCTGCTGTTAATTGAATTGTCTCGTTAGACTGACCTCCCATTTGGTAAAGCAAGTCCCATCTTTTCATGTGCTGTGTATTTATACCTGCTACTTTATTTTCCACTCCATGCATCTGATGAAGTGGGTTCTAGCCCACGAAAGCTTATGCCCAAATAAATTTATTAGTCTCTAAGGTACCACAAGGACTCCTCATTGTGTTTACGCTTCTATGGTTAGCCTCATAGCAGGAGCCTGAGTCAGCTGACCCACTGAGACTCTCTGCTGTGGGTTGTTTTTTTTAAATATAGACATACCTGATCTCTCCTGTTGGGGCTGTTCCACTTTCTATAAATAATTAAATATCATTGGGCCAGAGAGAGAACGAGAGAGACTGGCTTTACATGCACCAAATCAGGCAGATCAAGATCTTGAACCTGGGTGTCCCACAGGCGAATGCTATTGGCTAGTCTGAGGTCTTTCTCTCTGTTTTGTTTTTTCCTCCATGAAAAACGTGGAAAGGTCTCATTTTCATTCCAATGTAGACCAAAAACAAGGTTGAAACCTTAATTTTTTTCACAAAACAGAATCCTTGTTTTGGAACCACCCCTACTAGTAGCATTGTTTTTAGTGGAGTTACCATGTCATTTAAATTTGGCAAAGCCCTGCATGCTATTTCACAGCAACTCAGGAAGTAGCCTGTGTTAGCACAGCATGTCCTCTGCTTTTACTTGTTTTACTTAAATAAATAACTGTGTCACAATGTCTTTCCTTGCTTATGGGATCAACTATTGATTCAAACCATCACTGCAGAGAAATATTAATATTCTCCCAGGCACTTCTGGAGTTTGGCTCTCAAAATGTACTCAGGTACAATTTATATTGAAGGCAGTTTCTAAACTGCATATTGAGTCAATCATCAGAGTTCTCCTTTCAGACGTGCCCAGAGCTGTTGGTGCCAAGTCTCACCATTAAACCAAAAGACATGAGTTTCGGTCTTTAATTTTGATTCTCTTATGAGTTTGCATTTTTTCCAAATCTAACTTAATTTTTTTGACATCTGTCTTCTTAAGAGATCAAAGTGTTCACATGCCGTACAAATGTAGGTTTCCACACCCATTCCTATTGCCAACATGCTATATTTGAAGTTTTAAAAGACACATAACATGTGAAATCAGTTTTTCCCAGAGCCCCATAGAGTAACACAAGTCACATTTCTACAGATTAATAATTCCCTTTACTGTAGGTCTCATGAATTCTTCCCCTTCCCCACCCCCCCTTATTAAAGTCTACGCTGTGATTTCAGTGGTCTGGTCAGGTTTGCACAAAATTGTACAGTTCTACTGCTTAGAGACTTTTCTTTGGAAAGCAAGAAGAAAACAAAAGGAAATTAGTAACAGGCAAGTTTTTACTTAAAAAAAACCAAAACACCTTTGCCAAAACTGGCATTTTTTTCAAACACTTCTGGATTTGCTGAGAAGAGTCTCATATCCTAATTCAACAATCTTCAAAGGGAGCCTACAAAAGAGAACCAAAACCAATAAAATACACCATCATAGATGAGTGAGCACTGTAGAAGGGAATACTTTTTTCCAAAATAATTGGTAACTTGCTGATGAGGTATTGGCTGTGGCTAGACACTATATAAACATACAGTTCTGCTTTAGAAACACAGCAGTTAGGTGATCAGCTAGAAGAAAGAATCATCCTGTAATGTTTTCCTACACCCAAACCTCAGTTTAATCTAGACTGCTGTGCAACATAAATTGAAAAATAAATACGATGCATTCGTTTACCCTTGGCAATGCAATAATCAAAATGCTTTATTACCAAAAGGCCACCACATCTGTACAAAGCAGCTGACTGGGAAACCACAAAATAATCATCTTGCAGCAATGTCCAATCAAAAAAGAAGCAGGAAGACAATCAAAACTCAGAGAGAGACACATGCACAAAATTATAATTAATTTGAAAAGACCTTGCCAGCATTTTCCTCCATAAACAAAAAGCATCAGATGAGTTAATTAAACATTTCCCTGAACAGGACTTTAAAGGACAGAAAGTTAGTGAAAACATCCTCAGCAGACATTAGATGTCTTAAAGGGTCTATCTACACAGCACTTTGGAGCCCACAAGAGGTAGCCTCCAGCCTGGGTCAACAGAGCAGGGTTTGCACTAGCTCTTAAAATATAGCTGTATAGACAGCACTTTGGAGGTGACATTTCGGCTGGAGCTGGCTCGCCTAGGGAGGGGAGAGCCAAGGAAGGGCTTCAGAGATAAAATGTACCTTAAAATCTCACCACTCTTCTGATCCCTTTAAATCTGTCTGTTCTCCAAAATGATGGCCGAAATATTAAATACAATTATTTACTCTGCTAGGCAACGCTAGAAGTGCCGTTGGGTTTCTTTGTGAGCTTGAACAGGGAGGGTATGCACATCTGATGGCGTCCCTTCTCTCTGCCTGTTTGCTCCATCCAGGTGAGGTATTGAAGGGCACAACAAGCTACTGCTCGAGCTCTGGAGACTAGAGCATGAGCAGAGCTGGTGGGACAGTGCAACATGCTTACAAAGGAAATGCTCAAGATCACTGAAGGGAAAATATACTCAATGTAGTTCTTCTACAGATCCTTCCCATTTATAACTCTGAGTTGGATTCACTGATTATTCCTATTTCTACATTCCCAAAACGTACTACAGCTGCATTTCTCTGATGGGTTGGGTCCTGGGACGGGAAGAAATAGATCTTGGCAAAACCACGTGTGCACTTCTGAGATGGAGGCCACCCACAGCCATGTTTGTATAATCAATTTTACGTTGAGGAATGAAACAAGTGGGGTCTGGGAGTGATACTCAAAATAAATGAAAGAACAAAAGTCTTGAGTCATTCTCATCCTTCTTCAACTCCCAACAGAATGGAAGCAAAGCTCCAAAATCTTCCAGCTAGGAAGTATGCTCTGAAACCATCCCCTAACTGCTCAATAGACTGTTTTACATGGGGTTTCTGATCCTGTACAAAAATTCTGCCCATCTTTGTCCATCTCTCAGTATCCCACAGAGCCATGTATTTGTCTTCACAAGATAACAGGCAACCTTGTGTCACTCCACTGACTTTAATAAATTAGGCCAAAATGTACATAATAGGAAACACTATTTATTATGTGGACAAAGGCCTTGAAATGTGGCAGCGTGGCAGCAATAGAAGTTCATCAGCACTAAATATTTAAAGCACATTCAGTCAGATCTTGGGGAAACAACTTGCATATTTCTCAGCCAATGAACCTAAAATTGACTTTCAGGACTGCAAAGCATTTCTGTGTGTCAAGAGTTCTGAATAGAAAAGAACTTGATAGGGGGTGGGGCTTATATGAGGAAAGGGGCTTGTGGCAGTGTTTGTTCTGAGCTAACTTTTTGGTTTGGGGCTTGTTAACTTTTACCTGCTGGATCTCTTGTTTGTTGTAATTTTATGTCTAAAGGGCCTAGGGTTTTAAGATAGGTACTATTTTGTTTAACACTTTTATAAATCAAAATAATAGATATCTGACCTACAATAAGACAAAATTATTAAATATTAAACTATCCCCATTCAAATGTGGATTTCCATTCTCAAAACTACCAGGTTGCTGCCAAACCCATGGCAGGACTGTGATGCAGCCAGGCTCAACAACGAACCACGCTAATAGCGCCATGTGCATTTCATTTAAAAGTCTGGACAGCAATTCAATCAAAATTAATTTTGTCATCATGGTCAAGACTGGATTCAGTCTGTGTTGGCAGCCATGAAAGGACACTCCACTACACATTTTTATAACAACGACTCATTCCGCTGCTATAATCGTAGATAGGTAGAGTACTCTGCCGTTTCTCACCTGTTTCTCTCCTTTCAACAGTAACTGTTCCTTCACTACTCACAAAACTCAGTGATTATCAGGACGGTGTTCTTGCCACCTGCTCTAGGGGGTAGCTGTTTATATTAAAGGTTTTTCACTTCCTTTCAGTTTTTCCCTCTAACGGTGACCCCTTTTCTCAAGTTTAAAAATGCATCTCATCTTTCCCTTCCCGCTACAAGACAGAAAAGCAGCGACTATAACAGATCTGTCTGATATGGCCCTTCTTGCCTGATTTGTCTGATGAAAAATGGATAAGCAAGTAGAAAATATTATTATCCCAATGCAATTCTTATACAAAGCATAACAACCTACTAACCCTAGCAGAAGCAGCAACTAACTCAGCTATGATATTTTCATTTTCAAGGGATTTACCTTCTGTCATTGTTTCCTAGACTGGTTCTGATGTTTATTAAATTGAATGGCGTCAAAAAGCCTTGGTGTAATTCTAGACTGAATGAATAGTGAATTTCTTCAGAACAAAATAAGGGAATAATAATAATAATTGGGAACAATATGCATACAAATTAACCTGCAGAGCTCAGCTACATAGTATCAAGCAAGATTCATTCTATGTCAGTCAGAACAACAAAAGCAACTAGACCCATATATTTGGCTCTTAAGGACACAAAGTAAGTATAGATTTAATAATAAAACCAAAATGAGAAACTGTTGGGAAATAAAAATTAAATAACCATCAGTGCCAGGTTGGAGTCATTTAAGGGTCTGATCCAAGGCCTGTTAAAGTTACTGGAAGTAAGGAAGAAGGAAATAAAGTTTATGTGGATACCATAATGAAGTAAAAATAATTGTAAAACAATTTTTCTATTTCTTTCACTTTTTTCTACTTAATCCCCACCACTATTTTTCCCTCTGCCCCGTACACAGGATTGGTGAGCTTGGAGGTTTGGTTCAGATTGCAGTATGGAAATGCTTATCCAAACCTTACTGGAAATATCAAAATCTCACCAGGATGAAAAAAACTGGGTGTCTAATACAATAACTAGTACTTTTTACTTCTAGCCAGGCCAACGACCAGCATGCTTTTCTTTTTTTTAATAGTATCCCAGCACTGGCCAAAAAGCTGGAAGTGCAGCGGTGTGTGAAAGTTCAAAATATTTTTAAAGGTATCCAAAGTTGTTTGGGGCTTTTTTGCTTTGTTTGTTTGGTTTTTGATTTTTGTTTTAAAACCTTTTGGGTTCACTTCTGGTTTGGGAGGAATAGACAACTCAGCTATGAAGACTCTGAGTGTGCATGCGAGGGGATGGGATGGGGTGTACATATGCACAAGAAAAAATTTATGAAAATTGAAAATCTATTTAAATAGTGTTAACAGCATGGCTGACAGCTCGCAATCTTAGTGTTACAATGTTACAGATTAAGTGCAATTGCTTACCTTTGTCTGTTTGCTCTTAGTTCTGAGTACTGTGAAATAGATCTGTATTATGTGTTCTGTGCTGGGAGGAGTTTATGGCTAGATTATTTGAACTAAACAACGAACAGTCAGAAATACGTGACTAGACCACAGGTATTTGGAACCAATAAGTCAGTGGTGCTGGAACAATTTTTATAGTGGGGATGCTGGAGGCAGAAACTATGCATTTGGGTTGTTACTACTAGTTCAAGCCAGGGCATGCATCAGCCCCCCTAGTTCCAGCACCAATGCAGTAATTGTAAACTCAGTGTATGTGCTGAAC
>NW_020664435.1:32467432-32472213 GCF_002925995.2 Terrapene triunguis
TTTCTGATCTTTTAAAAAAAAAGTATACAACATTTTATTGAGCACAACCAAACAGCGAGGTCGTGTTTTTATCTAACTTCTCTGTGTGTTTACTGTGAACATAACAATAACATGCTTTGAAAATGCTTTGACTTCTCGAGGTCCCTTCCATACCTACATTTCTGCAATTCCTATATGTTGCACATGAGGATTCTTACTTTGAGGGTAACTTACACATGGGGCAATAAAAATAAAGATTATAACTTACATTTTTAGACCATTGTAAACTATTTGAGAATAGCTTTCTCAGTGTGTGGATAGGAATGATGTATTAACCATTGTGAATAAGTCTCTGGTGAATTGTAAGGGTCGTAGAACAGCCTATGTTGCAGTTTTCTCATCCAAAGATCGTGAGATGCACTTTTCTAACCATTAAATCCTCAGGCATACAGTATACGTGTGGATAGGAATAATTTTATCATTAGGCATTCCTTATACCTCTTGTAAATACAAAAGTGTCTCACAAGCATCTTTGGAGTCTCAGAACTGGCTCAGGAGCTACAAGAGAGGCTCTCCTGTGAGAGTGTTGCCACCTTTATACATAAAAGGAGATCATAAAAAATAGGTGATAAAACTGATCACAGGAAACTGTTTGCATTTACAAACTGAGAGAAACTAGTCTAAAAATTAGGTAATAAACATAGAAGCCCTGATCCGGTTGGCTGCCTATCCCTTGATCAGGCCCACAACACACAAATATGGGGCATACGCAATCCAGTGCTCGAAGGGGCCTTCTCTCCACTTATATCACCCTTTTGAAAATTCCTTAGATGATTGTTTCCCACGCAGTTTAGCCAGGTAGGTGTAGCTCCCAATTTTGGTTCCTAATTGTGGTGTATTGAGTATTGTGCTGGAATAGAAAACCATCACTTTAAGAGCACGCGTGGGTGGGTGGCTTCCATGTCATGTTTGCAGACTAGTGGGCTACAATCCTAGTCAGCCCAGAAAGACCCAGCCCCAGCTTCTACCTAAGTCAGAGAGGCACAACTCACCCCAACAAGGGAGCAGCCTGCTGTCTGTTTATTGGTTCTGGAGTCTAAGGGTATGTCTTCACTACCCACCGGATCCGCGGGCAGTGATCACTCCAGCGGGGGTCGATTTATCGCATCTAGTCTAGACGCGATAAATTGATCCCTGAGTCCTCTTCCATCGACTCCTGTACTCCAGCTCAGCGAGAGGCGCAAGAAGAGTCGACAGGGGAGCAGCAAGAGTCGATTCACCGCAGTGAAGACACCATGGTAAGTCGATCCAAGTATGTTGACTTCAGCTACATTTTTCACGGAGCTGAATTTGGGAAATTTAATTTTCCCCCCCCCCCCCCCCCCATCAGTGTAGACCAGGTCTACGAATAAAAGTAGTGGTCTGTTGCAACTTACCAGCAAGAATAGTCTGTTTTTATCTAACATCTCTGGGTGTACGCTGTGAACATGACAATAACATGCTTTGAAAATTCCATTGTTAATACCTCTCTGTCACAATGCTTTTGTTCCCATGTAACTTCACTGACTTCACTGGAGTTACTCCCAATTTAAACCAATCTGCTAATCAGGCCCATAGACTAAGGGATATTATCAATTGATGAACAGAGATTTACGTAATAGATTATAAAGTACAGGTAGTCATAAGAAAAACCCACTTTCACCCCCTGTCCCTTACTCCTGAGGCTTCTAGTCATTAAATTAGCCTCCATCCCTTAATAAACAAGGGCAGAGAACAGTACTTCCTCAACCAGTGATTTAATGGTAGAAGACAGAGGAAGTAAGTCCTCTGACCATTTAGGAAAAGGAAAGGAGACAAAGTTACAGATCCTAGGATCATAGCAACAATTTGACAACTGTATTATTTAATATTATTTGTATTGTGGTAGGACATAGGAGCCTCAGTCCTGGACCAGCATTCTATTATGCTAGGCACTGTACAAACACAGAACAAAAAGATAGTACCCCAAAAAACTTACAATCTAAGGCCCAGCTCCTCAAAGATATTTAGGCATCTAACTCACATTGAAATCAGCAGGAGATAGGTACCACCTAACAACCACCTTTAAGGATCTGAGCGTAAGTAATTAGTAAGACTAGCAAGAATTAGTTACATTTCTATTTCCACCATAGAACATAAATAAGAATACCTCTACCCCGCTATAATGCGACCCGATATAACACGGGTTCGCGTATAGTGCGGTAGCAGCAAGGCTCCGGCGGCGCTTTAAAGGGTCCGGGGCTCCGGCTGCTGCGGGGAGCCCCGGGCCCTTTAAATCACTGCTGGAGCCCTGCCTCTGCTACCCCGGGGCAGCGGCAGCGGGGCTCGGGCAGCGCTTTAAAGGGTCCGGGGCTCCGGCTGCTGTGGGGAGCCCCGGGCCCTTTAAATCACCACTGGAGCCCTGCCACCCCTACCCCGGGGCTGCTGCAGTGGGGTTCTGCCGGCGATTTAAAGGTCCCGGGCTTCCTGCAGCAGCCGGAGCCCGGAGCACTTTAAATCACCGCCGGAGCCCTGCCACTGCTACCCCGATATAACGGGGTTTCAGCTATAACGCAGTAGGGATTTTTGGCTCCCCACGTCCGCATTATATCGGGGTAGAGGTGTAATATAAGAAGCATACAGCTAATTTTGTTTATTTCATTCCCTTTAGGCAGACTTCTTCAAAGAAGATGGAAGAAAGACAATTCAAGAAACAGTCTTAGGGTACATCACAATCAGAGCTGTTTTAGAAATAGAAAAATGCATCACAGAAATTTTGGCTAATATAATTTCTGTTCCATTATTTTACAAAATAATTTGATTTTTCATTTTCTAAATTCTCCATCAAATTTTAAGACAATATTTTTAATATTTACTATTTAAGATATTTTAAAATTTTGAATTGAAAAATATTGCACCATGTGGCTGAGTTGACAAAGCAAAACCAGAAATATGACCTGCCCCCCCAAAAAACTGAAACAAAAAAAATCATAATCAGAAATACATTTTTGCAAAACAACCCAAAAGGGCTTTATAAATTATTTTTAAATGGAAATTTTTTTGAAAAACAAAGTGATTAGTTAAGATGTTTTTTCACAAACACTTTCATTCTCAAAAAAGGACAAACTTTGACCAGCTATTGTCACAATGAATAGCTCTGCTCAAAGCACAAAAAAAAGACCAGAGTCGTCGTCATCCTTCCTTGGGCAACACTTTAACGGAAAGCAAAGGGTTTTTCTCCAGTGGGAGAAAAATAAAACCAGTCATGCAGGCAGGAATACTGAAGAACTAGCAAGTGACATAATTAGGAAATATTAAATTTCAGCCATTAAAAATATACTTTTAACAGAAAAGCCTCCCAGAAACAGGAAAGTAACAGTCCTGCAAATAAGTTCACACGTAATTAGGCATGGAACTTGGTCTGGAATGCAGACTGCAGGGAATCTGGCACATTGAGGTGAAAGTTCACAGTTTTGAACAGCAAAATAAACCAAACCACTGAAAGTTTTCTGTTTTCATTCTCTTTCAACTTGTCACTCAACATTTGTAAACATTTCCCTCCCTTTCTGCGTAATATTCTGCACAGCTGCTTTATCTCTAGGAGGGACTGTTTGTGTTCCATACAGTGACATCATCAGCTTTGTTGTTAAAGGGAGAAAGAGAGAAATTATTTTCATTACAGTAACTCCTAGAGGCCTCAGTCAAGACTGGGGCCCCCTGGTGCTTGTCACTGGTGTGAGAGACTTTCCTTGCTTCCCTGTAGGACTCAACTGGACAAGACAGACAAAGGGTGGGAGGCGAAACAGAGACAGAGAGGGGAAGTGACTTGACCAAGGTCACATGGCAGGTCAGTGACAGAGCCAGAGCCGGATACTCATCCCTGCTCTGGCCCCATAATGCCAGGTTAAAGGGCTAGAGAGGTAAAAACGGCTCTAGAAATCCTGTATCTAGCAGAGGGAGGAAACCCCTGATGCAGGAAAGAGGGAAGATGAATGCAGAGTATGTCCTTTATCACTAAGGAAGACTCATCAATGTGAGGGGATGGGATTTCAGTGAACCTCCACCATACCACGAAAGTTACCGTTGAAGTGCTACTAAAATAGTCTGTGCTAGCTTTACAATTGTAATGTAGCTACTTGGTGCAGTGTATGTGTGTGTGTGTGTGTAAGTTACCTCATGTAACTAAAGCAATTCATATCTTTGGACCACAGACACAATTAATAAATAAATAATGTTTATATAGAGGAGTCCGGGACTGGAACCCTTCGTCTAGTCCCTGACATTTGAGCCTAAGGAAGAACTTTTAGCTGGTAATAGTAGTAGTAATAGATCCCATAACCTCTCTGTGGGATAGGCACTAGAGAGCAACCTCAGAAATGCATATATGCAAAAATCAGTACAGTACATTTGTAGAGTCATAGGGTGACAAGGTACCCAAAGGGTCATCTAGTCTAACCCCCTGTCAGGATTTCTTGTGTCTAAACCATCCAAGACAGAGAGCTATCCAGCCTCCTTTTGAAAACCACCAGTGACAGAGCTTCCACGACCTCCTTAGGAACAAACTCCATTATGACTCTCAACAGGCAGAGTAGTTCAAATTAATCCCGAAAGTAAGAGTCGCACCAGGAATAAACTGAGCTGCTATTTTGATTATCAAATTTCATGTTTTCTTGGCTTCCTTGTAGGGTAATGGTAGCAGCAAGGCAGCGATGTCAGCTGCTGATGGTGCCAGACTTCATGCAGCACTGACAAAGAGAGGTTCTGTGACACTATATTCAACGATT
>NW_020664435.1:32472613-32478910 GCF_002925995.2 Terrapene triunguis
TATGTATGCATCCGAAGAAGTGGGTTGTAGCCCACGAAAGCTTATGCTCTAATAAATTTGTTAGTCTCTAAGGTGCCACAAGTACTCCTGTTATTTTTGCGGATACAGACTAACACGGCTGCTACTCTGAAACATGACTTTTTAGAAGGCTTATTCTGCATTTGTGTGGAGCCATTGACCCTGACCCCTCTGCTAAAGTGGAGTGTGCTTTTATGTCAACAGAACAGGAAACCACATTAATGAAATAAACAAAAATCCCACAAAAGACTCTGACTCACCCTGTTTTGGTGGCAACTTTAAAAAAGTTTCTATTGCAGCTGCTGTTTTGATTCTCCATTCCTCCCTCCCATTCACACTATATTCTTGAATATGCGTATGGTCTTGCCTGTTCTTCCTACTTACAATCAAGCCGTTTAGTAGTATGTCTTAAATGGGGCCGGCTCCAGCTTTTTTGCTGCCCCAAGCAGCAGCGAAGCAAAAAAAAAGAAAAAAAGAAAAACCCGATTGAGCGGCTGCCACAGTGCCGCCAAAGAGGAAGCGAAAGACTGAAGGACCCGCCGCCAAATTGCCGCGGCACACCCGGACGTGCCGCCCCAACAACGGACGGACTGCTGCCCCTTTCTATTGGCCGCCCCAGGCACCTGCTTCCTTCACTGATGCCTGGAGCTGGCCCCGGTCTTAAAAGATGGGCATCGTGTCAGGTACACAAACAGCCTTCTTGTCCCACATTCTTGAGCTCCACTTTGAGAGTGTAACCCCAAAATGATTTAAATGAAGTAAGCAGGAGTGGGAAATTGTTCACCAGAATGCCCAATATAATTGTAATTGGACTTCTTTGCACTTTGCTTTAGGAGACAGCAGTGAAAAGATTCAGATCTGACATCACTGATGGATTGGGTAACTGACTTCAGTGGCTCCAAGCAGCACTGTGGCACAAAGTAAACAGTTTAGCCGATGACTGACATACAGCAGCAGGCGCTTCAAATGTAAGAATTATAACTTACATTGACATTAGTTGGAAAACCCTAGCCTAAGGTTCTCTATGAGAAGTTTGTTCCCTAAACTAAACAATTAAATGTAGTTGCTAATAAATTATATTGTGAAATTCCATATGCAGGTTTGTTTCACAGACAGGCAGGTGAGGGTATGCTGAGCTGAGTGTGATGGGAGCAGTGAATTAAACAGCCCTAATGACCCCTTTTCTTCCCAAATACTTGTCCAAATTTAGTTAGCTACAAAAAACACACTCCAGAAGTTATAAAATGCACACATAAGTGCAGTACAATCCAGCCTCAACTAGCAGAGGTGTCCACATCAGAATGTTGCATGTGAAATAACCTCCTTTCCTTAATGCACTTCTAGAAGGCACTCCAATATTACTGTGATAAGAATAGAACTAGAAGAAACTGACTAGAATATTCAGATGAAGAGAGATTAATATTGCCACCCAATTACACTTTAGAAATTATCTGCATCAGTTAGTTGGGCCAAAACTGGAATCTCAACTCTGAACCCCTTTGAATTCTGGGGACTGTTTGAAATTGAAATACCATATCTAAACCTGTCCCTTTGGTTTTTGTCCCAGGAAGAAGCCTATTTTTATTGTTTTGGTTAGGATGTGGTGAAGTTCTCATGAGACCATTTTGTGAGATTTTGACCCAAGTTGGTGGCAATTTCATGAGAACAACTGATCTGATGATACTGATGTCATCTGATGCTCTTGTGAGATTTCTGCTCTTTCAGCAACTTGCAGGATTTCAGCACCATCAAATCTGTATCTGAACACTAGCACGGATTCAGATTTGATTCAGCCTAGTCCAAATCCAAACACCACCTCCTGGGCCTAGGCCCCATTTAAATGTCTGGGTGAGGTAGCTAGGGCACCTGAATTAGACTCAGGGGATCTGGGGTTGGATTCTGTACTGCAGCTCTTTAATCCTTCCAAAGGGCATTAAGCTAAAACAAACTGTCACTTTACTTCTGAATGACAGTGTCCATGCAGGAGTATAAAGCACTTTAACTCATGGACATTAAATTCATACTTTCAGTTAATTCAACTTCACTTTCCTGAGCGTCCCCATGAAGCCTGGCCCTTAGAGCTCACATTCTGGGCAGAGACGGGGAGCTAAGGTGGCTTTATACCACTTACTTCCCTCCTAATTTTGTGCTGCTCCAGGGATTGGAGATTCCCGGGCATAATTTAGACACCATTCTGGGCCTGACTAACGTATGGCAACCTCCCTGGGCTGCCCTATGAGCTCCAGTAGTGCCTGGAATCGCTGCAGCTCTGCATGCTACAACCCTAGGAAATTAAAAATTTGTTTAAGGTATGGTGCTCTTCACATCCCCTTTAATTATTCCCAAGACCTTTTCCTTTCTTCCAGTCCTCTCTGCCTGCTGCACCAATGCCTCACAGAGTAACAAGCTGAAGTTTAGAGCCAAGCCCAGCTCCTGACTGAATGATGCTTCTCTCTAACTACTGCTATTAAATCACAAGTGCAACACATTCACCAAGTGCCTTGTAAAATAAAGGGCTGTGAACTCCTTGCAATGTAATGGTTGATTTATCATGGAAACAACAGAAGGAATGACATTTCTATCAGGGAAGTCTGATTCAACCTTTTCTACTGATGAAGATTTTGATGGATTATGTGAGCTCGAGTAAAGCAAATGCACATGCCATTACATTAATACAGTAAAATGTTCTTTGGCAGCTTATCTCTAAGTACCTCTGCAGGACTATCAGGGTGTTAGCAGTATTGTCCAACGCTACAAAATTCATACCGCAGGGCAATGGAGACATATAAATCCTTAGGAGAAATAAGGTCTATTCTGAATGGAACACATCACTGTCCAGGGAGATGGCTGTCCTTTGGTTAACCAAGTGTTTCTGTTGAGTGGAAGTCAGATAATCAGCATTACACTGAAAACTAGAAAAATGCATTTTCTTTCCAGAGAATTATGCATTGCTAAGCTCCTTTCTGCAGCTAAAGTATAAAATGGGTGTAAATCTGACTGAGAAGGGTCAAGTTACACCCAAAAAGAGTAGAGATCAAAACGGGAATGATGCAGTCAGAAAGGCACAGCCAGCAGGGAGTGTGAGAAGACAAGCAGTCACATCTTCGTTTCACTAGTAATTGCCTTGCAGTTACTTTGTGCTTCCTGTCTATTTGTTGTATTCTCTTGTGGTATACTTATTCTGTAAGCTCACAAGGGCAGGAACCATCTTTTTTTGTACTGTGTTTGGGCACAGCCTAGCATAATGGGGCCTCAATCTTAGTTGGGGGCTATAGATCCTACCTTAATGTAATGATCACCTCCGTTCTGTACATTGTGTGATTGACAGGTGTGAATGCAAGCAGAGACTTATTGCTCTCTGTGGTAGCAAGGGACATGCCCACAAAATAACATAGGCATTATCTACTGCTGAGAGGAGAGGAAAAGGCACAGTGTGTCCATCAGTCTAAGAGGATGATCTGCCCTTTTGGCAACCAGGTGGCCTAGGACCAGGTGGCAACGGGTGACAAAGCCCTGGCTGGGATGATTTAGTTGGGAATTGGTCCTGCTTTGAGCAGGGGGTTGGACTAGATGACCTCCTGAGGTCCCTTCCAACCCTGATATTCTATGATTCTATGATCTATAAGGGGCTGAGAGAGCTCACCTGGAGGAGAGCCACAGGAGCAAGGCTGGCTTTTGTGTGTGGTGCTGGAGCAGACACTGTATGGCTACATTACAGTTAGACACCCGCGGCTGGCCCGTGCCAGCTGACTCAGGCGCGTGGGGCTCAGGCGCGTGGGGCTGTTTAATTGCAGTGTAGATGTTAAGGATTGGGCTGCAGCCTAAGCTCTCAGACCTCCCCCTCACTGGGTCATAGAACTTGGGCTCCAGTCTGAGTCTAACATCTAGGCTACAATTAAACAGCCTTGTGAGCCCATGTCAGCTGTCAGGGGCCAGCCAGGAGTGTCTAATTGCAGTCTAGACCTACCCAGACAGACGCAGCGTGAAAGGTTTCTGGCCTCCTGCAGCTCCTGTTGGCCGAGCAGGGTTGCTGTAAGTACTGATAAAAAGGGCTCCATGAGTGCCAAGTGCACCGTTACAGAAGTACTTATAAGTACACGTGCAAGTATCCAGTGGAAATAGAACTTATGTATTTATAAGTAAAAGCACAAGTACTAGTACTTTCAACTCCCATATTCCCTGCAATTGTCAGGGCAATACATGGATAACTACCTAACTAATACAAGCAGGCAGTGGAAGAGAAAGAAAAATAACAACAATGAAATTTTATTCATATACACAAATTGAATAACAATAAAAAACAATTGCTTATAAATGTAAATAAATTTATAAGTTTCCTTTCTCACATATATACACTCACACACATGAAAGTATGTACAGACAACATATCATAACACAAAAGGGGCATTTTTCTTCAACAGCATAATCTCAAACATTTCATCCTCAAGATGGTTCCTTTGTGTGAGAATCACTACTGAATAGTATTTCCATGCGAGAAGAGCTTGGCAGTGTGCTGTTACATTTGATGAATAACCTAACAACTGCTGGATATCTTTGCAGTTGATTCAGTTCATGCGATGGATCATGGAGGAGTTGCATCCCAACAAGTTTTAAGTTGGCATCATCTGCAGATGCCTTCTGGTTATCAAAGCCATAGAAATTAGTGGCAGCTTTGGATGGTGTAGCTTGATCTATATGCTTCGGTAGGTTGTCACAACAAACCAGATCTTGTTTAAAAAAAAAAGTTCCTCTCCAAATTTTCTCTGATCCTGATTCTGCTGCCAGTGCAACTTAAAAAAATGGGTGTGATGCAGAAGCGGCGACGAATGACTTTGGACTTCTGTTATTCACAGTTGCATCAAAGGTCAAAATATGCATGAACTGTCTTCTAAGTCCCTCCTTCAAATTTTCTACCAATCAATAAAACACAGAAAAGCCCTGGCAGCCAGAACTCAGGGCTTGGAACTCTGCAGCCAGGACAGTGGGTTCTGGGAGCAAACCATAATCTGGGACAGTTGGGAGGGATGTGATTGTTTCAAAAAATTATTTTGAAAAAGTACTTGCAGATTTTTAAAAAGTGACTTGTTCTTTAAAAGTTACTTAAGCACAAGTACTGAGTACAGAATATTTAAAGTACTTAAGTACATGGCTGTGGCTAAGGGAATAGCTTTGTTGTGAGGTTTGGATTTTCTTTGTTTTTAATTAAGAAACTGTACCCTGAGGAAAGGGTCTGATTCAGACTCTGGGTTCAGTCCTTCCTGATCTAGGGAGACAGGCCCAGCAGCCTGTAATCCTACTTACATGTCAGTTCATGGGCCTGTGTGGTTTATCCAGGAATTCAAATACAACCACACGTGCTGTAGGCTACTGGAGTTGTATATGCTGTGGGAGATAACTGCATCAACTGCTCCCCACAGATATAAAGCAAGTGAGGCCCTGATGAAGGACAAAAGATTGGCTGTTGTTGAACAGACAGCAAACAAGGTCTCAGTGAAGCACAAGGAGAAAGCAGAGCCCAAAGGAGGCCATCTAGGAAAGGCAATATAAAAAAGAAGCCCAGCTGCATGGTAGGGGGTAAGTAGCTATGTATGGAACTGTAAAGAGATGCCATCATTCTGTTTTCTGTTATTGAACCTTTCAATGTTGGTGAGTTGCTTTTCCTGCTGCTGTGGCAGCTATGGCCTTGTGTTTCAGTTTAGATGCAGAATGTTAAAGTGAGTCTGGTTGTTAAGTTTCTCTTTGTCAGGTCAGAAACTTATTTTTCTCTACCTCTTTTGCTATTTTCCTTAACCTGAAACAAGTCATCTAGCCTGAGAGAACGTTTACATTTTATGTAACACATTCTGGCAAATATAATTAACAAATAAAACCCCCAGAAATCACTGATACATGATAGTACATCACTTAGTACACCTATTTTTGACTTGTTTGACGCCGCTTTATCTTAAAGGATTGTTACATGTTTCATCCACAAGATAGGTGTACACAGTGATGAGCTCCCAAAATCCTAAGAACCGGTTCCCTACCGGTTCCTCAGCGGCACTTCGACAGCGGGGGCAGTCTTCACTCGCTCCGGGTTTTGGCGGCATTTTGGCAGCAGGTACTTCACGCGGAGCGAGTGAAGGACCCCCTGCCGCCGAAGTGCCGCCGAAGACCTGGTAGGGAACCGCGTGGTGAGTACAAGCCCCATGTGCCTGTCTCCCCTCCCCATCCGACCCCAACCCACGTCCTGCCCCTGACTGCCCCCCTCAGAACCCGCAACCCATCAACCCCCCCCCC